>NW_026126588.1:17429583-18077500 GCF_943737965.1 Phodopus roborovskii
CTTTTATTACTCCGGATGTTTTAGCTGTCCTGTGATTTTGGTACTTCCATACGAAGCTGTAGATTGTGTTTTCAATTTCTATGAAGAATTGTGTTTATATGTTGATGAGATTGCACTGAATCTGTAGACTGCTTTTGGTAGTTTGGCTGTTTGCAGTGTATTAATCCTACTGATCCTCAAGCATGGAAGGTCTTTCTATCTTCTGCTTTAGTGTTTCTCTTCAGTGTCTATTCAATGTTTGTATTGTACAAGTCTTTTACTTGCTTGATTTCAACTTTTTAAACTACTGTGAAATGTACTGTTTCTCTGATGTCTTTCTCCATATGTTTATCGTCTGTATACAGTAAGTCTACTGATTTTTGTATGTTAATTGCATGTGCTGCTCCTTTGCTGGTGTGTGTGTGTGTGTGTGTGTGTGTGTGTGTGTGTGTGTGCGTACATATTCTGAAAAAGGGTCTCCCTATTTTGTAGCTCTGGCTGTCCTAGAACTTATTATGTAGACCAAGCTAGCCTCAAGCTCACAGAGATCTGCCTGTCTCTGCCTCCCAAGTGCTGGGATTAAAGTTCTATACCGACACACCCAGCTGCTGAAGATATTATTAGCCTTAAAGTTTCCTGATATACAGTTGTAAGGGTCTTTTATGTAGAAAAGCATATTATATACAAATGAAGATCATGTCTCTTCTTCCCTTCCTATTTGTACCCTCTTGATGCCCTTCAGTTATCTTACTGCTCTAGCTAAGATTCAACTTTCTCACTGAATAGGTATGGAGGGTAGACGACAGCCTTGTCTTGCTGCTCATTTTAGCGGAGATGCCCTGAGTTTCTGTTTGGGATGATGTTGGCTGTGGGCTTACCGTAAACGTCCTTTATTAGGTTGAGGTATGTCCCTTGGATCCCTGGTCTCTCCAGGACTTTTATCATGAGGGTATGTTGGGTTTCGTCACAACCTGTCTGCAACTAGCGAGACCATCATGTGGGTTTTGCCCTTCAGTCAGCTTATATGGTGGGAAGAGGGGCCCCTGCAGGTAGGGCTGCTGCAGGACTGGGAGTAGCTCTGCAGACCAGACTGGAGGACAGAAAGCATAGTGAAAACCATCCCACCGTGACATAAAGGGAGTGGAGATGGGCTAGAACTCCCACTATGCTGTGTTTTTAATTGTGTATCTTTATTGGTTAATTCAACCTAAAAAAGTCACTCTCAAAACACAATCACTCTGAACCCGTGGCTAGAAATGAGGTAACTGATGACACCTGCTACCAGGATACATTAACATAGTGGAAATGCACAAGACCCTGGCTGACCGCTTATTCTAAATCAAGGGCAACATCTCCTACCATGTCCCTACCTTGCATACCAAACAGTTTGATTCTCTCAAAATCAATAAGTCAAATATTTGACTGATCTGTGTGCTCTAATTAAAGAATTCGCATCATAAGGTCACAGTGTTGTGCCTGCCCTCTTCAAGTTTTCCATAATAACAGTCAATATCAGAGTGGATTTTCCTGGGCTGAAATGCCACTATCTGTTCTCCTTGTAAAGGTGAGGTGACAAGACCATAAATGTGATTCAATGGTGTTTTTACAAAGAAGATGGTAAAATTTGCCTCTGGGAAAATACCAATAGTTCACCTTGCATGACATTTCTCATTTCAAAGTCTCGACTTTCACAGGCTGGAAAGGAATGTGCTAGAAGGTACTATACTATGTAGAAACAAGAGAGATTTCCAGGGGGAAAGTCGGGCTCATGGCTCTTCACTTTGGGATGAGGGGTAGTTAAACGGGCTCTTTATAGAAAATATTGACTGCTAGCAGTAAACATGCACCATGATAATCACAAAGTTGCCAATAACGAAACCACTTTCTGAATAGTCAGTGTGACTCACCGTGAGGTGCTTGCCCCAAAACTATCCCGCCTCTGCTTAAGGACTGCCAAATATTGCAATAAGCCTAGCATCCAAATCTGAAGTTCAGGATGAAGTAAGTAACCACGGGGCAATTAAATTAATGTCGTTAATAAGTAACAGAAGCTTTGATTTTGGATGTACATGAGGAAACCATCCCCACAAAAACAACCTCATCATTATACTGTAATGTGTTTGTTTTGAAAAGCAAGAGATCAAATCCAGGGTATGCGACCGCTAGGCAAGGGATCTTCCACTGAGCTATATTCCCAAATATACCATGAAGTCTTTAGCCAGTGTGTCCTATGTGGCTTACTCAGGGTTCTGAGATGTGATCATTGACAAATATCACCGGAAAATACTCATTATAAAAAAAAAAAAAACAAAGAAAAATGCACTTAACAAAATAATCAGAGTCAAAAAAGAGACTATTCCAGTAAGCCAAACACGGTTCTAAATGTAGCTCATCTGTCTCATCGACCCTGAGATGCATGCCAATATTTATTCCCTGCCTTTCACCCTCAAAGCCACTGCCTCTGAGCACACTCTACAGCCTATCACTCACACACTTGGTCCTGGTCAGTCTCCGAACGTCTAGTCTAACTACTGCCCTGGCCAATTCTCAGCAAAAGGGACTCCTACTAACACCTTTTCCGTGTTCTGATTCCGAAACTGAAGCAAACTGATTAGTATGCACATTTTAATTACATAAGAACAGTATGCATCTTCCCTTTCGCTGTATATAAAGCAGAGAGACTGCCCTTATGAGAGAGAGGGAGGATTTCCACACTCACAGTTTTCCCTAGGCAGTTAGATGCATGATGATTAAAATAAGAGGTAAAATACCAAATACACTGCCACACTGGTACTAGACACAAACGAGTGAGCAATGTGTTGCACAGGTCTAAGAAACAAATGCTGGAAAGCTTTTGCTCTTTCCCAGTGATGGGGCTTACAGGGCCCGTGGGTTAAAGCGGCAGTCCAGTTACTAAGCTATGAGCCTCGGTCTCCTCAAATGAAAAGTTGGCATGCCAGAACCTGAAGGGACAGAAGAACCGAGTCACTTCACCTAATGGCCATCATGTCACCTGTTTCCGTGTCTTCAAGAAACAGACTGGGTTCACTTAGTCAATAACCATGGGCTCAACAAGACACTAAAAGTGAAGACACTGGCCACAGTCCTGTGATTGGCTGGCTGCATGACTCAACTGTAGCCAGAATCCAGAATTGCAGAGCACAGCAAAAACAGCATCTAAACCCCTTCTAAACAGCGCCAGATTCCAAACTGCCCTGACTATGGTGGTGACACCTCCAGGCTGAAGGGGGCAAGAGTCAGCTCTCCAGAACAGACAAGCAGGGTAAGTTTTACCCTATGACCTGTCCTTACATCACTCCACGGGAAGCCCTCGCCCTGAGCAAAGTAAGACCTTTTGTTTTCTGAGGGTCTGGGGAAATGCACCCAGGTGTCAGCTCCTGTCCCACTCAGACACTTCCCTTCTGTTTGACTCAGTGTCATCTCAAAGTTCTTCTGGCATACAACAGCATTAGGGACCAAGAAGCCAGTGGCTAATATATGCACCTTCAAGTAGTCTATTACAATTAAGTTAAACAACACTTAATGAAGTGCTTAATAAAGTATGAGGAGTACAATAATTCTCTAAAAACTGTAGTAGTGATGACTTTGAAAATTACGTGCATGGAGGCAGGGCAGAGCAGAGAGAGCCTGGAACTCCCTTGAGGCTCTTGCGCTTATAACCATTATGAATTCCAAGCCAAGAGATGCTCCTATCTTTGACATATTCATGCTTCTATAACTAAGGCTAGGTACTAGAAACAACAAAAGATTGCCAAAACAAAAGAAACAAACAAACCCCACAAACCTGGCAAGATCTGCATCATTCTCCAGCTGCTTGCAGGGTATGATATTGTGACTTCTCCGAGAAAAGTATGTGTCCCTGTGAGTGTGTAAGGACAAGTGACCCTGACTGGGCAGGTCGGAGGAGGGTCCCTTCTAAGTGATGCAGAGAAGAGTTGGAGACTGAACAGAGAGGTGAATCAGCAAAGAGCATCCCACAGAAAAGACTCGAGCAGAGAGCAGGCCTGTCCAAGAGTGCAGAGACGGTAAAGAGGGGACGCCCTGCGTTCCAGGGGCAAGGAGGCAGCAATGTGATTTGAAAGGAAGAGGCAGAGACCAGGCCACATAAGGGATGCTGAGCCAGGTCCAGGAGCAGAGGCCACAACAGTATCCTGCTGCTTTTCTTTAAGCGCTATTTTATCTCACTCATGAGGCAGAGCCTGAGTGGGTGGAGACAATCCCAGCACTGAGTGCTTCTGTGTGCTCCAAGGCCTCCTGTGAAGACCACTCCAAAATCTCCAATAATCAAAAGGCAAGTGGAAACACCTCTGCCTTCCCCCTCCTAAAAACAGTGCTATGATTCACAGACACAAGGTAAGTTAACGTGGCCGTTCCAGTTCTGTGAGAGGTCTGGGCAGCTCACAGAGAGAAAAGTCAGGGGAGGGAACTGCACCTGCCCTGACCAAATGCTCTCAGGGGTTGGGCATGAAAGGGTTACTCCGGTAACTGGTAAGAAAGGGGTCCGTCTTATTTTTCTTCTGTTTCTTGTGTTCTGAAGATCAATGCCCTTCCATCAAAGAGGATAAAACAGTGGTGAAAAGAGACAGCATTAAGGCAAAGGTTTTAAGGCAAAGGTTGGTAAAACTGAAACCATAGATCCAATCGAACAGAACTGGAAGTGTTGACAGGTAAGTTACTCCCAAAGACCTCAGAACAGTTTTCTTCATTCTCCTAATTTCCAGGCAGGTTTTTGCTACACTGAGCTTCTCATACTTGCATGGGTTTCATCTTAATCATTCACCTCTCATTCTTGTCAAACTGGTCAGAAGCCACCTAAATATGTCCACCACTCTGTCCTTGCTTTCATCTATTTAAGCTTGAAAATCATCTTAGTCACCACCATCATAATGGACACTGAACGGCCACGTGCCAAGCACATGCCAAGCACGTGCCATCTCACTTACCCGTGCCTGTCACTGTCCATAGTAAGCAGCAGAGCAGCCAGTGTGCAGAGCCTGCCTAGCAAGAGGAAGCAGATGAGCAGACGCACGTGTTCCTGAAGTCGGACCTTGGCCAGGCAGCCTTTTGCTATGAACATCATATTTTAATCCTCAATGCTTTAATTCTCCATGAATCTTTTCTTACTTTCTAGCCAGTATGCTTCTGCACATTGATTTCTACTGCTATCGTTTATATGCCATCCCAGAGCCAGCTAATTCACTGCTGGGAAAGGGAACGAACAGTGGGCAATGACTGCCATCACCCACATTCCAACATTTTATACACAGACTCTAGTTGGAGATTCTTGAAGAAGCAGGAATTCCCCGCTATCTTATGAGAGGCGCACATCCTCAAACTTGTCCAAAGTTGATCGTGATTAGTGAACACAGCAGCCCATCTTGGTTCCTAAGATTTCTCCCTGGAGCTTGGACTTGATTCCCTATTAGACTAACATAGCTGGCACGCTGAATATTCTACCGTGTCATTCAGACACCCACAAGCACTGACAGTGCAGTGGCACGTCTGCCAGAAGCCTCTGCTGGCAGACCCTGTCAGAGCCAGCATGAGTCAGGACCCAGGGCACTGCCCTTGGCAGGCCTGGACCAGGAGGGTCACTGCCTCCATGGGATGGAGCGCTGAGCGTAGGCACGGGCGGCGGCAGCCTCTCTGTAAGACAATCAGCAACTGTGCTTATGCGGTCAGCACAGCCACACACCGGCCATCGGGAAAGAGTTGCTGGCTGCCCAGGTAACTGTCCTTCCCTTTTCCAAACTGGATCACCATCAGCACTTTCTCTTTGCCCCTCCTCCTTCTCCCAGCCTTAACTAAGCTCTGGCCTTTCCCTCTCTTCCATGGATCACATCACTCCTAAATGCAGACATTAGGCTGTCTTGTGCTATGAAGGACTTCTAATGCCCATGCAACAAGATACATCTTTCTTATCTGTGCCATTAATCAATAAAGAAGCTGATGAGAGAGTCGATCAATATGATACACCATTCAGACAGGCTGGTAAAATTCAGAATATGAAGTTGTCAGGCTTCATAAAATTGATCTTTATCCCAATAAAACTTCGCTAAAGAGTTATTTTTTCATTTTTCCTAAGGAAATTCTATGAGCAACACAAACAGAGCTTAAGAGCACTCATATAATTAACCGTATCACTTTGACAGTAAATCAAACCAGAGACTTCAGAAGTCACACTTACAGGTCAACTGCAAAGTTCAGTTTAAAGGTTGTCGTTTATTTTTAAGGAAAATCAGCCAGTGAGCCATAAGCGTGGACTATCCAAAGATATGAATTAACAGATTCTTCAAACGCATCCTTGAGAATGGGAGACATCTGAAACCAGTCAGCAGCATATTCAACCTGTTAAAGAGGCAGAACTTAACGAGCACTGAAAATATTATCCACTCAGTGGTTTCCAGAAGCCTTGATGTCTGAGAGGCTACAGAGCCTGAGCTGACTGAGACCCAGGGATGTTCCTGAATCCTCATCAAAGTTCTCACAGGCTCACGGGCTCACCATCTCTCACTAAACACTAAATACATGAAGTATGTCCTTGTCTCTTCTGCTGGTACCTACTGGCCAATGAAATTCTTCTTTCTTTTTTCCTATCCCCATCATCCTGGTGGGGTGATGATACAAGCTGCTTGTGGTTCTAATTGTCAGCAAAGTGTCCAGATTTTCCTCCAGGTCTGAGAAAATAGCTACACTGGAACCATAGATAACAAGGCCATCTGCATTAGCTACTTCCACTGTGACAAAAGACTTTGTGGAAGCTACTTAGGGCAGGACGGGTTTGTTTGGGGCTCACTTGATACCTGGCATTGGAAACTTGTGACTTGCACCATCATAGCAGCCTAGGAAGCAGAGAACTGAAGCTAGAGCTACAATGAAGACAAGAGGCTCTCAGCCATCAGCTAAGCATGATATCCTCAAAGTGGTGTTGCATGTAGACGCTAGGTGTTTAAATACTTTATAAACCAAACTCAGGACCACATCAGAAAGATCATTCACCATGATCAAGATGGCTTTGTTCCAGGGATGCAGGGCTGGATCCATGAGTAAGTTAACAAATGTTATAAGTTAGACTCAAAGACAGAAATCACAAGGTCATCTCAACAGATGCAGAAAAGGCTTTTGACAAAGCGCAACATCCTTTCATATTAAAAGTCCTGAAGCAAGTTGGAATAGAAGGGATAGGTCTCAACATAATAAAAGTTACATATGGCAAGTCTACAGCTAACACTTGCACTAAGATCAGGAACATATAGTACTGGAAGTCTTAGCTAGAGCAATAAGATAGGAGAAGGAAATAAAAGGGATACAAATAGGACAGTAGGATGTCAACTTATCTCTATTTACTGGTATGGTATGATGGAGACCCACAAGACTCCATCAGAAAACTCTTTAAGTTAATAAGCACTTTTCAGCAAAGTGGCAGGATGAAATATTAACATACAAAAACCAGTAACCTTCCTATATAACAATGACAACCAGACTGAGAAACAACCCCATTTTCAAAAGCCTCAATAAATAAACAAATAAATAAATCCATCTTGGAATAAACCTAAGGGTATGAAAGAACTCCATAATGAAAATTTTAGAACACTGAAGAATTTAGGGGAAATACTAGAATATGGGAAGACTCCCCATGCCCAGGAAGTTAGAAGAATTAATATTGTCATCATGAGCATGCTACCAAAAGCAATCTATAGATCTGATGCAACACCAATCAACATTCTTCACAGAAAAAGAAAAGCAATCTTAAAATTCATAGGAAGCACAAATGAGTCTAGCTAGTTGACGAAATCCTGAGCAAAAAGAACGCTGCTAGACACATCACCATACCTGATTTAAGTTATACTCTAGAGCCATGGTAATAAAAACAGCATGGTAAAGGCCCCACAACTACAGCCATCACAGCATCTTCAACAAATGCTTCCAGGAAAGTGTATCACACAGAAGACTGAAAGCCAGTTCCTTATCTCTCCTTATACAAAACGCCAACTCCCAACAGAGCGAGATCTCAACATATGACCAAAAACACTAAAGGGAAACATAGAGAATATACTTTAGGACAGACAGATTGGTGCTGGTCTCACCCTTGGTCTGAGAAGTTTCCTTTCCAAATAAGCAGCAATTCACTCAGGCTCACAGCTGATCAGATGGCTGAGAATACGTGACAGCTGAGGGCTCAGTGACATCTCTCCATCCATCTCCCCAGGCCAAGGGAGGAGGAGGATAGAGGGTGCTGCACAAAAGCAAGCTCAGTAAATATTCCAACGGATGAAGGGAGGGCCCCTAGCTGAGGGGCCATTGGCGCTTGATTAACTGCTGGATGGAGAAGTCATTTTTCTTCAGGAGTGTGGCTGATGTCAGTTTATCTGTGATGCAGTGGACAGTCCAATATCCACGTGCACAAAGAGAGCTCTAATTGGACTCAGTGAGCTATTTTTAAAGGGTGGATAATAAAAGTAAAGGGGCATTTTGGAGTGTCCAGGTGGAATAGAAGAGTTGAACTGAGGGTAGATATAATCAAGATATATTGTTTATGAAATTCTCAAAAAAATTTTTAAATATTCTTTAAGTTTTAAAAAAACATATGAGCTTGTCAGGGCGCATTTGGGAATAAACATCAACACTTTGACAGATGAAGGAAGGAGGCTCCGGGTCCCTATGTTACTCACTCTCTTCTGCCACAGCAGGCCTCCTTTTCCTCGTTAGATGCCTGACGTCATGTCAGCTGGACTAACTGTGGTACCCCGTCATTCAGTTAAACACTAACCTAAGTGCTGTTGTGAAAGCATTTTGTAAAGGTGAGTACCCTTGGCGTGTGGACAACTCATCCAATAAGCTGGAGGACTTAAGAGCAAAAGCAGGTGACTAAGAAAAGAAACAGTTCTCTCTCAGGGCTGGAACGTGCAATCCTGTTTCCAGCGAGGAAGCCTCCCCAACAAACTCTAGGCTCAAGATGCCAACTTCTCCACTTCCAGCAGGTCTATGTATTCCACATTTGACAGCATGCCAAATCACAGAGGTCTCACAAATCTCCTCCATGTCCTCAATCTCTCAGTCAGTCTGTCCTCTCTGTGTGTCTTTCTCTCTCCTCCTACCACTCTCCTCTTCATGTATGCGGGTACATGGAAGAGGTACTAGGAGAGCCTAACAAGCAGACAACGCCTGTGAGATGCTGGGCTCAGAATGAGTTCTTATTTAACTGCCCGTACAAGTCACACGGTTTATCATCGTTTGCTCTACAATCGCTCAGACGTATGAAGGCTGCACAGGTCAGCTATGAATGTGGCCCACCATGTTTTGTAGGCAGCAATCCCAGGTCAGGCACCCTGACAGAACATTCACTCACTCATCCTCAAACAGCAGACAAAAATCTAACGGGGAAGGTGAGGATGGATGACTAGTAGGCATTATCTCATTCTGGATAAAAGACCTACGTAAGAATTAACACATTAAGTTTGGCACATGCTGCAGAATGAATGATGATAAGACCCTACTGAGCTCAGAACCTGTTTAAGCACATGCCAAGCCTTATCGACCAAAGCAGAAGCACTCGCTGACAAGCTACTTCCTGCCAGCACTGCACTAAGATGCTGAGACTAGAGAGTCAACAGCAAAAAATCAAAAAATTAAAACTAAATAAATAAAACCAAAGAGCACTCTAGAGCTCTTCATAAAAGATATACTATAGTGAGGCCCTGAATTCCTTTGTAAATTAAATCAACAAACTGATCACCTAGACAACAAGCTACCAAATTAGTCTCAAGCTACTTTATAAATATTATACACAGAAAAGAACTAAGAAACAGCAGGCCATCCCAACTGCATTTTATTTTTAACAAACTAATAAATATTTTTAAATATAATACTTTTTTACTAATTGTTTGGGAATTTCATACATTCATACAATGAATCTTGATCGTATTTACTTCCCTTTCCACCCCTTTACTCGCTCCCAATTCTGTGTCCTCTTTTATTTTAAACCCACCAAGTATAACTTGAACTACTCATATACTTCAGAGGGAAGACTACACCCTTAAAGAAAACTGATTCTCCCTCCCCAAGAGGCCATAAATTGTCAACAGTCTCACCTAAGGATGGGAGCCTGAGAGACCACCCATCCTCTGAGCTGGAATACTGACTGGCTTGATCTTGCACGGGTCTTGTACAGACAACCACAGCTGCTGTGAGTTCATGAATGTGGTGGTTCCATCATTCCCAGAAGGCACTGTTTTGCTCCAGTCTTCCCTGACATCTGGTTCTTAGAATCTTTCTACACCCTCTTCCACGATAATCCTTGAGGCTTGGGGGGTGGGGGGTCATGCCATGACACATGACAAGGGACACTACAGCTCAACTTGTGCCTAAGCACTCCACAGACATTTTATTCTCTGCATTTTGGCCTGGCGTACGTTTTTGTGTTAACTGACATCCAAAGCACAATGAAACATCTCTGATGGGGACTCAGAGACCCACTAATCTATCAAACTAATAAATTTTTAGGACGCTGACCTTTTATTACTACATTACAAAATCTGAGTCCTTCACAACAGCTTAGCCTTGTTTTGTAGTTAATTCATCTGCTACGATGCACAGAAGGGATCTAAATTCAATTGACTCTTTCAAAGACTGTACAGATTTGCATCTTTATGTGGCAGGCGCTCTATAAGGACACGTATGTGACAGGTAACGGTAAATGAAACAAAAATGAAAAGCCCTGCCACTGATCTCATTCTGTAGTAAATCTAGGCTCGGAGAGACGAGCTCTGAATCTCACTATTCAAGCACTAAATGAATCTGTCTCCAGCACACTGGTAGTTCACCACAGCACTGATACGCATCCTCATTTTAATTAACCTAATGGTCTACTCACCCATCATCCTTAAAGGTCTATTCCGTTGCCCTAAATTAACATTTTCTTTCCATTAAAGTTACAGATTATTTAAGAAAGAAAGAAAGAAAGAAAGAAAGAAAGAAAGAAAGAAAAAAAGAAAGAAAGAAAAAAGTCATTGCTTCCATGTGTAGTTTACAACATGTGGAATCTCTAGTGCCCTTTGTTTAGTGATTACCAGCCCTTAGAATTAGCAGCAGCCCAGTGATTTATTTACTCACATAGAGAGGTCAATAAAAACTCAGTATTTCAAAAATAAAAATATTTATCCATGAGCTTGATGAAAGCAATTGTGGGAGAGGGGTTGACTGGTCTCATTTAAAAGGTATGTGGTTCTCCTTGAGGAACATGGCTTGCATCTACATAACTGTATAGTCGGACCTGACATTCTGTCAGATCTTTCTCCTTGCAGTTAGGACTTAGTCTCTCAAGTTTAGTGTCAGACATTAAAAAAAATAATAATTACTATTTTAATTGCTCAAGAGAACTGTTTAAAGACGTTTCCTAGCAAATGTTTAACAATTTAATGAGAAATTATTTGATCATAATTCTTTCACATAAATTTAGCTAAACAATCCGCTCTGGGATAGAAATTTACATATGTATCAGCCCATTATTGTTTACTTTCCAAATTAATCTCTGTTGGTCAAAATGAAATCATAAAACTCAATTTGATTTTAGGATAGTTTATAACAACTCTTCACAAAATTCCAATTTAAATAACACATTTTCCAAAGTGTTATTAGACTCAAATTACTTTAAACTCCATCCCCTACCCATCATACTGACACCCTCAAAAATGCTCTTCTCTGTTTTTAAGCCTGCTTGCTTGCTTGCTTGCTTGCTTGCTTGCTTGCTTGCTTAGGATAGGCTGGAACTCACTCCACCTGGCTCAAAACTGCTCTTCTTCAAACTGTTCTAAGGCAAGTTTTCTACTACTTGGAACAAAAATAAAAGGCTACTCACCAATCTGGGGCAGGAAAACCGTAAGACCAGACATTTGAGACCCAAGAGGACTCAAAGCTAAGCACACTAGTGCACGCTGCAACCCTAGCTATTCAGGAGACAGGGCCGTAAGACTGCTGAATCTGAGGTCAGCCTGGGCAACACAGTGAGGCTGTACCTTGAAAGGGAACGGATTCTATTGATGGGTCAGGATGCTTTGGTTTTTACAAGACATTTAAGGATATAAATTGTTCTTGCCCAAGACACAGATGCTAAGAAATCAAATATCACGAAAAAAACTGTGTGTGCCTGAGCATGCTGAAGAAGCTGAGATACAGGAGCCAAACAACATCCGAGCCTCACTCCACTGTTGAAAATACATGCTGAGCCACCAGTGGCAGCACACACACAAGCGCATGTGCACATGCGCGCACACACACACACACACACACACGCACACGCACGCACACACACTATATGTATAGTGTGTACACTGTGTGTGTGTGTGTGTGTACACTGTGTGTGTGTGTGTGTGTGTGTGTGTGTGTGTGTGTGCGTGTGTGTGTTCCTAGAGCTGGAGAACCACATTCTGCTCTCTAGAAAGCAAGAACTATGATAGGATACAGGAAAATGGCCTCTTTGGGAAAGGAATCCGACCTCTTCTATGAAAATAATAACCATGACCAACTCCAGGGTGAGTGAGCTCCTCAGAGGCCTCAAGCCCCTCCACACTAACATATATGCACAGGTGACTGGTACATGTGTGTAATGCCAGCAGTTGGCAGGCAAAGGAAGGAAAGGAAGATCATAAGGTCAAGGCCAACCTGGGCACCAGAGGAAGACCTATCTGTAAGGGTTGGGGAGCGGGGAGACAATATGAATAAAAATAAAAATAAGTGAACTAAATTGACACATGCCTGCAATCCTAGAAGTGGGAGGTAGAAGCTGGAGGATCAGAGTTTATGACCAACCTCAGCTACACTGCAAGGTCAAGGGCAGCCTGGACTACAAGAGACATGCTGTCACTAAACATAATTATTTTTCAAGGAAATGTAATGAGGCTCAGAGTAGTCTTGGCGGATTATCAACTCATTATATTCGGCCCTTCCTTCTCATTCCATCTTCCTCTTGTCCTCAGCATGGTTGAGATGGCAACATCATGGCTGGCATGGCTAAAAACACATAGCAGTTAGGATGTGTGCAGAGCCATGGTAAACAGGGGGAGTGCTGGGCAGCTTCAAGCCAGCTAGCAGCAGAGAAAGCAGCATGACGGGGAGGTCTCTCACAGTAAATTCCCTTCCATTAAGCAAATGGGAAAATATATTGAGGATAATGTGTGATCCTTTTCTCACACAGAGAATACGTGAGAACTATAATGCCAGAAACTCTTAAGTTGCTGGAATAAAGCAGAGGTTTGGCCTACTGCATATGTTCTCTCCCTCTCTCCCTCTCTCTCTCTCTCTCTCTCTCTCTCTCTCTCTCTCTCTCTCTCTCTCTCTCAAGAAAAACAAATAAACAAAGCTCCTGGGATGCAAATTAATTTGGTAAACAAATTTAGTTGTGGCAAAATCTTGGTAGCTGGCAGGGACTCAAACTCCATCAGTGCCCTCCCAGTGTCTGGAGATCGCATGAAGACTAGGTTAGTTAAGAGCATGGAAGATCCTGAAACTCAAAAAAACACTCAAAAAGCACAGGAGAATACATACATACATACATACATACATACATACATACATACATACTACACAGACACATATGCTTCGCAGGAAATTGAGGAACAACCATGCATGAAGGAAAAGGAAACATGATCCTAAACTGAGCTGATTCCTCTCCTTAAAGGTTTCCCTCAACATCAATATATGTTAAAACATTGCACAAAAGATGCTACAAGGCTGAAAACCAACCTTTTGACAACGAATAACACTGTAGGAAAAATCCTTCTTTTAGTAGCCAAAGATATCACTTAAATATGGAGTGGAGCCAGGGGAAGAAATGACTTAAAAATTCTTCCTAATATTCAATCCCAGCACTGAGGAAAAAAACAGGAAAAGAACTATCTAGATGGAAATCAACAAGAAGAGCTGTATGTTTGTAGCTGCTAGTAAATATATCATCTTTCAATCACTTTAACCTCATAACATTCTACCCTGAAAATACAGTTTGGGTCTTACCAAAAACAGAAACCACATGTTTGTGCCTCTATGAACCTACCATTGCACAGCTGTCATTCCACATCTATGTCCTCAAATGGGTTCTTGGGAGAAAGCTTGAGCAAAAACAGTCAAGTAAAAACAGAGTTATCAAAGACAGAGAATAAATAAAAAATAATGACATCACAAGATAACCTTTAACTCTAGGCGGGTAAAATTATAAAAGCTATTCATGATAAGGTGTCTATTTTCTATAGCTACCACAATGGCAAGAAACAACCTTAAAGAAATTAAAAGGCAATTCACAAAATAGTATTTTTTTTTTCTCAAGGATATATATATGGACGGATCTCACAGGGTATGCAATTCAATTAAAGAACCCATCGAAGAAAGCCCCACTTTACTTCTTCCCTTAAGTTCTCCTCAAGAACAAAAAAGCTCTGTTTATCAAGACAAAAGCAGTGAACCCTTCCCCCGAAATGCAGCAAACAGAAATGTATTTCATTACAAGTCCTCTGCTCATCAACCCTGAAGCCTGATGCAGAGATCAGGGGCCCTGAGGGCTGTGGGACTGTAAGACCCTCAGAATGAGGAGTCTTCCAGGTTCGGTCGATACCCCAAGAACTCAATGTCCAGTCCAGTTGCTGCAAAACGCAAGAGGCTTTAATGAACAGGAAACGTTTGCGCAAACGGGCTCCTCCAGCAGGCGGGCTAGAGAGAAGCCCCCTCCCCTGGGCCCAGGTGTTTGTAAAGGCAAACCCACAAGCTTAGGGAGGGGGTGGGACCCTCTGTCCATTGTACGTGATCCTTGGAGGCCGGATGGTCTGCTATTAGGGTCAGCAGACCTTAGGGCCTCAGGTGTGTTAATTAATCTTGTCTGGGCAAACCAGAGTTACAGCTATCTCTTGACCCTATTTACCACCTGTTGACTCACAGGAAAGGAGGGGCAGTGTGAATTCTTCTTATCTCAGGGCCTTGTGAGAGGAAGCTAGCAAATTCCAAGGAACAGATATTGGTTTCCAGGTTAGTCCATCATTAACATTACTTTTTAGGTCTTTCAGGACCAAGACAAGTCAACCTGTAGTTCACTCACGAACATCCCCAGTGGTCAGTGCCGCCAATGGGAATCCAGCTCATTGCTGCTTATAAGATTCTGACTCTTATAAATTGGGAAATCACATTTCCTTAAGACAAATGATCAAACGCTTACACAGGGCGTGTTCTCTCTCATGATTGATGATAACTGTAATTCACACAGGATGACAACTGACAAACCACATGATGTTCTAGAAGAAACGTAGGGTCCTTTTAAGGATTTATAATATGATGTGGCTTGTTTACCCCTTCACTCACTTAAATGCCCTTCAACCAAAACACTGCTGCTTTGATGGTTTTAAAAATTACAACCCAGTCAATACAGCTGTTGGCAAACTTGGCAAGCTCTGGGATTTAAAGCATGAGAGGGAAGAGCAAAACCCACAGAAGAGACAGCAAGAGGAAAAGAGGGGGCCGGACAAAAAGCAGAGCAACTTCATTAATGAAAAGATGGCTGAATTTTCCCAAAATCTGATTTCCTAAATGCTCAGTAGGAGACTCTATCCGATATTTGAAAGACTCCTAAGTTTAAAATGATGAGAAAGGATACTAAAAAAAAAAAAAAAGTTATATAGCTTATGGACATACTAAAAGAGTAAGTATCTTCAAAACGCCCGAACCAACTTGGCACGTGTGGAAAGGGAGCGTGGCTCTGCCCTGTTGCCACCAGTTACTGAATATGGTTCTCACCACTCTCACGGATATCTGGCTGTGTTCAGCCCCCGCAGAAGAAGGAGCCTCTGAAGTGAGGATCGGAGGCAAAGTTCGGCCATGTCAAAGCACTTCAGGCCTACAGCCCAGTTCTCAGGAGCAGATACCGCACAGCTGAGGGAAGGACACTTTTACAGTACCTTCATTATTTGTATTCTCAAGCTGTTTTTAGAGTCTGTCTTTTATTTTGGTGCTGAGGATCAAGCCGAGAGCCTGGCACGTGCTAAGCATTCCATCAACCACCAAGCTAAACATGCCAGCCCATCACGCTGTTTCCATCCATGTTCATAAAGTCTAAGAAGGGGGTCAGTTACAAAGAACAGGACAATCCAGGCAAAGATGAGTGAGTGTCCCTGGTGTAGAACGGCAAAGTAGGAGACTAGAAGCTCCACAGCTCCCCCTGTCGGTCTTCCTCTGTCACCAAGAAGCCTCAGGGAAGTCTGCAATACTGATAGAAATCTATTTGCTGTCAGGAGTTCCTGTCCTCTCCACTACCTGGCCGCTTGGTAAAATATGGAAAACACCAAACAATCTGATTCTCATATCTAGTGTGCTAACCCTTCCCCAAGTCCTGTCGGTGACTTTCTATGCAGAACAGAGGCCCTGGAATCTGTTCTGATAAGAACAACATCATGCTTTCAGAAAGCACAGGGGAAGGAAAAACTTAAAAGATATACTTGCTTTGATTACTTTTACTCAATAATTAAAACTGATTTACTAGATGGCTCAGGAACACAGCTTCTTGATATGTAGCTCATGAGCTGCATCACTTTGTCAGTTACTAGTACAGAAAGAACTAGGTTTGGGGATAAAGTCTTGTGAGTTTTCTTGAGACTTCATCCAAATACACGGCTCTCAACTAATAGATGTTGTCCTGTGGTTTGAGTAGTTTCAGTAACATCATTATAAAAGAAGTTACACTGATAACGATGTATGCCATGATATACTGTACTAAGTCCTTTGGGCATGTATCAACCCCACAACACTATGAATCAGGCTCTATATCTTCCCATTTGGAAAGTCACAGTTGATGTACACACAACTACTGAGTAGAGAAGGCAGATTCACACCCAAATCTCTTTAGGAATGACAGATAGTGGACTCTGCCAAACAGAATAAAATATGCTCCTCGAAGCTTGCTCAGCCTGCCTTCTTATAGCCCACAAGCCCATGGTTGGTACCACCCACAGAGAACTAGGCCCTCCCACATCAGTCAAGAAAAGGTACCTCAGTCCAACCTGAAGGGAACTCTCTCTCAATTGAAGTTCCTTCTCTAAAATAATTTGCTTGTGCCAAACTGACATAAAACTAGCCTACACAATTTACTCCTTGTCAGCTTTTGGTACACAAACACATAACTATTCAAGTAGACCCTTTTCTTTCTTGTTTGACCTCAAGATGGTCTGTTAATATTAATATGACAATATAAAACATATATTCCAAACTTTAATAAGTCCCCTAGTCTTTAAAAATTCAAACACTTTAAAAGTTCAATCTTAAGATAGCCAAAGTCTTTCTAATACTCTGAAGTATCTTTAAAGCATCCAAAGTGTCTTTCAACTTTCAGTCTCCTGACTAAGGGCTCCTGGAAAATCAAAAACAAGTGAAATACTGTAGTATTCCAAGAGCAAAGAACCAGAGCACAGTAACAATCAGATCAGGGCAAAGCCAACATCTAATAGTGTAAAGCTCAATGCCAGACTTCTGAGATACACGATCTTCTGGGCTCCAACGGGCTTACAACAGCACACATAAAGCATTTCATGGGTTCAGACCGGCTCCACCCCACACCTGCTGCTGTTCTTGGTGGCTGTCCCATGGTACTGACATCTCAAAACTGATGACTGTAACTGCGACTTACCAATACCCTCTCCTGGGCTCTCTTGTGGGATATCAGCCTTGCTAAGCCTAGGCTGGTCTCCATGACCCCTTTATAGCTTCAAAACTAGCACCAAGAAAACAACTCTTACCACACATTACCAAGTTTGGCTGCCTGCACAAGGTAAAGCCCTGCCTCTGTGCCACAGTGTTTGTGTGCTAACATTAAAGAAATACTCTCAGAAGATGTGTTTAGCCAGGAGATGCTTGTCTCTGTTAAGAGTAGTTTTTCCCTGCCAGTCAGGTCCCACAGCCGCGTCAGCCCCAAATAACACACAGAGATGCTGTTTTAGATATAAAGCTGCTGACCTGTTACTAATGTTTCTTATTGTCTAGCTCTGTCTTAAACATTAACCCATTTATATTAATCTAAGTATTTCCACATGGTCTTGGCTTACCGGAGAGAGGGCCCAGCGTTCTTCTCTCTCCATCCTCCATGCTAAATCTTTCCCCCTACTACTTCCCGAACCCTCCTTGTCTCCTAGTCCCACCTATCTTGCTTTCCTATTGGCCAACAGTGCTTTATTCATTAACCAATAAGAGAAACATATTTACAGAATGACATCTTCCATCATGTCTCTTCTTAATCACTGCTAATTTCTCAGTCACAACTGACCAGTATTGATTATCTCAGCAAAGTAAAGGTTCTGGTCTCTTGCCAAATCACAGCTGATTCTTGAGCTCCAGCTGACCAGACACCACAGACTGTTGGCACAAAATAGCACACAAACAACCCACGGAAGCTTCACAGGCCACGCCTCTATCATTTACATTACTCTCAACGTTCTCATCTTCCAAGACCCCACAGCACAACCTATTATGCTCTGAAAACGCAATGGCTTTTCCAGCCCAAAGTCCTTCCTCACACACACACACACACACACACACACACACACACACACACACCAAATAAAGCAATACCCCACTGCCTGGTATCAATTTCTGTGCTAGTTAGGGTCTCTATCACTATGATTAAACACCGTGACTGTATGCAACCTGGGGTGGAGAGGATTTCTTTCGTCTTACAATTTGCAGTTCATCATCCAAGGACGTCATCACAGAAGCCTGGAAGTGGGAACTGAAGCTTAAGCCATGGAGGATGCTGCTTAGATGCTCCTCGTGGCTCGCTCAACCTGCCTTCTTATAGCGCCCAGCACCACCGGCCCAAGGCTGGCACTGTGCACACTGAGCTGGACCCGCCCACATCAATCAGGTAAATGCACCACAGGCTTGCTCAGAGGTTGTGGAAGCATTTTCTCGATTGAGGTTCTCTTCCCTATCTTCTGTCAAACTGACATAAAACTAGCTGCCACAGTTACATAAGGAATTCCCAAGACCAGCCTCCAACTCATAAGAGTCTTCCCCAACCGCCAACACACACACACACACACACACACACACACACACAGAGGGTTGGGGGGGCTGCAGGGGGCTTTCTGTTTTCCATTACCTATTTATGGTTAGGCTTTAATCTGCTGTTTGGTTTTCTTCAGCTTCTTGCCACCTAAGCCAAAGTCTACCATGAACAAATGTGTAAAGGGGTAGAAGATGGTTCTTGTATCACTCACTGTGAGAAACACTCAAGCATTTTAACAGTCTGGCAAAAATGAACGTCTCTCTCAAGCACCAGATTTTCTTATTTAAAAACACAACACCAAAGAGAGACGCCAATTGCAGAGCTCAATTCAAAGAACTATCTGTGAATGAAGTAACAATCCTCCAACCCCTAAATGTTCCCATTCTCCCAAGAACAGATGACTTTTATTCCCATCCCCAATCTCAGTGCCCTGGCTGGGATCCAGGCTTGCAAAGCTCTAAATCTGAACCACGATAAGAAACAATGCCTTCATCAGAACTGAGACAGAGATGGACAAGCAAATAAAAGCTCTCAAAAAGCTGACTACTAAGGAAATAAAAACTGAAGTCATGGAAAACAGCTTAGAGCAATGACAATCGGATAAGCCTATAAAAGCTTCTATGGTAAAGGTGGTTTCTAAGTACACTTAAATAATCTAAGTACTAATGGGTCTCCGGAGCAACTGAAATTCACACACATGGCCAGGAGCGATGCAAACAATTCACCACTCCAGACACCACAAGGCTCAACAATATTATTCCAGATATTGCCCTAGACAAATCAACACATTCCTACCAAAAAAACAAAGACTGTTCCTGGCATGGCGATTTCACGAACAAGAATGAAGAAGTAGCTACGTCCTTTGACAAGTGAGTAAATTACATACACTCGTCACATCCACGCAGAAAAAATGCTTATCAGGGGCTGGAGAGATGGCTCTAAGGTAAGAGAGTGTGGACTACTCTTAGAGAAGGCTGCAGTTCTGTTCCCAGCATCCAAATGGCTTGAAACTCCAGCTCCAGGAGACCTGGAACCCTGTCCAGTTTCTGCAAACGCTGAACTGCCAACACAGTCCCCACACAGACAACCATGAAGATACATCCATGCTTTTAGGGCTAGTCAGCAATGAAAAAAAGAAATGCAACTGGAATACACTGTCAGGTAGAGCATTAGGCTTAACTTGAAAGATTATATGCTATATTTTATCAGTTTGCTAATGCTGCCTAAAAGAATCCAGACCACGTCAATAAAACATAGAGTTCTCAGGGCTGAGGAGATGGTTTGGTGGTTAAGAAGCACCATGCTTAGTTCTCACAACCATCTGTAACTCCAGCTCCAGGGGATCTCAACTCCTCCCCTGGCCTCCAAAGACACCAGGCATGCACATGGCGCAGACACTCAAGAGGGCAGGGCACTCGTGGACATAAAATAAAATATTCTAAACAAATTTAAACAAAAGCAAAAAAGAGTTCTAAATATACAGCCAAAGTTCAGTGTCTGCTGGCTTATTACCATGCAGGCGGCTGCTACAATGGACTGAACGTACATTTCTCCACAAAATTCCTTCGTTGAAATCCTAACCCCTCTCCCCATTAGTTCAGAGGATAGAGCCCTCATAGATGGCAGCAGTACCCTTCATGCAGGGTTTCTAGAGAGATCCACATAAACACATAGCAAAAGGCACTAACAGCAGACACAGAATCTGCCAGCACTTGACAATATATGCCCCAGGCCCCAGACACAGGATTTCTTCTCATAAGAGTACACATAGACCAAGACAGCCACCTTCTCATGGTGACCTCACATGGCCTTTATTTCCTCTACCCTTGCAGCCTTGGGTCCCTCTGTCTCCTTATTTCTTCTTCCTAAGAAAACATCACTCAGATTAGAACTGAACCCCCCTCATAGAGCCCCATTTTAACCTAATCAGCCCCTTTCAGGTCCTGTCCTGTTAGTACACTCTTGAGGTACAAGGCATTGGATCTTCCACATGACGTTGTTGGAAAAGGGTCATGTCACACACAGTTCAGTCCACAAAAGTAATGAAGTTCTCTCTTGACACAGCCTGAGCAGGGCTCCTCTAGTTGCTCCTTCTGACTGGGTCCCTGCCCTGAGCCTCTGTCTCTGACACACTGTGTCCAGTCTTAAGAACCCTGCTGAGTCTGTTCACTGACGATCTTCTGCTCCCCCTACCTTCCCTCCAATACCTGTCTTGAGCAAGGATCCCGTGAGGTTGGTCGAGGAAGAGCCCCCGCTGACCTTGATAGTTTCAATAATAATCTATGCACTGAGTCTCACCCTGCCCTTTGGTTATAAATCTCTATTTGTCCTAATGAGAACCAGAGCTGAGTCACAAAAGCAGCAGCCCTCTGAGGACTCTCCTCTGACTATCTCCCTTCTCTAAAGCAGCACAGTCCACGGATGCGGCATTCTAGCTATAACCCAATGACGAGGTCAGCGAACAGGCCCTCTTCCCAAGGGTGAGAGGGGCTGTTATCGTGGGGGGGGGGGGGGAGCTGCTTTGGGGGTTGGTGAAAGCTCTTTATGCCGATGGCAGTAGTTACAGGTGTCACAGAGTGGTCACATGAGTACATGCGAAAAAAACATGTAAAGCCTGAAACCTGGTGAGAGCTGAACAAAGCTTACCATTAGCAGCACCAAAGTTATGTAAGATGGGACTGAGGAAGGCCAAGTGTACTGTAGAAATGTCCTGTGCTGTTTTCCACTGCCTGTGGTAGTCTAAAATCATAATAAACACTATGGGGAAAGTCTTGACAGAGCCGTCTAGGGAAAGCCCAGACTCTGTGGGGAGGCGTGAAGAACCAATTAGAGGCTGCACTGCCAGCCGTAGTCCATTCCCTCCAAAACCAAATTAAAAATTACATTAGGTTGCCCACACACACGCACACGCACGCACGCACGCACACACACACACGCACACACACATGCACACACATGCACGCACACGCACGCACACGCACACACACACCCACACGCACACGCACACACACACACACACACAACACCAGACACTCTTCCCAGGGAAAGAAAATCTGAATAAATAAAAAAAAAAAAAAAAAAAAAAAAAAAGCTGAGAATCAGTGCTTTAGGCAAAGCAACAGCCTCACCGCCTGGAGACGGGATGATGTAGACAGGCGGAGTGGGACATCAAGGACAGGACCACACTACATTTCTGCTTGCCAATTCCATCTTCCTAAATTCTATTCCAGAAATAAGACGGGGGATGAAGTGTTGATTCATATTCAATTCCGTATAAACTTGCCTCAAAAATAGTATTTCCACAGTAAGATTATGAAAGGATAAACTTTTTCTGTCCATTAAAGAAACTTTAACTACTTTCAGGGTATAAGAAAACTTTGACTTATCAAAGAAAAGACCAGTTATAAACGCCTGAAATTAAGCCACATGCCCACTACAGCTGCCACCCCTCTGAGTTAGTTTTAATCTAGGCTTTCTCTGAGTCTGAAGCAGCCACAGGGTCCCTAGCATACCCTTAGGAAATTATCACTATCTGAGGTTCCCATCAAAATTCAAATTAACTTGAAACAGCTTGAAACTTGCTGTTAATCTCCCAAATTACATTTGTGAATTCCCATTAAAATACTCTTAATTCAAGACAAAGCAGCTTTGCAGCCCACACCGGAGAGCAAAGGGCTCATCTTCCAACCTACAACTACAGGAAGGCATTCATGCTGGGACAGGACTCATTCCCCTTAGGGTGTTCACACAAGACAGCATCATGTCCTTTACAGATCAACTACAACACCCCAAAATAACTGTAACATAAACAACTGATGTAAATTCTCACTGGTGGATGAGGGTGAGAATTTACTTAATTTACTTACTTAAAATACAATTCCAGAAAAGATTTTTCCTTAAAATGCAATCTTGACATAACCATTCTAAAAAAAAATCTCAAGTATTTATGAAATGTGTAAAATTAGGAGGGGCAAAAAAAAAAAAAAAAAAAAAAGCTCAGAGCATATAGCATAGGGCTGGCAAGATGGCTCAATGGGTAGGGACATTTGCCTGAGCCCACACACCCACATGACAGGAGGGGGAAAAAAACCCTACCCCCATGAGATGTTCTCTGACCTGACCTGCACACTCTCACACGGACGTACACAGAAGGTACACACGGAGAGTCTTGAAAAGAAAACTTAGCGCACAAAACTAAGAGCAAAAGCTTCCAGGAAGAGCTGAAGCTAGCAGCTTCATGGTTTGTCTTAAGTTGTGCCAGGCTGCACCAATGGCCTGCTTCCTAGGAGGGTCAGTTCCAATCCACGTTTACAAGGTGGATGTCCTCAAGCCAAGGCAGGGGCCCAGCTGTCTCAGTCCACTGTCACCACAGGAGGGGGGGGGAGCAGGGGGGGGGAGCCCAGCAGCAGGCATGGTGGTAAAGCAGTAGCTGATACCAATCCACAGGCAGCAAGTAGAGAGACACCCTGGACCTGGTGTGGGCCACCCCCCATCCCCCACCCCCATCCCCCCACCTCCCACAGTGACACACTTCCTCCAACAAAGCCATACTTATGCCAACCAGGCCACACCTCCTAATCCTTCTAATCCTCTCAAACAGGTCCTACTCCCTGGTGATTAAGCATTCAAATATACAAGCCGGGACACACACGGACACACACACACACACACACACACTCACTCTTACTCAGCTCACCAGAGGAACCTGGAAGGCTCCTGCACACACACTCACACACACACGCATGCACACACACACACACACTCACACACACACACACACTCACTCACTCACTCACTCTTACTCAGCTCACCAGAGGAACCTGGAAGGCTCCTGAACTGACTGGATGATTTCCCACCTCATGACGGTCAGTAAGTTAGCCTTGATCACAGCAACCATAGCGCTTACTATTCTCAGGGCTGAAACTACCAGGCAGCCCTTGCCCCCTCTACGTTAAATTGGTGAGAAATGTGTGTTGAGACAACAGGAAGCTTCCCTTGGTTCTCCACACTGCAGGTCAGTTTGCCATTTCACACAAATTACCTGATGGCGACTTCGTCTAACGCCCTGAATACTAAACGGGCTGCTCACTGGCTTCCCAACTTCAACCCCCTTATCTGCTGCTGTTGCCTCAACTGTCAAGGTCAATGCTGAATAGGAAGTGTATATGTAAACTTACTTGAAAAGTAACAGAAAACAGCAGAGAAGTTTGTTAAAAGATGCTCCTAAGCCAGAAGTTCCCACATTTTTTTTAAAGACCTATAGGTTATCAGAAAAATACAAAAGTAAAATATTAATGAAGATATGAAAACAGGTTTTTGGGCAGGTTAACAAGTCAATTTCAAAGTGAAGAAGGACCCTGAGATTTTGCCGCTTCGCTACACTGTTACCATAGCATACTAGCCTTGTGTGTGCTTATCATTAATCATCATTTGAAACGTTCCTGTTTCAGCATAAAGCCTTCTATCTCACCGTCTGAAGTTTCCAGCAAATGGGGCAGCCCAAAGATCTCCCTGCAAAAATGTATTTTCCATCCCACCTCTTAGCAAACCTGACAAACTTGCCAATTTATTCTAAAAGGTCACAGTAGAAAGAAACAGAGTTCTGCTGCATCTAGGGGGGGAAATATTTAGCATAAAATACTGCCATTTGGATACTAGCCACACAACATGAAAAAGATAATTTATCAAGAGTAATGTAAACTATCACCATTAAAATGTTGACAGACTTAACAAAGCTATTTTTTTATTTTTTTATTTTATTTTATTTTATATAACAAAGTCCAATTAAATGAAAACAAACATTTATACACAATAATTGGGAATTTGGGCGTCGTTCTTTCCAAACTACTTCCTGCTGGTAAGGGGCGCTGTCATGGGGGATTCGAAGAAGATTCAGATATCCTGGCCTTAACAAAGCTATTTTAAAGTCTTTTTTAATAGTAACTTGATCGCTAAGTAAATTCTATATTTCAGCAGGCAACATATCCACCTAAATAGAAAAAATATGAATACTAATTTTTTTCACTTTATAAACACCTCTGTTAAATTATTAAAATAAGATGGAGATCACGCTAGGTATTCCAAACCCTCGACAACATCCATGCTTCCCTGGGCATCTGATGAGACACAGCTGTCCTGCCTGAGCTTAGGTTCTCATCTTTACTGTGTATGCTGCCTGGGACTACGTCATCATTGTCCTTGGACGGTGAGATGATCCTGCAGCTCATGCATTTGCACAGTGGGTCCCCAGCTGGTGCTCCTGTTTGGGGAGACTACAGAACATCTCCGGAGGAGAGCATGGCTGGAGGAAGTGGCTCTCCAGGAGCAGACCTTGGGGCTTTCTGTCCCCATTCTCTCTCTTCTCGAGCACAGATGTCGTGTGCCCAGCCCGCCTCCTGCCCCTGACACCATGCCTTCTTGCCTGCTACCGTGCATTGCCCATTAAGAGGGACTGAAGCCCTCTGTGGGCCCAAAAGACCCTCTCCTCCCTTCAGGTTTATTTATCAACTTATTTCACCACAGCAAGGGAAAGTAACTCAATCACAAAAAAAAAAAAAAAAAAAAAAAAAAAAAAAAAAAAAACTACCTAAAAGAAAGGACCTTCTATTTACATAAAAGAGTAACTACATTTGATCGTAGCCAAAAGATGGAACAGTGACGTAAACAAATAATTTACTAGGAAGTAAATTCTAAATGTGACCACCGCTAGTGTGTTAACTAAAACTCCCGTGAAATGTAGTAATATTCAGATCTTTCACAAACTGAAGGCAAACAGAATTAACTTGTACACATCAACCAAAAATGACTTCAGAAAAGATAAAGCATCTGTGTGTCTGTGACACTGATGTGATTGGCTGTGCACATATTACAGGTCAATGGCACATGTCTTTCTCAATGGCTTGCCCACTTACTTCTGTAACAAGGTGTCTCACTGAGCCTAGAGCTAGGCTGTCTGGCCAGTGAACCCCCAGGGTCTGCCAGTCTCCAGGGCACCAGCACTGTGAGGACTGAACTCAGCAAGCACTTCAGCAGCAAAGCCTTCTCCCCAGCCCAAGTGGAAAGCTTTTATAAGAAATACTTCTTGAATTTAGTATCTTCTATTGAGTATATGAATTCAACAAGAAAACCAGAGTTCTGAAAGTTCAAGCACTATGTTTGATGAAATTCATAGCTCAGATTACAATGCCAGATAGATTTTGAAGAAGGCATGAGTCATGATCTGGCCTTGCTGATAAGAGCCTCTTGTAAATTAAGACTGGCATCTCTGCATCTTTAGTCTTGTTCTTACATCTCGCGTGTACTCTAGATGATTATTTTGAAGCCAGAGATCCAAGAGCACAGACTTTCATTTTCAGCAAATAAATTCTATCAGCATCTCACTGCAAAGAGAAGGCTCCCTAAATAGAGAAAATGGAAATGTAGAAGCGAGCACTTCAGAAGTGCAGTAAAATGAAATCTTGAGTGGCAGGGGCTCTACCCATCAGTGCTCAAGCTTCTCCTCTGGTAACGATAAAGTCAGAGTACATAAGAAAGGCTAGGGAAGAAGAGAGGAAACACAGAATGGAAATATCAATTCTTCAGCAGCCTGCCTAAGATGTGACAGTCAAACTACTAACAGAGCCCGTTCTCACTAAGAATGGTCACAGCAACAACAAAACACATGCCACAAACCAGATTCACTAGCTCTTACTCACTGCTCACATAATAACACTTAACGAACACTACAACTGTACAGCAAAACATTCACCCAAGTTTTCCACACGAGAGCTGTCAGTTCACTACAACAGAAGAATCTAAGACATCAGAGAAGTAATACAAACAGACAAACAGAACGACAATCTCAAGAGCAAGCCAGGGCTGAGCCCCTGGTTCCAGACTGTCATGAATTGTAGTGAGATAGTCCTTCTGTGGCACTGACCACGCCCATTGGGGGTGGAGCCATGGGCGGAAGTGACCTGTGGAAGGAGGTCGGAGGAAGAGCCAGGAAAGGTGCTCTCTTGCTGGCGTGACTCGGACAGGAGAGCATAGGGTGGAATTTCCTGGTGTTCATCTGACTAGGTTGTAAGTTATTTCTCCCTGAATAAACATCTATTCAGCCTATTTGTTTATCCTGATCCTTTTTTAACCACGATATCTGGTGTCAGAAGTGGGATTCGAACCCACGCCTCCAAGGGAGACTCACACTCCGAATGCACACAGAGAAATCTGAACAGCCTCTGCAGCTCATCTCTTCCGCTCCAGACGCCACCGCAGTCCTTTACCTACCGACACAAAGTTTGTTTCCCCTCCGCAGGTTCTCCCCCCCAAATCACAGGAACACAATGGCCTCTGCTCCAACTTCTCCATCTCCTCCATGGCATTTGATAACCCTGACAACCCTGACGGGTGGCTCACTGAATCACTACTGTCTTCATCTTCTCAAAGACTATACCCCTTTTCCAGGCTGCACTTCCTCCGTCTCCTCCATACTTAGGAAAGTCCCTGAGGTGCACCTACCTCTCCAACTCCTTTCACCCCATTCTATATCCAAACCAATGGCATCACACCGTTGAACAACGCTCTCTTCTACTCGCCGCTTCTTTTCCGAAAATTAGGATTGATTTCCAAGTATACATCAGATGCCATCCCAGGTGTCTACTGCCTGGTACTGTAAGTCAAACACGTCCAAAACTGGAGCTGCTGCTCCTTGACTCCCAATAAGCAAACAGACCTGTTATCACCAAAACTTCTCTTCCAATTCACTTCCAAGTACAATCCAGTACGGAGTGCCCATGTCCTAACGTCTAGCGGGCATCACCTCTACACAATGAGTCTGAGCAGAGAGAGCAAACATGACAACATTACATACAGCCACATCCTTCAGAGCCACGGTAAGAATGCCATGCCTCCTCAACGAGCACTGCACATGGTCAAGGAGACCATTAAAAACCTAGAGACACGTTAAAGAGTAGAAGCACCGGCTGGTGCTCCACATTAAACAGCTCCTCTTTAAAAGGGCAGCTCTAGAGCATCAAGGGCATTAACTACTTAAACCTGGGCTGGGAGAAGACTCAGCCGGTAAAACTCTCTTGTAAACATGAGGACTGGTTTAGAATCCCCCCAAACCCCCACCGCCCAACACCTACATAAAAAGCCAGGAAGACAGTATATACCTGCAATCCTAGCCCCTCCCCGGGGAGGGGGGAGGACAGAGAGAATCCTGGGGCTTGCTGGCCAGCCAAATTGGTGAGCTCTGGGTTCAGTGAGAGACCCTGTCTCAGAGGTAAGTAAGGTGGACAGCCACTGAAGAAGACACCTGACGTCAGTCTCTGGGTCCACACACATGCACTCACCAGTTGTGAGCCACCATGTAGGGACTGGGAACCAAACCTGGGCTCCCGCAAGAAAAGAGGCAGCCCCTGTCATGTGCATCTTGGTGACTTACTTATCCATGTCAGTGCCATTGACCTTTATCATTTCTGGTATTTTTGCGGTCACATGCAATGGGGTAAGTTCTTTTATGTAAACTCTGGTCTTTTGATATGTTCTTGTAATTTAGAAATTATTGAGTCAGAAAGTCTTTTTGTTGTTTTTTGTTTGTGTATGTGCGGGTGAGTTGCAGGGACCTAAGAGCCTCTTCTGGAACATGGTGCACGTACAAACATGCAGACAATGCACCATACACATAAAATAAAATAATAATATCGCAATTACAGATAATAATGTAATGCTATTAAGTTGAGTGGAGTTACTCATGACTATGATACACACACTTATGATGCTAAGGCAAGAAGTTAAGGACAGCCTGTACTACATAGTAAGATCCTAGATCCTATCTAAGGGGGGGGGGGGACGACACTGTGATATTTTAAGAAAACACTTGAAAGAATGTATTGAGTTCTAAATATTACAAACCATATAAAACATATAATTCTAACCTCACATATTCTGATACTTCACAAATTTTCTACACGATGGCTTACAAAGTTAAAATTAGCATAAAACATATTAATCAGTTCCCCCAAAAAAGCCTCAATATTAAAAATACCCATTTAATTATAAAGTACGAAGCCATCACAGTACAACATTGGTTAAGATCTATTTCATGAGGGAAAGGGGAAAGTTAAATAACTCCATCCTTAAAATGATTAAATTGTATGATTTTTTTACTAAAATGTCACATAAAATGAACTAAGGAGAAAACTCCCAAATCATTTTATGAGGCCAGAACTACCTGGGTATTGAAATCAGATGGATGTTATAGTACAAAACTCTAGACCAGCATCCTTTGTGGGAAATAAGTAAAACATTCAGCAACAAAATTGACATGGTAAATTTATGCCACGAATGCAAATTTGGCCTTCGCCAACTGAAAGGGTTCTACATTTTGACAAAGATGCTGTTATTCGCCTTGTGTAAAGGTAAAGGTGCAAACATCCGTTCCCAAGAGTTGACTCTTCTCAGTTCTTAAGAGCAATCGATCTGAATTTAGTAATTTCAGCGATAAAGGCAAGATCAACCAGATCATTCTAAAAACAAGAAAACAAATACTGACTAGTCTCATATCACTGAGCCCCAAACACGTCCAAAATTTTAATCATAAAACGTAGACAAAACCCTCTGGCCCTGTGAGTTTTAGTGAAAGTCAGGCCGTGCATCCTCAGCTCTATCTCTCCTGGATGGCTACAGAATCGATTAGACGTAATTTTCTTATCTGTTTGGATTTTTAGTTTGAATTTACAAATTACTCAAGCGCATTAGAGGAAACATTTTCTGCACCACAGCAACTTCTAGAACACAAGCTGCCAGCCTAACCTCAAAGGGTCATTTAAATAATGGGAAAAGGCTTCCAAGGGATTTCATTTACAAGACACAAATTTTCAACGTGTGTAAATCAGAACACAGATTCTGTACTCCCTGAAAAAGTGCCACGTGTGTGCATGCAATTAAACACACAAGCGGCGAGGCTGAACACACAGAATTAGAAACTTGGGCATGAACAATACTCATCTGATGAATGGAGCGAGAAGCCGGGGGCGAGGCTCATGCAGAGTGTGGACAGAGCAAGGGACAGAAGGGAGGACAGCAGCAAGAGAGGACAGTCGGGGACATCTTTAAAGCCCTCTGCGCCTTACTTAAGGCCCAGACCCAGTTCCTGGCTGTAGAGTTTGCCCTCTCTTTAACCCATGTGCACTCTGCTTTCGCTGGCCACGACATGCAGCCGTCCACACCCCGCCCCACTGCTGTGCCCTGAAAGCCCAAGCACACCTGTCTCCCCAGCCAGCACTTAAGAAAAGTTACCGACTTGGTATGAAATAAGCATCCTTTTGCTGGGGGGGCCAGGGAGAAAAGTCAAGAGCACGGTGTTTTCCTTGTAAGCGCAAGACCTTGGGTTCAAAAACATAAAATTATAGTCACGACAGAAACAAATGCCAATCGGTTATGAAAGAAAACCAAACGCTCCTTTGCAATATTCTTTCTCTGGCACAGATTGAGCGACCAAAGCGAAGAAGCAAATGCAGGTGGACTTGATCCTCTATCTGACTAACCCTACTTCCGGGTGAAAAAGCTGATTCAATTAATACAGTGTTTCTTTTGATCTGACTTCTAATGGGCCACGTGCTCTAGGTTTTATCTCCTCCTCTCTAGAGTTCTTACTCTCATTAATGATGAATCAGAAAACTGAAACTCAAAGTCATGCAGGTACATATTATTACTTTTCGATGTCCAGTCACTGTTAAAAAAATTACACCCTCAACACTTAATCCATCCTGTAACACTTTTCATATTACTAGCTCCCCCGTTCAAAACAATTTTAAATTGAAAACCCAACAGGTGATACATCTTTCTTTGTAGTGACTGAATAAATTTCTGTTCCATGAGAGCAGAACTGTCAAAGAATTGGATTTACAAGTACCCCCTCACAAAACTATTTCAGTAATCAGCTGTTTCCTAGCAACTGAATCTGCTGACATTTTCTCATCACAAGTAGGCAACAGGAATAAAATCGGTGTTTCACATACTCATTAGTCTACACAGTCAGATAAAAGGACAAGGCACAGTGTGTAAAACTATTCATTACTCTCTAAGCAGTCTGCACTGAAGCTTTCAAATGGGTAATTATAATTCATAATAGGATAAATGATCTCAGAAACAGGAGTGCTTACAAAGGAGTGTGGGACTATCCGGCTCTTATTAGAAATGAGGGAGAAAGAGAAAACCCCAAAGTGAACATAAAAGTAGGGTTCTGGAAATCAGAAAAAGCTCGCTCAGAGTTCAGAAATGTTCTGCATAGCTCACACTTGGCACATATTGTCAGGGGCTTTGTGCTTGTTTGTACACAACTGAAGTGCATTTCGATCCCAGTGTTTTCAACAGCACATCCAAACAAGCAGTTCTCACAGACAATTCAGCAGATCCAGACAGCCAATCTGCACAAGGCACGGTATTGGGCATTAGAGATAAGGAAGTTGACTCCAGCATAATCTTTACCCTACAGCCACTAAAGGATTCCAAATGTTCATGGAACACTGCTTGAGTGTGATCCCAGAAGGCATGAAGAGGAGAGGTTCAGTTGGACCTAGGAAAGGCAACACCCTATTCCAAAGTTACTGAACTCAAGACGCAACATTAGACAGACCCATGGCAGAAGACCCGTACCTTCACTAACAGACCCCATGAGTTTGGAAGTCTACTCCTTTAAATGAACATCTAATGCATGGAGTACTTCGGAATTTTCAAAGCACTTTCATGTATATTTACTGATTTCTTTTCAATGAATGAACTTAATGGACCAGAAATCTAGAAATATTTACTGATTTTTTTAGTTGTTCAATGATGTCAACATGTTGAGTAAATTAATATATACAAAATATATACAATATGTACATATAATACATGTGTATATACATATTCCAAACCAAATTTATCATAATGTCTGGTAAATACAGCACATCCAACACTAAAATTATTCTGTCTCACATCCCTGCTGCAAAGCATCTTCCAGAAATAACACCAGCAGTTTCCAGTATTGATTCCAAAAGAAGGTATATGCAAGATGACCTACTGAAATGGTAAAAGACATTATTAACACCTATTCGTTTCATGCCCATTTTTAATTCCCATCTTATAATGGTTACCACTGTTACAACAGCAAATATACTTTAGTTGAAGAATCATAATCAAACATTTCCTTATAGTTATGGTCCCAGTATCAGAGACCTTAAAACAGAAACCGGTACAAGGCGTTGGGTATTGCTGGGATCATGGTGGTTGAGGAGAACTGTGGAAGGAGTCTGGAACCTTGGATAGGAAAAGCCATTGAGCACTCCGACTTGTGCTGTGGGTGGCAAAGCTGGAGAATTTCCAACGCCAAGCCCTTTGGAGTACAGAAGGTCGTGAGGCGCAGGTGCCTGACACAGAGCTCTGCACTGTTCAACCCTGGTTTTGCCTTGATTTCAATGGAACTAATAGTGCCCTGATTCTCCCCTGTTAAAGGGAGAAAGTGTGTAACTACTCTTTCTAAAACAGGGTCACACCGTCTGAAATCTTATATAAACTGTGGAACTGTGCACAGACTCTGGAAACGTTAGAGAAACTGCACATTTGAGAGGAACTTTGAAAAGGACTCTGGATGTCTTAAAGAAACTGAATTGGGCACAAGCTAGTCGTTTTGGAGGAGGGAACCTCACCTGGGAAAACGCTCCATCAGACTGGCCTGCAAGTCTGTGGTGCAGTGTCTTGACTGATGATGGATGTGAGAGAGCAGAGTTCACTGTGGGTGGCACTATCCCTAGGCTGTTGCTCCTGGGTTCTCTAAGAAAGCAGGCGGAGCAAGCCATGAATGAGGAGCAAGCCGGTATCCTGCCTCCAGGTTCCTGCTGCCTACAGTTCCTACCCTGACTCCCGTCAATGATGGGCTGTGATGTGAAAGCATAAGCCTAACAAACCATTTCCCTCCCATACTTTTAGTCAGGATGGTTTGTTTTTGTTTTTAAGATTTTATTTATTTATTATGCATACAGTGTTATAGAGGACACTAGATCTTATAGATGGTTGTGAGCCATCGTATGGTTGCTGGAAATTGAACTCAGGACCTCTGGAAGAGAGCCAGTGCTCTTAACCTCTGAGCCATCTCTCCCGCCCATAGTCAGGATGTTTTATCGCAGCAACAGAAACTGTAATTAAAGCAGGTGAGGTTTGATTTCTTTTCCTGCTACCACGTTAGTTTTAAGGTCTGCTGAGCTGTTGTGTTCGGTATGGTGGCTTTTCCCCCAAATCCAGTTTGTCTATGTAGCTCTGCTATCTCCCTCCCTATAACATCCACTATGAAGTTCCTGCAGTGCTGGCATTATTTGTGTTTGTCTTTAAATTCTTTTATTTCTCCATCAATTTTGAAAGATAGCTTTGCAGTATATAACATTTTTGGTTCACGGTTGTTTACTTTCAGAGCCTGAAACATCTCATTCATTCTGGCATTTACACTTGCAAATAAAAGGCCTGGGGCAATTCTGATATTTCTGCCTATATATGGAAGTTGGTGTTTTTCTCCTAACTATAATATGTCATGCAGAATTTTTTTTTATGGTCATGTCTACTTAGAATTCTAAAAACATCATGTCTTAGAATTATTTCTTTACTTTCTATTTTTGACACAGTAACTATAAAATGTCATGGAGCAATTTTTCCCTGGTCATGAATACTTAGAGTTCCATAAGCATCATGTGAGAGGATTATTTCTTTACTTTGTGTTTTTTGACACACTAACTATAAAATGCCATGGAGAATTTCTTCTCTGCTCATATCTACTTAAGAGCTCTATAAGCATCATGTGCTTGCACCGAAACAAGTCTGGGCTGTCCATGGGATCTCTGGCAGTGGAACCAGTATTTATCCCTAGTGCACAAATGGACTTCGGGAGTCCATTCCCTATGGAGGGATGCTCTCTCAGCCTAAATACAGGGAGGAGGGCCTAGGCCCTCACCCCAAATGATGTGACAGACTTTGATGATCCCCCGTGGAAGGCCTCCCTATCCTTGGGGTGGGGGGGGGAGGGCATGGGAGGGTGGGAGGGAGAGGGAATGGGGGGATTGATATGTAAAATAAGATTGCTTCTAAATTAAAAGAAAATTATAAAAAAAAGAAAAACCAATTTAAGAGCACCAACCATAATAAAGGTTTATAATGTATCATGGAATCAGAGATAAAGAATATCAAAAGCTAAATACCTACTCAGAGCTGAGAGTCTAATTCAGTATAGACCACGAGTAAGCACACATGCAAGGCCCTCAGTTCCATCATTAACACCACATACCCACACATGGACATTATCATGGAAAAACAGGTGTTTCCATAGCCTGCCACACCTAACAAAAAGTTCATATTTTAGCCTTCCAAATGCTAACATAACTGAATGGTGCATGCTTAAGTGACCCTAGAGAGTCAATAATAAGAGTTATTTGTACCAGAAAACACAATTTTAACTCAAAAAGCACACTATATGCTTATACAACTGTCATTATACATAGCTGCATAACTGTCCTTTGACTCTGGCGTACTCTTCCACATTAAGAACAAAAAAGCATTAAAAAAAATTGACCTAGATTAAAAGCCAAGTGTCATCACTCTGAATTTCAACAAACTGAATATACTGTCATTTATTCAACGCAGCTCTTCTGGGCTATTTACTCAGCAGTAGTCTATCACTGTTTTAGAAACACTTTCTCCTAGAGCTGAGGGCACACAGCCCAGTCATTGATGACTTCCTAGCAAGCACAAGGCCCTAGGTTTCAACTCCCAACACTACAAAATAAGAACACCAAAACTTGCTTCAATGATGCCCTCTACTGACAAAAGCATAGCAATTCACAATAGAAATCTAGAGGTTGTTTCAACCAACAGCCATAGTGCTTTTAAAAACCACATATAAAGGCCATCGCCAAGCAGAAATGATTTGATGAATAACCTACAGAGGCCACTGCCATAATTAGCCAGTTATCCATTAGTGCTATTAGAAGAAGCAATAACAAAACCATGTGTGGAGATGAACACATTAAAAACCTGGGATTCCACAGTTAACAACACAATACCACAGGCAATCGAAATGTCACTATGAAAATTAAATTAACTTACTCCATAAAAGAACACAAAACACAAGATAAAGATATAAAGGGGACACTTACTGCCAGAGCCTTAGACAGCGTGGCTCTGAATTCATTCAGGATGATGGCCACAATGTCTTTCAGCGGCACATAAGCAAAGCCATCTTCCAAATAGACTTTCCTCCCTCTGAACAGGTCCAGAGCGTCAGCAAAGGGGATCTGGGTTCAGAGGGAGACAGGGAAGCAGATCAGTGCCTACTGTTAGGAGGTCCTGAGATGTCAAACGTTAAGTCAAACGCAACCCATTAGTCCCTGGAGCTCCAAAAAGAGAAAGAGGAAAAATATGTATTCCTTAAAACCAAACAGCTAGCATTAGGAAGAATTAACAGGATACAAATAAATGTTTTAGAGTACATGTTTCAAAAAAACAGTAGGAATAATAAAGAACCTAAAAGAATGTTTTTTCCTTTTAGTAATAACCTACAAATTTCTAAATTATAAACCCCAAAATTTCAAACTTCTACTTCAAAGTCTCTAAACATGTTATAGTCACATCGTGACTATTCCGATTCTGTGTCAAACTGTGTTCTTCTCAGTTTTATCTTTAAAAAGTATGTAGTGCTAAAAATTCCTTGTGATTGCAGGAGCCCAAGCAATGCCCATAAGGTTTTCCTTCACCAGAACGGCCTGGGGTACAGTCAGAACCCAACAGATCAGGGGAATGTCAGTGTGGAGGGTCGCCCAGCACTGAGTGTGTCCCGAGTGTGCCAACCAAGAGCTAGTCACACAAGGAAGGGGCTTCAGCGTCTGAGTTAAAAATGCTTTAGCAAATGTTTACACACCTTATAGACAGACTCCGATTCCCACTTAACCCCACTTAGGCTTGGCGAGGATGCAGTGATGTCCTGTTCTCGATGAGCCTTCTCTTCATCACTTATCTAAGAGGAAACACACTTTATTTTACATTTCTTCAGTTCCAATAAAGCATTTTCCTACTCCAGAGAACATTCCCCACTTTTATAAAAACATGTTAATATACTAATCATCTTGCCATTTCTGATGATTGCTAAATTATTATTACCCCTAGTGAAGGCTAAATGTGAAAGAAAATTTAACTGTAATATTATTCAAAGTTTGTTTTTTTTTTTTTTTTTTTTCTACCAATACCTAAAGAGATAAATAGAAAGATCAGCAACGAAGGGCCTATAGCTGTAGTTCAGTTGGTAGTATGCTTACTTGGCGGACATGCCTGTGCTCAGTCCCTAGCAATGCATAAACCCAGGCATGGAGGCTTATATGCCAGTACACGGGGGTGGAGGCAGGAGGATCAGAAATGGAAGGTCACTCTTGTCGACAAAATGAGCTTAAGATGAGCTTGGGCTCCATAAAATAGTCTTTAAAAATAAGAGTAGAGAAGAAAAGGGCAATAATCCGAGGGAAAGAGCCATAAAAAAGTTCAGGTAAAAGCCAGGCTTAGTGACACCTATCATCCCAGAACTGGGGAGGCTGAGAACCGTCCCATGAGTTCATGGCCAATCTGAGCGACATAGTAAGATCCTAACTTTTAAAAAAAAAAAATCTAGTTACTAAAGACTAGATGTGAACATCAACCAAATCAAGAGCTATTTATTAAAAATCTCTTTTAAAGAATGGTTTAGCTTATTTCTCAGATTTTTAGTTACATACAATACTTGAAACTTACAATATTACTTTTTCAAGGAAGTAGCATTTTATTATCTTGTGTTGATTATGTCCTTATAAAAAGACTGACAGCTATGAGTAGATACAAATTCTAAAGTTCTACACAAAAAAGAAGATGGGGCTGGAGAATTGGCTCAGCAGTTGAGAGCACTGACTGATCTTCCAGAGGACCTGGATTTCATTTCCCAGCACCTATGTGGTGGCTCACAATCTTCTGTAACTCCAGTTCCGGGGATCTGACATCCTATTCTGGCCTCCACAGGCACTGCTCAAAGGTGGTGCACAGACAGACAGACATGTGGGCAAGACACCTATACACATAACTTCTTTTAAACCTTTTATAAAGAGAACGCAACTCTCTCCCAATTAAAGGGTGAGGAAGAGGGGCTGGAGAAGATGGCTCAGGAGTTAAGAGCTCTGGCTTCTCTTCTGGAAGACCCAGGTTCGATTCCCAGCACCCACATGGCAGCTCAAACTGTCTGTAACTCCGGTTCACAGGGATCTGACACCTCCAGACCAACGCAAATAAAATAAAATTAAATCATTAAAAAAAAAATAATAAAATAAATAAAAATAAAAGGTACAGAAATGAAGATAAAAGTGGATCACAAGTGAATACTGAGAGAGATGGGTGTGTCATAGAATCCCTCATTACTCCTTACCTGCACTCCCTACAGCAACCATGACTTTCACCTGTGACTTCCATAGACTTCCATCTCCGAAACACCCTCCAGACCTTGTGTTTCTACTGGAAGACTTTACACAACTCACACATCACCTCTGCAGTTTACCACAGGCTCCCCGGCCAGCATTATTCTTAATCTATGCCTATATATTTAAATATTTCTCTCCTCTAGCGCGTACAGAGATCTTCAGCCCAAAAGACGAAAAAGCTTCGATGAATCACAATACTCTACATTAAAATCTCATGGAGAGCAAAATAAACAAAACAGAGTAGGGAGGCATCAACCTGGAAGAAAACGGTTCATAAGAACCCATCTGTAACTCAGCAGACAACCACTGGCAGCAAGAAGAAAGAAGAGAATGAATGAGCTATAAAAACTAATAGCAGACAGCCAAAAGAATCCAGAGTTTAAGGTAATGATGGCAGAGTTTTCCAATATATAAACACCATCTATGTATGTAAGAAGCCTGGTGAAACCTACAAAGGCAGGATAATTAAGAAGACTTCTACTCGAGCTGGGGATGTTTAAATCAAACAGAAGTGAATCAACAAACTCTTATGAGGAGCTTTAGGAGAGCTTAAATGAGAGAGTAGGGCTGGGGAGATGGCTCAGCCATTAAGAGCACTGACTGTTCTTCCACGGGACCTGGGTTCAATTCCCAGCGCATGCACATGGCAGCTCACAACTGTCTGTAACTCCGGTACCAGAAGTCCTCTTCTGGCTTCCACAGGCACCAGGCACAGACAGACATGCAGGCAAACGACTCACAGACATAAAATATATTTTAAAAAAAGAGCTACCTTACCAAACACAGCCCCCTTCCCAATGGCAAAATGAACCACAGACAGCAGGATGGTAGACTTAACGTGCTAAAATAAAGTATTGTCAATGCTGCACTCTCTACCTAAGACATCGTCCAATAAAGAGGACATCTGTTTCCATGGCTTTGGAATAAACAGGCATTTTCATCCAACCCCTGCTCCAGATTAAAACAAACAAGGTGCGAGAATAAAACCTAAAAATATCCTCCAAACTTGACAGCTTAACACCTGGTCATCTCTGCAAAAAACACTTGGCATTTCCCTGAGCTCCCTTGATGGAAAGTGCATGCTTTTGAGTTATTAACGCATTATTTACATAACTGTCCTGGCTCCTCAGTAGATGAAAGGGTAAGAGGCCACTTACATTCTTTTCCTGATGTTTATTTATTATATTATTTGATGGATATAGCGTTTTGCCTGCACTTACGTATGTGCCCATACAGGCCACAAGAGGGCATCAAATCCCCTGGAACTGGAATTACACATTGTAAGTGCCACGTAGGGGTGCTGAGAATCAAACCCGGATCTTCCGGAAGAGCAACAAGTGCTCTTAACTACTGAGCCAGCCAACTCTCAAGCACCCATACAGTCTTTATTGGACCTCCTGCCTGCACACCCACACTTCATCCTGTTTAGGAATATTTATTTAACTACAATGTCAGGAGCTGGGAGACTAATCTGCAATACCATAATTCATTTTACCCCATTTTTATTCTAATAGTTTAAAATAAACTATTCACTAACAAATACTCTGGGGGTTAGAGGTTAAGAGCAAGCACTGGCTGCTCTTCCAGAGGACCTGGGTTCAATTCCCAGCACAACTAACTGTCTGTAACTCAAGTTCCCTGGATCTGACACCTTCGCGCCAATTAATTATTTTTAAAAACCCTCAGCTTACATCATTAAACTTGTAATCAGTAAATATTTTAAGAGAAAACTTTAGTGAATGGTAGCATGTGTTACAAGTCACTTGAAGTTGATTCTCACATATTTACTAATCAACTAAGTGAATCACGTCTTTGAAATCTGTAACTGTTCCTTTAATTCCAAACTATCCCAAGATCTCAGACAGCTGGCAGGATGCCTGCTTCTCTATTCAGTTCTCTCTTACTGAGCTTCTCATTTTTTCTTTATGAAGCTCCCTTATGCTATCTTCTATGATAACCTTTTGGTGCACAATTAAAAACTTTCCAAACTCTATCTTCTTTGGCTCCAACTGGCAAATGTTTCCCAAAAAAAAAAAAAAAAAAAAAAAAAAAAAAAAAAGAAAGAAAGAAAAGAAAAGAAAAAAGAAAAAAAAAGAAGAGAGAGAAAAAGTCATTTTCTTTCCCAATTTTTACACAATGCAGCCCAGTAGACAACTGTTCAACTTCACTCAATTCTATGTCTTTAAACTATAGAGCGCTTGGTCATTTTCAAGTTTCTTGGACAAGAGACAGCCAAACTCTGATTAATGAAAAGCATGATGATATCTGAAGTCATCCAACTCCACCAGTTATCAGGACACGAAAGAGTATCACTTCACTAACAAACGAGGAACGTGGAGGTGTTGTCAACTGAGACCATTGCTGCAGCCATATTGATTCAAGAAAACAGAAAAGGAAATAAAAGCTCACAGAAAAATAAGGCCAGGAAAAATAAATGGGTCTGCTATTGCTTTCTCTTGCCAACTATAATAAATCAAATCTCCATCAGTTGATTTCAGTTAAGTTGGGAATTATTAAATGTACATTTCCACTGTATTCAAATTCAAATGGATACAACACTAACTTTGTCTTCTTGTAGCTGGGCAAAGGGAAGACGGTATTTAAGAGATGTCCAAATGTGCACACTGACACTGAAAACATTAGAAACCAGTTTTACGGTCCTGACAACAGTGTCCTATCTGCTGACCCAATTCAACACTTTATAAAATACCTCAAACGCTTGCAGGCGATGGATGACATGCCACTTGTCAGAACTGCGCCTCCTTTCTGCCAGTGAGATGCTAGACTCCAGGTTAACCCAGCACAGAGAGACACCTTTTCTTTTTCTCTTAACTCACAGACTAGATCACTCTAGCACCAAATTATTTTACCCTGTCGTTTCCTAAAACTAGTATTCTCAGCCTCCACGAGTGTACACACAAACACACACACACACACACACAGTGAAGTGGCTAAACAGATATGCACACTCTCACTTCATCGGAAATAATGGGTTAGGTAAGAAATCATGAAGTCCTACCTACAAGAGCGACAAAGGAGATGGACACGCTCCAGCAAGCATTTGGGCACAGAACTGACAGCTACAGCTTAACCCGCCTGAGACTAGGGAAATTCCTCTGACATTTTACCCTCCGAGTCTTTGGTGCACAAAACTTGCATATCCCCGCCATGCCTTACCATCCCAACTAGTACCCAGGTAACTTGCTGGCATGAGCTATTCCTTAAGTTAATGTCTTAATGAGCTTGACAGGTTGATTTGAAATAATGGAAGTCATCTCTGAAAGGTCCACTTAGGTAATCAGCATCTGCCTCTAATCAAACTGAAATGATTAACAAAATAAGCCCTTTAATTAGCATTTTACATAATTTAGGCAAATCCTTCTTAGTTTTAAAAAGGTGAAACAATTCATCAGTTAGAATTCCTCTAAATCTTGATTATCTCCTTTGAACTGTATTAATTATCTAATTTTACAGCATGTACAGTAAAAAAACAAAGAAATATAATTTAAATTAATCTTCACTTCTTGAAATCTAGCATTTTATAAAATTTTAGGATAGTTCTGTCCATATGGGAAAATTAATAGGAAACTCTAAAAAAAAAAAAAAACAAACTAATTCAGTTTTTTTAATCAACTCTCCGGAGTCAACCTTAGCCACGGTAAAATCAACTGGCATTCCTAAAGAAGATGGCAGGGGTAAGGGAAGGATGAAGGGCGGGGGTGGAAGGGAAGAAGAAAGCAGATAGCCAGGGAGCAGCCGAGCCTCCATCACACTATCAGCTGAGGGCTCTCTAAGGATGCCTTCTCCCTGGAGAATGGTGCTGACTCTTAAGAACTATGCATTTCTTCTCATAGCCTGGCCAGAATGTCCTTATTCACTAACAAAAGTAGGCAGGCCTGGGGTTGACAAGCAAAAGCTTAAAGGGTGGTGCAGGACCCCTACTGCATTTCTAATATGTGGTGAGCTCCATTTCTGATGAAGATGGGGGTCTCTTCTTTGACATAGACTCCAACATCTTACCGGAGACAGAAATAAGAAATTTCAAGAACAAATTTCCCACATGGCAGACAGCAACAACCTGTGAGAACTGAAATAAATCATGGCGTTGGCTACCCCGACTGTGGAGACCTCTGTGTGTGTGCCTGACCACACAAGAAATGGCAAACATAAAAGAAACATAGTCCTACCGAAAATAAAAAATACCACCTATTTTAAATAATACACAAGTTAAAGGAAAACCAGGGCAGAGAGAACTAAATATGAGTGCTCTACCTTCTAAACCCGAATCCCAGCCTGCAGCACCATCCCTGAAGAACTAAACCACAGCCCAAGTCCCGGCATTCCCTGATCAACCAAACTATTCTAAGCACCTACTCAAATGGCAATACTTTTAATACAATTTACAATGCTCTACTATAAGCACTGGGAAAGCATTAGTCTGTTCACTGACTAGAAAAGCTGTAAGGACTGCCGAGTATTGAACCCAGTCCTCAATGAGACAAGGAAGGAATCCACAGACTGATTTAAAGCACCTCTGGCTTTGATGTGACATTTACACTTACTCTACTCACCTGAAAATACTGCTATCTCTTAAAATATCAACAGGACAACCAAAATGCAGGTGTAAAAGTAAACTTCGAGCTACACAGATGTGGAACACTTCATTTCATTGAATTTACTTACTACTTAATAGCCTTCTAACCATTGCCCACAGAGAAGGCGTGTGTGCACGCACGCGCACACACACACGCACACACACACACACACACACACACACACACACACACACACACCTGCAGAGCATGAACTCCCTCTCGTTTTCTCTTCTAATCTGAATGGACCATTGGTAACTGCAGTACTCTGGCTCCCCCAAATGACAGTTCTGGAGTATACGAGTCCCTGGCACACAAGAAAGAAATGCACGCCAAGCACAAGGGGGTCCTTGAAGCCCATCTCCTTGGGGGGGAAAAAAACCTGTCATGTCAGAAATGCATTCAATTTTAGTATCATCACCTCTCATCGACCCCACTCTCAGCCTCATCAAATAAGAACATTTAATTTCAACGAAAAGGTGGAGGAATTCCTGAGTAAGAAATGGAGAGAAAATGAAGGTGGGTTCATGAGTCAGCATGAAGGGGTTAGAAGCCAGAAGATAGTCAAATGGAAGACAGACAGAACACTGCACGCTTTCTCTACTGTAGACAACCTCAATGTAAATGTAACCTCACACACACGCGCACACACACACGCGCGCACACACACACGCACACACACTCGCGCGCGCACGCACACACACACACGCACACACACTCGCGCACACACGCACGCACACACACGCGCACACACACACCCACGCGCGCACACACTCGCGCACACGCACACGGAGAAAGGGGACTCTAACGGAAGGTAATGAGGTCTAGCCAAAAGGAAGGAGGGGAGACTGGGGAGGGTTCTGGGAGTGAGGCTAAACATAACCGACGAACAAAGCATGTGCAAGGAAATGCCATAATGAAACTCATTTTATATGCTCATTAGAATATTTTAAAAGAAGGCTTTATGTAATAAATATCCAAAAGTAAAACATATATTTATCCAACAAATTAGTGCCAAGACTAGAACTGGCCAATCTTCAGAAACCCAAAAATCTAACTGAATGAATAAAAGTATCACTGCTTATAAGATCCCTTGTCTGATTTTATGTTTGTTTTGTTATGTTTGAGACAGAGCCTCACTATTCATCCCTGGCTGGCCTAAAACTCACTATGTAGACCAGGTTGGCCTTGAACTCGGGGATCTACTTGTCTCTGCCTCCCAAGTGCTACAATTAAAGGCTAACCCGCCACACCTGGCACTTCAGACGTTCAACACCATTTCCAGAGTCAGAAGTCTCAGGATCAGTTCAGTTTCTGTATGCATAATCGAGTGGTTAATAAAGAAGGTTAGTAGTACCACGTATCTGTCAAGGACTCTGTAATTCATGTAGATGATTTCATTCCATTTTACATTAATCCTGTATTTCAGTAAAAGTGCAGGAGCTTGGTCAGGATGGTAAGTCTGCTGCGTTGATTTTCCCTTAGCAGTCTTTAGCTTCACACCCGTGTGTGTGGTGTTTTGGCTCCTCTGTTTTCACCCGTGGCCTCCTAATCTGGCCTAGCATTCTGAACTTTCAGTGCTCATCTCCATTGGCCTACTTGCATTTACAAGCAACATTTTCACAAGAAATACACTGTCCTGCCCCAAAAATACACTCCGGTGTTTATATCCCCGCTATCGCCAGCATCCCATTCCCTTATCTTCTGTGCTGAGATGGGCACCAGCCTCTCTTCATAGCCATTAACCATGCAGTCTTCAGGGTGCTTCCATGAAGACCCAAGCTACTGCATTAATTCAAGCTCGCAGTCCGCCACTCAACAAACAACCCTCCTTAGCCACATTAACAGACAATGTCCTTCTGAAATCACCTGCCTCCCAGCTCTCTGCTCCTTCCCATTCTCAAGTCTCAACCTAGGCTGCTGCGGTTATGGGTATCAAAGAGATCTGTGTCACGCTCCTCCTCAAAAACCTTCACCAATGCCCTCCTGCCCTTCTAGCTAGCTAACCTCATCCTCTATTCTCTTCCATATTTTAAAACAGATTTCCCTGTCATACGGCTGTATGCCAGAACCAAGATTCACATTGGGACACATAAAGTATTTCCTTTAAGTAAAAGGGACATGTCATTAAAATAACATTAGATAAGCAAAGTGGGGTGGAAAATATTTTACGCTGTGTTACTTTTGTTTATGCTGTTGGAACATTTGTTTAATGATGCAAAGATGTGTTGCTTTTGTGTATGTTGCGTTTGTTTAACTCTGTGAAGCTGTGATTCCTTGCCTGTCTAAAACACTAAAACACCTGGTGATCTAATGATGCACTGAACGGCCAATAGCAACGTAGATGAAAGGGTAGGCGGGCCGGCAGGCAGAGAGGATAGATAAAAGGAGAAAGGAGAAAAGGAGGAAAGAGGAGCAAGATAGAACAAGGAGAGGAGCCAGCCACCCAGCCGCCCCCCGCCGCCGCCCCCCCCCCCCCCCCCCGCCACTGAGTAAGAGTGAAAGTAAGATTTACAAAAGTAAGAAAAGGAAAAAGCCCAGAGGCAAAAGGTAGTTGGGATAATTTAAGTTGAGAAAAGCTGGCTAGAAATAAGGCAAGCTAAGGCCAGGTATTCATAAGAAAAGTAAACCTCCATGTATGATTTATCTGGGAACTGGGTGGCTGGGGGCCCCCAAAAAGAGCAAAGAGTTAAGAACATAAAACAACAAAGTGGGGCTGGAGAGATGACTCAGGGCTAAGAGCACTGGCTGCTCTTCCGGAGGACCCAGGATCAATGACCAGCATCCACATGGCAGCTCCCAACTCCAGATCCAGGGAGTCTGATGCCCTCACGAAGATATGCATACAGGCAGAACACCAATGCACATAAAGAAATAAAACTAAGTAAATCACCAGCAAAGCATCTGCAGACCTCTAGGAGACCCTAGAGAGGAAAAGAAGTTACACTCTGAAATGAGATATGGAGCTATGACTGTGCTCAAGCTGGAAATGGAAGAAACGAGCACACAGAACAGCAGAAAAGCCAGCCATTGTTGATGAGGAACAGAGGGGGAAGGAGGCAGCTTCAGTGAGCCTTTCCAGAGGAACAAGATAGAACCCTAATGTATCCCTCAGGCGACCATCGTAGGCCTCCCTCCCTCGGGTCATCTTCAGGACCTGCTTACAGACAAGTCAAACAGGAAGTCCTCAGTGGTTTGTAACGACTGGAGACCCTCCAGGGCTCAGTCACCACCATCATCGTCACCATCACCATCTGAAAGGGAAGTAAGAACGGCTTTCTAAGAAGCCATCACACACCATCTTTTTTAATTACAGCTAGCAGCTAGCGGGTTCTCTGTTTCGCGGTGGCCCGTGAGTACCATGGTGCATGCATGGAGATTGGAAGGCAATCCGCAGCTCACTCCTTCCATCAGGTTAAGTCTCTGACGTCAGACTCAGCATCGGACTTGTGCACTGGCCTACTTCACTGGCCAAACCACTCCGAAATTCCTTTTACCATTAGTATTCTTCAAGACTGCTTCCTATTTTAGGTCACAACCATGAGCAGACAAGTTTAAGAAAATATACAGACTGGGAATAGAGGTCAGTTGCTAGAGTGGTTGCCCAACATTCACAAAGCTCAGGGGTCAGTCTCTAGCAGTGTATAAACCTATGTATGGTGGTGTATGCCCATAATCCCAGCACTTAGGAGGAGCAGATGGTGAAGGTTGTCTTCAGACACATGGGGAGTGCCCCAAGAGAACCTATGCCTGGAAAAAAGTATACAGATTCGATCCCAAGACCAGAAAGAAGTCTCTCTCTATGAGTGGCATAATCCCAGGAGAAAAGCATCATTGTTACAGGCACTGAGACGATGTCTCCAAGGAGAACAGGACTGTCCTTCCAAAGGACCTGAGAATACACAGCCGATCCTGAAATTTCTCTTGAGGAAGTTGGCTCACCTACTCCACTGGGATTCTGGGACATGATGCATTCGCCACAGCAAAGAGCTATCACCTGCTTAGGAAGGAGAGCACAGGAAGCATACCACCGTCATGCTGCTTCTGACTCTTCATCTAATGTGCTCCAGCCTGCCAATGGTACTGTGTGTTTGTGGGACTGAGAGTTTAAGATAGTTTTTCACAAGAAAATACAAGAGCTTCCATCTAGAACTTATAAGAACAATGCATCTGGGATGGCAGCTACTGTAGTGTTCTTCAGCTAGACAGTAGAGATGGGGGTCACTGTGGGACTGCAAGGCCTGGGTACTTCTAAGCTGTTCTTCTTTAAATGCATTAACACTGCAAATACACTACAAAGCTAACTACAATCCCAAAGCAAAATGCAGAGGCGAGCGTTTCATGTTGACTTATAAAGCAATGCTTGGCACTCAGTTCAGTAAGTGGAAACGGTAGCCACGTAAACATAAAGCATCATCAAGAAAGAAAAGGGAAAATTGAGTTACCCAGAACTAGCTAGTGCACTGTAGGCACTCCTACATCCTGTCTACTAAATGCCAGTCATACCCACTAAAAACGCCATAAAGCTGTCTAGATGATCTATTGGAAAGACGGTATTCTATATGTTCCAGAACCCCTGAACTAGCCAACAAGCCATTCTAAAAAGCCCAGTGTACAACAATGAGTCAGCCTCCCATGATAATACCTTCTTCTTATGACTAAAAGGAAAGCCTACCCAAGTCCTTACCTGGGCTGTGCCTCACGAATTAAGTTTGATTATTCCCAACTGGAGCACAAGTCTGCTGTTTGGGTTTCAGTTTACAATGATCTTTGAATACTACATGAGAAAACCACTGGCCATGAGCTAACACATTCAAGACTGTTTTAAATAGGCGAAGTGAGGGCTGAGGAGGAAGTGTGTGTTGCACAAACATGAGAGAGACCTGAGTTCAGATCCCCAGCATCCACATAAAAGCTGGATGCGGGGCACAAGTCTCTTATCCCAGGGCAGGGAGGCAGAGACAGAAGGGTCCCAGATTTGCCGGCCAGCCAGGCAAGATGGATCAGTGTATTCAGGTTCAGTGGGAAACCCTGTCTCAAAAATAAAGTGGAAAGCAATAAATGGAGGCAACCAAATTTGGTATGTGACTTCCACAGCCAAGCACACCCATACCCACACAGAAAATGAAATTCTGAACAGTGAAGTTGTACAGTTTCCCAACAGATGTTACACAAAGGTTGGGGAGCGCACCTGTGGTGTATTTAATATACTTAGCTTCTGACGAGAATTATTAGTTAAAAGAAAGCATTTTAGCAAAATTACGGTTAATGCCTTAATTCCCAACATAAATGTAAATCTCTAATCTCACACCTGTGTTTGCATATTCTTTTTGATGAGCCCTGTCACTTTAAATGTCACTTCCTTTCTGTGCAAGTTAAGGACAACCTGTGACAAAAAAAAAAAAAAAAAACTCACTGTAGCCTTAGAGAAATGAAGACAGGAAATACAAACAAAGAACACAAGCACTTCAAATTCAGGTAGACTCTAAGTGTGCCAGGAAGGCATCGTCAATTGTGGAACTATGATAGCCCTGTGGCTCTCTACTCTCTACCATCCCCATGCACCGTCCTGTAAAGCAGCAAATTCCAAGGCCTCCATCTCGCGTGACAAATGCCCTAACTGTTCTCAAACCCTAGCTCTGCTCCTAGTCTGAAAACGTTACCAATTCCCTGTTTAGGGGTAGTAGTTTTGAAATGCAAACTAGATACTCGGAGAAAATTGAAGGTAGCATGCACACTTCTGGGAAGGAAGTGGTAAGCCTGGAGAAAAAGGGAAAAGGCCGACAGGGACCTGTGGGGCCCTGCAACCCCTGAGGCGGAGAGGGGACGTGAGGAGGAGCTGGGGGGGAGGGATGCAGGGAGGGGAAACTACGGCGGGAATGTACTGTGTGAGAAGAATCTATCTTCAATAAAGACTGTAAGTAAGCACGGTTGTAGGGCTGGGGAACGAGCTCAGCAGTTAGAAGCACTGCTGGCTTTTCCAAAGGACCGGTGTTCGCTTCCCAGCATTCACATGGAACTCCAGTTCCAGGGGATCCATCCTGGCCTCCATAAACAGCGGGCGCACACATCCGTGCAGGCAAAATACTCATGGGCAGAAAGCCCACCAGACCACAACGTTACACAAAAACCCTTAGGCAACTACGGAATGCTGAGAGTAGGAGGAATAGTTCTCCCTAGGAAAGGACACACTAGTGCTTTTCCAACACCAAATAGTCAGTCCTGAACACACATACACACATCACATCACATGTGTGTCTGGTGCCCAAGGAGACCAGACGAGGGCATCAGATCGCATGGAACTGGTGTTACAGGCAGTTGCGAGCCTCTTACATGAGTGTTTGGACCGAACCCAGGTCCTCTGCAACAGCAGCAAACGCTCTTCACTCAACTACCTCTCCAGTTCCTAAATATATTAATTCTTTAAAATATATATGGTAATGTGTTCAGATACTCTAGAATAAAAAACAAGCATCAAGAACAATTATTCTTCCAATTTTCTGATAGAAATCAGTAATTTCAAAATAGCTTAAAAAAAAAAAAGAAAAACTATTTCTAGTAAGAAAAGATAAATTGGGGCTGGAAAGATGGCTCAGCAATTAAGAGCACATACTGCTCTTCCAGAGGACCTGGGTTTGATTCCCAGGACCTAAGTCGGGCAGCTCATGACTGCCTGTAACTCCAGGCAGTCTAGCCTCCCTGGGAATATCCCATGCACAGACACACACATACACGTGACTAAAAGTAAATAAATATGGTAAGTACACTGTTGATGTCAGCGATAATGGATGTCACTAAAGACCAAAGCTAAAATCAAAGGTGAAGCACTAGGTTTGGGTCCGGTGTCCTGCGTAAATGACTTCCCGGACTTCTACATACACGGGGTTATTATGTGAGGGCACTGATAAGAGAACTATGCAAAGTCTCTCCCTAGAACACAGCAGACCCTGCATGTGTGTTCACTCTCCTTACGCAACCAAGTTTGACCAAACTGCATCAGTAAGAAAGAAAGAACCAGTCCTGAAAAAGCAAGCAGCTGTGGCCTCTTGGGGGGCACTAACAGGACAAGGACCTTCCACCTACACCAAACCAAGCAGCCCCATGCCAACTTAACCACTGGAACTTTCCAGAAACAATCATTCACAGCAGCACAGATCCACCTGGGACATACTTCCTACTTCTCCCCACAATACCTCTCCATGCTAAATTCCCAAAACATTTCTGTTTCGTATAACTGCAAAATGTAGCTCACTCAGATTCACGATTCATCTGCAAAAATGACTAAATGACTTCTTAAAACTATAAACTATCCAATCAGATTTTACAAACTGACTTTCAAAATGAAGCACAACCTTCTCTAGGCTTCACGATGCTGTCAGCCAATTTTCTTTTCTTTTTTTTTTTTTTTTTTTTTTTTTTTTTTTTTTTTCTTTTGGTTTTTCGAGACAAGGTTTTCCTTTCTGGGTTGCTTTAGAGCCTGTCCTGGGACTCACAGAGATTCCCCCTGCCTCTGCCTCCCGAGTGCTGGGATGAAAGGCGTGAGCCACAAACGCCAGGCTGCTGTCAGCTCTTCCTTAAGCCGGGTACCTAACATAGAGTCTGGACCCTGCTATTAATATCAGTACTTAGGAGAAAAGGAGAAGATCAAAGGGAGAATAATTTCAGACAACTTAAAAATATATGCACAAGTCAGACAGGGTGGCATGCCTATAATCCCAAAACTCAGTAGACAGCCACAAAGACTGCGCTAAATCTAAGTCTGAACTCTATAGCAAGAGTCAGTGCCTCAAAAACAAAAGTAGAATGAAAGGAGGGGAAAGTAGAAAAAACATTTATTTATGTGTATACACACACACACACACTTACAGCCTCAAAATGCAAATGGCTGTCCTTCAGGAAATTCTGGACTTTATCCTTGGGTAAAATACTGAATCGAAATCGAAGCAGATCCATTTCTTGTTGAATAAACCATCGTCTAAGTTCTTCACTGGAATGGAAACCGAAATGGGAATAAGTTAAAAACCCAATAATAACTAGATTCAAGAGATTTTCTGACAGGGCATTCAAGGCAAGTCAGGCACGGTGAGAGCGGTCAAGAGCAGACCGGTCCTCACAGGAGCAAAAGGGGTACGCAACATCACCGCCTGTGTACACTGGTCCATCTGAGACAGAAGGTGCGTACTATAAACCACCACCTTCCACGTGGACGCTGGGTGTGAGGCCCAGGGGTGTCGTGAGGTGCTCCTTTCTCTGTGGTGGTTTTGTCCACATCAAGTAAACACCAAAATCTTCAAAGTCATTTTATCTCTGAACAGGTTAACATGAGTAAACTTTGTCAGCTAAAAGGGTAAGTTTTACAGTAAGCTTCGATATTTTTTCTGGTCTGGGTTTCTTGTTGTTGTTTTGTTTTGTTTGCTTTTTTATTTTATTTAAATAACTTCATTTCCCCCCCCCTCCCTCTTCTCGTCCTGGTCACCTCCCTACACACCCTGTTACCCCACCCCAAATTTCAATATTTTAAAGCAAAAATAGACTAATCCATAAGACAAATACATAGCTGGCATTCGTGCGACATTATGTAATAACTACTGCATGTAAAATATGACTTCATTTTTGTGCAGTGACTGTTAGAGACTTCTAGTAATTTAGTGGCTGTGTGGGTTATAGAAGTTTACATACTTTTCTATAAATCCAAAACTAACTTTGAAGCCCAGAGCCAAACCTGCTACCACTTAGGATCCAGTGGGAAGAAGCAATTTAAAATACTCAGCCCATAACCTGATAATAAAAAGAAACAACCATAGCTCTGATAGTTGACCAAATATTATTAGTAAGGGGGGAAAGTTAAACTGTAAAAAAAGCAATTAGCTCCTTCTTCCTCTGGGTGGCAGCATTGAGTTACAAGAATCCAGCTATATTTCAATAGGCTCCAACATCTCAATTAGAAAACTTTAATCAAATTCAAGCACAATTTTGAATCAATGTCTCTTAGTAATAGTACTTTTTTTTTTCTTGGAAAAGTATCAAAAGTTGTCTTCCTAATAAAATCCCTTATAAATTTAAATCCCAAAATCTAGGGCTTCTCTCATTCGGATAAAACTTCACTCCGGCAAATATGCAATAATTTTTTTCAGCATTTTCCAGTATAACGACTTATTTCAAAGAATGCACAATGATGTTCAGGCTGTGATATGACATGCTGGTTCCCCCGATGTCATTCTGGGTTTTCCTACAGTCAGTTCAAAAACATGCCAACTTCACATGAACCAATTTATACCCAGAGATCAAAACCAAGAGTGAATTTAAGTGTATACTCACGACTGGCAGTACGCGAGGCGCAAAATAAAGTGGGAAATATGATCCCTTCTTCGTGGTTCATATTCATCTTCTAGGCTCTCCTTGGAAGCAAAACGACATGAATAAATTCACGTATTAAAATGACAGAGGTGTAAAGAAATGCTGATCCAACATAGCCAACGGTAAAGCAGAAGTTTTGAAAACACGTTTCCTAATATGCTTTCCAGGATATTATCATTTTATTTCAACTACAACCAGGTAAAACTGAGAGCTGCACTGTTTCACTGAAAGCTCCTGGGATGGGCCCAACTATTTTCTTCAATCTCTCCCCTAACTTTACCCAGCTTACACCCAGGTCTAAATTAAAATATAGAGCCACATTCTACAGTCCTATCTTCAAATACTGAGGACTTCTAGGGGGAAAAAAAACATACAACTATAGGAATGTGAACTATACAATTCAGCGTCTAGCCTCAATACACAATTATCGATGTCAATGAATTCTTATCCAAGCCCAGGCTAGTGAGACCAAACACATGCCTGGCACTTATCTAGGTACAAGCACTGTTCAAGGCATTCTGAATGTACAAACATACTTCTAAAACTGTGTAATGAAGGTTCCTGCGCCCTAACTTGACAGATGAGGAAGTCGAGGCACTAAGTGGTCAAATAACTTTTCAGAAGAAAGTTCTTCAGCTTTCCGTTACACTAACAAAATAGGAGAAATCAGACTTTTAAAGGGAGAAAGGTTCACTCCTGGCTCACAGATTAGATGACTGTAGTACAGTCATTTATTCTGTTACTTTGGGGTCTGTGGCAAAGCAGAGCTTTGGGGGGGGGGGGGGGCACACACTGAAGCAGAGCTGCTCATTGCACACAAGTGGCCAGGAAGCAGCCGAGCGTGGATGAGACCAGGGTCTCACTATGCCCTCAGCAGACGCCTCACTCTCTCCTCGGAAAGATTTCACCTCCCTTCAAATACACCAAGCTGAGGACCAAGGTTTTCAACACTGGGGCCTAGGGAGACACTCCACTTATAAACAGCCAAGCTGCTTGATATATAATCATCTCCTTCCTCACTTCTTAGAAAAGCATCTGTAGTCTTCGCCAACCGGCCCAAGGCCTTGTAGTGCCTTCCCCAACAGCATTAAGAGTGGGTACCACATGACATGTTGCACCTCCCCTTCCATCTCCATGGACACAGCATCTGTTGCCTCCCCTTCCATCTCCATGGACACAGCATCTGTTGCCTCCCCTTCCATCTCCATGGACACAGCATCTGTTGCCTTCCCTTCCATCTCCATGGACACAGCATCTGTTGCCTCCCTTTCCATCTCCATGGACACAGCATCTCACCTTCCTTGTTCAATAACTAAAACCTCCAACTCATTTGCTGTGACCTGATGGCCCTTGGTAGAAAAATGATTGTGGAAGACATCCTAGTGTCAATCCCTGGCCACTGGTCAATCCACAAGCGGCAAAATGAGCATACCTGTGTGCATGCATACATCACTCACACAAATAAAAAAATAAACACACACGTACCAAGTATACCTGTGTGTGTGTGTGTGTGTATGTGTGTGTATCTGTTACCTTCTCTGTTCCCTAACTATATTCTCCCCTACATCTCCCCTGTAATTTTAGCTAAACATCTAACAAGAGTATCCATACCCACCTCTCTCCTCCAACAGCTACCACTATTCTGGTTTATGCCCCATCTCCAAGGGCCCATCCAGATGCTAACTCCGCTGTACACTGCACAACCAATCTTACGTGACCTGCTTAAGTTTCCCAAACTGTTAGGATCAACTAGGCATTTTGCCCGTCCCAAACAAAATGCCTAGTTAAAATCCTGGCTCGACCATTTACCATCTTATGAGCATGAAGTATAAGGAAACACGGCCTTCATCTACAAAAGAGGACGGTTACGGTACCCAGCTCATAAGCAATATATTTACAGCCAGATTCAGCACAAAATAAGCATAACACCAGCGGCTGATGTCGTTTTCTTGTGTTGTCATTATTAACGTGACCAATATTATTCATTCAAACACCAACCTTCTGTGACGCTTAATTCTCAGTTCATCGCCTCGTTCTCATCAAGCAAATTCTCTGTCTCCTTCCCAGACTCCTCCAGTCCATGCGCCTTAAAAAAGACACCGGTACCCTCTTCCTGTCCCCATTACCTTCCCCAGTTATTTCCCTGTGAATTCTCACTCAGTCTCGTCGACTGCAACCTTCTCAGAAGCCTACACTCCCACCAAACACGCCTTCTCCACGTCTAGACTTGCATATAAAGAAGCCCACAAGGCACTATCACAGTGGTGTTCAGAGCAAAACTCACCATCTTGGTTCCGGGACTAGCTTCCCTTACTGTAGGTCACACCATAAAGTAGCAACACCATTTGGAATGTCACCCACAGACTCCTGCTTCAGCATTTGGTCCCCAGCTGATGGCATTAGTCTGGCAGTTGTAGAGTCTTTGGTCACTGGACCTCACTGACTACAGGAGGTCACTAGGGGCAGAATTAGAAAGGTTACGCCCACTTCTGGTAGTTACTCTAATTTTTGCTTTTCTATCTGCCACAATGGGGTTAGGAACCCCAAGTCCATGCTGCCACCATTAAGAAATCTGCTGTGCCTTCACCATTATGATGAAGTATGACCTCTAAAACCATGGATCAAACCTCTCCTCCCTTAAACTATTTCCATCAGCTATTTTGTGATCCTATAAGAAAATTAGCTAGTAGGCTCTCCTAAGTAGAGTCCTGGGTGCTGTAAGTGCTCTCTCTCTCTGGTTTCCAGGTGAGATTAGCCACTAAAACCTTTTCAGTCTACACCAATATCTCTCCTCAGTCATCCCCATCTCTCATAAATTCAAACTCTCTTCATTCCGGACTGCTATGCTCTCCCTGTCCAAGATGACCCTATGGACCTGCTGTTGGCAATTATCCTAGCAAAATTAAAAATGTTAATGATGCCTGTCAAGGTGCGGTTCCAAGCCAGATGTGGTGCGGTTTCAAGCCAGATGTGCTGCTGCACAGCCGTTACTCAGCACCTCGGAGGCCAAGGGTCCATAGTGCAGGGCCAACCTGGACTACATCGCAAGGTCAAGGAACGCTTAGACTGAGGAACAACCCCCTCCTCCGGGGAGCCTTCTAAACCGACTCCCTGTCTGAGACAGGCGACTGCGCGTGCTCCTGGAGTAACCAGAAAGAAGCAGCATGCATCACCCTGTATGACACAGAATGCAGGCAGCCTCTATAGTCAGTCATGGAACAATGCCCAGGATAGTGCTGCAATAAGAAATTAACAGGGCAGAAGGACAGCAGTCCTGAGGACCATTCTCCCTCTGTACCTTCCTACTACTTACTCTGTAGGAAAACTTGAGTTTTCGGATCTCAGCCTCCAACTTGCTCAAGTATTGTTCTGTTCCCTTCACATAGCTCACACCAAGATTCTCAATTGTTTTTAGCACTGGGGACAAAAGATTAAAAAGCAAGTATTAATCCAAGATAAATTAAAAAAAAAAACATAAATCAAAGATAAACCTATGGACAGCCATTCTCTAATTCTTTGTTCTTAGAACATGACAGCATGTCAGCCACTCCCCCCCCTTCACCCCCCCAACCTGCTCCCAACCTCCTCACATCCAAATACTCACCAAACCCTGTAACTGAGACCTCCTTTTCATCTCTCAAGTCCTTCCCTTCCTACCACTGCCATTGCCAATACCTTAAAACCGGGCCCTTGCCACTTCACCCCTTAGGTGGCAAACGCCTTCCAGGCACCACCTTGAGAGATGTCTGACGCCGCTAAGCTTTCTATATAACCTGTCTTCCCTGGTCTTCACTCACATTGGACAGTGAGGAGCGCTGTCTCCTGTGTAAGCAGCTCTAACCCTGCTGCTCTAAGAAAAACTAACAGTATTTCCCATCTCCTGGCTATTCCAGCAAGAACATTCTGGAACGTAAACTCTGGAGACGGTGCGGGCACCACACACAGGATAAGAGGCTCCAGTTCAGTGGTCACCCCCTTCTTACACTCAGCCCCTGCATGATGTAATATGCCTTCAGACACCCGCTTCTCCACTCATCCTGAACTAAGTCACTGAAAGCCACAGCTCTCGTTCACAGCTCCAAACCTGTGCAGAGACCCATTACCTCAGTCTGGACAAGCCTTTCACTTCTGTTGGGAAAGCCTTACTTTCTACTCGTTTCTCCAGAAACCAGACCAAATTTCAACTTCTCTAAGAAGCCTCGCTTAATTAGACTAAGCTAGTTACTGTCACTTTTATGCCCCAGGAGCATTAATATCTCCTTCTACCAAAGCAGAAAGGAATCTGAAGCATCTACTCTACACCTCTCTCTTTCTCTCTCTCTCTCTCTCTCCCTCCCATCTTCCTTCCCTCTCTCTCTCTCTCTCCATAGTAGGTACAGTTTCATTCCTCATCACAAAGTCCCTGACATCTGAATAGAATAACAAACCCTCAGCAGCAAGTCACCAGTGTGCATCCAATGGACTGCTAAATAAGGATAAAGTGCCCTCATTCATTCCCACAGACGGTAACTGCGCTTCGCAAGAACGCAAACATTTGAATTTAAATGCTACTTACATTTAAGTCTATCGACAGCCAAGTTTTCAAACTCTATCAAAGATATGTTTTCAGAGGGTGGCTGCAGGTAAAACTGAAGGCTGTGGGGATAACAAGCATTCCTCTGGTCACCTGCCAATCTCAGCTTCTTCCGAATCCTCCCTGAGAACTGCATCTTGACCACCTTCTGAAAGTAGTGAATCAAAAAGAAGTTTAAATGATGGGGAAACCGTTGAGACGATGGGAGAGTTGAGAACAACCAAACAGGCATGTGCCTACACACACAAAATACGGACTGCTTGCACGGACCATTTAAAGTTAACTACACCTGGGCGATGTCCTGTTCTCTACACACATCTGAAAAGGCGGGGGCGAGCGAGGGGAGGAACTGAACTCGGAACGATGCAGGTGGTGGCCCATTTTGCAGGAGGGAAGTCAACCCTCGGACAACTGCGAACCCACGACTAGACCGGGTTTTACTGGGGGACCAGTCCTGGAGTCAAGGGAAAGAGAAGTGGACTCTACCCGGATAAGAGACTTACTCCCCATCTTAGAAGCCCGGGTGAACAGACTTGTAAGTCTAGCCTTGGAATCCAGCCTTCCAGTTCCCGCCCGGGCCCCGGCGCCCTCCGGGGGCCGCCGTCTCTCCCCGGCCCCCGAACCCCCTAAACATCACCCGTCACTCGGTCTCACCAGGCCAACTTGCAAACTTTCAACTCCACCGCTTCTCCGTCCCAAATAAACCCGCAAGATTTTCTTGAAGCAGACGCCCGCGCTGACAGCTGCTCTTTCCCAGTGGCGGGAGAGTTCATTTGGAACCGGAAGCGGAAGTGTGGTGCACCGGTCCCACCCCCTGGCGTCCCGCCCACCGCGGTGCAGCGGGAGCTGGGTGGGGATGGGTGTGTGGGTTGCTTTGCTTTGCGTTGCTCTGCTTTGCTCCTGTTTTGTTTGAGGAGGTTCGATCTTTCCGAGGTGGGGTCTCCCACTGCAGCCAAGTCTAACTTGGATTTGATGGCGATCCTCCTGGGGGTCACGGGCTGAGCCACAACGCCCGGCATGAAGTCCTTCCATACCAGTGTCTGTGGATTTTGTTTTGCAGAACTTAACGCTGGCCCTCGGTGCGTGGAGGCGGCGCTGGGACTGGGCGCTGCGATGCTCAGGGCACGCATTTCCACGCTGCGGACCGAGACCCTGCAACCGCACACTGAAATGGGGATGGCGCGGGGGTCCGCCTTGCCCTGACACTCCAGCACGTGCCCTCGTTCTGTTAGCAACGCTAGCTTCGTTTTTCCGATGAGAAAAACAGCTACAAGAATAATGTCGGTTGTTGCATCCATGTGCGGTGCATCCATGTGCGGTGCATCCATGTGCGGTGCATCCATGTGCGGTGCATCCATGTGCGGTGCATCCATGTGCGGTGCATCCATGTGCGGTGCACTAGGCTTCTCCTGCAGGGTGGCATCAAGAGCGCAGGCCCAGTGGAGGGACCTGCAGGGATTTAGTAGAAAAGCTCGGGGACCACAGCGGGACACCGGGCAGGATTGACATCTTCCCGCGGAGTTTCAGAGCCCCGCAGCCCTCTGCGGTCTACAGTGTTCGAGCCACGGCCCCTAGGTGGCGTGTCTCCCTTACAAAAGCCGCAGGCAGAGGCCCAGGAGAAGAGGCTGGGAGCCCTTGGTTTTTTATAGATGCATAGTGTATTCAAGCACTTTGAAGCTTCCAAAAACCCACCTAAGATGGACTACACTGGTGACTGTCCCGTGTACCAGAACCTGTTTTTAAGCAGTTTATATGTCAACTTTTAATTCTTAAGCCACACAAAGTAGGCTCTGGTTATTAGCTCTAATTTATGCATAAAGAACTGTGACTTCCAAAAGTTGCTTGACAAATAATAGAGGTGAATGACCACCATCGAGCTCCACTCTGCCAACTGCCTTGGTGTCCTGATTCCACTAATATGACAATGGGGTACACATTTCCCCTCTGCCACATATACACAATTGACATCACCATGTCCGAAGAAACTCCTAAAACCTTTGCACTACCTTTAAGGGAGAAAAAGAAACTGAAACACAGAGCAGAGAATGTGTACATGAATAGTCTAAGGATACCACAGAAATTAAAGTGAAATCACAAAAGAATTTTAAAAATCCAAAGATCTGACTATATAAAAACAAAATTGTGCATCTAGAAAACATCACAGAATTATTTTGCAATAAGAAAAGGTTAATATCTCTCGGGGTTTAAAGAAAATCAACTTAGCAGAGAAAAAAATCTTACACAAACTAAAAAAAAAAGTATCAGCTCATATGAAAATGTTTATTACTACCAGCAATGAAATTTTCCATGCAAAACTGGCAAAGATCTACCTGCTTCTGCCTCCCCAGTGCTAAAATTTAAAGCATGTGCCGTCATGCTGGATTTATTTTTTATATGTTTATATTCCTCTACTACAGGTCTTCATGTTTTGGGAACATGAACTACTAAAACATATTATGAATTGTCTTCTAAGAAAAATGCGCCTATAAACCAGTTACGTACACTGTTCCAAATGGCCATCACTTGTGGCTTGTTAAGAATTTTATGGCTACTTGATTTTAAGCTCTTCTGGGGGGGCAGCCCCTTCGTGTGTAACTATATAATTCCTTAAATGTCTGCCTTCAAAATTAAAATACGAAGTAACTAATGTCATTGTATGACCAATTCATAAAGTACTAGAAAAAATATTTAATCTTATGTCGTGTAATAGATATCTTTACATCATATCAAAACCTATTTTTGTCTTTATGTTTTTAGCCGTGAGCCTAACTTTTAACGGCTGAGCTATCTCTCCGGCCCTGTTTTTAATTTATACATTGATGTGTGTGGATGTCTTGTCAGCTTGTATGGCATGTAGTGACAACAGAGGCCAGGAGAGGGCATCAGATCCCCTGGGCCTGGGGGTTACAGAAAGTTGTAATCCACCATGTAGAGGCTGGGATTAGAACCTGAGCTCTGGAAGAGCAACAGGAGCTCCTGACTGCTGAGCCATCTCCCCAGCCCCTTCAAAGCCTATATTTGATTTCAGAGAACAAAACAGCCTGAGTCTATTGGCTATAGCAGCATCATTATTTTCTAATATCAGCGTGGGTCACCATACACTGTAAAAACTGTTTTCTGAATCCAGAGGCAATGGAAAGGCAGACATCCCTGGTGATGGGAGCGATAACACAGGACGACACGGACATTCCAGAAGTCCTTTCAGTGAATGAGCTCTCTCTTGCATGTGTTTCATCAACAAATGATGGATTACTATAATACTCAGCCCTGGCAAACAGACTCTCGGGAAACTATAGATACTGACCTCGCAGAGGGAAAAAAAAATACATACACAAACACAATTTTACTTTCGCTAAACCCTAGGCAGTCAAAAACAGGGACTCCGGTGCCATTTCTGTAACCTCGGCTCCTGGATCTCGCGAGCCTTCGATATTTATGAAACAAGATTGGTGAGTCCCGGAGAGATGTTTGAGGGAAGTGCTGGGTTCAGCTTCACATAAACAGATGGTTTAAATCAAAAGTGACTCTGACCTTGGACACTTCCAGTTCTCCTCTGAAACCTTTGTGACGCATTCCTTTCAGAACGGCTTGACTACCCGGTTCATCCTGTGATAAAGCACGGAGTACCTTCTGCTGCATAATTTGCATGAATCATCGCTGCCCGATGCGGTGCCTGTGCTGGACACGACCAGCTGCAGACAGTCTAAGCCCAGACATCATTCACCCTGAGTCGACCTCACCACTCCAGAACTCCTGTGCTGTGGTGCTTTACATGGTTGAGAGTTTAGTTGCCATGCTTGGTGCATCTATGCCCTTCCCCAGTTTAGGGTGTGTGACCCTAAAGCCCAAGGATGTGCTAAAGTTCTTTACCAAGAGAGCATGCTCTGACCTCTCCGCCCCGCCAACCCTGCTCATCATAGAAAGTACAGGAAAAGAATTCTTTCCAGCAGGGTGCCTGGCCCATAAAAACGAAGGCGAACTTGGCCACCTTCTGCTCCCTCCACCCTCCTGACTTCATTTCCTATTTCCGAGAGTTTGGCTATGAAAGAAAACTAAAAACAAGCAACCCATTCTTTCTCCCCTTGCTTCCATTGGTCTAGCAGTGAAGGGCGGGAGAGCAGGAAAGAGAACATAGCCTTAAGAGGTAGTTCCAGGAGGAAGAAACGCCCTTCCAAATATTAGCATGGCTTATTTTGTTCTGGAAATTTCAGTTAGCCCTACTTAAATGCCAGGCAGTGTTTTCTGATGAGAGAGCCCCGAATCTCTGTTCTCTTAAACTCCGGAGTGTAGTGGGAAAGAGAAATGAACAAATAAAAATATGAACTACTATGTAAGATAAGCCAAGCAATAAACAATTCAAGTAGAGGAGGAGTATAAACAGTTCGTGGAGGAGCCTTAGAAATTCCAGAAAGAGTGGCTGGGAAAGGCTGCATAGGAATTTGGCTATGAGACAAAGAAGAGAAGAAAATTAGGGATTTCATCTGTGTGTCAATGCTCTTATATTACTTAAAATACTGTGATATTAGAGCAGGAATAGGCAAGTTAATTGACCAGACTAGAGAACCCAGAAGTACCCTGTGTTTATTTAAGCCCAGCACTAGACAATTGGCTCGCTCTCTGTGGGAGATGAATTTTCTTCTCTACCTCTTACTGTCCACTGACATCAGTTCAAGCAAGCTGAAGACCTACCCCAGAAAGGCAAAATTATAAGACTTTCAGAACAAATATATGCATGGACAAACAGCATGCATTATGCTGTTTGTGAGCCAAAGAGATCCTTAAACAATGCATCAGCCCATAGTCTCTGCTGTTTAGGAGACTAAAGTGATAGAAGGGTTTAAACCCAGGAGTTGGAGGCCATGCAGAACAGCATGATAGACCACATCAAAAAGGGGGAGGGACATCAATTAAAAGCATAGGAGGCTGGAGAGGGAGGCTTATCAATTAAGAGTGTATACTGTTCTTGCAGAGGGGCTGATGGAAGACGCCATTATGTATATATGTTTCTCATACTGGTTAATGAATAAAGCACTTTTGGCCAATAGGAAAGGAAGATAGGAGGGACTAGGAGACAAGGAGGAAAGAGGAAGGAGTGAGGAGGAGTCAAGATGGAGAGTCTGGAGAGAGCAGGACGCCAGCCGGCACCCGGTAAGAAGACCAAGTGGAAATACATAGATTAACCCAAATGGGTTAATACTTAAGTCAGAGCTAGCCAATAAGAAACTAGTACCTGGCCAACAGCATCATATCAGATACAGAGTCTCGGTGTATTAATTGGGGCTGGCATGGCGGCGGGGCCAGACCAGCAGCAGGCAGACAAAAACTTTACTCCTTACAAGGGGCCAGGTTCAGTCCCAGCAGGGTGTCGGACAACCCACAACTTCCTGTGACTCTAGTCCTAGGATACCAACCCTCTTTTTCTGGCCTCACACTCACACATATAATTATAAAATAAATTTGCAAAGAAGAAAAGTCTAAAACACATGCCTTCAATCAGGAGGCAGGGGCAGGCGGATCTCTGTGAGTTCAAGGCCACCGTGGGCTATAGAGCGAGTGCCAGGACAGGCTCCTAAGCTACACAGAGAAACCCTGTCTTGAAAAAACAAAACAAACAAAAAAAACCAGAAACCAAAACAAAACAAAACAAAAACAATTCTGGAGATGAAGAACAATAACAGTTACAGAATAATTTGAATGTACACACTGTCGCTGAACTATACACTTAAAATGACAAATTCTGTGTTGTGTGTATTTTAACTGCTTTATAAAGACAAGCTAATACTGAAGAGGTCACAAAAATGGATAATGAGGGTGAATATAAAAAGTATGGATTGATTACTTAGGCACATTAGAATAAAGAAAAGTTTAAATTTAATTATATGTGCATTTTCATATCCACCAAATTGGAATAGTTATAACCAATACAGGCAGGGTTACTATCCAAATGTAACTAACAAGAAAAAAATCAGGGGCTGGAAATGTGCCACAGCTGGCAGTCATGAAGCCCTGGGTTCAATCCCCAGTGTGTATCTAGTAAGCTGAAGTCGGCTGTTTACACTGAGGCTCTGTCTCCAAAACTGTTAAGTAAATAAACAAGGGCACAGTGGGAAAGAATGGAGGGAACAAGTATTTTCAGGGCATGGGAAGCAGTGATGACTAAGCATGTCAAACCACACTAACAACTAGGGAGATGGAGATACTCGGTAAAACACGGTCAGTGTGAAAATATTGAGAAGGCGATTTGAAAATCAAGTTAGTGTCGTCTGGCCATCTTGTTTGTCTTAGTTCAAGGGTTCTGATCCAAGTACTATATATTTTCAAGAGAAATTTTGTTTCTATACATAAAAGAAAAGGAACATCAAAATAGCAAACAGCCACCAGAACCTGTCCACTGCTAGGGAATTGATAAATGAATTGTGGCCTTCTTACCCAGTGAAATACATTTTTAAAACACAATAAAAGCAAATGAACTACCCCTGAAGAAAGGACAGAAATATGAATGACTCTCAGACATAAGGGAACAGGACACTGGAACATTTATATGCTGTGTGTTTTTCATTTCCCACTCCTCACCTAAAAATCACTCTATCCCTGCTCTCTGATACTGACTTTTATGGGATATTTAACCAGTTTTCTGTTGTATGTGCTTACGTTTTGAGTCATTCCCAAAAGGACCGAGAAGGAATTGAATGAAGTCTGTGTGGTACAGACTAAGCTGTCTCCCTGAGGGCCTGTCTGTGTCCTTCAACATGTCACTGCATCTCAAGTTAGCTGATGCTAAATGATTCTCTACCTCTGGGTCGGGTAACAGTCCCTGACCCTCTGGAGGACTAGCAACAGGAGCAACTGACTTCCAATGAGTCCTCTCTGGCGGTCCCTAAACTACTTTCTCCTGCATGATCATTAATAATCTCAGACACATACCTGCGCACGCGCACGCGCGCGCGCGCGCGCACACACACACACACACACACTCACACACATGTGCGCGCACACACTGCAGTAATGACCCGATAGGGATCACCTAGGTCTCCCAGGCAGTTTGTCCTGCCTGGACCTTCTCAGCACCCTGATTACACACAGAACGTATGTGTGGGAGGCAGGTACATGTATTAATTTAGCCTTCTCCCTCAGACTAGCAGAGTGTGTTGCTGAGCACAGAGGATCTGGCTGAGGCTAGGCCAGTATCTTCCTGCTAAAGGGGAGAGAGAAGAGAGATGATCCACATCCTTTACACAGGAACAGCAAAACTGTTCACTAGTGGTGGGCGCTATTCCTAGATATCAAAGAAGACAGGATTTTTTTTTTCTGCCTTCTGTTTGCCAGGTGAAAATAACTCAGTTCAAATACTAGTGTTTCTGAATCCTACATCTCACAGATAATTTCGATAGGCACCATAATACCAAACACTTCAGATCTCTGGTCAGATTAACCTTTTGGGAGAATTCATCTTCAATAGTACTGTCAGATTCCAAAGATTATGAGAAATGCCTGGTTTTAGTCATCTCCAATTCATTCCTGAGCATTTAGTAGAATTTTCTTCTCTATTTAAATTTAAGCTGCACTCCACAGCGCAAGACACACCTACATCAAATCATTTTAGCGACATTCAAAGAAAATGGCTTTAAAAAAAAAAAAAGGCTACAAAGAGAGAGAGAGAGAGCTACCCTGGAACCCAGCTTTGCTTTATGCACAGAGGGCACTTTGAACGCACCATCCATGTAACCTCCTCAGTGAGAAACTTCCAAAGTGAGTGGGTCATTTCACATTAATCCAGCCAGATCCTGGCAACATTGAACTGCTATTTGATGTCAAGCTACACTGAATATATATATATGTATATATATATATATATATTTTTTTTTTTTTTAAATAACAGTCTGACTCCTAAACGACTAGGCCCTGGTAAAGAGGGGACCATCATTTTGCCAGGCTTTGCACCCTGCCTGGATCCCATCAGAACACAGAGCAGACCTTCTGAACTGAACTGAACTCCTTCCTATCCATCCCTGAGTCCAGATGGGCTTTCATGTGCCGTATGATGTAACCCTCCCCGAAGATGTGTTTCCACTCTCGATTTTGGCTTTCCAATGGAAACTCCCGGAGCAAATATTTTCCTTCAGTCGGCTGAGCTTTGGAACCCGAAGAAAGTGTAAATATGATGCTGTGATATTGCCAAGACTTCATTCCAACCTGACTGACTGATAATCGCATCTAAAAGTTAGTGTACCTCAATGGGGAGAAGATCCTAACCTTTCACAAAATAGAAGTCATGTGCTAAAAATGAACCTGTCTAACTCTGACAAATATGAACTGTTAAGGGTAAATGTAAAGGTCTGTGTTGGCTACAGAGAGGAAAGGGGCCTGCCTTCCTGACTTGTGTGGAGAAATTTCTCTACTTTGAACAGTAAAACATTAACTTTTGGTAAGCATCCACGAGGTTTAAAAAAAAAAAAAATCCATCCTTCTACTGTGAAAATGGTTTTCCCCATGGGGTTAAATATTTTAGGCCCATGCTTCAAAAGTGTGTGGTACGTACTTCACAACTCTTCCTGACATGGGCTCCTCGTCCACTGTTCTTTCCGAGCCTGTCTGACCCATGGACCAGGGCAACTACCCAGGTCAAATATCCTAGGTGTTTTTACAAACGCTGGCTGCTTTCCCTCCTGTTCAAACTGCCTTTCCCCAGTCCACACATGTGCCCAGGCCACACAAGCAACTCTTAGAGCCAAGGGCGCCTTCTCTCGGGGACACTTGTGACGGGAAAGAGGTTGGTCTGTGCTTTCTGCAGAGCAATGGCAGGGGCAGCTGATTGATTCTGTCCACCAATTAACAACCCTCACTGGGGGATTTTCTGTCTGTTGTGCAGATGTAATCTCACATTTTGTATAGAATACTAAGCCCAGGTATTGCCAACTATAATTTTCTTTTATAATAATGATGTTGGCATTTACATTGCAGTTTTCAAGGGAGTTTTGTTTATATGTTCAATTCACTCTCTGGGGTCTATTTAAGTATGCTATTTTTTTCTTTCCATTTTCTTCTACTTATACGATAAGCTTTAAGTAAAGATATAGATATAGATATAGATATATATCTTGTGCCATTTCCAAATAGTGCCATATGTGAGCCACTGTTCATGGCAGTGACTGCTCTAGTGTCAGATGATTGTCTGAAATGACACGGTTTGGCTTTCAATATACTGATAAGCATGTCTAAATATTCGGAATGTGATTTAAAGAAGGTTTTAGTTACTTTATGTGCGTGAGTGTTTTGCCTGCCTGTTCAAAATTGGCCAAAGTCACATTAGGCCTTTTCCTCGGGAGGAGCAAGACTTAGCAGCCATTCACCAAGGTCTTGGTGAGTAAGGGCTCCCTGGAGGTGGTACACACAGCTGCACACACAAAGCTAAGATGGTGAAAGTGCCGTGGAAAGAGCATTGCCCAGGCTAGCATACTGCTTTGGTCCCGGGTCCCACGTCCCCAGGTGAATGCACTGACTTCAGGGGACCTCTGTTCACGCACAGCTGTGCTTCAGGCTGGGGATGTGCACATGATCCCAGCATTGTGGTGGGTATCCATTCCAATGAGAAGGCAATTCCGAATGCCTCTGGAAATAATAGCTGCTGGTATAGTCTGTTTAAAAAAGGAAGGAACAGACCTATGGGAGAAAGGAAGATGTTAATATTTGGGAAGCCGAGTGCTAGACAGACAGCATCTCTTTATACTGCCTTTGAAACGCTCACGTGAATTTGAAATAATTTCAAAATTAATAGGTTAGAAAAAAAACTAGGCATGGTGCTATAATGCTTGTGTGCTGGTGGCCATGTCAGAGGAGCAGGTGGCACTTGAATTCAGGACTACAGCCCACCGGAATGACCGATGGGTGAATCTCAGATAGGCAAGGCCCCAAGGAATTCGACTCCAGAATGTCTCTTGCTACTGCGGTGCCCTTCCACATTGGCCGCTTGTACCTGGTATGGTGTGAATTCACGTGGAGGGATCCCACTGCCTTTAATGTAGTGTGACTATCTCAAGGAAATATCCCATTCTACTGGGTATTTTTATCTGTGGATGATTATTATTATCATTATTATCATTGTTATTTTGGTTTGTTGAGATAGGGTTTCTCTGTGTGGTCCTGGCTGTCCTGGAAACTCACTCTGTAGACCAGGCTGGCCTTGAACTCGCAGAGATTTGTCTGCCTGTGCCTCCACAAGTGCTGGGATTAAAGGAGTGTGCCACCAACATCCGGTTTACATGTAGATTATTATGAAGCTGATGTTGGTCTTAAACTGTATTGTTCAACTGAAGCAATGATTTTTATACAATCATAGTGGTAACATATAGAATTTTGACGATTGAGGGTTTTTAATAAATATAGTAAGGGATTGTAATAGACGCTAGTTAGTGGAAAATTAATATAGAAAAGGCAGGATATGGTGTTGCTACCACTGTTGATAAGGCAGGGTCTGGAGGATAGAAAATAAGAACAAGAAAGTATCACACAGCTTGGACTCATGAATTTCTCTTAAAGAATCAGATAGACTGTGGCTTAAGTTAATAATTAAGGAAAAGATTGTGTTCCAAAATTTTAATCTTAATGTTGGGAGATGTGGTGATATATTATTTATGATTTATTAAAGCTCACCTGAGGATTCAGAAAGCAAAGTCAGCCACAAGCCATTGAAGCTGGTAGGCACCTTTAATCCCAGCAGCCAGAAACTAGGAGGTGGTGGTAGACACCTTTAATCCTAGGATTTAGGATTAAGAGGTAGACAGATCTCTGTGAGTTCAAGGTCACCCAGATCTACACAAGATTGATCCATTCCTAACTGTTGATGAGTGGGTATGCACCCCGGGGATTTAAAGTAGAATGACTGATTGGTTTTTTGTATAAAAAAGATTAGATCTGTGATTCTTCTAAGATTGTTTTTATTTTATAAGACTATCTTTTCAGATGAATAATAAAGTGGTCGATCCTTTCCAAAATGCAGCCCACCTGTGCAAGAACTGGCTGAGAAAAACAGTTGCTTGGCCATGAATGTATGTAGGTTCTTGGAGATAATTTGTTTTTTTTCAACTGTAATACATAAAATGTTTAATCACGTAAGGGGTGTGGAAAACACGTTGGTTTTTACTTGTACTCATTGTTCTCATTTACTTAAAACCTAGAATGTAACCATGCTGTAATTTTTACACTTCCTGAAAGATTTTTCTGGGATATAGAAGCTGTGGGGGGAGGATTAATGGTGTACATTAGGGGCACATCTGGATACAGGTGAGAAAAGAAATAAAGAGAGAAAAGAGATGATAGAAAGGCCCAAAGGGTCCAACTCCCTCCCTAGGCACTAGGACACACATGTTGTAACATACATGCAGGCAAAACACACATACGCATAAAATAATAAAGAAACAAAGATTAAAAAATTAGAAAATATTAATTGCAAATCTAATTTCTTACCAAGAATGTCGATTTTGGTGGAAGGAAGCTCTTCCTACCCCACTCCCACCTTTTAAGCAAAGACTTTTTGTTGATGCTGTTGTTGTTGTTGTTGTTGTTTGAGACAGGATATCTCTTTGTAGCCCTGTCTGTCCTGGAACTCACTCTGTAGACCTGGCTGGCCTCAAACTCAGAGATCTGCTTACCTCTGCCTCCTGAGAACTAGAATCAAAGACCACCTTGGGGACAAGCAAAGATATTTTGATGACACAAAGGCCATGTTAATTTTTTTTCAAAACATAAAATATTTATATCTTAAAGGCTGATTTAAATACTATTTTCTGTTCAGTTGTGTTGGGGAATATTTGTGCACCTTGTGAGGATGTGTTGCTGTGATTGGTTTAATAAAGAGTTGAATGGCCAATAGCTGGACAGGAGAAAATAGGCAGGGTTTCCGGGGAGAGAGAGGAAGAGAACAAGTAATCTAGGTGTACAGATTTCACTAGCAGACTCAGAGAGCAGAACGTGCAGTACGGAGAAGAGGTAACGAGCCACACAGCAGAACGCAGATTAATAGAAGCAGATTAATTTAAGTCATAAGAGCAAGTGGGGAAAGCCTAAGCAAAAAGCAAGCTTTCATAATTAATAGTAAGTCTCCACGTTGATATTTGCAGACTGGTGTTCCATCACGAAAGCTTACTACGAAGATGGTAGCGGTGTGGTTGCTTGTTCTAACACTTTGTAGTCTTTTATTCTACAGATCACAGATGTATCTGCAGTAATCTGAGCACCATCTAGTGGGTATTCTGGCTACATTCCTGATTTGAAAGAACCGTAACAAAGTGTTTTCTTGCAGACTGCCATCCCTCCCTGTCTGTGGTGGATGAAGTAATAGCTTACGTAATTCATAAAACCTTCTACCCACCCTAGTTTCTTGATTTACTTAAACTGACTCATGCTATAGCTACATTGTATTTAAAGTAAAGAGAAACTGTATTCTCCTTAAAACTACAAAAACTGTAGGTTTTCCTTTTGTTCCTAGATGGTTCAGGTCATTGGTTCAGGTTCCTTCCAATAGTAATCTTAAATCTGAAGCCAGGCATTGGTGATGCATTCCTTTAGTCCCAGCACTCGGGAGTTAGAGGCAAGTGGATCTCTGTGAGTTTGAAGCCAGTCTGGTCTACAGGGCTAGTTCCATGATAGGCTCTGAAGCAATTTCCACGATAGGCTCTGAAGCAATACATAGAAACCCTGTCTCAAAAAACAAACAAAACAACACAACAACAAAAAATCTTGATTCTGAAAATTAGCTTTCTGACTGCACATATTTCCATTTTCCTTTGCTTATCATTTAAAACTTAAATTATCTGACTGCATTCTATTTTCCTATGAGTGGACAGGAAGCCTGTTTCTTGTTAATGATGAGCTAAGTGTATTCTGACAGCACATTGGAGAAATTGGATCAAATGTTGGCAGAGGAATGTCAACTGGGGAAAATGTGCTCAGATCTGGAAAATGAGTCAGTGTCTAGGAACTAACTTCATTTAGCTCACAAAGTTGGTTCCAAATGAGCAAACTGAAAATTCTTCAAGAGAATCTATGAAATAAAACACCTAGAGCTGTCAAGCAAGGAATAACTTATTACAAATTTCATTCAGTTGCAACGGTATCAGTTTCCGGAGCATCTGTGGAACAGACTTTTTTTTTTTTTTTTTTAACTAAAACATGTCAGTCATTAAGTACATTCCAAATTATTCCGAGAACTGTCAAAATCCCCATGCCTGTATGTGCCCTACTCTAGCAAGAGGATATGTCAGCCACCAATGAAAACTAAACCAAAGTGGGAGCGACACAAGCATTTTCATGGGAGAAAAATCATAGGCTCAGTCCAACCTGGCAACAGATGCATCAGAGAGACTTACATCGAATAAATATTTGAAGCTGGGTAGGATGAGGCAGGAGGAAGATTAAGCGTTCAAGGCCACAAATCAAGCATCTGTCTCAAAAAAAAAAAAAACCCAAGATATTCAAGACATCAAAATGATCGCTAAAATCCTCATTAGCCTAACCATTAAACTCAAACTTCCTCCTCCTTTGGAAACACAAAAGTGGTAGAAGGGTGGGCTAGATAAAGGACAGAGTCTCATGGCCTTGTAAATTCTGCAGTATGATGATTCAGGAGAAGCACTGAGGTCTTAACCAGGGAAGAGGATGCTTCTTGTTAACACCAGAGTCAAAGGCAGAGCCTGGACCATTAAGGCTCTTGATGGTATTAAGAATGCTACTTATGAGCACTGTACAGCATTGCACAGCTTACAGACACAATCCAACGCGTGGCCCTCATGTCAGTCCAGTCAAGTACATGAGATTTGATATAGATATAGACATAGACATGACAACCACTAATCCCATGTTATACAAGAAACCAAATCCAAGACTTCAGACAACCTAGTTTTCTATCTTCCACCAATTATTTAGTCTCATTCTTTAATTATGTGTGTGTGTGTGTGTATGTGTAGGTGTGTGTGTTTGTGTGTGTGTATATATATGTGTGTGTGTGTAGGTGTGTGTGTGTATGTGTAGGTATGTGTGTTTGTGTGTGTGTATATATGTGTGTGTGTGTATATATGTGTGTGTGTATGTGTAGGTGTGTGTGTTTGTGTGTGTGTATATATATATGTGTGTGTGTGTAGGTGTGTGTGTGTGTATGTGTAGGTATGTGTGTTTGTGTGTGTGTATATATATGTGTGTGTGTGTATGTGTAGGTGTGTGTGTGTGTGTGTGTGTGTGTGTGTAGGTGTATGTGTGTGTATCCTTAAAAGGCTGAAGCTTAGGGGCTGGGGACATGGCTCAGTGGCTAGAGTGGTTGCTGTGAAGTACGAAGGGCTGAGATCAGATTCTCAGAGCTCTTGTGAAAAGCTGAGCATGGTGGTGTGCCTGGACCCCAGTGCTGGGGCAGAAACAGAGGACTCTGGGACTCACTGGCTGACTAGTCTCACTGAAATGATGAACCCCAGGCTCCAAAAATGAGGTGGAGAGTGATCAAGGAAGACACCTGATATGAAATCCAGTCTATACACACACACACCACATACACCACATACATACACACACCACATACACATCACACACATACACACCACACACGCACCATACACATACACACACATGCACACCACACACATATACTGCACACACACCATACACATACACACCACACACGTATACCACACACACACCATACACATACACACACATGCACACCACATACATACACACACCACATACATACACATCACACACATACACACCACACACGTATGCCACACACACACCATACACATACACACACATGCACACCACATACATACACACACCACATACACATCACACACATACACACCACACATACACACCACACACGTACACCACACACACACCATACACATACACACACATGCACACCACACACATATACCGCACACACACCATACACATACACACCACACACATGCATGCACACACAAGCACACATACATACATATACACTACACGTAGACATACACAATATTGTAGCTTTCACTGGCTTAAACCACACCCCACCATGCTGGCGTTAAAGGGATTACATATGTTTACCAAAGAGGAACATACCAAGACAATTAAAAAATATCCATATGAAAATTCATAATGTGAAAAATAAATGCATATCACCTCTCTGCTGACAACCAGTTACCAGAGCAGAAAACTAGCACAAAATTTAAACCTGCAGCTTAGGCATCATTATAAATCTGAATTAATGACTGCTCCAGGTACCACGCCATCCACCACTGTAGGCAATACTAAAATGCTTCCATAGCAACTGTCACCAAGGACATCATAAGGATGATGGAAATGTAAAAGAGGGAAAAGGAGCTAGCTATAAACTAAAGACAAACAAGATTGCTTCTCTGGTAAAAATGAAGCCCACTGCTCAATTTCAATAAATATCAAACCATTTGAAGTGACTGTAAGCGATGGTTTCAATTTGTCAAAGCCATCTTTCTGATATATACTCTTTAAAGGGGGAAAAATCATCCGAAGAACAGAAAACACACGTAATTCCCTGATGCCCATGCTAGGGAGAAAGGCACAAGTTCTAATCTAGCATATTGGCCATGAGTCAGAAAAGGGAGGTGTGAATCCCAACCCAATTACTTACTGAGTATTATCAGAGACACAAAAGTGAGTTCAAAACAGCTTTTCTTGGAATGTGTGTGTGGGGGGGGGGTAAATAAGCTACTTGTGACAATTGTCAACGGAGAGGTAACGTTGTACCTGTGAAATTTTAGAGTATTTATGGATTGAATTGTATCCCCCAAGAGCATCTGTTGACATTCTAATTTTTAAGTATATCAGCATGTGACCTTAGATCTTGCAATAGTTCCCCACGTGCACTGGTCGGGGAGGCCCAGGGACTCCCCTGAAACAGCATAGGCTCTTGGTTGCCTGTTATAACTAGATGGTGAGACCCTGTTGCTGAGGTCACAACATACTGGTTACGGGACATGAAGAAATCAAACTGGAAATGACCTAAAATGTTGCTCTCAGCTGGCTAGCTTTCATAGCGCTGGAAGAGGCACTGCAGAGCCTTGGGGAAGAAAAACACATCAGTGGTCTTACTCAGTCCTTGACCCTGAGCGCTACACGCAAACATGCCAACAGATGTGCCACTGTCATAATTATAGCTTGATGGTTGTACAGGTAATCAATCACTTTCTGGTTGGGTTTGAAACGACTCCTTCAGAGGGAATTCATGCCTAGCCCAAAACCCCTCATTCCAGGAGTCAAAGGGCTTAGAAGGAATCTACTGCTGTCCTTTTGTTTTGACGAGTTGTCAAATCGACTTCGAAGTATTTATGCTTATACTCGTAGATTAGTATTGCTCTCAACCTTGGCCAGAGAAACCCCTTTCTTGCAATGGCTAAGGTCCAGAAGTCCACATTTGGCCCAACAGCCTGAGGAGAGGTAACTATTGAGTTTTCAGCTCTAAACAGGGACATCTACACCTCATACACACTACAAGGCTCAGAGAATGTTGTAGAACAGGAGTGGAAAGCATGTAAGAGAGGAAAGATGGGGAGGAGAGCTATAAAATGCTGCCTTCTGGGTATTGTATGCCCATTAGACTCCCTGCAGCTATGGGTACCTGCATAAGTCCTGCGTAGGTCAAGGCAACAAGAGCAGATAAGATTACAACAAGCACCTCTCATTTGACTCAGTGGGCTACAAAAATAAAGAGGGGCATAAATATGGGAGGAAGATGAAGATGCGTTGAAGGATTTTCTAAGGGGAATGAGAGGAGAAATTGAGGGTATGGTCAAGATACATCATGTGCATAAATAACATTGTCAAAGAATAAAGTTAGTCTAAGAAATAGTCTTCATGGGGGCTAGAGAGATAGCTCGGCCGTTAAAGGGTAGGCTCACAACCAAAAATATAGGAAACACTCTTCATGGGTATAATGAAGTTAAAATGAGGTCCTTAGGGAGAGCCTTGATCTACTATTACCTATATATAACAATATTGTGTGAAAAAATGGACACTCAGGGCAGAGCTGGAGGCTGGAGTGATGCATCTCTAAGCCAAGCCAAGAGACAACATGGACTTCCCTAATAGAAGCAAGGAGGATCCTGCACCTTAATTTCAAACTTCAAGCCTCCAGAGATGGGAGAGAACAAACATCTATTGTTTTAAGCCACCTGTTTGGGTACTTTGTAACCAGCCCCAGGAAACTAGTTTATGTAGAAAGATAACTTCATGGTAAGGGGAGCGAGCCAGACTTCCGGTATGAAGTGACATATAAATTAAACTTTTAAAACGTCGTGCCATCTGGTAAAGCATGCTGCACCTGCCTGCAGTCTTAGCTACTCAGAAAGCTAAGGCAAGAAATCACTTAAGCTCCTGAGTTCCAGGGTAGTCTGGGTAACATAATGAGAGGCCATCTGTGCTGGCTAATTTTATGTCAACTTGACACAAGCTATAGTTATCAGAGAGGATGGAGCTTCGTTTGAGAAAAAATGACTCTGAAAGACCTGGCTGCAGGGCATTTTCTTACTTAGTGATTGATGTGTGAGATTCTCAGCCTACAGTGGGTGGGGCCATGCCTGGGATGGTAGTCCTAGGTTCTATAAGAATGTAGGCTGAGAGAACTATGATCAGCAAGACAGTAAGCAGACCCTTTCATGGCCTCTGCACCAGCTCTTGTCTCCAGGTCTCATCCTGTTTGAGTTCAAGTCCTGACTTCCTTCAGTGATGGACTATGGATGTGTAAGCATAAGCAAATAAACCCTTTCTTCCCCGACTTGCTTTTGGTCGTGATGATTTGTCATAGCAATAGTGGTTGTGTTCCGTTCACGAGAGTGTGAGGAAGAATCAGGGTCACTCTAGGATGATTTTAGCATTTGCAGCTACAGGGGACACAGCTTCTGGAGAACTGACTGACTGTAGCTCTGCAAAAGGCTTTTTTGATTGTTATATAATTTGTGCTGTAGCAGATCAATTTTCTGCATGCCAAAACCTCTTATCTGAAGCTCCTCGAAGAGACAAATGCCAAAGCAATTCTCAACCACAGAACTTCCTGGTTTTCCGAATTCTTCTGCAATGAAGTTTTGCATAGGTTTTGAACCTTCTGGGACGCGCTCAGTAAGACTCATATACTTCCAACAGAAGCAAAGATAGCAGTCACAAAGTCAGATCAAGGCTCAGGTGTCAACCTGATTCAAACCAGCTGCAAAGCTCTCCTGCTATAAGTAGTAACTGAGATACCATCTCAAAACATACGTTTGTATTTGTGCTATCTGGCTGTCAGGAAATGGGTTTTCCCATTTTCATGAAAACAGCGTTTAAGATTTACTGAGAGTCTACTGCATGCTGTGCATGGCAGTAGGAATTATTCTTCTACATCTGGACTGACCTCTGACTCATCTACAGACGACATCTGGGTTTCACAGCCCTGACTGTCCCATTCATCGTACGATGGTTGATCTGTTTAGTAAATTAGGTAAATGAGCCCGAAGGTTGTGTGTGTGAAATGACATGAGAGAATCTAGGCATAAGCTCAGGATCTTTGGGACTGAGATGACCCAGAGCCAAGATGGCCACTCTCCCTTCAGTCCCACAAACCCAGGTCACGAGGAGGCCTTCCAAGGACCAGACGCTTTAGGAGCACAGAAGTCCACACCCTTGGCATGAGCTGTATTGGACAGATGGGCGGTGACACTGGGAAGGCTTCGCCCTTGGCAAAGCCTTGGAGAGTGGCCCTGAAAAGAGAAGGTAATGTGTGGGAACTGGAGCAGGAGAAAGATGACAGACCGGGCAGTAGCCTGGGACACGCATAAAAGAAAGATTGTTTAAAGAAACCTCTGGAAATGAGTAGGGATAATTTGAAGGCACTTAATCTCCTTCAGTTAAGTAGAAAAGAGATTCGTGCCATTGAGAAACAGAACACAAAGGAAGACTGTTCTGTGGGACCCTGATTTCGGACAGCACAGTAACAGGGCCTGGAACACACGGGTCAGGTCCTGATTTCCCAGTACAAGCCAACCCATCATGAGACACACTTCCACTTTACCAACGAGGACACGGAGATTTACAAAATATGCTATTTAACCTTCCCCAAACAGTAAACCGGTGAATTACTGCTGCCCAATCAAAAGTAGAGCCATGTATGGCTGCCACTGGAGCCATCGTCTTTTGACTGTGTCATACGGACATTGTAGGCAGAAGGGAAGAGGTGACACCCATAAGGGACAAAGGAAGGAAAGCATGAGGCCAAGCATCAGCCAAGTCTCTGGAACTCAATCCATGTTACTACATGAAAAGACTTCAAACTCTTACACTGGCGGGGGCAGGGTTAACGGGATCGCACCCAAAGCCCAACAACAGAAGACAGCGTCTCCTAGGTAAATCCATTCTGCACTTTCCAGTGTCCTGCCAATGCCACCTGTCACCTGCACGCAAGCGTAAGGGTGCCTGGGTGAGGCAGAGGCAGTGTCAGAGACAGCATAGGAGAGCGAGAGACACTTCCTTAGAGAGCAGAGACCCAGTCCCAGTCTGGTGTCTGCCCTGCTGTGTGCACCGCTTTCTCCAGGCTCTGGTTTCTGGGTCAGCTTAGCCAATAGGAGGCTTTGAATGGAGGGCACGTAGGGAGAAGCCAGTGCATCTCTTCCTTTTGTCTCTGCTTTGGACATATGGAATAATAAAAACATATAAATTAAAAAGAAATGGGATCATATCATAGAATAAACCGTCATTATACAAAACCTAACAGAAAATTAGGAAGTTTCTAAAGTAATTGCTCCTGATTTACCTACCTCACAGCAGTTCTGATTTCAGAGGATGTCCCTTGAGACCACAGTCACACCCTGATGGGGCCATTGTCCTGGGGCACTGGTGTTCTTCAACAGGATCTGCTGGTCTGATCCATTGGTGGCCAGTGCCCTGGCAGGCTCGGAGCAGAAACATGCCCTACTTGGATCCTAGGGAGCTAAGCCGGCATGCCTCTTTCCTAGTGCTCTTTAGAGAACCAGTACCTACTGTGGTTCAGAGCTACTCTTCTAGAGCTACTACAAGTTTCCTGAGAAGGGAGAGCCTGTCAATCATCCCAAAGTCTTCAACAGACGATCTAAGGAGAAGATGAACTGGGAACCCCAGCATCATGGTATCTTGAAGTCACAGAAGATGGTTCATTAAATGCTAACAATTCTTCTTTTTAAAAACATTGAGGGTGAGATGGTTCAGTGGTTAAGAGCACTCGTTGCTCTTCCTCAGGACCCTCTTCCAGTTCTCAGCACCCACAAGTTGACTCACAACCGTCTATAACTCCAGTTCCTAGGGATCCAATGCCCTCTCCTGGCATCCTGGGGAAACAGAAATGCATGTGCAGGAAAAACACTCACAACAGACCTAATTTTTTTTTTACTTATTTTTTCTTATTTTACATATCAATCCCAGTTCCCTCTCCCTCCATCCCAGAAATCCACCAACACCCGCCCATCCCATCCCCCCAACACACACACACACACACACACACACACACACACACACACACACACTCTACAGGGAAGGTGTTGCCTTCCAGGAGGGATCATCAAAATCTGTCAAGTCATTTGGAGTAGGGACTAGGCTCTCTCTCCTGCCTCTAGGCTAAGGGAGTATCCCTCCATGGGGAATGTGCCTTCAAAGTCCTTTCGTGCACCAAGGATACATCCTGGTTCCACTGAACAGACCTAATTTTAATTGGAACTTAAAATTTGGAACTTAAAAATAATTTATGCCATGTCAAAATTCCAATAACATTTTTACAGAACTAGAAAAAAAAATCCTAAAATTCGTGTGCATTCACAGGATACCATCATTAACCAGAGCGATTCTAAATAGAGCAATGCTGGATGCATCATAAAACCAATTTCAAACTATACTACAAAGCCATAATAACAAAAACAACATGTTACTAGCACAAAAATAAGACATATAGGAAATTCAGTGTAACAGAGGATCCAGAAATAAACCCATGCAGCCACAGGCATCTGATTTTTGATACAGACAAAACTATACACTAGAGAAGGGACAGGCTCTTCAACAAATGACACTGGGAAAATTGGAGAGTAAGATATAGGAGAATGAAACCAGATCTTAATCTTGTACCCCGTGTAAAAATCAAAAACCTTAAAATAATACCTGAAACTTTGACGTCTCCAGGGGAAACCACTTCAGCTTGTTGGCATAGCAAGGGTTCTCCGAAAACAGCTCTAATAGCCCAGGACATAATAGCAAGAATTGATACAGGTGATGATGACAAGAGCTTTCAAAGCTTCTACAGAGCAAAGGCAACCAACAGAAAAAAATCATCCCAGATGAGCCATAATTCAGGGAGGCTGCACATAAGAGGCTTACAAGAAAGAGTTAAAGAGTGACTTCATATTTAGGGACCAGTGGGTTCAAGCCCTGGCTCAGAGGAAATTGAGACTTTGGGGGAAAAAAAATGTTCTGCTTTCTCTGAAATCTTAACCATAGCACGCCACTCCCAGTGAAACTACTAAAGATCCTGTTCCCTCATTTCCTAGATTCCTAAAACAGCTAGTCCTAGTTCTCAATGGTATTGATGGGGGCGGGGGGAATGCCCATGGAAGAGAGAAATGAAAAACAGTACATTCCTGAGGCATTAGCAAAGGCAACAGATGAGAACCTGCTGCAACACAGGGATAGAAATCTGTGGAAGCTTCCAGAACTTTTGCTTCAAAACAAATCAATATGTGACATCAAAGGCAAGAGGTTTGCAGCAAGTTTGAGGCCAGCCTGGGCTACACAGTGACTTCAGGAGGAGACCTTGTCTCATTCTCCATCAAATCCCTTTACCCACGGCTCAGAAAACCCTGCAGAAAGTCTAGGAGCCAGAGGAGCTGGAGGACACCAAGGAAACCTGGCCTTCTCAACAGCAGGACCTACACACATATGAACTCACAGAGACAGAGGCAACATGGTCAGGTCCTGCACAGGACTGCACCAGATGGAGTCCTAGAGATGCATGAAGTGGACACACCGCCATCCCTAGCCCAGACAGTCTCCAGCTGAGACCCACGCACAAATGAAACTGTGGTTTCCTCCAAGGGAGTCTCACTGGGGAAACCAACTACTCTTAAGTTTAGACTGCGTGCCCAGCGGTAGATGGTCGACAGGAAGTGAACTCAATGGCTTCTGGTTTTATGTTTTTATGGGATTCCTGAGTGTGTGAATGGGTGGGTCTCTGCATTTATACCTATTTCTTGGGCCTTTCATTGAGCTCTTTTCCTTCTGTTTGTTTGCTTTATCTGATTTCATTTTATCATCCCTTAGAAGCCTCTTTGTTTCCTAATAAGGAACAGAAAAGGGGGTGGCTCTGAATAGGAGAGGAAGTGGGGAGGGACTGGGAGGAATAGAGGGAAGGGGAAAATAAATAAATGAAATAAATTTTAGAAAGATACCAAACAAAGGTGGATTTGTGATACTTTACTGCCTGGCAGATGTTTGTGCACATTTCCCAACTGTCCCCGTTAACGAAAGCATCAAGTAAAATTGCTTCCAAAACCAGACGCCCCGCATTCCTTGTGCAATGGCAGTTTGAGAGGCACAGGCATGAGGCAGCCAACCTTTTCAAGAGAAGAAATTCAAAGACCTTTGTTATTCCTATCAGAAATACTTTGTCCATGCAGAGAGGGCGGCACTTGCGGTGTAATCCCAGCACTTGGGAGGCAGAGGCGGGAAGGCTTTTAACTTTGGCCGGCCTGGGCTTCATAACAAGATCTGTCTCCGAAAAGAAAGCGAACAGGGTAGACAAACTGAGAAAGTTAACAAGAAAAGGAGCCTAACACCAGGGAGACAGACGATGTCTACCACAGCTAGACTTACAGTCAGCAGCAGGTCTGAATACAGAAGGAACACCGGCCCATGGGAATTTTTAGTTTGTCTGAGAGGGAAAGGCATGGGGTTAGGAGGGAATCTCCAAGAGGGAGCTGGGAAGAAGACTTGGAAAAGGAACAGAAGTGTGCCTGTGTTAACTAGTACAATTTGCACATACGGTGTTCAGACGCACATGCTGCCAAAAGAGCCATACACATGAGGACATAAAAATAAAAAACTAACGCAGCAATTCAAAAGTACAGAGCCAAGTAAACCAGAACTTAAGCCAGCCAATGGTGGCACGTTAATCCCAGCACTCAGAAGGCAGAGGCAGGTGGATCTCTGAGTTCGAGGCCAGCCTGGTCTACAGAGTAAGTTCCTGGATAACCAAGGCTACGCAAAGAAACCCTGTCTCCAAAAAGATTTAAAAAAAAAAAAAGGCAAAATGGTATATCTAATATTTTACAGCAGTTCAATTTACCAATTTATCCAATTTATGATATTGTAAATATTAAAGTTATAAAGCTCATATAATTTTCAAAACTTAAAAAAGAATTTTTTTTTTTTTTGAGACAGGGTTTCTCTGTGTATCCCTGTCTGTCCTGGAATTCATTCTACAAACCAGGCTGGCCTTGAACTCACAGATTTGTTTGCCTCTTCCTCCTGAGTGCTAGAATCAAAGGCGTGAGCCACCACACCTGCCACCACTTTTTGCCATTTTTAAAGGTTTTTTATTATTAACAGTTTTCCTTTATTTTATACACCAACCAGGTTCTCCTCCTCCTCTCCTCCCTTCCCCCCCCATCCACGCCCCTCCCCATACACCCACTCCTCCTCCTCCATCTGCACTCAGAAAGGGGCAGGACTCCCATGGGCTTGAACATAGCACAGCATATCAAGTTGAGCTAGGACCGAGCTCCTCCCACTGTATAAAGGGTAGACAAGGTAATCCAGCATGGGGAACAGGTCCCCAAAAGCCAGCTCAGTGCCAGGGACAGGTCCTGATCTCATTGCTAGGAGCCTTACAAACAGACCGAGCTACATAACTGTCACACACATGCAGAGGGCCTAAGACGGTCCCATGTAGACTCCTTAAATGTTGTCCCAGAGTCCATGTGTTCAGGTCAGCTGTCTCTCTGGGTTCCTCCCTCATGACCTTGACACTCCCCCCCCCCATACAATCCCTCTTCCCTTTCTTCAGGAGGACTCCGGGAGCTTGGTCCAATGCTTGGCTATGGACCTCTGCATCTGCAAAGTTTGTTTTCTATTTCTAATAAGTGGCTAATGAAATTCAAATCTTCTTTGAGTCTTCTGTTTACAAAATGAAGGTAATAATTCACTCCCTGGAGTAATAGCTAGAGGTAACGAGGCAGCTTATGGTTCGCTCAGGGCAGGGCCTCAGAACAGAAAATGTGTGATCATTTCTACTACTTTCTGCTAAAAGTAACTGTGTTTGTCACTTTTCTGTGGCTGTGACAAAACACCATACCAAGGTATTATAGAAGGAAGAGTTTATTAGGGGGGGCAAATATTTAAATGCCCAAGAATATGGGCCATCGAACCCAAATCACCGCCGTAAGCTTTTCCCAGCTAAGGTTTTGATTTTTACTTGAACGTTTAGATGGCAAAAGAGACATCGACCTCCTCATACAGTTTACCATGTGCTGATGCCAATGTTTATCTGTCTCAGAATTTTCTATGCTTATATAATCAGCATGTGTGTGTGTGTGTGTGTGTGTGTGTGTGTTCTCACTTACAGAATCACAGATTACTTTTAAAAATAATTTATTTAGCATTTGAGCACACTTAGGTATTTCCCAGCTCTGTAATGGATTATCACACTAGATGAGACACAATGCATTAATTGTGTTTTTTTTTTTAATGTCTAGATGATATCACTAAACTAAACAGAAATTATACCATCCTTGTACTCAGGAAGGACCTTTCAAATTTGGTGATGTCTTTTCCATACTTCCTTATGGGAATAACGGCCTTGATGTGTTCACGATCATCTTAAGTAGGCGTACTCTTTCACGTCTTTACAGGCCCCAGGGTTTTGTAATATGCCTATGACTCTCATGGGACATTGCACATGCAATAAATACTTACACTTATATGTGATCATCTCTACCAGCCTCCGGCCCAGCCCCCAGTACATAAACGGAGATATGTAGCAAAGAGCTAATAGCGTGCGATTGGAGAGTGGTTGGAGGGCAGACACAGGTACATTGAAAGTAATTCCAATGGTCACTAGTTTTCTAGGCTGTATACGAAGGGCTGTGATGACTTAAAGAAAGGGATTGATGGTAGGCATGGTGGATACGTGTCTGTACACCCATTTGCAACGAGGCAGAAGAATCACTTGGGCCCGGGTTGTTCTGGGCCAGCCTAGACTGTATAGTGACAGTGGGTGGAACCAAGCTTCCCTCAGGACCCAGAGGCAGATGAGGGTGCGGGGGGGGGGGGATGCGAGAGTGGAATTTAACGTGGTAGGTGGAGATGTTCAGACTGATGTGGTCAGGACGTGGTGATGGAGAGTGCTGAAACAGGATCGAGGGTGGTAAAGTGAAAACATATGGGAGAAGGTAAACATATTCTGAAAGGTGGGATGCTAGTTGGTCCTCCAGGGGCGGAAACTCTGAGGACGAATTCCGGAGTCTGAATAGTGAAGAGAAGAGTGAACTGTAAGCCATAGCAATGCTCAAGTGTGTCTGTCTGTTGGTTGCCAAGTGTCAACTGACAACATCCACAAACTGGGGAGAGCATTGGATAGCTCTTTGACAACGGTCATAAAGAAGAGTATTTTACAGTGTGGAATATAACGTTTTTATCAGCAGTTCTCACAGCGTGGCTCTCAAGCTAGCAGCAGCCTATATCATCCGGGAACTTACTCAAAATGCAAATCTGAGACTCTGCCTCAGACCTACTGAACTAGAAGCCAGGAGGGAACTCAAAGATCTGTTCAAGGAAGCCCTTCAAGAGTTTACACTGCTAACACTGTGATCACTAGTGGAAGCTGGAGTGGAGAACTGACAGCTGAAAAGAGAGTCACCATCCGACCCTCCATCGTCCCACCATTACAGTTCCTTGATCTTCTGTGAGACCCGAGTTTCAATCAATGTCCTCAAATGGCAGGAACGAGTGTCAAAGAGAAAGCCTGGAGGAAGTTTGGTCACAATGACACTGGCGATCCAGGGGTGACCCTGAATGTTGAGTCTCTTCCCATGTTTCTATCACGGAAGACTAGGCTCGGGACAACTAGATGGATTCGTAACAATCACACCAATAGAACGGAGGTCTATGTCATGGATACTATTAATAGCTGCATATGGTTAGGAATGGTTATTCAGTTTCGGTCATAAAATCCACAACAGAACAAGCTCTGGGATCTCTCGAGGTTAAAGTAGAAGCAGCTACAGAGCAAGGGAAATTAGTACAATAGCTTTTCACTAAACCCACAGTACCCAACTTTTAGCATGAGTGTTCTGATGTATAGACCAAGTCCTGCCTCACGGTGTTTTCTGTCCGTTTTTCCCTCCTGGTCTCTCCCAAACTATATTCAAGATCATTCCCTAAAAGCTACCTAGCACAGCTTGGCAGTACACTTCTGTCATCTCAGCATGCAGGAGGTGGACTTGAATTTCACAAGGATGGCTAGGCCAACCTAGACTACAGACTGAGACTCTGTCTCAAAACACAAAAGACATGCAAAAATAATCCCAGCAGGGCAGAAGGAGTGGTCCCCAAGGCCTGGCCCCTAGTGGGGTGCTGCTGGTACTTGATGGCTGCTGGGGGTAGAAAAGACTCTTTTCTTTAGGTGTGGCCACTGGTAGGTCCCACAACCCAGTAAATGATTCCATATCCTTGTCATATGAGTGACATTAACTGGACTCAACATGTTAAAAATCATTTAATTAGTTAACACTAGAAAGAAGAATACGAAGTTGGAAGCAGATGTAATGGAGGATTCTGGGGAGAGGTAACCTCAGAGTCATCTCTCCAGCCCAAATATCACTATTTTGGTAGTAGCGATTATTTCCTGAGATAGCCTACATCCTGTTTGACACACCTGGCCTGCCCTGATTGGGCAGCTTAGTGTTAATATAGTTCTTAATATAAATCAAAACAAGTGTTGAAACAACTGATTTAGTTAGAAAAAGGCTTTTTTTTCCACAACTGACCCAAATTCATGATAAAGAAATTTTTTTCATAAATAATGTGGGAGAAATATTTTTTTCCAGAGGCAGGAAAGGAAAGGAAGAGGTTTAGACAGTTACTTATTATAAAATGTTCATATTTACAACACCTAGGCACGTCAATCCATGCTATAAATGTTTCTGGAGGCCAAGCACTTGGAATCTGTGCAGTTAGTTTATAGCCTTTCAAATTCATATGTTTTCATTATTGTTCTTTCATCTTTATTCTGAGCTAATCAGGCCTATTTTCACAGCACAATAATATGGCTTCAAATGTGAGGGGAAGAGGGACCATTTGACAGTGATCCACAGAGAAAAATGTACTGGGCAAGTTGAAGTTTTTACTATTCAATGAGCTCTGTTATTTTCAAATAATACCAACGGATATTGAATGAAAGTCACTTACTCAGTACAAGGTGTCTTCAAAATACAGCATTTCACCTAAATGATTATTTAATGAAAGTTAAAGGAGTGTGAAGCTGAACCTCATAGCTGAAGCTAAGGACAATTAGGTAAGTTAATAGTGTGATTCATCATTCTCTATGAATAGAAAAATGAATCTGAAGGATGCTTTGTAACTCAAAGAGCTTGGCTCAGTATCAAATTGCCTCTACCATCTGTTTCCAGTGTTAACTTACTGTGTGTGACTAGTTATTACTCTTTCCTGAACAATACACAGTTCTAATCCTAAGTCACATGAAAAAAAATATTTGGAGTTGGGAGTATAGGCAAAGTGCCAATATATACATGTATAAAAATGTGTTTTAAAGGAAATCTATTTGGATAATATGGTTATCTCTGTGTGTGTGTGTGTGTGTGTGTGTGTGTGTGCTCTGTGTGTGTGTGTGTGTGTGTGTGTGTGTGCTCCGTGTGTGTGTGTGTGTGTGAGTGTATGTGTGTGTGTTGTGTGTGTGTGCATGATAAGAAAATTCCAATGCATAAACAGACTAGGAACTTATAGCTACTAGGTCAGCATTACAGAAAATATTGGAAAGAATTCTTCAGATATAAAAGCAAACTAAGCCCACCCACAACGATACAGGAAGTAACATACAATGCCAGAACAACACGTAAGTAAATGGGGAACAAGAACACACCACGCACTACAAAAGTCCACAGGATGACAGGAATTGATGCACACTTTTCAGTGATAACAGGAAACTGATGGCCCTGGTTCTGAAATCAAAGACTCAAGCTAGCAGATTGGGCTAAAACAGGATCCTTTTTTTTTTTTTTTCCTCCAAGGAATTCACAGCTCCATCAAATGTGCCTCACCCACATCAGGATGAAAGGTTGTAAAAAGTATTCAAGCAGATGGGGGTAGGAGGAGCAGGTGACATCATCCTAATATCTGAGAGAACAGACTTCAAAACAAAACTTGTCAGAATACAGAGAAAATAGCCTTTCCGGGCCTGAGAGATGGATCGGCTGTTAAGAACACACTGTCCTTCCAGGGGGGCATGAGTTTAGTTCTCAGCACCCATGTAGGACCACCCACAAGCATATGTCACCCTAACTCTAGGGGGTCCCACTCCCTCTGACCTCTGAGAGGACCTGCACCCATGTAGGTATACCTACACACACACACACACACACACACACACACACACACACAGACACACACACACACACACACACACACACAGAGACACACACACACACACACACACACAGACACACACACACACACACACACGATGTTGTGGGGGAATGTGTACCACATATAGTACGAACTTGAATGAAAACTTAAATATAAAGTAAATAAATGCATTTATTCTCAGGCATTAAACAAGGCTATAAATATATACAGAAAGACAGAGTTCATTTGTTTGTTTAGTGTGTGTGTGTGTGTGTGTGTGTGTGTGTGTGTGTGTGTGTGTAGGTAAGAGAACAGCTTTGGGGCATTGGATCTCTCCTTCCATCAGGTGGGTTGCAGGGATCAAACTCAGGCCATCGGGCTTATATAGCAAGTATTTTTTATCTGCTGAGGTATTCTGCAGGCCCCCAGATTTTATTTTTTGAAAGTGCAAATGCTAGGATTCTTCTGTAGGGGAAGTTCTTTGAGTCATGCATGCATTGGTGTCCAAAAGCATCTAGGTTATGTCAAAAGAAAACTCAAGGTTCTTTCGAGCATTACTTGGAAACTATGTGTTAATATGACATCCTGGAACTAAGGTAGTGATGGGTGGTGCTGCTGCTGCTGCTGATCATGATCATAATCATGATCATGATGATCTTACTGCTTTGAGACAGACCACCAGCCCAGGCTACCCTTGACTACAATATGTAGCCTGAGCATCACCTTGAACTTCTGATCTTGTTGCCTGAGGGCTGCGATTACAGATGTGTACCACCATGTCTGAGTTATACAGTGCTGAAGATTGCACTCAGGGATTTGTGCATTCTAAGCAAGTACTCTATCAACTGAGTTGTGTCCCCAGTCCTCGGAGATAGTATTTTGATAGCACGATCTCACACAAACCAACCCTTACAAAGTACATTGGCATCTCACCCACCACAGCTCTAAGAGAGCATTTATGCTATTTCATCAGTTTTTGCTATTACTTACCGAGGACTTTGATTCAAAACATACCAAAATAATTTTGTTTCAGAATAGGTTTTGTCTCCCTTCAAAGCTCACTCATTGATGGATAATTCTTAAATGCATTTCAAATTAAAAAAAAAATACCCTTGGTACCAAACAGTTTTGAAATTTGACAAGCCCTACAATCTATCGAAGCTACGAAAGTGATGCATAATTTTATATGATTCAGTCGGTGTGTTCTTGTGTAACGGTGAAGGAGGGCTGGCTGACAGAGCAAGGCGAGCAAGGCTATTTTCAATTCGGCACAGCCTGGTATCATCTGAGGGATGGCCAGATCGGATTGGCCTGTAGCCATCTGTGAGGACTTGTTTTGATTGCTGACTGGTGTGAAAGGGGCCACCCACTGCAGGCAGCACCATCCCTAGGCAGATGGGGTGTGTAAGAAGGGTAGCTTACATGAGCCTGTGAGCCAGACAGTAAGCAGTACGCCTCCAAGGTTTCAGCTTCAGTCCCTGCTTGAATTTCTGCCCTGACTTTCCTCAGTGACGGATTACGACCCAGAAGTGTGAACCACAGATTTTCTTTTCTCCTCAAGTCACTTTTGGTCAGAGGGTTTAATCACATCAACAGAGATGAAACTAGAGCACTAGTTGTTCGCCAAAATAGGAGAAATAATGAATATGCTAGAGGTGCAAAATCATGAAGTCATATCCAGGGGGGTGACCTGTGATGGGGGAGGGGGATGGATCACACAAGGATTGGAAGGGTCTGTTCAAAACCTGACGGGTAAGGACAACCGGCAGGAGTCTCTCTGGGTAGACATCTGTGTGGCTTATCATGAGATGTCTCTCCCTGTTCAAGCTGTTCAGCTGATTATCTCTGCTTTTGCCATGCCCCAGACACAGGGATGCACTTAGGAGACTGAGTAAATCATGGTACCCTACTGCTTAGGTAGCGCATGAGGCTCTGGGCTTCTGAGCTGCTTCTTCCCACTGACAAAAAAAAAAAGTGTCAGTTGAATTTTACCAGTCTCCAGGAGAGGGGACGTTGCTGGTAAGAACTGGGTCAGATTGGGCCAAAAAGTAAGTGAGCCAGTGATGTCTTCTCCTTGGCTAACCTTTCTCCTTCTGTGTTGCTAATATCCTGGGAAATCCAAAGGATACATAAAGCATCGCTGTCACTGCTTCCCTAGCCATTTTCCAATAACCTCCCGGAGAAAGCAAACCAAACGATCGCTTGCTTTTAACTACAATATTCAACAGAAATAAGAAGAGTTGGTTGCTTAGGAACACACAGAACATGAAAACTTGTACTAACCTTTCGCCCATGAATGAATTATGAAACAAGTTGGTGATAAATTTCTCTGGCACACTTTGTCAACAGCGAAATGGGTCATGTCTGTTGGTGACCCACTGTACACGAGGGTGTAAAAAGCATGGCCAGCCAACCTCCTAAGTCTAAGTGGCTATTATTATGATATGATGACTCAATATTTTGCCATAAATGGAAGAAAATAACCAGACTTCTAGATCACCTCCTCCACAGCCCAGGAAACATAATAATAGAAAGATCAACAGGAAAAAAATGTAAGAGCTGGAGAAAGAGTTGAAGTGTAGCAGAATGCTGTCCTCTGAACACATCAGCCATTGCCATCTTCATTAGAGTAGCTCTGACTACTCTCGAGAAACTGTCAGGATGGAGTCTTGACATCCTCTCATACAAGTAGGCAATACAGAGTCATCGCATCCTCTGGCGGCTTGCATGAGAATGGCTCCCATAGGCTCATGATTAGACACAACGGAGTGGAACTGCTTGGGAAGGATTAGGAGGGGTGGCCTTGCTGGAGTGGGTGTGGCCTTGCTGGAGTGGGTGTGGCCTTGCTGGAGTGGGTGTGGCCTTGCTGGAGTGGGTGTGGCCTTGCTGGAGTGGGTGTGGCCTTGCTGGAGTGGGTGTGGCCTTGCTGGAGGAGATGTGTCACTGGGAGTAGCCTTTTCAGTTTTAAAAAGAAGCCCAGCCCAAGCCCAGTCTCTCTCTCTCTCTCTCTCTCTCTCTCTCTCTCTCTCTCTCTCTCTCTCTCTCTCTCTCCTGCCTAAGATCTCTGCCCCATGCTTGTCTGCATGCTGCCATGCTTCCTGCCATGATGATCACAGACCAATCCTCTGAAATCATAAGCCAGGCCCCAATTAAATTCTTTCTAAGATTTGTCTCAGCCATAGTATCTCTTCCAGCAATAGAACAGAAAGAAAAACACACCCTTGTCTGAGGTTTTGGCCACTCCTTCGTGCACCCCCCTGCCAGCTGTGGTTAACTTCTGCCCCAAATGCATGTGGTCTCAGGAGGCTCCAAGGCAATGGTTCTCAACCTGCGGGTTACAACCATCAGAAAACACGTATTTCTGAGGCTCTTAGGAGCTGAGGCAATTATGAAATATGGTTGGGGGTTCCTAAGACAATAGGAAGGTTGTATTTCCCCATGATCAGGACCCACAGGTTGAGAACCTCTGTTCTGGCGTTATACAAAGTATGGGATGTTAACTGAAGTGGGGATCGACCTTTACAGAGCTGGGGATGTCATCACCATGCTGGGATGGGATTTTTTTCAGTGACTGTTTGAAGATCACAACTGCCCCTGTAAGTAAAACCAACAGATCTCTCGGTTCACTAACGTACACTTGGGCGCAATAATTATTTTTCTCTTCTTTGGTGCCTTGTTGGGTGAGCAGACTTTTTTTTTTTTACGTTTCCCCAGGAAAAGTTCACACAACAATTGGCACTCAAGCAGGGACAATGATAAACCAATCTTGAAGGGGCAGATGCATTGCCTTGCTGTGGGTGATGGAAAACTGTTGAAGCTAAGCTTTCAGAGGGTGGTTCGTGTGCAAGAGCCATCACGGTGTGACCACCTTCTCTGTGTGGTACACGATGGCATCTTCACTGTGCGTGGCCTTTGTCATGATGCCTCTGCTTTAATCATCTGCAAGCTCACTCACATGGAGGCATAAAATGGCATAGGGAACCAGAAGACCACAAGGACCAGCTTATGCTTAGATGACTATGATGGCTATTTTTGGCTGCCAGAGTAACTACATCTGGAATGAACTAAAACCCAAACCCGTGAGGGATTTTTGATTAATTTGAAATGGAAAGATCTACTTCCAATCTGGGTCACTGAGGTGAGAAGACACGCCTTTGACGCAGATATTTTGTGATGGGAAGACCCACCTTTAACCTGGGCTACACCTTCTGCTGAAGTGTATGTAAGGCATAGGAGAAGGAAGCTTTTGCTCTTTGCCTGCTTGTTCTTGACTTCTTCACTGGAATTCCTGCATTTACTGAAAACCACTTGAGACACTCAGCCTCATGGACTGAACAACTACTGGAATTTTGGACCTTCAATTCATAGGCAGCCATTGTTGGACAGCCTGTAAGTCATTCTAATAAATTTACTTTAGAAGATAGATAGACAGACAGATAGATTGATTGATAGATTCGTTCTATAAGTTCTGTTACTCTAGAGAACCCTAATTAATACAAGATTGCTCTTTTGTGGATTTCCAGAAAGACTTGGTGAGGCTGACAGCTACTGGATATTTAGGAAAGATGAGTAAGAAATTAATATTACTGTGATATAACTCATTATATAACAGGCTCTCACAAGATGTCACTTCTGTGTAATTCTGCATAAACACCCCTGAACCCAAGAGTGTGCACTTTCTCCTGGAGTGAATAGAGTGTGGCACAGATGCCCAACCTCTACACATCTTCAATTTCCCAGACCCTCATGACCCTTCATCCCTCGCCCCAGAACCACCAGATAAGTAGTTTTCCCTGCATAAGTTCACTCAAAGGGCACAGGCTGCCTTACTGACCATATATCCAAAGCCAGTCCAAGAAGGATTAGCTTTTTCCTGCTTCTAGTTCCTGGATGTGTTTCAGAACATGCTCAAATGGAAACTAACCACAAAAGGGGGAGTTCCTAAAGGGCTTGATAGGGAGGAGTAATTTATTCCACTGTTTGAAGTATGTGTGACTTGGTGTAGGCGGGTGGCCCGCGTTGCTAAGTGCATTGTTAGGAAAGAAGTGTGTGTGTGTGTGTGTGTGTGTGTGTGTGTGTGTGTGTGTGTGTGTGTGGCTCAAGCCAGGCAGAACCCCAGGTTGCTAAGCTTTCTGTCGAAGTGGGCAGTTTTCTCCCCTGAGTATGTTGTGAACAGTTCTCCTCTGGGGATGGAAGTTGTTTACCCATTTCAGGACCAGGTGTAGAAAATAGAAAAGCACCGGCTGGCTCAGAGACTGTGAGATTCGGGAAATCCATGCATGCAGCAAGGCAGGTGAGGACATGACTCTGCTCCCTGTTGGCCCTACCCAGGTGACGGCAGCAGAAAAGCTGGCCCTCCTTACTCCTTGAGAGTGAAGAGATGCTCAAGATGACACTGACTGTACCCCAAGACAGGGCAGGCAGACAGAGGGTTAAGGTAGCACCTGCCATCCACACCACCATGTCCCACACCGATCTTTTCAAGGAAGAATGGACACATGCAATGAAGCTTTGCCATGCTACACTGGACCTTACTAACGTTTTTCTTCGGTGCCTGCTCTATTGCTGATTCCTATGAACAATTGGGATGTGATTAGAAGGACATTGTGAACTCCCAGAGCTACTGCATCCCCAACCCCTGGAAAAAGGCTTAACCATGTGAATGCTATAATAACTTCTGAGTGGCCGGCTGGTGTTTAGGAAAGCATCTGGAAGAAGTATAAAGACAGAAGATAAAGAGTTTAAGCATAAAAGGCACCCTGAGTGGATGGGAAAGGGCACTCAAAGATCACAAGGGCATCTAATGAAAATCCAGTGGCAAAGATAGGCTCCCTCCCTATGACCTGGGGAGCAGGGAAGGCCCTGAGGTCCCCTAAATAATACAGACATTGATGATGCTTTTGTTTCCCAAGAGAGCTAGATAAGATCCTGTTGCCGGAGACACTGCGTACTTTGGTCATTGAGGACATTTTTCTTTGTTTGGGCACTAGCTTGGCTTCCTTGGTTGATCGGTTCTGCCCTTAACATGTATTTTTTTTTCATAAAATATATTTTATTCATGTTTTTCCCTCTCCCAGACCTTCCCTACCTCCCCATCCTTGCAGATTTATGTTCTTTCTTTCTTTTTCTTTAAAAGAAACAAAAACAACACATCAAAAATGCCCTCACAAAATCACAAAAAAATGTATATCAAAATAAACAAGCAAAAGATCAATAAGACAAAAAAAAAAAACCCAAACAAAGAAAAATAAGACAAAATTTCTACAAAAATATCATTGAGTTGGCCTGGGGCCCACCCTAAAGGATGGCTAATATAAAAGATCAATAAGACAAATATATATATATATATATATTTGTGCATACATATACATATATATGTATATATGTATATATGTATATATGTATATATGTATATGTACACACACACACACACACACACACACACACACATATATATATATATATATATATATATATATATATATATATATATATCTCCAGTGAGACTGCACTGGAGAAAATGGATTTTCCCTTTCTCCAAGGCCCTGATGTATAGGAAAGGAATGTGGATCCTTCTCAGAAGCAGGGATATGTTTGACAGAGCCAGAAATGGCCTACAGACAGGGCCTTCCCGGATTTGCAGCTTTGGATCCTGAGAACCCAGCTCTCCCCACCATACAGAGAAGTCATGAAGAGGCCAGCCTTGCAGTCAGGAAGGAGAGAGAGGACAAGCTACACATCCTCAAAGCCTGCCCAGTGACTCCAGGAAGGCCCCCACCTCCCAAAGGCTCTTTACCCTTACCAGACAGAGCCACCAGCTCAGGGTCAAGTTTGCAAACACATGTGCCTCTGGGGAACATCTCATATCCAAATCATAACGCTCCACCTGCAGCCCCGAAGGGCTCACGCTCATTACATGATGCGAAATGAATGTATACCAATTTCAAAAGTCCCCACAATCTTTGTCAGTCCCCAGACTGTTTAAAAGCACAAAGTGTGAAGTCTCCTCGGAGACTCAAGGCAGGCTTTTAGTTATACAACTCCCTGTGAAATAAATAATAAATAAATAAACAATAAAATTAAATTACATAATTCCAGCATACAATGACACAAAATACACATTCTCACTCTAAAGAGAGGGATGCAGAATAGTGAGGAAATACTTGACCAAAGTAAAACCAAACCCAGCAGGAGAAGCACTAAATCCTAGGGCTCCGCGTCTGGTACCTGGGACTTTAGCTTCAGACGGTTCCACTTAAAGCTCCCATAGCTTTTCCAGACAGAGCCATCACTTTGGGACTGAGTTAAAACAATAAGCCTACAGGGGACATTTTATTTTCTCACCACAATACATGCTTCTTTATCTCTGAGCCTCTGCTTCAAGTATGAGGATCCCTTGTCATCACACTGAGCTCCCATAGATACCCAGAACAACCCTCTCATCCCATGATCCTTACCCACATTTGAAACATCCCCTTGGCCATGAAAGGTAACTTAATCACAGGTGTTCAGGGGCAGGTGTGGTGGTCTTTGTGTGCAAGGCATTATTACGCTTACACAAAGACACAAAGAGGCAATAGATTTGCAACAAGAACGGCTGCCTTTTAGTTACATGAGTTCAGTCCTAAATCTTAGCACCCTCTTCACTTTGTTTGGTATAAGCAGTTTTTTTTTTTTTTAAATAGACAAAATTCCATCATCACCCTGGACACAGAAATTGACTTAAGTACACAAGACACAAATTACTATTTATTATTAGATAAAAATCAATTGCCCCTGAGTTCACTACTTTAATTTAGAGCATATATAATCTAGCGCTCACAATCATGTACCTTGGAGAGCTCCAGCTCCAAGGATGGTGCCATAATTCCCAACTGATGTTTCTTTCCTCCACAGTGAGGGAGTCATAGTGCAGCTACTCAGCTCCCTTTCTCCTTTTAATTCTGACGAGGAGGGTAGGTCTTCAAACTCAATTGGCCTATTCTAAAAAGTCTCTCACAAGCATGCCCAAAGGTCTGCCCCAAGTGATCTTATATTCTGTGTAATTAACAACCAATATGAGCCATCACACATGTCTAGAGATTTGTTTCCATGGTGTTTCCAAATCCCATCCGATTGACAATGAGGTTGAACCATCATACTTACTTTCTGAAGTGGTAGTAATAGTAGTTATTGTATCTTGAATTAGGCACAGCCAGTTTAAAATTGGTCCATTCCTGCTGACGACTAGGATAACGAACACAAGTACCCCTCTTCAGACTGTCGATTCCTGGTAATATTAGTATATTAAAGTTATTATATATTATGATCTTACTCTAGATTCCACCACTTCCAGCCAGGTTCTTCCTCTACCGACAGGGGAGTTCTCCTATCACACAGACCAGCACATGGTAGAGGCAGGCATGATCCTTCGTTGTCTCTGGTTCTTAATGCTATGAAAGGGCTGCACAGCTATTTAAACTTGATCTTTACAATTTACAAAGTTAAACTGCAGACTAGAGAACCAGAAGAAGGCAATCGTGCACATCGGAGTTCCCCTCTTTGTCTCAATCCTCCCGCTGGGTTCTCCAGCTCCATCTCTGACTGTGAAGGCAGAAGAGTTTTCGTTTGTGTTTCTGTCTTCCTCAGTTTTGACTGCTCCAATTTCTTGACCTTGGCCATATTGTGTTTGTCACATCTGGTTGCAGAACGAGCACCGTGACGCTTGTGAACAAGAAGAGCTGGGTCAGTGCATAGCTGTGCCAAGTGTCACGGTTCACCAGCATCACAGTTCCCAGGAAGTTCATGAAAGGAAAAGCCATTCTCTCTCGGGTGTTACTCCGAGGATTTGACAGAACAATCATTGTATACTTTATTGTTCCCCGGTAATGACATCTTTTCTTCTAGATTCCATTCAGATCATGATCCTCAGAAAGTCTGAAATGTTTGATCCCTGCACAGCCCAATGTGTTAGTTACTTTTCCACTGCCTTGACAAACGCCACGGTCATGGCAACACACAAAAGGAACTGTTTCAGCAGGATTATTGTTTCAGAAGGTTAAGAGTTCATAATGGCAGAGCAAAGGCATGATGTCAGGAACAGCTGAGAGCTAGCATCTTGATCTATGAGCAGGAGGCAGAGAAAGAACCCTGGGAATTGCACATGTTTTGGAAAATTTAAAGCCCGCCCCCAATAGCACACCTTCTCCAACAAGGTCAAACCTACCCCAACAAGACCACACCTCCTAATTATTCCCTAACAGTTCCACAGACAGAGGACCAACCGTTAAAGCATATGAGCCTATGGGGGCCATTCTCACTCAAATTATCACAGATCTGCATCCCTATTCAGCCTGAAGATGTTTTAGAAAATAGAATGCTAGCTCTCATTCATCCTTGAGATCAGCAGATCAAAATCTTAGAAGAAGAAATTGGGGCAATTAAGAAGGAAAATTAAGCTAACATGGGACAGGAAAAGGCTCCCTCACCCCGACTGGCTCAGAATAAATACAATTTTACAAAAAAGATTACAAACCTTCTTTACAGTGGACACATGTCTTAATACAATCAGAGGGTTTGTTTTCAAAGTCGCCTTGAGTCATCTTTGTTCCAGCTCACATTAGATCATTGCTAATACTTCCTAGTGTAGTTATGCCCCATCCCAAACCTCCTAAACTACCCCCTTACCTAAACTAGGAGTATAAACTAGACAATCGCTAATCGTCAAGCTTGCCTTCAATGGCATTTGCCTGAGAGGCTGTAAAATGAACAGGATGTAAAACAGAGGGAATTAATGCACTTTCTAAAAATTCAGTTTGAACATTCACAAATACACAAATATACACCCATTACTAGCAGCAAGACTAATGGAGATTTCCTTCCCGGCACCCAGGAAGCCCCTTCTTTCCATCACAATTGCTTGCACATAGTGTGACTATTACCTTAAATTCCAGCATCTGGGTCTTTCCATTTTGGTTCTTCATAGTGGCAAGTTGCAATATGTTCTATATCAAATTACAAGGGCCAGAGGATGGAGGAGGTTCAGGTCTGGGCAAGAGGCAGTGAGGGAACTTAACAGCTAACTGCTATGAGCTCAAGCCAGGACTCTTCCACACTCCTGAATGAAAGCTGAAACCATGACTCAAAATCCTAGGACTCCAATGCCCACAGCATTCTGTTTGGGATGGGCTTGAAGCAAAAATGGACCGTACAGACTGTCTTAGCTATGGCCAGTGTAGGTTTTCCTTATCAAAATTCCACTTAAGATGATGCTCTTGGCTTTAGGTCCCCCTACTTTTGTCTAGCTCTGCTGCTAGTTGTGGGGCTTGTCCCAAGACCAGGCCATTTTTCTTTTCTGCATCTGTAATGCACAAACTGAACAAACCCTTCTAGTTCAGAGACCTTTTAGCGTCAAGGGTTTTGAGTTAACAGCAGAAGTGAACTGGACACTAAGTGTGATAAGACAGTCTTGTAATCCCAGCACTTAAGAGGTTGATGAGTTGAAACTCAGCCTTAGCTGCATTGCATATACCTGGCCAGCCTTAGATATATAGCCAGGCAGTCTCAGAAACAAATAAACACCCTATAAACAAAACAAAATGGAGAAAAATGGATTTAACATGCAACATGTAACATGTACTTTTGTGTCTAACATTTTATGTTCGGCTGTAAGTTTCTGCTATTTTCTATTACTGCCTACAGTTTCGGAAGTCCTTCGCATTGCTGTGCAGGGTCTCCATTCCACAATGAAAAGGTATGTTTATCTATTGGTGGTCTTTCGGATTATTCCCATTTGAAGACTATCGGGACAGAAGCAGCCACGGGTGTGATGGCACCTCTCTGCCTGTACATCTTAAGCATGGTTCCTATCAGTTGCGTGACCAAGAAGGTACTGGTGGGTCACAGGGGGCACAACTGTAATAAATTGTCCTTGGTTTGCAAAGGAGTTGCTCCAGCGCCGCGATCAAATTTAATTATTTCACATTCTTGTCAACATCTGGTATTTTATATCGCCATTTTCTGTTTTATTTTGAGGTATATAGAAGCAACGAAACCATGTTTATTTATTTACAGGGTCTCTTGTAACTCAGGCTGGCCTTGAATTCCTGATCTTCTTGCCGCCATCTTCCTGGGGTCCCAGGATCACAGACATGTGCTGTCACTCCATATCTGAAGCAGGTCTGGATTGCTTTTTTGCAGGACCTTTTCATGTGCAGGTTTGTTCCCGACTGTAAAGGATCGCAGGCTTCTATTCTGTCCAGTCATACCATGCAAGCAGCAGGAGTTAGGTCTTCGCTCAACATTGCTTTGCTCACTCCACCACTTCGATGCGCTCGGGTGCGTCCCAGTTAGTTAGTGGCAGAATTTCCGAGGCCCCTGGAGGGGAAACTGGGAGCTCCTTGCCTTGCGGTAGGTTTGCACATCCTGCTCACCTTGGTCTCCCTGGGTACCAGAGGCCCGAGGCTCTGCAAACCCAGCCCGCTCCTTCAGGGCCAGCGCAGGGCGGGGCGGCGCGGCGCATGCGCAGTCCAGGCGGCGCATGCTCCCCAGCACGGCGGGCGGGAGCCTGGCGCGCCCTTCCTTCATCCCAAGCGGGAGCGGGCGACGGGTGTCTCCGTGGGTCCCGATGCTAATAAAGTTGGCTGGGGAATCATAATCGTTCTTGAAGGGCCGAGCGGGTGCGGGGAGGAGCCGGGCTCGGTGCTGCGGGCTCGGTGCCGAGGGTTCCGGGCTGCGGGCAGGAGGTGAGTGCGGCCTGCGCGGCCTCGGCTCGGGGCTGCGGGCTCCCGGCTCCCGGGCGGCGGTGCCGGGAAGTCGCTGTGGGCGGGGACCGCGGCTGCGACGGGCGGCGCTCGCCTCCCCGTCCCGGGCCCTCGTGGGGGCTGCCCGCGCGAGGACCGGCCGGACCGCTCCGTTCCATCCCTCAGTGCCGGCCGCCGCCCGCAGATCGCTGGCCGCGGTTTCCCTGGAGCAGGGACCCGACTGTGAGAACTTCACTCCGGCGGGCGGGCGGGCGAGGCGCGGTCCCCTCCCCCGGGGCTGCGCGACAAGAACCATCCCTGTGCTCCTCCGATCGATCGATCGTACAGGCTGTTGCTGCACGACGTGAACATCAAACCCAGCAACCCTTTCCGTAGTAAGTTGACCCATCCTTTGCTAACCTGAGCGACTGTATTGGTTGCCAAGGGGTTTAAAATTAAGTTGAGAGGGAAGGATATTTGTAATTACTGCCTGTTTTTAATTATACTCAGAAGTGTGCCTTTCTAATGATGCTGTGTGTGTGCGTGGTGAGTGTGTGTGTGTGTGTGTGTGTGTGTGTGTGTGTGTGTGTGTGATTTGGAACTCACTATGTTGCCTTGGCTGACCTGGAACTTGCTAGGTAGACAGGCTGGCCTCAAAAACCCTTGCCTCTTCCTTCCTCCTGCGTGCTGGGATGCAGTGTTTAACTCTAAGTTTCTAAGAATCTCAACAGTATTTGCTGGAGCTACAATCTGCTTCTGCGTCTTTATTATTTTTTAACTTTCATATGGTAAAAATAACCCTTTTGGAGAGTTTTCGTGTCGTGTAACCACCAATACAATCAGGATATAAAATCAGTCCTACTACCTATTAAAACCTCGTGCTGTCTTTGTATCATAGTTCTTATTCCCGATCCCTTGAAATTACTGGTGTTTTTAGAATGTCATTTAGTGTAACAGTTTGGGATATCGATAACTTATTCACGGACTATATATAATGCCATTGACATTCAAGATGCATGCATGCACGCATCCATCCAGTTCTATTGAGACCCGATCTCAGGTGGCCCACACTAGCCTCAAACTTGCTCTAGTAGCCAAGAAAAACCATGAGACTATGATTTTCTGCCTCCTCTCCCAAGTGCCTGGATTACAGATATGAGCCACCACGCCAGGTGTGTGTGGTGTTCGGCATGGAATCCTGGGCTTTGTGGGGCTAGGAAAACACTACGCCAATTGAGCAAGTTATCTGTCCCACATTGTTTCCTGGATGAATAATTTCCTCCTGTTTTATTGTTAAGTAGTGTTTAATTAGGTGGGTGTGCCAAATATATCCAGCCACGTTGTCCACCCATTGAAGGATGCTTGGTTAGTTTCCAGTTTTAGGCATTTGAGGTAGCCTCTGCACAATTGCTCAGGTTCTTAGTTGGGGTCATCCTTGTAGATCTCTGGACATTTCCCTAGTGCCAGATTTCTCTTTAGACCTATAATGACTCCCTCTGTTATGGTGTCTCTTTTCTTGCTCTCCTGTATCCCCCTCCCCAATCTTCCTGTTCCCTCATGTCCTCTTTCTTTCAATTCCTTTTCCCCTCCCCCGCCGCTCCTAATTTGCTCAAGAGATCTTGTCCCTTTTTCCTTCTCTGGGAAACCATATTTGTCTCTCTTAGGGTCCTCCTTGTTTCCTAGCTTCTCTGGCAGTGTGGATTGTAGACTGGTGATCCCTTGCTCTCTGTCTAATATCCATATATGAGTGAGTACATGCTATGTTTGTCTTTTTGTGACTGGGTTACCTCACTCAGGGTGGTTTCTTCAAGTTCCATCCATTTGCCTGTGAATTTCAAGATTCCGTTGTTTTTCCCCCCCCCCCCCACCGAGTAGTACCCCATTGTGTAAATGTACCATATTTTCTTTATCCATTCTTCATTTGAGGGGCATCTAGGTGGCTTCCATGTTCTGGCTATTACAAATAATGCTGCTATGAACATAGTTGATTAGATGTCTTTGTTGCATGAATGTGCATCTTTTGGGTATATGCCTAAGAGTGGAATTGTTGGGTCTTGAGTTAGACTGGTTCCCATTTTCCTGAGGAACTGCCATACTGATTTCCAAAGTGACTGTACCAGTTTACATTCCTACCTGCCATGGAGGAGGAGTGTTCCTCTTTATCCACATCCTCTCCAGCATAAACTGTCCTTGGTGTTTTTGATTTTAGCCATTCTGACAGGAGCAAGATGGTATCTTAGAGTCATTTGGATTTGCATTTTCCACATGGCTAAGGATGCTGAGCACTTTCTTAAGTGTCTTTCAGCCATTTTAGATTCCTCTATTGAGAATTCTCTATTTAGCTCTGTACCCCACTTTTTAATTGAATTTAGTGTTTTGGTGACTAGCTTCTTGAGTTCTTTTTATATTTTGGAAATCAGCCCTCTGTCAGATGTGGGGTTGGTAAATATCTTTTCCCATTCTGTGAGCTGCTGTTTTGTCCTGTTGACTGTGTCCTTTGCCTTACAGAAGCTTCTCAGTTTCAGGAAGTCCCATTTATTAATTCTCAATCTTAGTGTCTGTGCTACTGATGTTATTATGTTCAGGAAGTGATCTCCTGTACCAATTTGTTCAAAGGTACCTCACACTTTCTCTTCTAACAGATTCGTTGTGGCTGGATTGATGTTGAGGTCTTTGATCCTTTTGGACCTAAGTTTTGTGCACGGTGATCAGTATGGATCTATCTGCAGTCTTCTACACACCATCATCCAGTTGTGCCAGCACCATTTATTCAAGATGCTTTCTTTTTTCCATTGTATAATTTTAGCTTCTTTTTCAAAAATCATGTGTTTGTAGGTGTGTAGGATACTATTAGGGTTTTCAGTTCGATTCCATCAGTCTACCTGTCTATTTTTGTGCCAATACCAAGCTGTTTTCAGGACTGTAGCTCTATAGTATAGCTTGAAGTCAGGGATGACGATGCCTTTATTGAACAAGGTTGTTTTGGCTATCCTGGGTCTTTTGTTTTTCCCATATAAAGTTGAGTATTATTCTTTCAAAGTCTGTGAAGAATTGTGGCAGTATTTTGATGGGGAAACAGTTAACCAACAGCTCAGTGTGACACGTGACTATACATCATTACACAAAATGTCTCTGGGGGTACATTTTAAAAAGTTACCTCTATGGCTGGAGAGATGGCTCAGAGGTTGAGAGCACTGGCTGCTCTTCCAGAGGCCCTGAGTTCAATTCCCAGCAGCCACATGGTGGCTCACAGCCATCTGTAATGATATCTGGTGACTTCTGGCATGCAGGTGTATGTGGAGCGGAACACTGTATACATAATAAATAAATAATAAAAAAAAGTTACCTCTAAGGTCGAAAAGCATTGTTCTCAGGTTTTGTTTCTGATAATGCATTTGTTGTTACGCTGTGTGGGATTGTATTACATAAAATGAATATGTGCATGTGTAACTCACACATTGCTAAAGGTCTCACATGTATCCTTGGTCGGCAACTCTGTGAGATGGATATCGTTGCGGGGAAACTGAGTCTTGGAGAGGCTAAGCAATAAATTAAATACTTCAACTTCAGTGCCAAGTCTTTGCCTCTGTGAAAGAGACAGTTGTGAGGATAAGGGATCAGCGTTGACCTTTCTAAGGTTAACAAGGAAAAAGGTGGGTTGGGAGCCCCAGCCTTGGGACAGATTGGTATAATGTAATGTGACTGTTTCTTGATAAAATAATTTTATGTTAAGTTACAGGTTTGCGGGGAAGATCTGATCACCTGGAATTCGAGTTGGTCCAGAGACTGTTCTTGTTTCAAAATGATGGAGGAAGACATGGAAGTAGCCATCAAGATGGTGGTCGTAGGGAACGGAGCAGTTGGGAAATCAAGTATGATTCAGCGATACTGCAAAGGCATTTTCACAAAAGACTACAAGAAAACTATTGGTGTTGACTTTTTGGAGCGACAGATTCAGTATGTACTTGGAGTTTTAGCCTTTGGTTCTGATTTGTAAAGTGTCTAAGACTCTACGGGAATGAGAAGCTGCCTTGCTGTCCCAGCCAGGAAGCAAGTGGCAGTGGTCCCCGGAGCAGTTAGCGCTGTTGGGTTTTGTTGCTTTTTGTTTGTTTTGTTCATTCTTTTAAACAAGGCCTTATGTTACCCACACTGGCCTTGAACTTGCCATGTGACCAAGGATGACCCTAAACTCCCAATGTCTTCCTTCAACCTCCCAGGCACTTTATTGCACAGGCTTCAGCTACTACACCTGGCACTGATTTTTGTTTTTGAGATGGTTCTTACTGTCGTAGCTCACACTGGCCTCAAACTATTCTCCTCCTCCTCAGCCTCTGAGAGCTAAGAGTATAGGTATGTGTCATCATGCCAGGCCTGGGGTAGTTTTCTGTGGAGTTTTGTTTTGCTAGCTTTTTGTTTTGTCATATACTTTAATCTTTGACTCTTTTATTTTTCCCCCTTTCCTCTGTTGGTTTCCCTCTTTACCCCTTCCTTCTCGTCCTGTGTGTTTTATATTTATTAGTGACATTTGGGGACTTGATAAACACAAACCGACTTGGCTGATTTCTCCCTGCTCTGTCACTTACAAGGAACATCTCAGCTGTCTTACAATTTTCATTTGAGAGGCTCCTTTTGTTTACATTGTCTCTTTTAATTTTATTTTTTTGAGCCAGGGTCTTGTAGGTGTCCAGGATTACGTTTGCTCACCCACCACGCCTGGTGTTTCCTTAAAAAAAAAAAAACAACAAACAAATAAACAAAAAAAAAAAACTGAACAACACTACATAGAAGTTTGAGATACAGTAATAATAATATACTTTTGTCCTAAAGAATAAAAGAAGAAGGGTTTAGAAGTATTAAATTTGCCCACAGGAAGGAACTCCTATTTCAGTAAATCTAACTGAACTCTAAAATACTTGGGAGTGATGCTTTTTGTCACTAATGTTGAGAGCCTTCAAGCCTCTTTTGGATTGTACCTGACTCACTGCCCCATTAATAACTTGCAGCGGAGAAAATGGTCATCATGGATTCTGGTCTTTCTTGATATGCCTCTGTATATCCATTTTTGCCTCCTTAAAATACACTTTAAGAAGGCTCATTTTGTCTTGACGATATTTGTATTTTGTACTTATACCTGAAACAAAATTAATTAATATTTAGGATATAGTTGATTTTCATTATTCATAGGCCTTTATAAAAACGATTTATTTCATTTTTAATTGTGTGGTGGGGGGGTGGGCATGTGCACATGAATGCAGATGTCTTCAGAGGCCAAAGACTCCAGATCCCCTGGGACATGAGTTACAGAGACACCAGATTCCCTGGAACATGAGTTACAGAGACACCAGATCCCCTGGAACATGAGTTACAGAGACACCAGATTCCCTAAACATGAGTTACAGGCAGATGCAGATGTTTGCAGAGGTCAGAGACACCAGATCCCCTGGAACATGAGTTACAGAGACACCAGATCCCCTGAACATGGGTTACAGAGACACCAGATCCCCTGAACATGGGTTACAGAGATACCAGATCCCCTGGAACACGGGTTACAGGCAGTTGTGAGCAGCCTGCTGTCCGTCTGGGGACTACACTTAGGTGATCTGTAAGCGCAGTGCGTGTCTGCTTTTAAACACTGAGCCATCTTTCCTGCCCTTACTCATAGGCTCTTTGTTTGCAAATTCACCTACTTGCTAAAAGTTACTTGAAACCACAGTCTCTGCTTTTGTGGTCACTTAACTGGACAGACAGACAGACAGACAGACAGAGGGCTACAGAAACATTCGCGGTGTCCAACATGTACTTTCCCTGCTGTGGTCAAATGAGGAGTTACTTCTTGTTTTAGCCCTTACACGATAACCCTGTCCTGTTTTGTTTTGTGTAATGCACATTTTTCACCTCTCCTTTCGTGCTGGTGATTTGGCGTCCCACGTGGCTCCCAGCTGTAGTGTGGCAGCTCTGTCAGGTGCCTCTGAGTAAGAAGGCTGTGTGTGCCTTACAGAGAAGAGCACCGTGTTAGATCCGGGTTCTTCATACAGCAGTTACTTGCTCTGGTGCTGGGCATGAGCTCAGTGAATTACTATGTAACAAGGTGTCTTTAGTAGGTAGAAACACATAAAGCAAGGCTAGGTCAGTGAATGACACAAACTGGTAGTTCCTTCCCTTTTGTTTTGAGACAGTGTCTTTAATGTAACACAAATTCAAGATTGTCCTGCCTCAGAATCCAGTGCTGGGATTACAGGTATGCATCATCATGCTGAGGAATCTGACCTTTTATTCTCCCCAGGAATAGGATGGCTCTTGTTTTTGCTAATTTAACTTTCACATTAACATTTGAAAGCAGAGGGTATAACTCGGTGGTAAAGCACATGACCAGCATTGACTAGCATGCAAAGTGTCCGGGGTCTGCTCTCCAGCATGGCAAAGTGACATAGACCATAACTGCTGAGGTGAGCATCAACTATATGACAAAATAGAGGCCTGCCAAGCAGGCTGCTTCCTTCCCCATTTAGAATGGCGCAGGGAAGTGATCTGACCCACAGGGTTCCCCTTTCCCAGTTCTGCTGGTCTTAGAGCCACGAAGACTGTCATTGTTGGAAACACCGGCAGACAGAGTGTAAGGTCTTAGCTGTGCCGTTACGACTGGAAACAGCCCCATCGTTTAAAATGATTTTGTTCAGAGTGAAGTCAGACTTAGGGTCTGAAGAATAAAAACGTACACCTTTTTCATTTTGTGCAGAATAAATCCCTCTCTTGTTTCAGGGTCAACGATGAAGACGTCAGGCTAATGCTATGGGACACCGCAGGTCAAGAGGAGTTTGATGCAATAACGAAAGCGTACTATCGAGGTGAAGTGGGAAACTCTTCGGGCCAGATGAGGGGCATTGCTTTTCTGGCTTCTGACTGGGGGTTTCTGTTGCTGTGATAAAACACCATGACCAAAAGTGACTTTGGGAGGAAAGGGTTTATTTTGTCTTACAATGCTCACTCAGATCCCGTTCCATCACAGAGGGAAGTCAGGGCAGGACCTGAAGCAGAGGCCATGGAGGATGCTCATTACAGGCCCACTTTCTTCTGCCGTCCTGGACCTCCTGCCCACAGTGGGCTGGGCCCTCCCACGTCAGCCACTAACATGGAAATGCCCTGCAGACCAGTCTGATAGAGGCATTTCCTCTTCACAGACATGTCTAGATTGACATGATGACAGTACCAACCAGCACACTTTGTTTTCTGCTTAGAAGCTTCTCTTTAAGAATAAGAAAAGGGCTGTGGCGTAGCCCTGTTACAGGGCTTACCCAACATGCACTGAGCTCCCCCAGAGTTCAATCCCCAGAACCAGAGAATAACAATAACAACACAAAGTATTGGCCAGGTGTGGTGACACGTGCCTGTCATCTCAGCACTAGGGAGGCAGAACCAGGGGCAGAGCAGGAGGGTTATGACAAGTTTGAGTCCAGCCTGGTCTGTGCTCCAAGCCAGCCAGGGATCTACAGGGAGACAATAAAAATAGAGTTCATTCAAAAGCTCTGGTCCAGTATCCTTCATTGGCATCGGGCTTATTTTCTTCTCCATATTGTGTGAGACTCTGATTTTGCAGTTTTAGTTTTCATGTTTTGGAGCTGCTGAGGCTTAAAACTTGGGCTAGGCACATACTCTTGGGTTCTCCTGCCTCAGCCTTCTGGGTACTAAGATTACAGCACTATACCACTGAGCCTGTCTACGTCAGCAGTTTTTAGGTAACCTCAAATCATACCATTTCTCTTTAGTATGTTTATAAAATACGTTCTTTGCCAGAACTAAAAAAAAAAGACCATCATGTAGCTGCTTGCATTCTGAACATGATATTTAAATTAGTTTCTACTGTTCCCCTTGGATGAAAAGGCTTTAAATAGCTTTGGTTTCTGTGAATTTATCATTTTAGCTTAAAGTGGCCTTAAGTTTGTCAATAGAGTCCTGTTAAAAGCGCATCATAATAATATAACTAACTCTTTATCCAGTTATGTTAAAATGGCAGGGAGGGAGGGTAGGGAATTGATGGTTCTTCCGTATGGTTCAGGGTTATGAAAATTCCTGAAACAGTCACTGTGTAACCCAGGTGCTGATCTTCCTGTTGGCAAAACTGCATTTTGTATCTTGACACTGTATGGCCCTTAGCTAGTCACTGCAATCAGATCGTATCTTCGAGAGTTAACCTGTAAAGGAGATCACGATCAGGTCATTGACTTACTGCGTCGGGGTAGACTCCTGAGAGCATTGTAAATCAGACCTAAGAATTTGAGAAAACTCTGTGGGACTTTAAGTGTATCCCCATGGCATTACAATGCACATGTATGCCTGATTCTCCTACATGATGGCAAACCAATATTGGCTGTTTCACTTATCAGGGACACTACAAAAGGCACCGCAAAGATCTGGCATGGACAAACAGGCTGCTTTTAGAATAGGGTTAGATAACAAGATGTGTGGATCAGGTACCACTGGCTGGTGAGGGATGGCTTGCCTCATTTATGGCTTGGAGCTCCCGTACAAACTGACTTTCTCTTCCCTTGGCTTCCTTGTCGGTCCTGGGGTGTTGCAAGGGGTTAAAAGCCCTTTTCTCAGAATTCCTCTGTGGGGTTTGTTCCCGTTAGGGCTTCAGGGGGTACCTGTGAAGGAAGGCTATCGGTTTCCTCTTTTAGGGATCGTCTGACCTTCATAGGTGATGTGGAGACAGTGGGGGACCAGAGGATTCCTGTGTCCCCAAGTCTGAAATCATCTTTCCCTTTGGGGAGACGGAGCTATGACTACTTTGTGTTTGTAAAACATCATGTCCTGACAGAGGAGAGGGACACCAATCACCAGTGGAAGGGTTGACCGTTTCTCCAGCTGAAAATCCACAGGGTTTGTCTTAGAGGCAGCTATGGGAGTTCAGAGACCTCCACCGTTGTAGTTTTACTTTTCTATGAGGGAGAGCTTTTAAACGCGGGACTTAAAGCAGACAGCAGCTCCTGTACGAGCACGGCCTTTGCTTCCTCTCAGTTAATAATTACTGTTGTTTCTCCCAAGGCATAACTAACAGAAAAAGGAAGGACTCAGATCCCCCCAGAGCAGCTGTATTCCAGCTTAGTGCTTTCTTTCAAGGTCTCTCAGGTCTCTTGTCCACTTTGGGAGAGCATCAATTTCAGGTTCTTCGAGTTTTGGAATGTCCAGGCCTTTTACAGTAGTAAAAGGTAAGAGGAGTTAGTAGGTCCCTTTGTCTGGAAGCTTAACAGTTTTAATTACAAGCTTTTAATTTGGGCAGTGAGTTGATCTTCTAAGGTGACGAGGGCATCTGTGGGAAGCGAGGGCCATGCATGCCTATTATTCCGCTCGACCAAACTGGCCAAATCTTCCCGCCTTTCTGTAAGTGCAGAATTTAACAAGGCATCACTTTGTTCTGTAAGTCCTCAGGGGAATTTTATTAATGAGAAACAACACAGGCTGTTGCCATTTCTCATGGTTTCCCACCGTCTCCAAATGGCATAATCTTGTTGCTGAAGACGCCACTCCCTTTGGATAAAGAACATAAAGGAAACTCTCTTAGAGAGCTAGCTTCTGTAGGGCTGGAAGGCTCTATGCCGGCTCTTGGAGGAGAAAAGACAGCGGTCTCATTCAGCACTGGACCTTGGGTGCTGGAATATAGCAGACATCCCTGGCAGCACGTGCCCACTGGTACAGTAGTGACCTGGCAGTTACAGAGGTGACCTTCCTCCTTCCTGATTGAGTATGGCACTGTTTCACAGGAGCTGCTGCTGCATAAACCTAGTCAGAAGCCCACGGCCGAGGAGATCTTAGGTCCTCGGCGGGGAAACCCACTGTCCATTTGTTAAATGGCCTTCTAATTACCTGTGCCTATATCTGCAGGTTTATGTCGCTGTCAACCACAGACGGCATGCATCTGCTTATGTTGTCAGTGGTTGATACAGACATTCATAAATGGACAAAGTGCTGAGGTAACTGAGTGCTCAGCTGCGGATTAATCATCTGTTTCACCCTCCCCCCCCCCCAAGTCAAAGTGCAGAGACATGGCTGTACAGGGCTGGGAAGTATGTTAGTTAGAGCTGCCAGAAGGGGAAGAGGGCTGTGCAACTCTGACTTCTGGGCACAGCGTGGCTGTTGTACTCAACTCACAGCAGCTGGGCTTAGCTGCTCAAGGCCTGTTGTCCCTCAGGTCAGGCCAGTTAAGACTCCAGCATGTGTGAGGGAAGGGCCCTGACACGCTACATGTTGCCAGTCGGTGGCTCCTGAGGGTGGGAGTCAGTCACTGCCCTTCAGGGGAGGTGGCCATGTCCCGGTGAGATTAAGCTAGCTGTGTGTCTGGTCTGAGGCTCACTGTCCGGCTTGGAGATTTGCTTGTTCTCTTTCCAGAGAGTGAAGCTGGTTTTAGGACTTCCTTTTGTTGTCTCTGCGTTCCTGTTGGTGGTCCGGCTTTTATTGATGTGTTTGGTGGCAGTTTTGTGTTGTGTCTACTTCCCTTCACACAGGATGACTCCAGCTTTCTCCTACGGAGCCGTGGACAGTTTTTTATTATGGTCTTTGAAAAGTTTCTCCTTGAGCCCCACCCCCACCCGGTGATTTATTTGGGGTGCCATCCTAGGAAGAGATAGAAGACTTGGGGGGAGTGGGGTGGGGAGCAGTGATCCGGGAAGGGGGAGCTTCAGTAGCTAACCGTCACTGTAGGAGACTAAGGGCCAGTCCTTTTAAAGAAACTTGCGTAGCTGCCTCAGGAAGCTGGAGTAGTTACCAGGTCCTCCTGGGGATGCCCTAAGAAAGCCAGTACTCCACGGAAACAAGAAACCACAAGTAAAAACATAAACCCCTTGGGGGACAAGAAGAGGAACCTGCTGGAGGCGGTGGGAAACCTGTGACTGGCATAGGACAGGCCTCGTCAGCTGTCCCACAGGAAGGGGGACACAGGTAGGGGCTGTGCCAGGGCCAGTGTCGGGCGGGTGTCCACCAGTTGCTTAGTAACTCTGCCATCTCAGTTGCATCCGTGTTACACTTTCCTGTCCTCTGACACCCCCCCCCCCCCCGTGGCCTCTGCCCACCTGTCACCTACCTAATAGCTGGAGGGAGGCCATGTTTTCCCTGGCCCTTCACTTCTGAAATAACATCGAGCTCTTTCTCCCTCTTCCTGGTTCATCTGGCACAGTTAGCAGAAGTGGGGGTGGGGGTACTGCTCCGCCCTGGCCCCGCGGCAGCCTACCGCATTGTCTGAGGACTCTGAAGTAGAGTTAGAGTCAGTTGATCTGGAGAAGAAAGAGACGACAGCACGGATGCCAGCCTCTTGGAGAGTCTTGCTTCATTACCGTTACACAACTGGAATCTGTTCTTTCTGGCAGGGGGCTTAGCTGTTGTCGTCAAAGAGTTTTGGAGGAACCTAAATGAGAGCCCAGGGTGGCTCCTGTGACCCACAGGAAATGACGTAGTGTTTTCTGAGATTCCAGAAAATTCTCTGGAGCCTGTTCTGTCACTTTCATAAAAGGGCACAGTAAATACACTGAACTGGACCACTGTGGGTAGAAAGAAAAGTTTACTGGGGAAACAAACTGATGGGAGATGTCATTCTGTATATGTTTCTCATACTGGTTAATGAATAAAGCATTGTTGGCCAATAGGAAAGGAAGATAGGAGGGACTAGGAGACAAGGAGGAAATAGGAAGTAGTAAGGGGCCAAGATGGAGAGACCAGGGAGACCAGATGCCTGCCCCACTCCCCGGTAAGAAAAGACCACGTAAAAATACATAGATCAGCAGAAATGGGTTAATACTTAAGACAGAGCTAGCCGATAAGAAACTAGTAACGGGCCAACAAAATTATATCAAATACAGAGTCTCGGTGTGTTAATTGAGACAGGCACGGCGGCGGGACAAGACTGGCGGCAGGCAGAAAAACCTAATCCTTACAACAAACTACTGGTCTACCTTCCCGAATAGACGACGGCAACTGGATGGGATGCACACAGACTTTATATAGTCAGCAGGGTGGAAATTCTGAGCTGTTATGGGCTGTTACGGTCAACCGGGAACTAGATGCCCAGCCTGAGGTGGTTGACTGTTGGGGTGGATAAGGAAAGACCCTGAGGAATGCTGAATTTAGGCCAATGTCAGAGTCCTTCCTTTTAGGACGATGTCACCAGTATTTGCTGGTGGGGAGCAGGGTAGGGGCATGTTGGGCCTAACATCACCAGGGTTTTTCGTCACCAGGGTGTGAGAATTAAGATGGAGTCACTGCTTTTTCCAGGGGGTTGCAGTTTATTTATTGTTTTGAGATAGGGTCTCAGTACGTAGACTTAGACTGGGCTGGCCTGAAACTTGCTGTGTTCCTGACTCTGCCTCCTAGCGCCCGGCCTAAAGGTGTGCACCACCACACCCGGCTCTGTTTTCAGTCTTAGATATCATTTGCTTAATATGGCAGCTGACAGCTAAAATTTTGTCAAAAGAACAGTGAGGCCATTATGGTGTGAGTGTGTGGGCTCAGGGCACTGAGTGTTGTATGGTTTTTTAGATCACTGTGCTGGCTGGTTCATGTCAACTTGACACAGCTCAGTCATTGCGGAGGGGGGGAGACTTGAGACAATGCTCCCATGAGATCTGGCTGTAGGCAAGCTTGTAGGGAATCTTCTTATTAGTGATTGATGGGGGCGGAGTCACCCGTTGTCAGCCGTGCCATCCCTGGGCTGGTGGTCCTGGATTCTTTAAGAAAGTGGGCTGAGCAGGCCAGCAGGCAGCGCCCTCCTGCCTGTGAACAGTCCTGCCCTGTGTGAGCCCCGCCCTGTATGGGACTGGGAGAAAAATAAACCCTTTCCTCCCCAAGTTTATTTTGGTCAAGGTGTTTCATCACAGCAGTAGTAACCCTAAGACAGTCACTGATATTCTGACGAAAATAATACAATTTAAAAGTAAGTAAGTAGGTCAAGTAAATCATTTGCTTTCTTGGAGTTTCCTGAGACCTGTGCTATAAGCAGATGACAGATCTTAACCTGGAAGCTTTTAGGAAAAGCTTGTCGTTCCCACTTAGCTTTCTGCCCTTCCCGCCTCTCAGTTGGAATAAGCCATGCTTCATAATGTTTTAAGTCTGACATGTTGGGGTTTACATTGACACTTTGGCCATTGGTGCTTCGTAAGAGCCTGTGCTGAAGTATAGGAGACTGTTAGAGCGCGTGCAGTGTGGCTCCACCCGAAATTTGTCTGAGTAGGTAGAAGCTGTCCGTGCCCTGCACACAGCCGCTGTGCCGCTTGGGGGTTAACCGTTTCCTTCTGTGATCTTACAGGGGCCCAGGCTTGTGTACTGGTGTTTTCTACCACAGACAGGGAATCTTTTGAGGCAATTTCCAGCTGGAGAGAAAAAGTGGTTGCGGAAGTTGGAGATATACCAACTGTGCTTGTCCAAAACAAGATTGACCTGCTGGACGACACATGCATCAAAAAGTAAGACGACTCACACATATCTGTTCTTCACTATTCATGTTTTGCTGACTTCATACACTTGCTTTAAGTTTTCTTTCTCATGCTGTCGTCTTGCTTTGCTTTTTGAGCGTGTGTGTCTCCCACTGTGGCCTAGGCTGGCATAAGCTCCTTCCCCACCCAGGTTAACCTCAGACTCATCCAGCCTTGGCCTTGTACTTGCTGGGTCTGTGTCCATGACCAGCACACCTGCCACAGGTCCGCTGGAAGGTGGCTCACTCACTCAGGGGCAGCCCTCTTTAGGGCTAGAAATGTTCTCCACATTCTTACAACATGGCGGCCATTTCCTGGCGAGGAACTGAAATGACTTTGATGACCTCTCAGAAGCGTTTTATTGGACACGGACCAACCTTGGTTACAGGGTGGGGAGAAGTACACAGGGGATGCACAACAGGAATTTGGGGACTGCATGGAACCATTTGCAGCAGGGTGACCACAACCTCAGTAAATCTACAAACAAAACAGTTCTCTTGAAACTAAAATGTACTCTTGTTATAAGTATGCTTCCCACCAGCCTGGTCCCACAGCCGCACCAGCCCCAAATATCCCACAGAGACGCTGTATTAGATATAAAACTGCTGGCCAGTTACTAGTGTTTCTTATCGGCTAGCTCTGTCCTAAATATTAACCCATTTCTATCAATCTAAGTATTTCCACGTGGTCTTATCTTACCGGAGAGAGGGCCCGGCGTACTACCCTGTTGGTCCTACATCTTGAAACTCCTCCCTGCTACTTCCCATGTCCTCCTTGTCTCCTAGTCCCACCTATCTTGCCTTCCTATTGGCCAACAGTGCTTTATTCATTAACCAATAAGAGAGACATATTTACAGAATAACATCTCCCATCATACACTTACTGATGTGGCCATTAATGTGCTCTATTTAGCATTAGAGTAAAATAAGCAGTTTACAGTGTAACCAACTCAAATAGTGTTAAAGAGAATCTTTTACGGTGGTCTCATATAACCCAGACTGGCCTGCAGTCCTTGTAACTGAGGGTGACTTTGAACTTTTGACCCTTCTTCTGTCTCGCTCTGAAGGGCTGGAATTCACAGTCCTGCAAGCATTCTACCAGCTGAGCTATATGCACCAGCCCCAAATTAAGATGCTCTTCAAAGAAAAGTGATGCATAGTTGTTCCGTGACTTTATAGCAGTGCATTTGTTCACAGTTGCGGTGGGGGACTGGTGTTTGTCCCACTAGAACAGTGAAGGCGAAGGTCCTGTCTGAGCATTGAACACTCAGCGTTCCACACATTTTAGTTAGTTAAAGGGGAGCCACGTCAAGCCTCTTCCGAAAGGGCCCTGCAGCCCTCCTCCTACCCTCCCCCTCCTCCCACCAAACCCCCACCCCCTACCCCCGCCATGCTCCAGTGTTACTCATCAAATCCGACTGAAAAGTTTGTTTGTTTGATGTGCAGTGAGGAGGCTGAGGCTCTGGCCAAAAGGCTAAAGTTAAGATTCTACAGGACGTCTGTGAAGGAAGACCTGAACGTGAACGAAGGTAGTCACCTCTTTAAAGACATATTGCAACAAGAATCTTGTGGGGGGGGGTCTTTAAAATGCAATTTCTGTCATGCTTAGAAATTGGATTTCAAAACAGTGTAAGAACAAAAGTTTCTTCTTGTCACAAAATGTTTTACTCATGATTACTTGTTACTTACTCCTGAGATTTTCAGTAGGCTTTTTATTTTATTTTTTTTTTTTTTTGCCTGTTTTTGTTTTTTATCTCCTAAAATCTAAGCCATAGGGCCAGCAAGATACTGGGCAGATGGAGCTGCTCCCTGCCGACCTCTGACTGTGTGTGTTCAACCCCTGGGACCCACAGAGTGGGAGGAGAGGAAAAGCTGCTCCCACAAGCTGTGTTCCAGCTTGCACACACTTGTGCCGCACACACAGTAAAGAACTGAAAGAAACATTCTAAAAAACCTAAGTATGGATGTATACATCTATGTAGTTCTCATGCATAAATTTTAGAAGTTACTGAATTGCTTTATTATTGTGCCGTAGTAGAGACTCCACCAGACAGCAAAACTTTGTCAGTATTTTCAAGTTTAATAAAACAAGGTTAGCTGGGCATTGGTGGCGCACACCTTTAGTTCCAGCTCTCGGGAGGCAGAGGCCGGCACATCTCTGAGTTCGAGGCCAGCCTGGCCTACAAAGTGAGTTCCAGGACAGCCAAGCATATAGAGAAATCCTGTCTCAAAAAGCCAAACAAAAGAAAGTAAGATTAAAGAAAATTTTGAGAGGTTTTTTTTCTCTCTCATTCTAGAATTTTCATTTTTAGATTGTAACTGGGTGATCAGTGGACTCTTTATTCTGTATAGTTTTCCTCAGACAAGGAAACTGAAAGCAAACTGGGTTAAGCAGGGCATAGCGGTTGGGTGCCTGTTACCCTAGCACATAGAAAGCAGAGGCCAGCCTGGGCCTTGTCTCAAAACAAAAGCAGAAAGGGATGAATCCTGTTGTTGTTAGTGGGATCGTTCATCATGATCCAAGGTTTTCAAACGGCAGAGCCAGTGTGTACAGGTGGACTTCCATTTCTCACTGGACACGCTTTACATATACTGCGATTATCACCGTTCTCGGATACTGTACAAGTAATTTTTAAAAGTGGATTTTTTTTTTAACTAAATTGCATGCTTCTAATCTAATGTGCTTTTAAAATTTATGTAGTAAATCCAAATATTGCAGTATGAAAATTGATTTACTTGCATAGTCATACTGTGTGTGTATGTGTGTGTGTGTGTTTATTCTAGTTTTTAAATATTTGGCTGAGAAACATCTACAAAAACTCAAACAACAAATAACCGAAGACCCAGAGCAGACACATTCAAGTAGTAACAAAATCGGTAAGTGCTTGGGAAATTGCAGCCCTTGTGTTTACCTGGGACTCACTCCACGTACTGTGTTGTGTTTACCTTTTTTACGTGCAATGTGCTCATTTCCTTAAGAAATCTGAGCTAAACTGTCAGAATGAGATTGCTGAGCTCGGTGAGTATCCGCTCTCTTGTTGAAAGCGTTTTGTTACTGCTGAGTTTCGGCTTCCCCCAGCAGACACGCTAGTGCTTCTGAGAAGACCCGTGTGTACACAGCCAGGGTCCACAGCATCACGTCTTCCAGGCTAGTGCTTCTGAGAAGACCCGTGTGTACACAGCCAGGGTCCACAGCATCACGTCTTCCGCGTGTGTAACCCTCTCCTGCTTTTCCCTCCTACCTCACCGCTTCTTACTGGTCTCTCTGCTGTGTTAGACACTGTCCAAGTTTAGCGGTCCCTGAAGTCTACGTTATCATCTTTTCACAGTAACTGGCCATGGATTTGGGCTTGCACAAGGTTGAGAGCCATGCTCGGTACATTGTCATGTAGTATCTACCTGTATGTTGTACATCACCTGTTAGACTGCAACTTCCTATGGGCAGGAACTGGTCTTGGATTCTGTTTCTTTGATGGTGTCTATGCCCAGAGTTTCATGTGTCTAGATGCTCGGGCGCTTATAAGTTAGAGGCTCCATTTTGAGCGTAGCACATTTGAAAATGTAAGCACCCGCCACTTGTCACTTTTCCCGTAGGGCCAATTTGATTATGGTATTTGAGCCTCAGAACGCAAGGAGGTAATGGAACTGGGTAGTGGCGGAGCAGCCTAAAGTTTAATAGAGCTGAACCTGCCTGCCTAAAACGTTTCTGTTCCAGTATAATAAAGATGAAAACCACCGAAGGTACTGAATTATATAGTAAATAATGTGTATGTGACAGGTGACTTTGGGGTGCATCAGTCATTCTGTTTTTCCCAATTTATACAGGTGTCTTTAATACGTCCGTTGGAAGCCACTTGGGTCAGAATTCAAGTGCCCTTAATGGCGGAGACATCATCAGTCTTAGACCTAACAAACAAAGGACCAAGAAAACCAGAAATCCCTTTAGCAGCTGTAGTATCCCCTAAGTTGTTTCGGGGAGGAGAGCAGAATTGCATTCGCAGTTCACCGAGGAGCTCCCAGCGCCACAGTGTGTTCGAGTCTTAGTGGGCCTTGCACCTCGCTCTGAAAGCTGACATTGTAACGTTGCCCTGCCACGCTTCTCAGAATGTAGATGGAGACCTCTGCTGGGAAATTCCTGCCTTGTGGACTCATTCTAGTCATTCTAGTTCTTTACGTTAGACGAAGCTTCTCCTGTTTTTGAAGGGACACCATAGGACATGTCAAAAACGGGTTTTGCTGAATTTTAAATGCGGAAAACAAAAATGAAATGACTAAATATATTGGTTCCCGTTTTACTCTTATGGACCAAGGCGAGATAGCAAGCGTTCTTTTTCTGGAACTGATCATCTAGCTTTTCTGGAATGTTCATTCTGAATGCGTACAGAAAGTACTGAAGGGAAAACTCAGCCTGCACTGGTGTGTGTTGTCAGTGGCCCTTGTGCAATATCTGTAACGTGTAGGCTGTGGGAGTGTGCATGCAGACACCTGGCCCCAGCAAATGAAGGTCTGGGTGCTACTGAAGGGTTTGTAGCTTCTAAGTAGGTCACCCATACAACCATTTACACATTGTGTATCTCTCTGGTCTCACATGAGAACTTGGAGGCATGTTTTACCAAACGAACTTGGACTTAAATGTGCCGTGTGCCAAAACAGCCCCCTAATTTTTATAGTGCTTTACTAGTAGGATTTGTACTCGTGGCATCTTTTAAAGGCAGCGTCCTCTCTGACACTGTAGGTGAAGGGAATGTAAAGATCCGAATGCCGCCTCTCCCTAGTGAGAGTTCTGCAGTCTTCTCCATGGCCACTGTAGGATGGCGAGCTCACACTGTCACAAGCCACTCAGAAGACCCTGGGAAGTGTATGCACATTAGCTTCTAGGCTGCTGACTGAGACCCCAACTCTGAACTTTGAAGATGAAGGGAACCCTTTTTTCAGAATGTACAAAAGGTAGTCTTTGGTCCTGACCCAGGGTATGGATTTTCTGAGCCTTGCAACTCTGAAGTATCCTTCTGTTTACACACCTTGTATAGCATTTAAAGATAATTGCTTAAAATTTTGTGGCCTTTGGTTTACATGGCACCTTATCAGGAGCTGTCAGCACAGAGATGTCTGTAAAGAAATGACCCAGTATGTAAATGATGCTTGCAAACTTTTGAGTTTGGATACTAGCCTGCCAAAGAGAGATAATTTCATGAGGTCTTCTAAAAACTGATTATTCTTCATTGCTGGTTTTGTTTTTAAAGTTCCAATTACTTCTGTCCACATTCCTGGTTTTCACAGGACTTCAAAATATAAAAATGATTTTTTATAAATGATTTTTTTCTTGGAGAATGTGCTGTGATGTCACTGTCTATTATTTTTACCAAAATATATAACTGATTGATGTAATTGTTCTTTTTTTGTTTTTGAGTTAACGCCCATTGTAGCACCCTGGTCCTGCCCACATTAATGTTGAGAGCATAGTAAAAGTCATGGAGTGCCCTTGTTACGTAGTCCACACTGAATGCTCACCTTTCACAGGAAAGGGTCTGTCATCCATCCCCAAGTAGTGAAGATGTTTGTTTTGTGTTATCCGTTGATAGCATTAGCATTGCTGGCGATGGGCTAAGAGAGGGGACACCTTGGTTCCTAACCCAGGGTCCCTAGGTACCTGTGTGAGTCATGGTTTCTCTCTTCACCTACAGTCGCCTTAGTTTCTGCACAAAGCGTATTTGGTGGCAAATGGTCTTGTCGTCTGTAATTGGCAGGGTTAAATCGGAAGAATTCATTATAGAACACTGTAGCTTTATTCATAGTCACTGAATGCGTGGTAAAAGGGTGTGTGGTACTTCTCTATACAATAATGACCCAGTCTGAAGATGGCTGCTGATTCCTTGATGTTTGTAACAGAACTTTACGTACTTTGTTTTATCTTTTTTTTTTTTTTTTTAGTGAAGTCTTTGTTACACATTTGAATTTTTACTTTGCATTGCTGCATTTTATACTTAACTATGAAAGGACTAACATCAGCCACAAGAAATACTGATTTATCAATGTATTCGATCCTAAAACCTTCAGAGGTCACATTGTTTTGTGACTGTAACCTTCGAGAATTTTAACACGAACTTCTGGTGAAGCCCCTAGCTGACGATGAAGAGAGCCCTGTCCATTTGCGCTCCTTTACTCTTTGCATCTCCGCCAGGGTTTAGTGTCAAGCACACAGCTGTGGAGTAATTGCCACACCTAAGAGTCCCTCAGGGTTCTTCAGTCTCTGCCTATGAATTAAATAGTACACAAAACGGCCATGTAAGGCAGTACAAAGAACCGAAGGTCGAATTGTTTCTTTTTAGCCACTCCAAGTGACAGCGCACATGTCATTTCCAGAGTAAAGCTAACACTCCCACAGAGAAGCTGTGCGTACCCTTTCCTGCAGAGTGAAGTTAGACAGTTGCTTCCTGAGTGGGAAGCCAATGCTGAGAAGCAAGAGTGTGGGCCGCCCTGTGCCTGCCACCAGGGACTGGGGGCTTGTCAGAACACTGAGGATGAGGGGTTGGCCCGAGGACCCGATGTCTCACCCTGAAGTGTTGCACCCCTGTCATCCTTTGGAGGGATTCTGGTACCTGCTGTGAGGTAGTCTGGGGATGCCTCACTGGAGCATCCCTCACAGACGGTCTGCAGGGGACCCACAAGGCCAGCGTGTCCTCTGCAGTAGCCATCCAGTGACATCTTGATACTCTTCATGGTTTCACAGATGAAACTTAAAAAGCTGGCATACACAGGAAGTTATCTGCTTACAGGCACATTAAACCCCAGTGGGGTCTGAAATACCCAGGCACCAAGCTCCCAGATAAGGGAATGATTTGGCCACAAGACTCTCTGTTACCACGCCTTTTCTGTTGTCTCTTGAAATATCCAGAGTAGGATGTTGATAAATGGTATTTTAAAAATGAAATCTTTGGATCAAAGGAAAAACTTATCCCCTTCTATATTTTTGTTACTAATAAATAATGCTTTTGTAAATCTGAATGGGAAACTACTTGTACATATTCATACTGAGTGGTACTTATGCCTTTGGGATTAATTTAAAAATGTACTACTTGATTACAATTTCAACAAAGATGAATTCCAATAACCAAAATAATAAAACATTTCAAAGCTAGAATTTTGTGTGATGTGTGTGATGTGGACCGCCAGCATCGGGTGGAATGCACCAAGGACCTGGGTGTGGCGGTGAGTTCCAGACCAATATGAACTTTATGAGAACATGTACAACAAACAAATGAATAAATAGGCAGGTGTGACTAATTTAACTACCAAAATAACTTAAAAATATTTCATACTTAGCTACTTCGTCACTAATGCTCCTAGTCTGGGTGCAAGTTATTTAATGTAACTTAATATCATGCTTTAAATGTTTTTTTTTCCTAGAAGCTAACTTTCTTCTTTAATCCAGTTACAATTACTACTAGTCGTGTGTGTGTGTGTGTGTGTGTGTGTGTGTGTGTGTGTGTGTGTGTTGGTAAAGAGTAAGGAGGGTTTGAGACAGGGTCCTGTGTAGTCCTGGCTGTCCTGAAACTTACTCTGTAGACCAGACTGTCCTCAAACTCAGAGATCTACCTGTCTCCCGAGTGTTGGGATTAAAAGCTATGTGCCACCACCTCCTGACTACTATTGGTCTTTTAAAGAAAGTTACGTTCATGCTTTAGGCTTTTGGCTCCAAACACCGTTATCCCATCTTAGGAGTAAAATAACTATATTGTTTTAGTTCACTGTATCAGACAACCCACTCGCTCTCACATTCACACTTCCTCACTCATCACCTTTATCCGGATTTTCAGAGACGGGAGAGCAGGATCTGAACCATACATAAATGATGCTGCCTCCAACTCCCCCCCCCCCGCGTGCCTGCGCCCTCTGCTGGCCAAACGGTGGGGCTACACCGCTCCTGGTGTAGCACTGTCCAGCTATGTTGTGTCCATTTTACCCCATTTCCTTGTATGAGTAAACATACAGCTGTTTAAACTCATTCACATCCCTGCCGCTGCCTCCTCCAAGTTTGCAGCCGTTTTTACCTTACTTTGTGCCCTTAGACACTTGTACTGTCCAGCTTTCAAAACAGCATCATCATATAGATGGACTTCAGATGTAGTAGCTTGTCAGGATCGGTCATTTGAAATGACAGATATTTGGTATTCAGAGTTTTGGTTTTTGTACTTTTTAGTTACTCTGTTGCTTCCAATGACTGGCAAATTCTTTCCTATTTTCCAGTTTCAAAATGGAACTCGGGCAGGAGAGCTAGATGGTTCATTGCAGAGGACCCAGGTTCAAGCCCAGCACTCACATGGTGGCACACAACTCTGCAAAGCCAGTTCTAGGGGATCCAGAGACACGGGCCTACATTCAGCTAAAATACCCAGACACATAATAATTAGGAGAACGGAGCTCCGAGAGTGGGGTCACAGACAGGACTCACTAGGTAGCCTAGGCTGACCTGGAACTCACTCTATAGACCAGAAGAGATCTGCCTGTCCCCTACAGCTGGGGCTGAGATGAAAGGCCGGCACTACCACACCCTTGAGTCAGTCACCTCTTTAGGGCGATGTCTAAGCACTCTGGTGAGGCACTGGACAGAGCTCCACCCCATACTTCCTGTCCCTGTGCACAGTACTGTGTGTGGGTCAGGAGGGGATGCTTGTCTATATTTTGTTAGCTACTCTAATGGAGACCCGGGAGCGGCCTTTTCCTCTCCCCTCCCCCTCCCATGGGGCAGGTCTTCCCAGGGGCCCCTGCCTGAGCCTGCTGAATGAACCCCTGCAAGTTTCCCTCTGTTGCTCTGCCCCTCAAGGTCCTGAAGCTGGGATTTGTAGCATTTAGTTTCCGCTATGATACGATCTAGCCTTTCCACCCACTGTGGTCTCAGCCTCCTCCAGCTCCCGCTTGACAAGCAGGGGACAGAGAAGCTTAAAGGCCCCGCTGTATCCACCCTGCCAGGCCGGTTCCTTTATCTTCTGTTAGTTGTGCCTCAAGCTTCAGCCTCCCTGACGTGGGAGGCTGAACCTTCCAGGGTTGTCTCTCCGCTCCTCCCAGCGACTGCTTTTCCGTCAGCCACAACAGAGCTGACAGCCTCCTGGGGGGGGGGGGTCGCTGGGGTTCAAGCTCTGGAAGGCACCAAGCTTCCCATTTTGGCACCCCTTGAAAGACAGGGCTTCTCTGCAGCCTTTTGAGCACCACAGCCTCTCCTCACCCAGAAGAGCCGCTCCCTAGGAAGACCCCAGACTCTCACAATCTTTAAAAACTAGTATCTCCTGGAGCATGCAGCCCGGAAGCCATGCTTCACACTCATCATGACTATTCATCTTCCCATGCACCCAGAGCTTCAGGAACACTTCAAGGAAGGGTCCATAAATCACTCACACGTCATTATGTACTTAGTTTTTTGTTTTTTTTTTTTTTTTTTTTTGTCTGTCTGAGACAGGGTTTCTCTGTATTGCTTTGGAGTCTGTCCTGAAACTAACTCTGTAGACCAGGCTGGCCTCAAACTCACAGAGATCCGCCAGCCTCTGCCTCCCAAGTGCCGGGATTAAAGGTGTGCGCCACCACCACCCTGCTGTACTTGGTAATTTTTAAAGGGGCAGAATTTTCACTCTGCCCTTAGCTGATGAATCTGAGTAGGTTGCTGCAAGCGCCTCTGTAGGTTCTGCTGCTAGCTGCCCTAAAAGGGAAAGGCAGAAAGAGGTTTTAAAGGGCTACTGTAGAGATGAGCCCTGGGAAGCAGAACTATGGGACAGCAGAGGGACTGTCCTAAAATGTGTGTCACATGCAGCTGAGACACAGCAAAGAATGTATTTAGCAGGGCCATCCCCTGGAGGTTCCAAGGGCTGGGGACACAAATCAGCAACTCCAGGAGTCAGGATTGAGCGCAGTCAAGTCTGTGAGAAGCAATCAGTGACCATCCAAAAAGTTCCATTGTGAAGAAGGAGAATGAGGGCTTAAAGAGACTGCCCGGTGGTTAAGGGCACTTAGAGAGGACCAGAGTTCAATTCTCTGCAGACAATTCAGGCAACTCAACTTCCTGTAAGTACAGCTCCAGGGTATTTCACACCCTCTTCTGTCTCTGTGGGAATGAGTGCTTGCACAGATACACACAAAAATCTACAAAGAATGAGAAGCAAATAATGCAAAGAATACAAAGGTCAAGGAGACGGCCAGAATTTGTGACACGGTTCTGAATGGATTGAGAGTGAGTGAACCTTCCCAGGGTAGAAAGGAATCAGGGAGGGTGACATTTGAGAGCCTAAGGGAAATCTGTGTACTTCCCAAGTTTAAGAAGCTGACACAGGCCAGGCAGTGGTGGTGCTTGCCTTTAATCTTAGCACTTGGGAGACAGAGGAAGGCAGATCTCCATGAGTTCGAGGCCAGCCTGGTCTACAGAGCAAGGTCCAGGAGAGCTAGGGCTACATAGAGAAACAAAAAAAGAAGCTGGTAAAGAACCAGGCGACAGAAACTGTGACGGCAAGCCTGGTGGTAGGCGTAAGTCTGCAGGCAGATGCTTTTGCCTTGGCTGGGGACTCTTTCCACAGAGACTGGCTTAGCATCTCAGCACAGAAGGGTCAGCTCAGTAACACCTGTGCTGAGAGATTGCAATCCATATAGATTTTTGTGTACGGTATGGAAACTGTCTCCGTCCTAACGAAAACGGTTGGAGGTGACTCACTTCAGAGTAGTTGCTGCTGAGCGGAGTGTGAGCCAGTCACCAGCACTATTTACTTTTAGTTGGAACGTGTCCCATCACTGCTTCCTTGGTCACAGAAAGATGACCTTCTGGTCAGGGTTCTCAGCACACCAGGCCGATAAGTCAGGGGGGCTTTGTGTCCAATGGGAGAAAAGCAATGCCCGGTGCTAGCGTTCGATGAAACGGATTCTTTTAATTACTGAAGGCAGTACAAACTGACAAAACTTATAAAAATTTAGAAATATGTTTTTAGGCCATGAAAATGTATGTATCTCTTGGCCCAATGAACCCAAGAATGGAATTTTATACAAAGAAGACCAAGAACAGAGGGGAAAAAAGCTCTAAGGACACAAATATGCTGTAGTCATAGCAACAAGTTGAACCCACCCACATGCCCAGAGAAGTGACTCCTGGGTCGTCGTCCTATGCTCCCACTGCACACACGGTGGCTTCAGGACAGCCCATCCACACCCACGCTGGAGGGAGGCAGCTGCAGCCTGGTGGGTACAGATCTTCACCGTGGGGTAAAACAAAGGCCGTTTCCTCGCACAGGATGTCATGCTTCCACACACATAAAAATACATGTTATGAGATGCATAAAACAGATGGCCCAAAAACTGAGAACATGCAGGGTGAGGCTCTGATGTGTTTCCTTCTATCCTTGTAGGCACACCGTGTGGTGTGAGTACACTGTTCCCCGGGTGCTGGGTGCTCCATTCACACTGGGGTGAACACACTGCTCCAGGTATTAGGTGGGTGCTCTGTTCACACTGTGGTGTGAGTGCACTGCTCCAGGGACTGGGTATTCTAGTCACACTGTGGTGTGACTACACTGCTCCAGGGGCCGGGTGCTGTTCACACTGAGGTGTGACTACACGGCTCTAGGGGCTGGGTGCTGTTCACACTGTGGTGTGACTACACTGCTATCGGGGCTGGGTGCTGTTCACACTGTGGTGTGACTACACTACTCTAGGGGCTGGGTGCTCAGTTCACACTGTGGTGTGACTGCACTGCTATCGGGGCTGGGTGCTGTTCACACTGTGGTGTGACTACACTGCTCCCAGAGCTGGGTGCTCAGTTCACACCGGTGTGAGTGCACTGCTCCAGGGACTGGGTGCTCAGTTCACACTGTGGTGTGACTACACTACTCTAGGGGCTGGGTGCTGTTCACACTGTGGTGTGACTACACTGCTCCAGGGGCCGGGTGCATCTGTACTGAAGTCAAGGACAGAGCAATGATGCATCTGTTCCTTTATTTATTTTCCCACATGCTATGTGTGCATCAGAGGGTAAACATACAGTGCTGGAGTCCAGCTCAAGACAAGGCAAAACTTCTTAGGAGGCAACCGAAATACTTCTTAAGTGTTGTGTATCTGTTGACACTGGGACATTTCCTCATCTGAAACAGTTAACAGTGTGAGGTGTAAGTGGTTATACCCAACACAAAGGACTGGTTATTTAAAATAGTGGTTTTTCTTTTTGTTACAGCCTTTGTAAGGGCCCGTGGGTTTCAAGTCTAATTAAGTTTGCTGTCCATGTTCTGCAGAGCTTTGGGACCGGGTCCTTTAGAGTGCTCTAGGAGTCTGATGGCCTTGTCGGAGTTGTCAATGTTCCTCAGCAGCGTCTCCAGCCGTCTCTTGATTTTCTTCTGATCTTCAAGAGCGCATCCGATCACTATGGACTGAAATTTCTGGTCCACTGGCCCAGACGGCACCTCAGACGAACACGCGCTGTAGAGGGACATTAGGTGGCTCTTGGCAGTCCCCACGTCATCCAGGAACTTACTGACCACCTCGTCTATAATCTTCGTGGCATGCTTCAAGGATTCCTCCTGCTGGGGATTTCGGATTGTTTCCACTGAGACCTCAACGGTGAGGGTCCGGCCCATCAGGCGGTTTGCAGTCAGGTTTAATTCCTCTCTTTCTCCTAAACATGAAACATCAGTCAGTAGGAGACAGAAAGTTGCCAAGGCGCGCACTTATGGCTGCCTTTATTTTGTGTAAACACTTCAGTGAGTTTTTAAAGGTAAAAGCCAAAACTACCCCCAGCATGTGGGATTAACTGAAGGCGTGTTGGATGACAGAGCTAGGTTACAGAGTACCTTTCTCTGGAAGTCATCCAAGTCTGTGCGTGCACGCCTTGGGCAGAGGCACCTACAGCTGGGGTGGAAACCAGATAAATTCACAGGGCAAGCGGAATTTAGCTAGAAGGATGGATGGCCGGGGCAGAGTGGAGGCGATGGTGCACACGGTGTGTGTGTGTGTGTGTGTGTGAGAGAGAGAGAGAGAGAGAGAGAGAGAGAGAGAGAAAGTACACTGCACACTTTCGGCCAGGTAGTAGAATGACAATGGAGGGCCACCGGGCTCCCGAGCCAGCCCTGGCCTTCTCCTCCCTCTGCAGACACACTCAAGCTGGCCCTGGGGGCGAGTCTTGGCCAGTGGCAGGAAGCTGTGGTGGCCACAGGCTCTGGGAACATCTCAAGGGTTACTCACTACCTCCTTTCTTTTCCAGTTCTGGAACTCTGTCAATCCACTGATCCTTTGCCACGATGATGGCGAAGGACTAGGCAGGACCCATGCTGGATGGGCAGCACTTTGGGTCGGGAGTTCAATGCTTATCTCCCCAGCGCCCCAGCCCACTGCACTCAGTGACCCATTCCTCCCGGGGCTGCCACACTCCTCAGATGAGCACAGTGGCACATGCTACATTAGTCCCATCACCCCTCAGGCCATCTCACCAAGCCTCCAATTCCCACCTCACTCCTCTGCTTTTACTTCCCTGCAGCCCAGGACCATGCCTGTCCTTCTGGAGCTTGCAGGGGGGGGGGGGCAGTCACACCCAAGGCAGGCAGGTGCTGCCACCCAGCCCTTCAGGGGCCAGCTCTGCTCGGGGGAAGCAGTTCTCACCCACCGTCACTAATCTGCCTCATGTCCTGGCTGTTTTGGATACTGTGGATCATCTCCAGGAGGATTTCCTTCTCTTGTTCAACAGCAGTAGCTGCATCTCTCAAAGCTTCAACCCTGTGTGAATTGGCAAAACAAAACAGTCGTTACAGCGACAGGGTCCCCTCAGCTGCCATCTAAGTCAGCTCAAGTTTAAAGGACAGTGAGAAAGCGTGGCAAAAACCATTTTGGGCCAGCCTGGTCTACAGAGAAAGTTCCAGGACAGGCAGGGCTATCTGTCTCAGGGAAAAGAGAGAAGGGGGTGGGGAGCATTACCTAAATATTTTCTTTTTTTCCCCTAAAGGGTGTTTTTGTCTTGTTTTCTGAGACAGGGTTCCAAAGGCAGGCCTAGAACTTGCAGCAATCCTCCAGACTCGGGTGGGGCGGTAAGCATGAGCCACTCCCTCTGGCTCCTCTGCTGCTTGCTGAGTTCGTTTCCTTGCCCAGGGCAACCTTCCAGGCCACGTACATCTATGTGGACTTGTTCTTTAAAGTTTGTGTTTGCATACTTGCAATTTAAACTTGTACGCATTTCTTTTTCAGCTTCCTCTTCAAAACCACCTGGCTCCTGGGTGTCCTCTGAGCTGCACGCTGTGCCCCGTGCACATCTGTCCGGTTCTCTTCGCTCTGACCACTCGGAGATGGCCACTCGAGTTCACTCAGGTGACTTGGAGTCTACATGCTCAAGACATTAACTCCTTATTGGCTGCAGTCATGGAAATCGTTTTCCTGTGAACTTTGTTCAGGGCGGCCCTCACTGAGCAGACACCTCCCCACGCCCCAAGATAAACGTATACTAACTGTTACCCAGGGTGCCTTGTGCTGTTTCAGCCACAAGCACCTGTGATCACCTGCATGTTTGTTGCCGGTCTATGTACCTGAGTATTTTAACTGCACGCATGTAAGTGCATTAAATATGTGCATGGTACCGGCAGAGGACAGGAGGGCTTCCAGTCCCCTGGAGCTACTGGAGTTACAGATGGTTATGATGGGTGCTGGGAACCAACCTGGATCCTCTACCCTAGCATCCAGGGCTCCTAACCACTGGGCCATCTCTCCAGCCGCTCATTTTATTTCTTTGAAACAGGTTTCACGATGTAACTCAGCTGGGCTTTCTTGATCCAGACTCCTGAGTGGTAGGAGATCACTCTGATGTGATTAATTTCCTGTGGCTTTGCCTTGTGGCTTATGCGTTTGAAGTTTTATGCGTTCCCATCACAGCCTGGTCATAATATTTTCCCACATTCTATTTATACTTTTACCTCCCTGGTATTTGTTTCTTTAGCCCACTAGGATATGCTCTGGCTTTAGGCAATAACCCAACAGCCATTTTCCTTCAAATTCTTTGCTCTAAATCCCGTGTTACCTACAGGAAATGTACTTTTGAGATCTCTCCCCATTGGTATGGTGGCTGCCCTCACCCACACTACTTTACAGCACCAGGGGCTTTGTACCACGCAATGACTGGTAGAACAGGCTCCTCCAAACTCTTCTATAATGTGGGTATTTATATACCTTTATTCCTCTATAGAAGCGGTTCAAGTTTGAGCTCTTTAAAAAAGGAGGAATTTGGAATCCTTTTGACAGTATAGTTTAATTTATACCTCAGTTTATATATTCTTTTTAAAAACTATTTAATTTTATGTGCATTGGTATGAGGGTGTCAGATTCCCTGGAACTTGAGTTACAGACAATTGTCAGCTGTCATGTGGGTGTTGGGAATAGAACCTGGGTCCTCTGGAAGAGCAGCCAGTGCTCTTCACTGCTGAGCCGTCTCTCTAACCCCTTATATATTCTTTATTAGTGTTGAAATATTTTCCACAGTAGGCTTATGGATTTCTGAGTGTCCCAGAAACCTTGTGGGTATTGCTGCAGGTCATGCTGTTTTTATAAGCTCAGCTTAGAAACGGAAACCTTGATTACATTTTAATGGTCCGCTGGGTGTTGGTGGCGCACGCCTTTAATCCCAGCACTCGGGAGGCAGAGGCAGGTGGATCTCTGTGAGTTTGAGGCCAGCCTGGTCTACAGAGTGAGTTCCAGGACAGACTCCAAAGCAATACAGAGAAACCCTGTCCAGAGGAAAAAAAATTAATGGTTGACCTGCCACTTCTATCATTTCTTCTGAGTTAATGATCATACTGTCTGGAGAGAGAGAGAGAGAGAGAGAGAGAGAGAGAGAGAGAGAGAGAAAGAATTTCTGTCTCTTTTTCATCTAGTTGTTTTTTCTCTATAGGACTGACTAATGTCTTTTGGTACCACATTAGACAGTGGAGTGATGGGGGTTTTGCTTTTTCCCAAATTTAAAGGGAAAGCCTCTTTAAGATTCTGGTGTAAAACCCTAATCATACATACCACAAAACACTTCATCCACTACACGCAAGCACACACACACACACACACACACACACACACACACACACACACACTTAATGAACAGGCAAACAAACTCTCGTATTCAAAACTAGGTTCTGAATCATGAAAAGCAAGAGAAAAACATCTCACACATTTAAATTTTCTATTTCCAGGTCACTTTCTTATAGGTAACAGTGACTACAGTTCCAGCTTTTGTAGAGACACAGTGATTGATGACCCCAGAGGCCACAGTCTCACCAACCTTTTATTAGCACACATCAACCCGTGACCTTCCATTCTCCTACCATCCGCATGTCACCCACCTGTCAAACCCCAAAATAGCACTGGCTATAAAGAGCCAAGTAAAGCAGCCAAGCATCGTATGTACAAATTTAGCCGAAAACAAACAAGACGAAGTATCGGTAGGGCAACTGGCTTCTTCCAGTACCCTGTATTACAGTAGTGTCCTCCAGCAGAGAGGCCCAGCTGGCAAGATGTGAAGCGTTTATAATTAGAAACTCTAATTATGAGTCCAGTGTTTAGAGAAATGGTGCGCGCACTCGGAACGGCCGGATTACATTTTAGCACTTGTGCTTGTGTTAAATACTACTGAGAGGTGGATGCTGTTCTAAAAGGGGTTCATTTACAGTAACCATGCACAGCCATTAGTCTGCCGGGTTAACGAAACAGATTAAAAAGAAACATCCAAAGGGAAAAACACCTCTTCTCTGTGTGTAAAGAAGCTACTTGAGCCAGGGATGTAGCTTTGAGGTTCAGAATGTGCCTAGATTTGTAAAGCCTTGAGTCTAATCTCAGAGAGGGAGAGAGAGAGAGACTTATTGAATGATACTGACTGGTGGCGTGGGGGGAGCACTTTTTTCCCCTGAAAGTTCCTTATGCATAGTAGAAATTGCCAGAGTGACATACATGTCTACATATATTTATACATTTATCATGGGCCTTTCACTTGCCGTCCTTTCTTCCTATACGTAGGGTATCTTTCTAAAAGTTCTGCTTCCCTTGGGCAGAGCTTGTTCACAGCTTCCCCCTTCCTTCCCTTAAGGGAAGGCCTTAGTCTGATGCTGTGATGGATCAGTATGAGCAGGAGCGACTCGGGGAGGAAAGGGTTAATTTCTCTGACTCTGCCCCATCATGGGTGGGTGCACACTTGGAGGGGGATTACTGGCTGGCTCCCTCATGGCTGGCTCCATCTTTCTTATAGAACCCAGAACCCCCAGCCCAGGCATGGCACCACCCACAATAGGAAGGCTTTTTCTACAACAATCACTAATTTAAAAAAAAGGAAACAAAGCAAAACACCCCGAAGCAGTGGTTTTCAACCCCTTTTGGGGGTGTGTGTGTGTGTGTCAAACAATCCTTTCACAGGAGTGACCTAAAACCATCAAAAAACACATCACGATTCACAACAGCAGCAAAGTCACAGTTACAAAGTAGCAACGACAACCATTTTCTAGTTGGGGTCACCACAACTGGAGGAACTGTAACTGTCACTGGGCATTAGGAAGGTTGAGAACCACTGCCCAAAAAAGGCTTTCTTACGGAGGCATTTTCCAGTTGAGAGTCCCTCTTCCCAAATGACTCTAGTTTGTGTCAAGTTGACTTTAAAAGGAGATAGGACAGCACTGTTCATCTGTGCTTGGAATACACTGGAGCTTCTGACCCTCTGACAAACAAAAACAACACCCGCTTTATCTGTGCTGGGGATGGAACCTGGCGTTTTGTGTGCACCAGGCCAGCATTCCTCACTACTCAGCTTGTTTAAATTATGTTTGCACTGTTTTACGGCTGTACTTAAACTCAATTCACAGACGTTTGTCTACGTAGCTTTTCCATTAGTCTGAGATTAGTGTCTGAACCTCTGCCTGCCTCCCTTCCTATTAGTTTCTTAAGTAGCTAGGATCGATAGAAACATCCCGTCTTGATAAACTTAACAGTGCAAGATTCTCCCCTCGTCATCAGGGGGCGTTCCTGTGGGGACTGGGATCCAGGGAACAGCTACATGTCCAAATTGGGAAAGGGAGCATCTCACATCCCGCTGACTGGGACTGGCACCTCTGGAAAGCTGCACCCTGAGCAGGCTCCGGCAAAGACACTGTAGGGAGAATTTCCACACGCACGAAACTGCGGCATCCAATTGGTCCCCAGCCCCCCCAGGCATCTCATGAGCCTGAAGTAAGGGTAAACTGGACAGCAGCTCACAAAACTGACCGCTCGGGGAGCCACCACCCATGCTGTGTGAGGAACTACTGCTAACTTCACCAAAATGTCCTCACCCAGGACACTGATGATAAGGAGATGTGGCTGTGACCGAACAAAGCAAACCAGACTGACAGCATGGGCTGAAAACTCGGGCATGGTGTCAGCATGCGGGAGATTCGTGGTAGTTATTCTAGACTCGCTGTCATGGACACAAGCTCATTTGTTAACAAAAATGTGTGCTTCCACGAGCAGGGAAATGGCAAGTGTTCACATCCACGGGTTTCTGTGAAAGGAATTTTCTCCAAAACAAGTCCTTAAACTCATAGACGAGGCTCCGTGTGAGGCCACGGCATCTCCTGCAATTTCTGATACTGTCAGGAAAGCAAGGGTCTCCACATCACCAAAATGTGGCAATTCATTCACAGTCAGAACCACTCGCCTGAGGCAAGGCACTTAGAGCCTCAGTTTCTTCTTTTCACCCCAGACAGGTCTCACGTATCCCATGCTGGCCCAGAACTCACTGTGTAGCCCAGGATGACCCGAAATCTTGTCTCTAGGACTGGAACTTACAGGCATGCACCACCATGCTGACTTTCTGAAGCCAGGTATCAAAACGCAGGGTCCTGAACATGCTAGACAAGCTTCCTACCAACTAAGCTCCTTACGGCCCAATGCTCTCATAGTTGAGAGAGATAATGACAGCTGTCTCCTCCCCGGGGTTTTAGAAGTTTCAAATTACAAGGTGTATGAAAAGCGTTCTTTCAAATTACAGACTACTACTCCAATTAAATATGGTGTCACTTGCTTTGTGAGTCGTGGGACACTGGGACATCCTAACACGAACCTTAAGAAGTAAGAGACCAAAGCAGGGGGTGGTGCATTTCCCTGACCAGGGCGACAACCATCATTTCCTGCCTGGGTGGAATGGAGAGGAACTACTCACCAGGGGATCATTTTGGAAAAATGTACAAACAGCCAATCTCCCAGCCAATCCCCGAAACCCAGCCCTTGGACAGCTTGTTATCAACCCACAACTTCTAGAAGCTACTCAATACTTGGCATGTACTGGGTACTCAATATTGACTCAATTAAATGCTAAATTGATTTTCTTCTCTTTTAGTAAAAGCGCATTTCTATGCCAACTGGACATTTTGAAAAACGATATATTCAATACTAGGACACATGGTGTCTGATCTGAGCAGCCCAGCCCGTCTTCCGGGGCTGCAACTTGAGGCGTGATGTTTGCATCTGAGCCTCAATTTCTCATCTGTAGAATACAGATAATGGTAACTCCCACAGAGGCACGAGGCCGAGCATGCAGATAGATGCTAACATGTATTATTTATAAACTAAGATTAACATTAAAAAGTAATAATTAAGCTATCTAGCCACAACAAGGGCAGAATCCCATAGAAAGGACAGGGTTACCTCTTTAGAGGAGCTTCAGTAGAAAAAAAAATTTTTTTTAATGTCAGATAGTATAGTTAGTACTATGGACTAATAGAAACAAATGGCAAACCGCTAACAGCTTGTAAAACAGGGCTGAACATTTTAAAGCATTTTAGACGTCTCACAGGTCAGTTCAGCCTCCAGGCCATAAAGCTTTTGATGTGGTGTCAGTTTCATGACGGAAAAGTAACTTCCACAGTCAATAGAATGCACACAACTGAATGGAAAATGCATACCAGCTACAAACCAGGGCTCTACAGTACCGGATTCATGGCTTTACTAATATTTCTACACCAAGGAAGCTTCATCTTTTCTATATCTTCCATATTTAAAAGTCTAAGTTTTTGTTTGTTTGTTTTTTGAGGCAGGGTTTCTCAGTAGCTATGGAGCCATTATTGGAACTCACTCTGTACACCGGGCTGGCCTCGAACCCACAGAGATCCGCCTGCCTCTGCCTCTCGGGGGCTGGAACTGAAGGTGTGCACCACCCGGCTAAAAGTCTAATTTTTACTAGTGCAGTGAGTGTCTGCCAGGTGGCATTGTCAGGGTGGCTTCTAAAAAGGAGCCCCACGCCTTGAGCCATTCATTAATCAAACTCTCCCCTCAGCCCAATACTTAAGTAACAGAATCTAATAACATAATGTGCAATAACCAGAATTCCTTTTACTTTAACCAAACATTAGACTGCAACACCACTCAAAGCCAAGGTTTTCAGGAACCCCCCTCCCCCACCCCTCAGCACCAGGGAGGCATTAATTCAGGTTTCAGGACAGTGACTCAGCGTAAAAAGGAATAACAACTTCACGAACCCGTTCAAGAAAATAAAATCTGAACAGTGGAGAACACACTGTCCAAGTTCGGCGCCTACTTCGTAGAGGGAAGCATTCCCTCTCCTCAGAAGGGCTTGAAAGCTGAGGCCCATTTGTCTCACTCCGGATTGGGGACATATGGGTCAGGCTTCTCTTGTGGCTACTCAGGAAATTGTGAAAAAATTCTCACTTTCTGGTTCTTTTCTCCTAACAGTAATAATAACAAACACCCCGCTTGAAACAAAGCGGCTTGTGGTAGTTTTCTACGCAAACACCCGTCCGCACCGCGTGTTTGTTTGGTGGACGAACGGAAGGAGGTAAAGGCACACAAGGCTCTTAAGATTTTGGCACATATTCTTTAGCTCATGCAGAACCTGGAGAAAACTAGGGAACAAAATGTTCGCAGTTCCAGGAGACCCAGGGTGCCTTGATAAGATTTTCATGGAACAACGCCCGCACACAATCAAGACTTGCACAACTTTGGAGACAATAACGTTGCCACCAGATAGGTAGGTAAGGTCTGAAACGGCTATAGGCAACAAAGTATTTACAGCAGTTGCTAGTATTCAATATTTAGAAATTTTACTACAAGGCTGATCCCGGGATAGAATCTTAGGCAGGCGGGAGTGTGACCCTGCCTTTTCAGGCCTGTGGCTGGCACTTCCAAGGTGTTACCAGTATCTTCTAAATGCACAACAGACACAGACAGGCTGCGGAGGGCACTGCACGTGGTTAAGAAAATGAAGGACCGCATCCAACTTTGGCACCCACTGCGGCCCCCCGTGGGCCTAATTCTTGCTGGCCGCGGGAGGGGCGGGCAGCCTGGAATCTTCCTTACTCTTGTGTTGCTAGGGAGTGGTTTGGGGCAAAGAAACTTAGTACAGTGGGAGGGTGGGACGGGGGAGAGCCCGCACCAAGCTCTCCCTCCGAGGAGCATTACTGGCAACGTGAAAGTTAAGGGCAGCGGGGACCACGCAGAAGGTTCTGGAAGTTGGGCAGGCCGCGCTCGCTCGCTCGCTCGCTCCCCCCACCCCCGGGAGTGCAGCCCGCCCGCGCCCCCGGGCCGCGCGCGCGCGCTCACCTGAGCTCCAGCTGGTCCAGGCTCTCCAGCAGGCGGCTGGAGCGGTCTGCCATGGACGAGGAGCGACAGAAGCGACCCTCGTGGGCCTTGGCGCTGATCTTCGCCTGGGCCATGAGCTCCGGGGGTCCGCGGCGTCCGCGGGCGGCAGTGGCGCGGGCCGCACGTCGCCGTCACCGCGGGCGCCGCTGACGCGGACGGCACCGCCCCCGAGGCCGCGCGGCCAAACAAGGGCAGGCGCGGGCGCAGCCGCCCGCACGCCGGTGGGGGACCCTGTCCCGGTGCGCGTCGCCCGCCGGCTCGCGGGCGGCTTCTGCAGTTTGTGCCAGCACCCACAGTTCACGGCAAATGCGAGATCGTGTAGCCCGTGACGTGGGAGAGAAGGACAATCGAGTGCGTGCGCCTTAGGGGAAGTCTCTACTTGCCCGACCTGCCCGGTTACCAGGCAGGCTCCTAAGAGGACAGGAGGAGCCTGGGCACCTCTGTGCTCCAAATAAGGAGACGCCAAGTGCATCTATACTGTCTCGCCTTTCTAGTGAAAGGTTGTTACTTCCACACCCGACTTATTGAAATTCTCGGTGAATAATATTCAATAGGCTCCCGTGTCAGAAGCCGCAATGGTCAGCAAGAGATGCAGTAGGGCTGAAATCCAAAGCCTTGCCTGGTTAAAGTTGTGTTTTCCTCTCTCAGGGCACAGAAAAAAATGGGAACTCAAAGCCATTCGCTTACACAGCTGGCTTCTAGCCCTCCCTCCGCCCCCAACTCATCTTAAGTCTAAGGAAGAGTGGGCTGTCTGGCTTCATTAAACATTGTGATTTCATGACACAAATGTGAAATCTGAACGTTTTGTGAATGTTTTGAAAAATCTAAGCTTGCATAGGTCTAATGCCAGTTCATGTGGACACTGAGAAAGGATGTGTCTCTTGGGCCAGAGTGAGTTCAAGGCTAGGCTGGGTGGCTTTGGCAAGAGCCCCAAGTCTTAAAAAGGAAAATGGGTTGCAGACATGGCTCAGTGGTATAGAATCTGCCTTTGTCCGAGGTTAGCAACTGAGCAAGGGAGGTGCAATGGATTCGATGTCTCTCATGCTCTCTGGCATCTGGTCCTCAGTTGGTGGCTGTTTGGGGACGATTATGTGTGGCCTTGCTGGAGGTAGTATGTCACCGTGGGCAGGTTGCAGAAGACTAGCTATTCCCAGTGTCTCTGTGCCTCCTGGAACTTGCTCTGTAGGTCAGGCTGGCCCTGAATTCACAGAGATCCACCTGCCTCTGGCTCCTGAATGCTGGGATCAAAGGTGTGCACCATCGTCCAGTTTAAATGATTTATGAGTTGCCTTGGTCATGGTGTTTTATCACATCAAAAGGAACTAATATAGCAGACATCTACAAAGTATCCATTTTATTTTAATGTTGCTTCACAAGTCGGGCACACAAAGGTGTTTCCAGACGTGTGCCAAGTGTGTACTCCTATCTAAAGGTGTGTAGAAAGTATGCTCCTGCAAGGCCAGGCTCCCACTTGTATAGACTCTCTGGAAGAAGCCCCCAGTGCTTTCCGAGTCTGTGGAGAGCTTTGTTTTGATAACTGCTCCCGTGTTCTTCCTTTCTGCCCAGTACAGGTTGCCAACCTTTGCCGTTTACATCCTGGCTGTGCTTATTTTGGTTTCACAACCAGCAGGGCGTTTTGTTACAGATTTGGTAATTTTCAGGTTTCTAGAGTAGAATTACTCTGGACTTTCAATCTCATGTCTTAGACCCAACCCATTAGTGAGTCCCGACGCTACCTTCAGAATGTATCTTGCGTCTTCCAATCCCACTATCGATGGTCAGTCTTCCCTGGGTGACTACAGAGTTTCATCTGCTCTCTCAGCGTCGATCTTGTCTCTCTTGTGAATTAATACAGTATTTAAGCACGATAGATTGTGCCAGACTCTCAGAAATCCCGTTGCTCACCACAGAGTAAACAGGAGACGCACCATCTCTCGCAAGTGCGTGTCATTTTTGCAAACATCCTAAACCAAACCACAAGCCAGGGGCTACCTTGTATATTTTTTTTTTTGCATGGGTCATTCTTTCGCCTTCTTTCAATCTTTGCTTAAGTTCACTTTGCTTAAGTGAAATTTTCCTGACCACTGTTAAAAATATCAAGCCTGAGCTAAGCAGAGTGGGTGCGAATCTGTAGTCCCAGTGAACAGATAGATACCGGCGGAGGCAGGACCTGGATTGGAGGCTAACCTAGGCTACACAGCAAGATGCTGGCTCAAAACAAGAATTGTAGGGCTGGAGAGAGCTAAGTGGAGAAAGTGTTTGCCTAGCATGTATGCTGTCTCAGGTTTGATATCCCCGGTCCTGCAACCAAGCCTGAATCCTGAACCATTCTCCTCCTCCCCATTTACCGAACCGTCCCCAGTAGGTACAATTTTATCTATCTGATTGTTAGCCAAGGCTATCCATGTAGCCCACTCTCCATGTCTGAGCAGTCGAGGGACCGGAGCTCTTAGGATCAGTGTTGCATCTCATGTACTGCAAGCAGCTGCTGTTACTTGGTGGATCCACAGTACTTTGTGAACAAATGAATTAATGATGAAATGAAAGAGAAAATTGTTATCAATTTTAGAAATATACTTGTGATAATGATCTACAACTTTGTTATTAATGATTCCTGACTAAATTCAAATGATAACAGTTTTATAGTGTTTTAAAATATTCAGCGAGTGATGATGTCAACACAGTAAAGAACACCATTTGGGGGTGGTCAGTGTACGGGTGCGAGCAGAGTGGACATCTCACTACACTGTTTCCTCCTCCTAAGAGCCTCGGTGAGATCTCTTGTCAAACCAAGAGGTTCATGTGAGCAAATCACCTTAGGCACCTACACAAACACTGAGCCACACACCTAACACAAAAGCTCCCTAAGAGACCAGTACCAGTATACACCAGGCTTGGATGTGGAATTTCTAGCAAAAGAACGCAAATGTTTCTTCTTGTTCCAGATCTGCTTAGCTACTTTTAAGGTTGTCTTTCTTGCTGTTTAGCAAGCTCCTGCAAACGTGTTTAAGATCAACACGAGGACTGCCTTTTAGACTCTTTAACATGAAATGTCAAAGCAGCCTGGGCTGCACGATGACACCTTCTTAAAAACAAAAAGAAAAATAAAGCATAGTCTGGTTGATTACGCAATACAAATAACAAATTCTCAAGCTATAATATCGACCTAAAAACAATCTCTAAGCAGGGCTAAGGCATAAGGCACGGTGGCAAACCCGTGATGGGGATTATTACTTTCAGGTGTGTGACTTTTGTCTATGCTGCATTTGTTTAACTCTGTGAAGCTGTGTTACTTTGCCTGCCTAAAACACCTGATGGTCTAACAAAGAGCTGGGCGGCCAATAGTGAGGTGGGAGTGAGGACGGGGTAGAAGAGAGTGATAGCTGGAGGCTATTCTAGCACTAGCTCCTCCAGGACAGCTCTGCAGAATCTGGTAAGACTTTGTGACAAAAATAAAGAGTGTAGGCAGAGGACAAGCGATGCTTTGAAAACAGCCCCTGGGATTGAAGGTACGCCAGGAAAGGACCAAGATTATATGCAGCTCAAAAAGTGACATTAAAAAAAAAAAAAAAAAAGATTTCTAGTATGGATAGAATGCACCAACAATTCTATTTCATATTAGACTATTCAGTATTCAAGCCATATCTTTAAAAAAAAAAATGAAACAAAACAAAGCAAAAACCCTTCTTATTTAGAAATTAGCGTTTTAGTCTTTTGAGGCATGATCTCACCATAGGGTGGTCCTACTGCCCTAGACTTCTTGAGTCTTGGAATCACTGGTGTGACCAGCTAGAGAAATTTGTTTGTTTTGTTTTCTTCAAGACAGGGTCTCACTATATAGCTCTGGTGGCCCTGGAAATCACTGTGTAGACCAGGTTAGCCTCCAAAGTGCTGGGATTAAAGGCGTGCACCACTATGGCCCAGAAAGAGAAATATTTTTTAATACTGACAAAGTAAGACTTGAAAACTTTGTATGAGATTTCTGCCTAAAAACATGAAACATACATGCATATCAAGACAATATGAGATTCTTATTCTTCCACTGATAAAAGGGTTTACTCACAACGGAGCTTCAACACTTAAAAACTAAATATGTCATACCAGATGTAACTCAATGAATAACTAAAATAAAGTCAACATGAAACTGAATTTTTTTTAAGAGTGAAGAATTATTCCTCAGCAGACAAGACCTTCAATATTATTTCTTGAAAAGTATATATATATATATATATATATATATATATATATATATATATATATCATCAGAAAACTTCTTCCTTTCTATTTTTTTCTTTTTATTTTTTTTCCCCCCGAGATAGGATTTCTCTATGCTCTCTGTGTAGACCAGGCTGGCCTTGAACTGAGGGATCTGCTGCCTGCCTCTACACCCCAAGTGCTGGGATTAAAGGTGTGCATCACCACTGCCCAGCCAGAAAACTTTTCAAAATAGATTTGCATGGATATATAAAAGGACTAATATTAAAATAAGTATAATTCTAAGTATATACTTTGATATTTGAAGTTATACAAAAGGCTGAAAGGGATAGCAAAGTTTCATTTTAATTGTTTTAGAGATATTTTTATTGTAGCAATGTGCAGCTCTAATGAGAGCAAGATACAGCTGCATGACAGCACACAGAACCTTGCTGGCTTTAATCTGTTTCCATAATCAATTCCTATTACCCATTTCTAATAGTCATAAGCAATCAAAGTATATTATATATTATGGTCACACAACACAGCAAATTCCTGGAATAAACTGAGTTATCGCACCTTTTATTCATATTCATTTTCATTCCTAAAAAAATAAACTAGAGACATTTGTACAGTACAAATAAAGATATAATGCTACAGGGAAAACATACAAGTCAAGAGCTTTACACATTTTTCCCCCTTTAGAAAATGATTTTAACCTAAATGCACGAATTCTAAATTAGCTGGAGAAACACTGACACCATTATTAGAATATAATTTATGTTTTCCATACCTTTCATTCAGTTTTACCCAGTAGCACAAAATACAAAGCAAATACAAGATTCCAAACATAGGAAAGAACAAAACATGTTTTTAGATACATTTATCCTAGTAGATTTCTGGTCTCCTTTAGAAAACAAAGTCCAGAATTCATTTTCCTGAGTCTCTTCAAGGCCACTTGATGTTGTGTGGTAATAATAACTTTAATTACATTTCCTCAAGGCTTCTTCTAATAGCTTCTTCTAATTCCACATCTGCAATAAAAAACAGAATTTTAAAACAGAGTGGGCAACTAATCACGGTGCTGCTTGTGAGTTTTATTAACACATACCTTTCCAAGAAGCAGGGTCCGAGTGGATGAACACACAATGCAATGGAGTTCCTCGATAAAAATCAGTATTTTGAAATAAGAGAATCTGGACACGACCCCAAGTCACCTATACACCTGCACTTAGTTTAGGTTCAGAGCCGGAGAAACTCAGCAGACTTTATTAGTACAGTGAACAATGTCATTTATCTCCCGAAGGATTCAGGATGACACATGTAAGAAATGGAACAGTAGGTTGGTTGGGATGGCTTAGGAGCATTTGACAATCCTGGGGAAACGTTAAAGAAACAGAATCCAAGCATGACAGCACCAGCCTTTAGCACCAGCACTTGAGAGACAAAGGCAGATGGAGCTCTGTGAGGCCAGCCACAAGGCTACAGGGGCACCACTCACGGGGGCGGGGGGGGGGGGTCAAAAGAGTCAGATCTCTGAGTTTAGGGCTAACCTGGTCTACATAGCAAGTCCTAGGCTAGCAAGGCTACAGTGAGATCCTGTCTCAAAACACAAAAGAAAGGAGGAGGTGAAACTAGGTAAAAAGGGGAGAAGGGAGGGAGGGAGGCAAGGTAATACTATTTAAATGGCTGTTACATTTGCTTCTGTCTGTCAGCTACACCTCAGTAAGGCTCAGGGAAAATTAGCTTAGCGCTAAGGCAGAAGGAAGCTCTCAGCGACATGACATCTGAGAAGTAGGCGGGGTAGGGGCGCACCTGTCACAAAGGTTTGCTAAGTGCATATAACATGCCAGGGACAAGAATATAGTCCCTGCCACATAAGCATGAGACCGTGAGTTTGGATCCCCGTGACACATATAAAATTCAGGCCTGAAGGTGTGAGCTTTGTAACCCCAGCACTGGAAAGGCTGAGACAGAATGACAGCGCAGCTAAAATGGTAAGCTCAGTTCAGATTCAGTGAGATACCCTGTCTCAAAAAAAACAAAAAACCAACCAAACAAACAAACATACCAACCAAACAAATGAAAAAACAAAACAAACACCATCACCACCAAAACAGAAGTGGAATGTTAACCTCTGGCTTCCCCATACATAAACACATGAGTACACACATGCAATACACACACAGAGAATACAACAGTGAACAGGATAAGCATCCCTGGCTCCCAGGTCGTTCTCGATGCTCCCACTGAGAATGAGACTGAAACCCACAAGGGTGGATTAAGAGTGAATGCATTATTTCTTATTAGCTTCTCACCACACCTTTCCCCATCTGGGCTTCCATGCACAGACACTAGTGGCACCTGTAGGAATTCTCCTGAGCCTCATTTTCCTGCAAGGGGAGCTCTGCAATTTAAAAATACTAAAAGCTAGTCTAGACCATGCATTAACTCCAGGGGTAGTGAGATACCCTAAGATGAATTCAAAGAAGTGAGGTTAACACAAGCAAAGCTATGATACTTTGCAAAACGCAGATTTTAAACGTCTATATAAACTTAAGTAATTAAGAATGTGGTGTTACTGATAACAGAGCCAAAGAACAGCAGAGTGCCTTACATAGACAACAATGCATGTATGGGCACCTGAATACAACAAAGACAACCTAGGAAAATATGCTCTTTTCAGTAAACGGAGGTAACTCAACTAATAGGCCATGTAGGAAAATAGAGATTTAGCCCTATCTTAAGGAATGTACAAAAACAATTTCCTCATATACTATATAGCTAATTGTAAAGGCAAAAACAAAAGAAAAAATGCAAGGAAATATAGATTAATGATATAAGGATAATTCCCAAGATTATGGAAAAGGTCGATAATACAACTGAATTACAACTACTTTTATTGCTGGGCACTGGTGGAGCATGCCTTTAGTCCCAATGCTTGTGAGGCAGAGGCAGGTAGATCTCTGAGTTCAAAGCAGCCTGGTCTACAGATCGAGTTCCAGGGCACCCAGGATTACACAGGGATACCGTCTCAAAAACAAACAAGCAAACAAAAACAAACAAGCAAACTACTTTCATCACTCAAAAGGCACATGGCACTCCACAGGATAAGACAATGGGGTGACTGGAACTCGGTTTGGGCATACAGCCCGAGCATGCAGCTCAGTCCTGACAAAAAACAAACAGGCTGGAGACATGGTTCAGTGGTCAGGAGCGTTTGCTGCTCCCTCAGGACCTGGCCTTGGTGCCCAACACCCACACGATGGCTCACATCCATCCACAACTGCAGTTCCAGGGGATCTGACCCTCTTGTGACTTCCGTGGGCAGGAGGCATGCACATGGTGCACACACATACATTCATAGAACGAAATAGATCTTAAAAACAAAACAAGATAGAACACATGGCATTGCTCAGTGTCACAAAAGGCCAATCAAAGTCACAGAGTGGGAGAAAATATCTGCCATACACAAAACTAGTGCCCAGAAAAAAAAAAAAAAAAATCTTTAACCCATAAGTACCTAATTGATCCAATAGAAAAAAGATGTTTGAAAGGGCATCAGGTACCTAGTTAGTTAGCAAACATTACTCATTCGGGGAAGGAGTAGCATGCCTAGGAAGTACACTACAAAACAATAACAAAATAACCACACACACTATTAGTGATCCAAAAATGTAAATTAACCTACAATGGCTGGCAAAATAAGAAAAATAAACACCAGTATACATTATTTAACTAAGATTAAAAGGATGAACGTCCTAGGTGTGCTAGTTCACAACAGATACCCCACTCATGAGACTGAGGCCGGATGGCCACAGGTTCAGAGTTGGCCTGGATTACATAATAATAATAATAATAATAATAATAATTACATAATAATAATAAATTCCAAGGTTGCCTAGACTAGTTTCATGATCAATAGTGAGGTTGTCTTATTGCATATAACACAACCACATTGGAAACCATTATAGTAATATGTCAACTTCAAGTTCAACCTCAGCAATTCCTGTCCAAGGCATATATTTCCAGAAATAAGAAGAGATATACAGCAAGAATCATGAATGGCATGAGAAAAACACAGCTGAATCACTTCCATCAAAATATACAAAGAAATTAAAGGTCTATTCAACAAGCAATCGTTTAATGCTCAACACCATGCTAAGTTCTGTTGGAGGAAAGAAATAAACAGGCAAAAATCTGAATTCCTCTCAATGGTGTTTATCTTCCAGTGGTCCCGGCAAAGCAACTTGACAATACTTTCTGTTTAAGCTCAACTGAAGTGTTTTGTTTGTTTGTTTGTTTTTCTCTGCCAAACCATCATTATGTGAATGCTAAACACAGGCTTAGACGCTAAAGATCATGTTGGGAAAACTTGTGGGGCAAGCCATTTGTTTCTAATTAGGTTGTGGATTTTCTGCCAACTTAGTTAGCCTGTGACTTGGCTAAAAGTTTAGACCACAGTTGAAGTTTATTAAAAAGGTAAAATAAAATCAATTCCGCCACCAAACTCAAATTCCCAAGCTCCTCCAGCACACAGCTATAGGGGACTCTTGGGAGACTGAGTAAATGCTCGGAAGTAAATCAGCTGTGTGTTCAGCCACATTTCCTTCCCTACTTCCCCAGCCTGTACATCCCTGCCTCAGGGCCCACAATACTATTAATTACAGTGATGTAAGTGAACACCGTTTCCCTTTCATTAACAGATACCACTATACTTTCATCAGTGCAATCTGAAGTACTTTTTAACATCTACTTACTACTCTTCCCTGGTTATTAAAAAATACAGTCATTATGGAAAAGTTAAAATTAAAAAGCTGGTTAGACAAGGACTGACAAACAGCTCTGTGGCCTATGAAAGGAAAGAACTTTTCACTGGAGGAGGAGGAAGTGTGCATCTATGGCGGTTTGAATGAAAATGACCCCCACAGTTCTACAGGGCGTGGCACTATTAGGAGGTGTGGCCTTGTTGAAGTGTGTCACTGGACGGTGGGCTTTGAGGCCTGAGATGCTCAAGCCAGGCCTGGTGTTTCACCCTCTTCCTGCAGTCTGCCAATCAGGACACAGGACTTTCAGCTACCTCGACAGTATCCACCATGCTTCCTGCCATGATGAGAATGGATGAAACCTCTGAACTGCAAGCCAGCCCCAATTAAATGCTTTCCTTTACAAGAACTGCTATTATCATGGCGTCTCTTCACAGTATTCAGAAACCCCAACTAAGACAGTTCTTAACACTTCATTTGCAAACTAGGCACTGGACTGGATGTGGCCACATGGCCACAATGTGTTAACAAGCTCTGGTCTAGCTTTACTTTCCAATCATCGTATGTAAGGAGAAAATCTTTTAACAGAAAAGACATAGGGAATTGCAAATGACGACGAGGATGATGACGACACACGCTCAGGTGTGGCAGGGATGAGCTCTTACCCTCTGTGGACCTGAGCCCCTCTGCTGGCGTGCCTTCCTCTGCTGGCGTGCCTTTAACTCCGGTGCTGCCATCACTGTCACTCTCTGCAGGGGACAGATGCAGACAGGGTTCTGAAAAACTGTGGCCTACGTCCCATATTCTCAAACAGTCCCTCTACGTTGTTACTGGATCAAACACAACAGAGACAAAAACAATCCCACTCTGTAGCCAAGGCTGGCTTCAAATTCACAGCAATTCTGCCCCAGGTGTGGACCACTTCGCTTGCCAAACGACAGTATTTTCAAAGACTTTTCTCATACCAAGTTTATTCATAAGTAACCCACTGCTAGCCCCGAAGGCACGGTTGTTAATGTTTACCTAGTAATATAAAAAACTGACTGTCTCCTATATTTTCAGATCATAGGTCCTCTTCTTTACAAAGATAATAAAAAAGCCCTAACTGACAATGGCACATGGCACAGGCTCATCGAATGCCATCCAGGCTTTCATAATGAGCCTCAAATTTCTATAAACTGCCATGACAAACCAGCTATTAGAAAAATCACTTCTGGTATGACCAGTGTCCTTGTTATTTATTTGGCTAATCACTTTTAGTAAAAATTTAAATGGACATATATCAATGTATTAATATACAATTATCTAAGAAGACCTGTACATGAATAACATGAATATATCACAGGGACTGAATTACAGTCAATATAAGTAAATGTAAGTAGTACCTGGTTCTGCAAAAATATAGAAAACCATTAAAAAAAGTTCACAATTATCTATGAATAAAAATTAAATTTCTATATTTTACTATATACTTTCATTGCAAAAATTTTGACTCTTAAGCAAAATGCTTCAAATATTTCAAGCAGTAGCTTTTCATTTCACTTAGATTCTTTTCTTTTTCTCTTTTCTTGGTTTTCCAAGACAGGGTTCTTTGTGTCCCCTTGGCTGTCCTGGAACTTGATCTGTTGTTGGTCAGGCTGGCCTCCATCTCAGAGATCTGCCTGCCTCTGCCTCCCGCGTGCTGGGATTAAGGGCATGCGCTCCAGCCATTTCATTTAGTTACTGATCCTCATGCCACTATTCAAATGGTTGTTTCTGATTATACAAGACTCTTCCTTCTGTCTAACAAATGTTTCATTCGACCTTGGTGATGTTGTTTCTGAGAAGGACAGAACTTCTCGCTGTGTTACCTACAGAACAAGCTGTTGCAGGGCTGGAGCTAGAGCTGACTGCTAAGAGTGTATGCCAGCATGCACAGGGTCAGCTTCAAGTCCCAGCAACACTGCAACAGAAGGCGAAAGCACTTCTGTTTAACCCTAAAAATGAGAGTTCTGCTTGCTGGTTACGACTTACTACGGAGACAAACTTTTATGTAATACTATCCATTCACTTTTGAAAGAAAGCTTTCGACAGATTCTCAAAAAACTCTAGTGGGTCCCCCATCCCAAAACTAGTCTTAAGAAAATTGCCAAGAAATCTATAGATAGCTATCAATTGCTAGCAGCTCCTCAGCCGGGGGTAGGACTTCACACTGGGGATTTGGACCGGTGTGAGTTTATTCAAGGCCCCTGTACGTGTCTCAACAGCTGTGAGTTCCCAGGTGCAGCTGGCTGCCCTGCTGTGTCTGGAAGACAGTTACCTTACAGGCACCTACCACCTCTGGTTCAGACACTCTTCCTGCCTGCTGCTCTGCATTGATCCTTGTCACTTTTATTACTTTACAAACACAGCGGCTAGGAATAGCTCCTTTTTTAATGGCAGGCCTAAAAAACATAGTCTGATTCTCTGAACATCTATAGTGCTTTCTATACTGTGTGAAGACACATTCATACAAGTCACCAATTCTGGCAACCTAAGAAAACAGTGGAGTAACCCGCCTGACATCACTCAGCTAGGAAACTACAAAGTCAGCCTCCAATCAAGGCCCACATGCCCTTCCTTATTTGGGGCACTATCTTCGCGCTTCACACGGTTCCTCCCAAAGCAGTAAGTTCAAATGAACCCTGAGTACAGCAGCATGGAGAAGGACTGTGGAGACACAGAGTGTGCACGAGGCACATGCTGTGGTCACCGGGAGACTGCTGGTTACCTCCAACCCAGGCCCCCCCACAGACCTTCCCACACACACCACAGCACCCAGGCAGATAGAGGCACAGCACGTCTCGCGTCCAGAACTCCCTGAGAAACAGTCCCCACTACAGCACAAGGGAAGAAACATGAGGCTGCTTGCTGCAGCGTGGCCAAGGCACAAACGGAGGCTGCTGAGGACAAGAGTGAGGACAGACGGGGACAAGGGTCCTAGATAGAAAAGTTAAGTGGATGCAAATCAAACCTAAGAGAACAGGAAGGTAACGTTCAGAACTAAGGTAGGGTACAAATACGGCAGAGCTCATTTCCTCTTTGAATCCTGCACCAATACTGTGACTTTTTTGTGTGTGCACATCAGACACAGCTCTTTGGCTCAGCTCTGCTAAGGGCTGGATTACAGTCACATGCCATCACACCAGCTTCGTTCCTGTTTCAAAAAGTGTGGTTGAGCGCTCACATGCCTTTAGTCCCTGAGGTGGAGGCAAGAGGATCGGGAGCGCACATCAGTCTGGGCCATAGAGACCATTCCAACCCCCTCTTCCCCAAAAGAGGTCGAATAAAATCGTAATTTGTAGAGTCAATTGATCTACTGCGACTGATGATTAGAATAACATTCTTCTTTATGAGTTTTCAGTAAAAATATGGTTTCAAATATATTAAAAGAAAACACCTAGAGACAGAGCTGGGAAATGCTACACACTCCCGAGAAGTAGCCAGTTTTCTCTGAGGCCATTTACCTAAATCTTCAAATCTTTTTGCATTTTGTTTTGAGACAGGGCTCACGTATCATTATCATTACTGGGGCGTCTTTTTTTTTTTTGGTTGTTATTTTCAGAAACATGGTCTCACTTTGTAGCCCAAGCTGCCCTGGAACTCCTATCTATCCTCCTGCTTCAGCCTCTCAATTGCTAGATGCACCAAGTGTGAATCACTATAGCTGTCTATTAGAACATTAAAATATCATTCTTGCAAAGATATGAATTCTGAGTTTTACTGTGTTTTAAGACATGAATATATATTTTACACAAGTGGATACTGACTTTATCTAGTAGACTAAAAAGGGCTTTGTAAAATTTCTGTGAATTACCCTCATTCTGAAATAGTAAAGAATGACAATTTAATGCCAGGGCGGAAGAGACGGGGGGGGGGGGGGGGGGGGATCAGGAGTTGAAGGCTAGCCTCGGCTACATCAGCCCGTACCAGGCAGAAGTTTGAGGCCAGCCTGAGCTAGAAGAGCTCCTGCTCAAAACAAACGAGAGCACAAAGGGTTAGGAAGTAGGCAACGGTTCACTAGCAGACAGAAGTTTATTGGTTTCTCTCAGCAGTGAAATCTCCTCCTCTTGGGTGGCTTGCATTGTGGCGGCAGCTGCATACCTTTGGTAGTATCGGATATGCTATTTAACAAGGCACACATCATGTCTCCTTCCAAGTGGTGAGGGTTTAGTATATGAGCAGGCCTCTGAGTCTTCTTAAATTGATTCTCTAGCTCCAGAAAGCCTTGGTCTCCAGAGAGGATGGTGAAGGGAATTTGCTTGGGCAGTTGTTCATCTAGTCGGCCAGCCTAAGTTGGAACAAATGGCACAGGTTCTTAGAGATGTGCAAGTTTCAAATCAAGTAAAATATATTTCACAGTGAGCACATACCTAGGAAAGTATGTTAGAATCATTTCCTAGCCAGCCTTCATAAATGAAGTATGATATCCATTAAATCAAATATAAGATGTCAATAACACAAGATAGCCTACGTATGTATGTACCATTAAGGAAAAAGAAACAGCCAACTAAACTCCATGTACAAAGGAGGCACCTGAACGAAGGAGGGACCCAAAAGGCCACCGATGCAAGAAGGCAAAGAAGCCCTCACAGGGAGGATGCACAACAGGGGAACTGTGGGGCTCAATCCAAGGAAGAAGGAACCTCGTGAGGTTAAAAGAGCAAGTGACACCTTTGCAAAAGCATTCATTCACATTACAGGAGTGACCCAAAACATTCATGCAGAGCAGAGGACTTAATAGAAAGCGAGTCCTGGCTCAGCCCTTTCGCTGGGTGACGGGCAGAGGCAGATGTAAGTGCGAGGTCCATCTGGGCTACAGTGACCGGTGCAGTGTCCTCCGTTTCAGATCTTAATGTGAAAGTATATTAGTACACAGCAAGTACGGCATCATCAACTATTTATCCCGTAAGGAACCATACAGATGAAGATCGCCTAGAGGACTGACCTAAGCAGTAATTAAGCGTGTGGTGGGTCCTTGCCAGACCATACAGCAGCAAGTAGACCGATGCAGAAAGCTTCATAAAACTCACACTGAATAATGAACTATGCTGCCATTCCAGTTCCAGCGGGAAGAAATCCAAATGGATCCTGGATTGACATTAGGTTTTTTTTTTTTTTTTTTTTTTTTTTAGTTTTTCGAGACAGGGTTTCTCTGTGGCTTTGGAGCCTGTCCTGGAACTAGCTCTATAGACCAGGCTGGCCTCAAACTCACAGAGATCCGCCTGCCTCTGTCTCCCGAGTGCTGGAATTAAAGGCGTGCACCACCAACACCTGGCTTTTAATAAAACACCTACTTACATGCATACATATGGCAAAATCAGCAGCATCTTTCCTTTTACTACAGCGAGGATGAAGGAAGAAACATCCAATCCTGTTCAAGTAATTATAGATCTTACAGCTGAGTGGGGGCTTCCAGTTGGTGTTTCCTCCTATTAATTTTAGAAAAAAATATAAATGACAGTCAAGCAGGGACAGAGAAGACCAAAAACCTTTTCAAGGTGAAATATAACCTATAAATATTTTTTTTTCTGAAAAGTACTAGACTACAATGAAAGACTCAGTATTAAAGTGCGTCCCACAATGCACAGAGCCTTTGCTTTGTCCTCCAGAACCACGTAAACCAGGCCTGGTGGTGCAAACTCATGTAGGGGGTAGGCATGATAACCCCGAGTTCAAGGAAACCCTCAGCTACAAAGCACATTGGAGGCCAGCCTGGAGCTGCCTGAGATGCTGCTGTCTGGTCGCAGAGGCATCACCACCATACTGCTTTACAGTCTAGGGAATGGAGACGGACTCCTTTAATCTACCCACACGTGCACAAGTTCATGGCGTCGAGGACGGAGAGATGGCTCAGTGGTTAAGAGTACTGGCTGCTCTTCCAGAGGACTGGTCTTTGATCCCCGGCACCCACAGGTAGCTCACAACTGTCTGTAACTCCTTTCAGTAATCTGACATCCTCTTTTGGTCGCCATGAGCACCAGCAGGTAATACATAGACACACATACAGGCAAATCTCCCATACACGTAAAAAGTAACTTTTCTTCAGTTCATATGGATAGTGAGCAGAGTTAAAAAAAAAAAAAAAGTTAACAGTCTTTGAATGGTATCATTCTACATAAATTCAAAATTGTGTGGATCTTACAAGTGTGCCAAAAATCAGTGGATAAAAATGCATAGCATCTAAAGATTTCTATTTATACCCTAGGATAGTGCTACCCTTGCTCTCAATCTTCCTCAGAGAGGCTTCTCTAGTATGGGCTCAAGTTAAACCAGAGACTCACAGCTAGTTTTAGTGCTGAGATAGTTAAGGTTGAATGACCAGTTACATCTCTGTAACTAACCCCTTCCAATGCCCAGAAAACACAATGGAAGAGGAAGAGGAAGAGGAAGAGGAAGAGAAAAGAACATGAGAGCCAGAGGCTGGAGGGCTGCTCTGAAACCCCATCATCCGGACAAGTCAGGGCGGGCGCCTCAACTGAGAACTCACATCAGCATCCCCTAAGGAACTGGAGAGAAGCTCCTGGGAGTTGGAGGCAGTCATTGGCTTGAGTGGCGCAGTCACTGTTAACTGCCCCTGCTCTCCGAAGAGCCTCCAACCCACTCATGAAAGCAAAACCCAGGTGTGAAAATAGAAGGAGCATGTTTTACAAAATAGGGGTAGAAGTGAGATGTGAGACAGAGATGGGGCTGAAAATATACAGAGATGGGGCTGAAAATATACATATACATACATGTACACATATGTATATGTATGTATGTGTGCATATATATATATATATGAAATTAACAAGAACTTTCCAAAATTAAAAAAGTGAGGCAATCAGCAGAGCTAGACTTACTAAAACACTAGTTTGTAACAGCTGAGTCATCTCTCCAGCTTTTATGATTTTAAACAACACACATAACTAGTCATATACAATCCTCTCAGCCTGCTTTCTTGTATCTTAAAAGCCTGACACATTTTAAGTGTTGAATGAATTCTTCAACGTGTATCAAAAGAAACATAAATTCTGGGTTAACAGTGCAATACTTTCCATAGAAATATGTTAACAACAACAAAAATCTAGAGCCAGCATCCAGATAGCTACTAAGTGGGAAAAGATGCTTGCCACCAAGATTCATGACCTAAGATTGATCCCTGGGACCCATATAATGTAGAAAGAGAATAGATTCCCACAAACTGTCCTCTGACCTCTACACACATCTACATAAAGTAAAATAAATCTGAACAAGTAATCTAGCAGAGTAATGCACAGTAATAATACACAAACTATGTTTTCATGTTCTATTCAGGAAGGTGCAAAGGGACCTTTTTAAATGAATCACTTTCTCAGAAGAGGTACCTCTAATGCTTCCCTTCTTAACCATACCTTGAAAGCCCCAAATAAACGTTCCTTGATTAAGGTGCCCAGGTAGATGACCAAAAAAGTTCGACCAGTTATCAAAATCTACAAAGACGATATGAGTCATGGTTCGCAGGTAGTCCACATCTGGAAGCTCAACTTCCTCCTCTAAGAACACACACAAAGAAAACAACATGAATTCAGTAAGAATGCTCCATAAAATATCCTAATTCCTCAAGTTTAGAAGACATTAGAGGTCCAATACGCAAGAATGTTAATTGTTCCTATTATTCACCTCTACTGAAACCTTTTCAAGGAATCCAAATCTGTATACACTTATACTAGATTATACTTAACATATTCACACCTGATCATATATCCTTCTTAAACTCTCCCTTGACAATAAGACCTTTGTACTTTTGTTTTGTTTTGAGACAGGATCTCATTTACTCCAGAATGGACTCAAACTCACTGTCTTATTGAGGTTAGCCTTGACCCTTTGTGCTAAGACCACAGGCATGCACTATCATGACTGGTTAGGGCTTTATTAAAAAAAAAAAAAAAAAAAGGAATTTGTGATAGATGTGATAGAGATTAATTTTTTATTGAAAACAAAGTTATTTTAAACAAATTAATGTACTAGTCAAATAGAAGTCCAAAGTTTAAGACTAAATAAAACTTCCCTATCCATAAATATTCAGTGTACATGAAAAGATTCATTAAGTTACGTCAAAACAGAAACACACAAAAATAATCTAACGGAATAATACAATACATAGTAGCATTAAATTATGCCCTAATGCTCTACCTAGAAAGGCTCAAAGGGACTTCTAAAATGAAGCAGAATACAAGTTAGGTGGCACACATCTCCAACCCAACGCTCTTGAGGCAGGGAGGAGATCGAGGTCTGAAGGCAGTCTGGGTGACCCAAGCAATGAAACCCCACAGACATGACTTTCAAGGTTATTTACCAAGAGTGCTCTTGGCACAAGAATTTGCTTTTCTTAATCTAGACTGATTTATTAGTAGCCCTCTGCCTTGAGGATTAAACATTCACGGCAGCACAAGGCAACCTCAAAGCCTGATCGATCCCACCGGAAGGAGAAATAGGTGTGGGTAGGAAGCGAATATCCCCAGCTTGGCTCTTCCTCGTCTCCCATTCTCCACTTCTTAGCCTACCTCCCCCTTCAAGCTTTCCCACCCTGACAAGGCCTTATAGTGTCCAGTGGTACTCATGCAAACCTTGAGATATTTTTAAATGAGTACTTTCTAGTGGGCCTAACAGAGGCCTCTTCAATGTATTACTTTCAGGTCAAGCTCTATCTATAGCTGTTAGAAATCTCAGACTTAGATGCTAGAGTCAACTTCTGTCCAACACAGACAAACACACATTGCCCCAACACAACGAGAAGACCAAGGGGAAAGCACAAGAAAAGGTAGAGCGGTGTGGCCGCTGCTTTACTTTTTTGGAACTAGAACTGATTAGACCATGAGAAGATTTAAGGCTTTCCTTCACTGAAAACCCACCACTAAAGGTAATATGCAGACCTAGGTGGGCTACAGAGCAAACCTGTGAGGGCGGTGGTTTATAACTCCACACACCTGTAGTTGGAGGTTCTACTGAGGCTGAGATAAGGAGGGTCACTCGAGCCCCCAAGTATGAGAACAATCGTAGTAACAGTTTAAGACACCACGCCACAAAATGGATGGGTGGTAGGTAAAGAAAGCCCAACCAGACTGCTGCTTGCACCCTCAGCGGCTGGGCTGCTCCCAGCCAACTGAACCAAGGCCAGAGTGCCTATGTTTGCCCAGGGAGGCTGAGGCAAGGTGCTCCACCCTGAACAACTGTCCTGGAGTCCAGCGGGTGCCAACACAGGGACAAGAACCAAGGGTCTTCTTTGTTTCTCAGCCGAAACCAGGGGTTTCTAGGTACACAGGCCCATTACAGAGGCCTTCGCAGGCCCCTCCTTTCCCTACTACAGAGGCCTTACACCATGTAGACAGATTGTGACAAATGTTAGAAACTATTTATTACTTGAAATATTATTGAAATGCTACTTTACAAATAAACAATTTAAAGAATAAAACACGAACCACAGAAATTGTATTCTATCAGCCAAAATTTATTCACTGTTACTATTCTACCTTTTACAATCCACAGGTTAATGGAAAAAGTCTACAGATTTATTGTATCTAGCCACAGTAACTTTTAAATAACATAAAGAACTATTCTATTTACTTAGGGCAGTCACACAGAGGGAGCTTCAAAGGAAGCACATAGGAAGGAATTTGCCTCTCAGCTCCACATCCTCATTTTTAGTCTTCTAATCACTAATTATTTACCACAAAGCTATGTTGCAAGGTAAGCTGAAGTTACATTTATGATTTTTCATATTTAAAGAATAGGCCAAGCAGAGCATGATAGCTTATGACTATAATCCCAGCACTTAGGGGGCAGGAGAATGGGCACAATCTGTGGACCATCCTAGGCTACAAGGTAAGCTGCAGGCTAACAGGCTAGAGTGTGATATCTTGTCTTAAAAAAAGAAAAAAAAAAAAAAAATCAAACAAAAAACCCTAATGTAAATAAAGTTAAAAAACAAGCAAACAAGAACAAGGCTAAAGAGATATAAAAGCAATTCACCCAGGGCGAGTGTTGTAGCTCAGTGATGTAGCACGCACTTAGCATGTAAAACCCTAAGCACAACACACACAGAAAGATACAGATGTGTGTGCCCGTGCATGCATGTCACACACACACACACACACACACACACACACACGGGTAGGGGGGGACACAGATGTGCATACACACAGAGGAAAAACCATTTACTTTTCCATGAACCTTCATATTTTTAGAAAAACATGACTTTAAGGTTCAGAATGACTTTAAGAATCTTTACGGAGTAGCAACACCTGTTATTTCTCAATATTCTCAAGAAGAGATCTCTATTATTACAGACCACACCCACACGGAACCCTGAGAGTGGACACCTCTGATCTCAACATTCCCTCAGCTTCTGCTAGAGAGTACACACACTAAGCTCCAGTGAGCGCGGGTTACTTGCCCCTCGCTATGCCCGTACCTATATTCTGGCAGTCGGCGTCACGCTCGGCTCCGTTCTCCACGTCCGAGTGTTTCTGATGGTTTGTCTTCGTCAGCTTCTTCTCAGCATGCGACACACCGGCGTCGCGCTTGCCCGAGCTCCCTCTGTCATTCGAGCCATGAGTCCCACTGGGTTTCTGGCAGGTGCTGTGCTTTCTGTGGAAGTGCTGTTGGGCGCTCTCGGTGTCCCTAAATGCTTTGGTGCAGACGCCACACTTGATCACATACTGCTGTTCCTCGCCACTGTTTTCTCTTCCGTGCACTTGATGGACGTGAGCAGCAATGTCGGCTGAATTCTGTGCCGTCGCTGAACACAAACTGCAGCGGAACCACAGCTTACCTTTGTCCAGCATGGTTTGAAGACATCTGTCATAATCTTCCTTTCTGTTGAGTTTACAGACGTAGCTCTCATGACAACCACAGCTTAGCAAACCACTGGTCTCTATTATTTTAAAATCATCCTCAGTTTTAATTGAGGTTTCAGCTTTTTCTGACACAAACACATAATCTATGCTGTGGTGATCCGTATAATGACTCAGAAACGCTTCTTCCTTGTTAAAAATAAGATCACAAAGCCCACAGAAGTACTTAACCTTGACCTCGTTGTCATGCTCGTCCTGGCAATGCCGGTACAGAGTTTCTACTTTATGGAAAGTCTTTCTGCAGTGGGCACAGCTGTACCTATGGAACTGATGGCTCGTCAAGGACATGCAGTGCTCTTTTACACATTCCTGGGAATCAAACATATCTTCACAAATCCGGCATTGCCACCTGCCCTTTGGAGGGCTGCTTGTCAGGCAATGATCAGCAACAGTAACAGGCGGAGGCGGTTTGTCGGCATCCAGATGACTCGCCACAGAGGACGATGGCAAGACTTCATCTTCTACCTCATCCATCTCATAAAAATATCTATGCCCATTATGGCGCTCAGTAATGTGTGCCATGATGGCACCTCTCTGTATTAGCTCCGTTTTGCATGTCCGACACCAAAATAGAAAGTTATTTAAATGTGCCCCTCCATGAAACCGGCTCATGTGTAAACGCATGACCCCTGAATCTTCACACACCTTTCCACAGACCACACATTTGTAACACATTGTGTTTGCTGAGAAAACATGCCTTTCCACTGCATCCTCACTAGGAAAGCGCCGATTGCACTCACAACACCAGGCTGTAACTACAGCTGAATTCTGTCTCTGCACACAGGCTGCTTCCCCCTGGCTTCCGCCTCCTAAATTCAGCTTCTTTTTCGGAATGACACAGTCCTCTGCACTGGACTCTTTAATAGGCATAATTCGTTTGAGTGACGAAAATCTTGGTTGATTGAATAAACGCAAATCACAGGGAGGCTTACTGCCTTCACTGATACGGCAGTAAAGTAAGACTGATTCTTCCACCGAGTTAACCACTGTGACTTTGTGTCCTGAGTTCTTGTGACTCTGGATGCTGGTTCCATCCACAAAGACCTGGTTGCAATCTGAACAATAACCTCTTACTATGAATTCTTCTGCAACCTGAGTAATGGTTTTCTCAGCTATAGCTACCGGTCCAGCATTTCGACAACGAACCCTAATTTGGATTATAAAAAAAAAAAAAAATATATATATATATATATATATATATATATATATATATATATATGTTTACTTTATATGTTAAGAATTTTAAAATAACAATATAAGTAGTAATTTTTCAATAAAGCAGTTAAGTGATACTCTATGATCTTGAAATACGTTTATATCACCTCTATCTTATCTCTCTAATCCATATAAAAGGACTTAAAAGTGGAATCAGAAGATTAAAAATATTAAAACAAACTTTAGAAAACTTCAGTCTGAAGTAAATTAGATTCAGAAAGGTCATTAAAATATATGAATGAACACTAAAATTCTAGACAATATTCCATTCTTTTTTTATTGCTGTTTTCTGGCTTTATTGTGGGATTTTTAATAGATTAATTTCTTTAACTGTATTTATCTATTTAGCATGTATGGGTGTTTTGTCTACACATCTGTTTACTTCTTGTGTGCCTGGTGTTGAAGGAAGCATCTGACCCCATGGAACTGGAGTCACAGACAGTTGTGAGCTACCAGGTGGGTGCTGGGAATTGAACCTGAGCCTTCTGGAAGAGAAGTCATGATGTGCTCTTATTCACCACCCAGTTTATTTCCCTTTTGGATAGTTTCATCATGTAACCAAGGTTGACCCTGAACTTGTAATCATTCCTCCTCAGCCTTCTAAGTGCTAAGGTTATAGATAGGCACCACAACTACCAGCTCTACTTATTTATAATTGACTAACTTATGTCAGACATATACTCTATCCATGTTTGCTTTTCTGCTGGTGATAAGCTGGACAGTCTGATAACGCTGACTCACATGAAGAACCCCTCTGCCTGTTAACTGCCATTCTATACCTCCATACTTCCCAACCACACTTCTCCCACTACGTTAGATTTGGCTACTTTCCAGGAAAACTACATCCTTGTTTTAAAGAAGAAACACGGAATAGAAAATACTTGCTGGACCCTCGCAATACTGAAAAACACACCATGATTTCTTTATGGCTTAAGTTTAGACCTGTACAAACCTGAAATGGGCAGTGAGCTCCATGTGGGAACGCAGAGTCTGGCGGCAGGCCACACACTTAACTTGAAACGGAACATCTTTGCACAGAGAGACCAAAAGTTTTTTTGCAAAAGATGGAAATGATATCGGATATGCTGTTACCTTATCATCTGAAAGACAAAATAAACTATAAATTGCAAAGTAATTTAAACAGAGGGTAACCCGATCTTTCTCTTCTTTCCCTTTCTGAACATCAGCTAAGTAAAAGATAGTTACATAGTTAGTAACATAAGGGAGACCATTTTTTTAGACTGAAATACAAAGAGTGCCTTCTACTAAAAGGAGTCTTAAATGCAGAGGAAGATCCAATTTCCCAAACTTCCCAGATAACAAAAACACTATCCTTAATAGATAGATGCTTTCTTGCAAGTTTCTTTCCATCCCTCAAAATGGGTAAAACATAGCTGTGTGGCCGAGGCACTTCCCTTTAATCCCAGCACTCAGGAGGCAGAGGCAGGTGGATCATAGTGAGTTTGAGGCACTCTGGCCTCCACAGTGAGTTCCAGGTCAGTCAGGGATACAAAGACCAATCCTGTCAAAAAAAAAAAAAAAAAAAGAGGGGGCTAAAACGCTAAAACATACAGATACAGATAAGTATTTCTTTAAAATAAGAATTTAAAGGAATGCATTTCTTTGTATGGTCCTAAACTGATAAGCATAGTCAAACAAAGTTTTGAAAAGCATGAAATGTAGCAGCAACACACTGACATACCACCCAGCTTAAAGCTCTGACGGAAATGACTCTTTGCAGACATATGCTTCAAACACTCGTCCTTGGTGGTGAACAGAAGAAAGCATTGTGGACAGGCAAAACACTGAATGACCTGAGGGGGGAGGCTACTGCTATGCCCATCGGCTGCAGCTACCTAAAAGAGAAGGGAAAGCCATGTCACAACTAAGAGCCGTGTGTAAACTAACACAATAAAGAGGGAACTTTTAAAACTTCCAATTTTGCATTGGGAAAATTTCATACCAAGATTACAACTAAAATCAATACTCAAAACACATTTCTAAAAAATTAAAACTTCCCATTTCATTTATCTGGAAATGTTCATACCAATTTTTGACTTTTCTTCCCTAAGTATGAATTATGTAACTTTTACCAGTAACAAGATACTGTAGGTAAAATTAACTTTTTTTCTGAAAATATTATAGACATCTTTTATACTAAATAACATTCATTTCCTATACACTTTCATTTCTGATAAATTCATGTATAACATATTAATAAACAAATATGACACAGTACACACTTCTGAATGCTTTGTTTTTTCTCTCTACCCTGAACTTCACTGATTACAATAAATATTTTTCAATAACCTTTTCTGTGTAATGATTTATAATCATACTGAGAAATTTATGAAGGAGAACGCTTATATGAAATGCTACCATTTTGTAAACTTTTATTAGCTCTTTCACTCCACAATAACTGACAATTTCCAAAAATCTACTGGCATCACTTGAATCCATACTTCCTACCAGCTGCAAACTAAGTGACAGTGAACATTTATTCTGAATCAGTCAAACATTCATTGTGAGTTTCCCTGGTTTGAGGTCACCCCACCACCCACCACCAACCGCCACACACTATAAACAGTGCTGTTGTAAACAACCTTACAAATGTACCTCTGCTTGTCCTCATTATTCCGGGGATCTCTATGTAGAAAGAAGGTGTGAACAGTTGGAAACTGAAAGATATTGCATGATTGCTTTTCGAAGGGCTCTATCAAGGTACTAGTATTCTCTAGCACAGAATAAACCTAGCAGCAATAGGGACTGGAGAATCTTTTTTATTATTCTCAATCAAGCAGGCTTACACCCCTTACTATTTTAATTTGCATTCCCCGCCTACAATTAAGTTTGAACACGTATTCTGACACTTCTTGGGAAATCTGGAAGTTTTCTTTCATGGATTCCTCACTCAAGTCCTTTAGAATTGTTTTCAGTTCTTTTGCTTGGTTTGTTTTCCAAGATAGGGTTTCCCTGAGTTACAGCTCTGGTTGTCCTGGATGGCACTGACTCTGTAAACCAAGCTGGCCTTGAGATCACAGAGATGGTCCCTGCTTCTGTTTCCCAAGCCCAAGTCCTGGGAATAGAGGCGTGCACCACCACCGCCCAGCCGTTCTCCTATCTTTAGCAGTGCTGTATCACTGGAATCACTTCTTTTTACTCCCTCTTCATTATGCAAATATTTCCCCAAACATCCCCTCGTGTTTGCTTATGGCCACTTTAAAAGTTCTGGATAGTCAAAAAGGTAGACCTTTTGTTTTCTGAGACGCAGTCCCACTACCCTGGTAATGTCAGACTCAGGGACTCAAGGGTTTTCTCGCTTTAGTCTCCTGAGGCTGATGCAGAGCACACAGGTATACACGACCATGCCTGGTTAGAAGTTTTTTGTGGCATCTAATTTTATTAACTCGATTTAGAGCCTCCTCTATCCCAAAATTAAATTTAAAATTGCACATTATAAGAAAAGGTATGTGTGTGACTGCTGTAAATTTCCTTCCTATTAACCAGCCTTACAGCAATAATCTTAAGATGTACACCATGTCTTCTTAGATGTACCTATCAGTGAAACCAGGAACTCAACGACTATACAATGCTTACGAGACACAAGAGGAAAGACGAGGGATTCACATTTACCCTGAGAACATGTCAAGGCCACACTAGGACTCCGAACACGTATCACGGGGCAGCGTTTCCTTCTTCAGTTGCCACCCCTGCTCCCACCACCTCATAAACCAGTTCTGCCCTCCAAGAGACCAATCCCGGATTTAAAGCTACCTTTGTTCCTCTGGCTCTGGTTCTACGCTCTTCTCCTTATTCCCTCATAAAACGCGATTGCGTTTTAATCTGACGAAGGCCACAGAAGATAAAAATCTAAGACAGTCTGAATTACATTTAGAATTTTATCAATGATGAGAGCAATAAACGCATTTACTGCCAATCTACAAGTTTCTCCTAATTTAAGAAACCATTTTTAGTTCAATTTCAGGTTATAAGCAGATCCAAAGTAAAAACTGAAGGTTTGCTAAGCAGAATCATAGAATTCTGCTTCTGCTACAAATTGTCATTATCTGTCAAGCAGTGGTGACACATGCCTTTAATTCCAGGAGACAGAGGCAGGAGGATCTCTTTGAGTCTGAGGCCAGCCTGGTCTACAGAGGGAGCTCCAGGACAGCCAGGGCTACACAGAGAAACCCTGTCTCAAAACCCTCAACCCCTAACCCCCAAAAAATGGAGTATTTGTAGAAACCATCTAGACATTAGACAAAGGAATAGGAAAGAGAATTTTCAGTAAGTCAAGCTAGAAAAATTTCTTTTTATCATGTTTTTAGTACATTAAAATAATATACCATACAAGGGACAGAGATATGGCTCAAAGGTAAAACTGCTTTGCCACACAAACTTGGAGATATGAGTTTGATCCCTTAAACCTTGTAAAGTTGAGAGACCCAACAGAATTTGAGAGCTGGAGAGACAATTCAGTGGTTAAGAGTGTAATGCCCATGCAGAGGACCCAGGGTCATTACCAGCACCCTCACTGAGGAGCTCATAACCTGTAACTCCAGCTCAGAGGATTCAACACCTTCCTCTAGCCTCCAAGGACACATGCACACATGCGCGTGAACACACACACACACACACACACACACACACACCACAAGGTTTTCTTTTTAAAGAATAAGATGCAATTCCATGTGTGACCAAAATCATAAGAGTATGTATAATATGGTAATTTCATGTACCACAGAAGGAAGAGTTTAATGATAATCTCTTGGACTGCTAGAGTTTAGCTAATAAAATTAGTGCCCTAAGTCATTTTATTTTCAATATTTAAATTTTGTATCTTTATGTGCATCATTAGTGACTGCAAGATTAAGAGCAACATGAAAAAAAAAAAAAAAAAAAAACCAAAAAACTTTACCAACTCCATGGTTATCTAGAAAAAGATTACACAGTACATGCCCTTACCTTAGCAAGAAGATGATCCCTATACTGCTGTTGAGTAGCAAAATGCTCGTAACACAAAACACAAGCAAAGGAATTGGCCAGAGGTCCACGTAATGTAATTGTTGGATCACATGGGGAGTGATCAAACCTACACAACCAAGAGACGTAATGTCAGAAAGATTTACTTTCCAGGAGATAAACAAGCTTGCTTTGCTTAGGAAGCTGATCCACATGAACACAAAGGACACAAAAATCTTTCTCTACTTCTCCTTGAGACATCTGTGAAGGGAAACGGCTGGAAGCCCCAAACCCTCAATTCCCCATCTTTCAGCTATCTGACTGCAAAACCTCTGCTTTCTCGTGATCTACTAGAAAGAAGCTCAGCCAATCAGGGAACAGCACAGCATTTAATTGTAAATTCTGCCTTGGGTGATTACTTTGGAATGCTACATCAGAGTACTTAAGATAGACTAAATGCTCTGTCTCCTGAAATTTACTTTTATAGGCTGGATTTCTCTACAACTATTTCAACTGCATTGTAATAATGCAAGAGAACAATCTAAAATTTTACCCAGCTTTCTTAAAAAAAAAAAAAAAAAAAAAAGAAAAACCTATATATAAATTACAAATAGCATATCAAAATATCACAGAACTACTTGATTTTGAAATATTAAACTAAAATTGTATTAGTAAAGATATATCAAACTCCATTTAACAAAATTATTTTGAGGACTATTTACACATGAATAAGACCCTAGATTGGATCTTCAACACTACTCACTACGTAAAACAAAAACAACCTCCCCCACCCCACCCCTGGTGACTAACCTTCAACATATGAGTTCCGAGGATCCTACTTACCTTTTCAAATGTCCTAACAGAAGGTGCCCATTGTCAAATTCCTTGTTACAGTGCATTATAGGACACAAAATTGGCTTCTCAGGCCTCCCCATTCTGCCTCCACTTTGGAATGATTTTCTTTTCCCAGAATTAAATGCATTTGTTTTGAGTCCTACAACATCATAACAAATTCTTAGGTTACTATTTTCAGATAGTTGTGCACTGGGCTGGGGTCTTCAGAATAATGACACAATAATAGAAATTAGAGCATAGTATCAAGTAGGTGGTCCTACTTAAAATTAGGTGTTCAAAATCTTTATTTTTATTTATTTATTTACTTATTTATTTGATTTTTCAAGACAGGGTTTCTCTGTGGCTTTGGAGCCTGTCCTGGAACTCACTCTGTAGATCAGGCTGGCCTCAAACTTACAGAGATCTACTTGCCTCTGCCTCCCAAGTGCTAGGATTAAAGGTATGCGCCACCACTGTGCAGCCTCACAATCTTTCCTAGAAAATAGCTTTAAAGTAAGTACTTATTGGGACACACACACATTCCTGCATGCAAACACAACCCAGCTCCCTCATTTATACAAGTCAAAAAAGCTCTTCCCCATGAATTCTTATTTTCCCTTTAATTTAAACTGCTCACCTCATTGAACTAACTTCTAGAAAATTCCCTGTGATGGAAGTGACATGGAAAGTCAGGTTCTGCTACTAGCTCTTGAAAATTCCAGATTACTCACCCGGAGAAAAACTGCTCCTCGGTGGTCCTTCCAGGAAACTCAAAGAAAGTAACAAAAAAGGCTAGCCAAGCTTTAAAACAGTCTCAAGGGAACACTTCCTACAAAGTGTCAGCACGGCACGGGCCACGCTGATGAACTACCAGATCTCACTCTACATTTTAACCGTCACACATCTCCCCAAGACACATGGAATACTTTACACAATGTTTAATAAATATCTAAGAGCACAGCGATGACCTATCTTGTTCACATTGGGCCAAAGAAGCCAACAGCTAAGTAAGCAACTGTAAAACAGGCCACAGTTGTAGAGTGATATTAGTATCACTGAAACTAAATTTGTGTGTCTGCGCACGTGTGTGTGTGTGCGCGTGCGTGCCTGCATGTACATGTTCACACATGTGCACACCACATGTGGAGGCCAGAAGAAAAGCTTGGGTATCCCTTCAGTGTCTGCCGTTTCTTGGTTGCTTTAGGCCTTTTTGGAAGCAAGGTTTCTCAGTTGCCTGACCTCACTAAGTAGGCTAGGCTGGCTGGCCGGTGAGCCCGGGGTCTCCTGTCTCTGTCTCCTCAGCACCAGGCTTACAAACACATGCTGCCGCCATGCCTGGCATTTTTGATGTGGGTTCCAAGAATCACACTGACATTCTCTTGCTCTCACCTGACCATTGCTCCATCCCTAAAACTAAATTTCACTGTCCTTCATGTTCCCTGGCAATGGGACCACACCCACACACTTTCTACCTTAAGGCTCGCAAGAAGTTCAGGAGCTGAAATGTGATCCCTAACAGATACCTGACATTTTTAGCCACTGGTCCACACACTGTCTTGCTGCTTCTGTTTCTGAATGTCCTTGAATAAATTCCAATTCTTGTAAACCATGAGCGTGCTGAAAATCAAGTTTTTCCTAAAGATAACCAAAAAAAAAAAAAAAAAAAAAAAAAACTTTCAGTTGATGTATGATAACTACTACTTCTTGGGGAAAAGATTTTCTATCATCAGTGATAGAAAAATTGAATACTCTGTATCCCAAAAACTCCCTAGAAATTTATACCAAGGATTACACATATGTCAAAATAAAGTCATGTGTACTGTTCTAAGATGTTGAGCCCACAGCTATTTGCACAAAGTTTGCTACACATTACAACTCCAACAATAGGGAGGTAGATGAATTACAGCACAAACATTTGATATAAATCAATAAACAATGACCAAACATTTTCCATGTTGTAAGAGCATATTTTTGTGGGTCACCAAATGGTGTGAAATAAATAAGGACAAAATGAAGGAGTCATTCATTTCAAATTATATAAACTATACCTGAAAAAGATTTTCAAAAAGGCTGAAATCAAGCTAAATATTATTAAGGCAATATTGTCAAGGAAATATAAAGGACTGTTTTCATCTTTACACTTTTAGACATTTTCGAATTTTTACAGTTTTCCATACAAAAGAGCTTAGTAAATACTTGTTCAATGACTGATGTTACTATCAGACACTCGGCAGCATTCCTACATGGCAGTACAAAGCGTCTGTTACTGTCTGCACTGAGAGTTGGAGTACGTTTCCAAAAAGGCTAAATACCAAACTAGGCTTAGCCCGCTGTGGAGCCTCCACAACTACTCCTCTCAGGCCTATGTCTATGGCTGCAGCATCCGAGCCGCCACAGACAGTATGTCAACAAGTATGGCAGTGTCCAATAAAGCTTTATTTACAAAACCACAAACAAGTGCGTTACGACTCCTGAAGAGACATCCATGCATTTAGCTCTTCCTAGCCACACTTCAAATGGACAGACATGATCAACTTCTTATCAAAATCTTCTGAAAAAACTGCATCTGAAGCTACATGTACTAGTTTTCTTCTTCTAAGTCCCTAAACAATATAATGTAACAACTATTACATAGCACTTATATTTTACTAGGTATGACAATTAGCCAGAGTCAGTAATTCAGGGTTTTTCAGAACCTAGAGAACAATGACCTATTTAGCCTTATAATGAGACTTTCCATAAGAAAGGGTGTACAGGATAGTGTTTTGTTCCTTTGCTTTTTGTTTGGTTTGGTTTGGGTTTTTGAGACAGGGTTTCTCTGCATTGTTTTGGATCCTGTCCTGGAACTCGCTCTGTAGACCAGGCTGGCCTTGAACGCACAGAGATCTGCCTGCCTCTGCCTCCCAAGTGCTGGGACTAAAGGCGTGTACCACCAACGCCCAGCTTAATTTTATGTGTGTATGCAGGCCTGTAGGGCATTTTCTTACTTAGTGATTGATAGAAGAGGGTCCGGCCCATGGCCGGCATTGCCATTTCTAGACTGATGGTCTAAGGTTCGGGTTCTATAAGAAAGCTGCCTGAGCAAGCTAGTCAGTAGCCTCCCTGGCCTCTGCATCAGCTCCTGCTACGTAACCAAACAAACCTGTCCTCTCTAACTTGCTTTGGGCATGGTGTTTCATCACAGCAATAGAAACCCTAACTAAGACAAGGGTAAGTTAACAGAAAAAAACTGACCAAGACTTCAATATGAAGACAATTTTATAAAATATTGTTCCAAAGGACGGCTATAACGAAGTCTCAAGAATGTTGACACGTACATATTTAAATTTTCTAAGTCAAGTAAACATAGAAATACTGGCTTTAACACAAAAATTTAAAAGTATCTTTCATACAGAACTTCTAAAGCCCTAATGTAATAAAGTGATTTTTCAATGCAGAAAGCATATATCTCAATTGTAAAAGCCACCGGTTTCTTACTATATAATCATTGCAGTAAGATCTTCCTTAGTATTAATATTATCAGGGGCTAGAGGGATGGATGACTCAGTGAATAATGGCCACAAAAGCAGGCGGGCCTGAGTTCACTCCCTAGGACTCACAGCAAAACCAGGCATTGGGGCATGTGCTTATAGCCACAGAACTGGAAAGGTGGGCAGGCAAACCACTGGGACACACTGCCCAGCCAACCTCACCTAATCTGTGAGTTCCAGGCCAATTACAGACTTGTCTCAAAACACAAGGTAGACGGTTAGGGAGAAACACCTCTTTTACATAGACATGTGCACGCGCATGCACGCGCTCACACACACGCACACGCGCACACACACACACACACACACACACACACACACACACACTATAAAACACCACAACTCAAAAACACCAAAATGATTAGAAGACATTTTCAATACTAGTAATTTCAATACTAGAATTCTTCAAAAATTCTATTTATTCTTTTTCCTTCTTGGAAATATCTTTGCTTCATTAAAACCAATTCTATAAATTAGCAAATCCCAACTAAATTACGAGACACATACCCTGAATGCTCTATTCTTCTCTTCCTTTTGTTGCTTTTCCACTTCAACATGACGGGCCAGGCGAGCCAATGTTAAAGCAACTTTGTCCTTCTGATGGTCTATATAGTCTTTGTGTTTAAAATTCTCCTACAGTAAGACAAAGAATTTTCATTCCACTTAATACAAAATTAGCACTTAGAAAATAAACATTCACTTACCAGTTATTGTATTCAAGAACCATTCACTTCTGTTGTAGTTCTAAAACTCTTTCGTGTGTGTGTGTGTGTGTGTGTGTGTGTGTGTGTGTGTGTGAGTGGGGAGTGTGAGTTGGCCTCTTGTCTCCTGAGTATGTATTGTATTTTATTGTGATAGTTTGTAATTGATACGCTAACAGAAGATGTGGAGTTTAGGGGAAGCTTGTGTGAGTTGGTTCTCTATTTCTACCATGTGGACTCTGGGTGAATTTGGATGCTCAAGCTTGGAATCAAGTAAAACACTCATTTAAGGGGCTGGAGATAGTAACAGTGGTTAAGAGCACTAGCTGCTTTCTAGAGAACCCGGGTTGATTTGCTGTAACCACATGGTGGCTCACAACTGTCTTTAAGTCCAGTTCCAGGGGATCTGATGCCCTCTTCGGACCTCCAAGGGCATCAGGAATGCTAGTGCTATACAGCCATACACGCAGGCAAAACATCTATATACATAAGACAGCAACAAAACATATACATACACATAAACAAGCAACTCAAAACTACAAATGGGAAAAAAGGAGAAAACAAACAGGCACTAAATAAAAAGGACTACAAAAGAAAAGCAACAAATAAACAGTAAGAAAATATAATAAATATGGTATTAACCCATGGGTTATGGCAATACTCTAAATATACCAATTAAAAGATACACTGTCAAATACTTAAAAAACATTTTGAGGGCTAGTGGCTTCCACAGTGGGTACATGCTCTTGGTACCAAGCTTGAGCATCCAAATTCACCCAGAGTCCACGTGGTAGAAACAGAGAACCAACTCACACAAGCTGTCCCCTAAACTCCACATGCGCCAGAGCATGAACATACACACGCACACAGCATGTAAATTTTTTGAAAAGTAAAAGCAAGATCCAACTATATGTTGTTTACAGGATTTTCCTTTAAGTATAGAGGCACACAGAAATTGAAAACAAAGGGCTAGGGATTTAGCTCAGTGCTAGAGTGCTTACCTAGCATGTACAAGGCCCTCGGTTTCAAATCCCAGAGGCAGAAGACGGTGGGCAGAGAGAGGGGAAGGTAAGAAAGGAGGGACAGAAAGAAGAGATTTGCTAACACAGAGGTCAGAGGTTGACCTCAGATGTCTCCTCAATTGCTTCCCACCTTTTTTGTTTGTTTGTTGGCTTGCTTGTTTAACGATTTCATACAGGTATAGAGCATACTTGGCCAGTCACCTCCAACCTGCTTTTCTACCCCTTCCTGTCCTTCCCCACTCCGCCCTCCTTCTGACCCCTTTGTTCCCTCCCAACTACCCCCCTCCTACTTTTTTTAAACCTTGTTTGTTTGTGACTCACTGGGTCTTATTTTCTTAAAAATAAACAAACGGAACTCTGACAACTAATCTTGAGAGTAAAGTGAGAGACGCTGCTGGAAACTGATGGCAAAGTGTAGTAAGTGAAGCAGACACACACTCCAGCTTTGAAACCTTTCCCAATTTTGAAGTTAGCTACTTAAAAATGGAAAATATTTTAAGTATTTTCTCTTTAGCTGAGGGAAGGTAAGTAACATACGGCAAGTTTAATAGTTGCAATAGTGCTATTAATACTGTTAATCACAAAATTTCCGTTTGAGGGTCAGAAGAGCTAGCGAAGGCTAAAGGCATGGCACAATGGTAAAGCACTTGTCCAGGCCAATCAGAATCAACAAAACAGAATACAGCAAGCTGCTAATTAGAGCAATGTTACCACTCTCTCAAGAATGACAAATCCCACTGCTAGAGGTACAAAGTGAGTAACGGCCACCAGACCTCACTGGATTATAGTGTTCAGTGGTTACAGTAGAAAGCACTGGCCCTGAAAAACAGTGGTTAGAAAGTCTGCCCAGAGATCACAGGAAACACACACTCTACACAGCAACACAGCACATCATCCAAAGAATCAAGGAACCCACATACAAATTTTAGATTATCAGACTCCAGGGAAAGAAAACTTTCCATCACCTTGTTAGCAACTGTGGTGATTTAATCTTCATTGTCAACTTGAATGAGTCTAGGATTGCCATGGAAACGCCCCTGAGAATGTCTAAAGGGTGTTCCTACTGGAGGATGCACTGGCTTTTGTTTCATGTTCCTGGCATTACGGACTGTGCATGCAAACTGTGAGCCAGGGAACCATTTCCTTCCTCAAGTGGATTTTGTCGACTATGTTACAACAACGAGAAAAGCAGTTAAGATAGGAGTCCAACTAAAAGTGAACAAATTCCAGGACAGTTGGAAGCTCTTAAGCATTTCCTAGAAATCTAAGATAAAGGGGTCCACAATTCTCAGGACTCACTAATGACACAATGCTGTTGTGATTTAACTAAGTCACAATAAAATCATAGAACTTCCCATACACTCAGGCTGGATTTGCCATTGGCCTTTGCTTGAATTATCATTTATAGTCTTAAATGTTTTCTAAGATCATGTTTTTCAGGTGTGTAATTTACCAAGGTCACACTAAACAAACTCAGAATCCACATAAGAAAGATAGGCTTTAAGTTTTGTTAGGGATATTAGCAGCTACAGCATCTCCAGGACTATGCTACTTGCAGTACTCACCAAGGTCACCTTGGACTAACTTCTGTATATGATGCATAGTACACCTGAAGAGTTCCTATGGACAGCAAATGACAAGCTTTTGTGGTAGGGTTAATACAGGAAACCCTTAGGGAATGTTCTGGTGAGGAGTCTCTATTTGCACATAAGGAGGTAGGCAAGCAACAATATGCCTCCCCCAGTACTGGGAAGTAAAGCTAGGGCCTTGCATGCTCAGCAAGTGCTCTAACCACCTACACTACATGCAGGCCCTCTCTCCTCACTCCATGTTTGAGGCACAGTCTCCTACACTGCCTGAGCTGGTCTCAAACTTTCCATCTTCCCGCCTCGGCCGCCTAAGACACTGAGGTTGCAGGCGTGTGGTACCACTCCTGGCTTATCTGTATCTCTGACCATTCTCAGCTTCTCTCAGGTCCAGAACGACTGAATTAATAACAACGGCAATAAAAAGCCAAGAGGTTCAAAGGCAGAAACTGTTTAGCCCATATAAAATTCTTAAGACTTCTTTACGCTGTTGTTCCTAAGATGGTCTTCTACAGGCTAGGCTGTCCTCACACTCAAAGATGGCCCTAAATTGCTGGTTCTTCTGCCTCTACTTGCCAAATGCTGGGATTTCAGGTCTGAACCACCATACTTGGCTAACTTCTTAATGTTTTTCTTTTAAACTTGAGATTAAACATGTACAAAGTATCCTGGTTATCCTAAAAATTGTCAATCATATCAGGATGCTAGTTAAACCTGACTATTCATGCCCATGAACTTCAAGCAGAGACAGATAGATACCAGGATAATTTTTAATCTAAACAACAGGAAGACCTAGAATCCAAAGCCAGTTATGGCTACACAGTGAGTCTGAGGCTGGTACAGGCCACATTACGACCCCATAGCAGAGTGTGATTGGTTGGCATGAACAACTGTCTGGTTCATTCCCTACCATCAAAAGCAACAAACAATTTATCCTTCAATGTAGCTCTGCAAATCTACAAGTGGTGTAACTTATGGAGGAAAGAAAGAGAACTCTCTTTTATGATATCTAGATGAACAATTTTAGCCTTGTGACAAACTAACTATGCTATCCTTTTCCTTTTATGGCAGATCAATAACCACCTCACCAGAAACCAGTTCAGACTATAAACTCAAATTCTAACTCTGATGGCATGAGATTCATTAACAATTACCTCCAACGACAATTCTATCATTCAGACAAAATTTTCACCAAGAGATTTATCAAATGTAAGACACAAGATTCCCAGGAAAGCATCAGAACCTGCAACATTTCTAGAAATTGTGACTTGCTATGCAAACTATGCACTAAAGTACAATCATTACATAGGCAAAACAATGAACTGACAAAAAATCCTACTAATCAATAAAGTGATATTACACTTACATTTCAGTATCTTTCTTTTCTATGATATATACATATGTGAAGATAATACCATACCGCAAATCTAGAAGAGTATAAATCAAAATGCCTGTAATCATTATGTCTCTCTGGAAGGTCTCTCCCTTTCATATCTATTTTCTAATTTTCTTACAATGGGGCCATGCAATGAAATTGTTAATGAACCTATTGATGATCAAGAGTAAATGAAGACAGAATGTGTGAGAGCTTTTAATTTTTTGTTGCTTGGAAATACCCAGAGATAAAATGATTGGATTACAATTTCCCCAAGTCAAACAGAAGCGTATTAATTGTGTCTAGGGGCAGCGGTGCACATGCCTGTAGTCTGACAATACAGCAGGCATCTCAAAAGCTAAGAAATTAAGTTAAGTGACTGACAGAGAAGTTTAGTGGCTACTGTTGGAAAGATACTTTCACAGTTTTGAGACCAAGTACCATTGTCTTTTTAAAGCAAAAGACTATGGTTAAAACCAACTGATATAATTTTTGTTTACTTATGTTTGTGCCTTTCTAATATGTCTGTTTTAAAGAGACTGAGTCCCCATGTTAAGTTTCCAATTCTTGGGTTCCAGTGACACACCTCTTTAAACTTCCCAAGTGGAGGGATGGCGCCCCTGCAGCCACGCCCAGCTCACATGTGCTTTTTGACAACATCCAAAGCACATGCACTAACTTTGTATTTTAAATATTAAAAGTACACATAACCAAAGTAAAAGCTACAATTTTTAAATATTTCCTCATCTAAGTTAGAGCCCACTATCCTCTGTCTGCAACACAAAGCTTGCCCAATAATAAAAGCAGATCACTTCACAAATGTGTTTAAAAGGAGGCTGATTACACCTCCAAGTAAACTCTTATTAGCAGTTAAGTTTCTACCAGACTAATAGCCAATGAATCCCTACATAAATACTAACATTCCTACATAAATGCTAATATCCCTTTAATATTCTCAGAACACTGTACTCTCAATTCTGTATATGGTTTAGCAAGCTGAATGCCATAAACTTGCCAACTCTGCCCTAGTAATTGAGTGCTGGCCTTAACACTGAGTGCTGATAACACTGCACCTGAGCCCTGTTGCTTTTCCTTTTGATACAAGGCCTTACAACACAGCCTACCTTGACTGCCCTCAAAGTCATGGCGATCACCATGCCCGGCCTCTTGAAGGCTGGGAGTACACGCATGAATATGTTTTAAGAACTTTTTGTCAGGTGTGGTAGCAACATGCTGGTGATCTCTGTCAGCAGTGGGGAGGCGGGGACCTAGCTGAGGCCAGCGTGATTATATCTAAAACGTTACCTACAATTGTTTCTACATCCCACCTCCTCTAATTTTAGAGGCAGGGTTATTTTGTGTGGTCCAGGCTGGCTTCAAACTTACACCAGGCAATCTTCCTGCCTCAGCTTCCCAAATATTAGGATTACAGGTGTCAGTTACCTTGATCGGCTTTTTTTTTTTTTGGTGGGGGGGGGAGAGGTGGGAGGGATACAGCCGTACACCACCACATCCAGCCCAGAAATTCTCTCAATTCACTTCTTCTACCACTTTAACGAAAAGATGAGCCCATATTTCCTTTATTGCTGTCTGTTATTGCTTAAATCAGTTGCTCAGAAGTATTTGCCAACATTAACTCAATAAATCTATAAGGAAGGTTAAAGAAGTGAGTCTGCTTTGATAAGTCCTAGAAACAATGTTGAAAACCATGGAACTTCATGAACAAAAGTGGCTTTTTAAACAATAAAAAGCAGACTTAAATTCTTAAATCACTGCTCATCTCTAAAAAAGATGATTTTAATATTAGTATAAATTTTGCACATCCTGCAGAATTATTTTAACTGACACATGATCAAGGTACAGCCATGTTTCAGTTAAGGTAATTTTGTAATTAACTTTATTCTGTAAAGTGGAATAACTACCTGCTTCTAGGGTAACAGAACTTAAAAGAAAAGCACCCTGTAAATGCATTGCCTCAAGAAGTGCTTCCAACAGCCACTCTCCCACCTGACATCTGACTTACAAGGCACTTTCTGGCTTTGGACAAAGCCCCCTGCTTTAGCAGCCATGAAAGGCTGCAAAAAATAAATAAAGACCTAGCAAGACAAAGGCCCTTGGCTCAGCACATGTGCTTAGTTCCCAGCTTTTATATTTTATTTATTTATATTATATATTTTATATATTTCTGATCTTGCAGGAGCTGCCCTAGTCACCAGGAGGTCAGACACCCTCCACATGACAAGGACCAATCACAAGTAGCTGCCGGCTCTGGACTTCTTTACAGTAAAAGTGGCATAACAGTGTCAGTGATGTGCAGAGCATAGCAATCGCCCTGGGAGGGCCTACAATCAGCACAGACAAGTCGGCCAAGTCTGGAAACGCACCAATCCTAAGACTGTTGTGTACCCCTAGACACTCCCCTTACACACCCCAATAAATGTGCTGGCTACAGGAGGTTAAACAGTAAGAGAGGTGCACAGAAAATGACCCAAGGTGAGGGTTTATTTAGTTTCATCCCCTTCTATGTAAGGGGCCCTGAGCTAGAAAAGCTGAAAGGAGAGACCGACTGTAAAAGCATTACACATTAACCATCTGACCAGCACACTTGCTTGGGAAGAATCCCTGAAACAAATGCATTACCAAATTCAAAGCCTTTTCTCCCCACCGTTCTAAAGCAAAGGGGTTGGTCTGCAATTTGTAACCCACAGTTCTGGGCACCAGGAGCCTCTTCTGCCCAATTTGCGATTCAAGCCTCATCCCCCCAAAAAGTTTGAAAGGCAGCAAGTTTTCTCAAGAATTTTATATCCAAATACAGGTAAAGCAGGAGATAAACACAATGCAGTACAATATACATTCATCACCCCAGCGATAATTGTGAAACCAAGAAACCCTCTTTTTACAAAGCCATCTCCTCCCCACTCCAGTTTATTGTTCACAAATACAAAGTGCACAGAATATCTGCTTTATACAAACAAAATCAAAAACAAACATGCAGATGTACCCCATTCTGTACTCCATACCATCGAGAAAGCTGGTACCACCAAATCTGTTAAGATTCTACCTGTCGTATCTTTTGAGTAAACTGTTAATATCTTTCTGTGTATTTTTTTCTAATGATAGACCCTCTTAGCACAAGAAATACAATGTTCATGCTCGCAGGAGTTTATACAACTCTGGAACTGAAGGAGTTCTAACTATCTTTGACTATGTGAAATTGTGATAAAGGAGAGTTACTTTTAAACCCTGAGTGCCACTGTGATTGATGCCTGACAGGAGAAATGGAGGGAAGGGAGGGAGGAATCCAGGAGGAGGGTGGGGAGGGGGATGGAAAGGTAAGCAGGGGTAGGCACAGGGGCTCATGCCAGCAACTCCCACACTCCGGACGCTGAAGCAGAAGGACCGCTGCGGATCTGAGGTTAGCCTGGGCTAGAGTGTGGAAAGAGGACCCGGAATGGAACCATGAGGTGTTTGCCTAGCACTGAGCAAGCCCTGGGTTGGAGCCTCAGCAAAGCATAAACCAAGCATGGTTGCTCACGCCTATTACCCTAGCACTCAGGAAGTGGAGGCAGGAGAATCAAAATTCTAGGTCGTCCTCTGCTATACAGGGAGTCAGCCTGAGCTACATGAGACCCTATAGCAGAAAAAGAAAAAGGGAAAGGAAAAGGAAGAAGAAAAAGGCAGGTTGATGAAGTGTTTGGGGGCGCCTGGAATTACCATGAGCACAAAGCACACAAACACAAAACACCTGCAGATGCCAACTACACCGTTCTTACAATGCTTATTTTCTCCAAGTCTACCTGGAAACTAAGTCAACACATTTAGCTGCTCCCAAGAAGGTACTGGTTAAAGGACCCGATGCAGCAGCTCCAGCCAGGAAGGGCACCACATGCTGTGTGTCTTCAGTGCTCTCAATCAGGCCTAAGTTCTCAGTTTAAGCTGCCCAGGAAAGAAATGCAATGAATGCTGAGGTCTTTCTTGGGCTTAAATTATTTTAGATGGCCGGGCAGTAATAGTGCACGCCTTTAATCTCAGTACGGTTTTTCCGCCCGCCGCCTGGTCTTGTCCCGCCGCCGCGCCAGCACCAAATAATGCACAGAGACTCTGTATCTGATATGATGCTGTTGGCCCGGTACTAGTTTCTTATCAGCTAGCTCTGTCTTAAGTATTAACCCATTTCTGCTGATCTATGTATTTCTCTTACTGGGGAGCCGGCCAGCATACTGCTTCTGACACCAGATATTGCTGTTAAATAAGGATCAGGATAAACAAGTAGGCCGAATAGATGTTTATTCAGGGAGAATTAACTTACAACCTAGACAGATGAACACCAGGAAATTCCACCGGGATGCTCTCCTGTCGGATTCCCGCCAGCCAGAGAGCTTTTCCCGGCTATTCCTCCGACCTCCTTCCACAGGTCACTTCCGCCCATGGCTCCACCCCCCCAACGGGCATGGTCAGTGCCACAGAAGGACTATCTCACTACAGATCTCTGTGAGTTCAGGGCCAGCCTGGTCTACAGGGCAAGTTCCAGGACAGGCTCCAAAGCAATACAGAGAAACCCTATCACGAACACCACTCCCCCCAAAAAGTATTTTAGATGTGCATATCAGATATAGTATAAAATACTTTCTGGACTACTTCCGTAACCTTCAGGTAATGGCCACACAAGCAATATACTTTGAGTCATAGGAACCAACACAACTTCATGCATAACTTACCCTTTCTGCAGTTTAACTTCCTTCATTTCTGCCTCCCTAAATGACTGGCTGTTTCTCCAGCAGACCAGCTACACTAACAGCCTCCCAAGCTCAGCTGATCCAGTTGGCAGAAAGGCCTTCCTGATCTCTCGTTTCACAGGCACCCCTGAGAATCAAGTAGTCACTGCAGTATACTGGCAATCGGAACACCTGGCTCTTTCTTGGCTTTTGTTTTGAGACAGAGTCCCTCCCATGTGAGAACGTACTCCATTACAGTCTTCAGCACACTCACACCTTTCCCAGGCCTCGCCTGCAGATAGTGGATACTGAGGTGAGACGGACAGGCCGCCCATGAACCACTGGAGGAACCCACCCTTGTACACATACGGGCAGCACTAAATGAAGGCAGTGGGATTTTTAAAAAAAGAGCCATTAGGTCGGGAGGGAGATTTCTTTCGGGAGGCCCAAGAAAGCAGAAGGAGTATGGGTGAATAAAATCAAAATTTTCAAAAATAAAAAAGTATTCATTCATTTATACCCAAATATCATCCTATTCACAGGAAATCTAAGAATGCAGAACAACAAAATTAGTTATAAAATTAAATCTGCATTGGGCTTTAGTGCTTTTCAAAATATTTCCAGTTATTTATTATTTGGAGTCAGGGTCTATGTAGCCCTGGTTGTTCTAGAACTCACTAGGTAGACCAGTCTCTGCCTGTCTCTGCCTCCCGGTGCTGGCATGTAAAGGCACGTGCCACCACACTCAGTACCGTAAAGTAGGGAAACTGAGGCTGAGACAAAAGGTGACGTGCTAACATTGAGGTCGAAGCCTTCAGTGTTTTAAAAATCAAATCCTCTGCGCCATTTCACCTTTGTTTCGTTAAACAAAAATGGTGCAAGAAAGCAAGCAGGAAGAATTGTGACTCAAACAATCGGGTCTGCAAGCGAATGGACTATGAGTAAGTGTGGGGGCAGAAGCTGTGAGCATGGAAGAATGACCCTGGTCCAGGACTTCAATGGAGGAGTGAAGAAGACTGTCCGTAAAAGGCATGGCAGAAGTGACCCGAGGGAGCTCTGCACCAAAGTCCCTTAATGACACCTCTGCACAAACAGATGGAGGGAGGGCATGCAGGATGCACATCCTGTCCTTGTCTGTCTTCCCAGACAGGAAGCTGACAATTAAACTTTGTAATCAAGATCAAGGGGTCTAACCATTCACTATACACAGAGCTATTACAGGTCATTAAAGAAATAAAAATACACACACAATCCTGTGCTAAGAATCTGAATGAGGCTATTTACACATCAAATATACCTTACTTAATAAGGAATGGGCTGCATTCCAAACAGGAAAACTGCCACAAAGAAACAAGATTTTGTTATTGTTGATTTTATGTCTTCTTGATACAGGGTTTCACTATGTTGCCTTGGTTGGCCTGGAACTGGCCATATACATCAGGCTGAACTAGAACAGATAGGGTTCTGCTTGCCTCTGCCTCCATAATGCTGGGAATTAAAGGTATGGGCCACCACTCCTAGCAGGCAATGAAATGCTTTGTCACACAAGACTTGGGATCCTAGCACTTAAGGCAGGAGGACTGAAAGTCCTAAGCCACCCTTGGCTATACAATGACCCTATATAAACCCCCCCCCCCCCACACACACACACATCAAGTAACAACAACAACAACAACACACCCTGTATCTTAAAGACTGGGGGTAATTTCATCCCATCATTATTCAGGTCAGCGTTGCCTAACTACTGAAAGATGTAAAGGGTTCACAAGCACAGTAAGTTACTTAACACACGCTCTGCATTATAAAACCAAGAAGTGTGAATAAGCCATCAGACACAAGGGGGAGTTCTAACTGTGTCCCTTCAAAACGAATGCTGTGATATCACAGTCACTCATAGATAAGGAAAGAAAACAAAAAGCATGGCATATAGCTCATGGGAAAAGGAGCACATGAAAAGCTAGCCTTGTACAAGGACTAACAGAACCTCCAATAGCAATACTTGAGTCATTTATAGTCAGAGTTGAGTTTTTTTAAATTATCAACAAATATTCATTTTCACTTATACCAAAGAGAAGAGTCAAGACACACTTTAATACTCAAAAACAAAACCTAAGATCTTCAAAGTTCTAAGAGAAACCTGAGAACTCTGACCTCAAAAAATCCAACCATCCACAACAGTTCTTCACTAAAACTAGTAAAGCCCTTAAAAAGGGGGAGGGGCACCTGCTGGTTAACTTTAAACACATTAGAGTCATACTATACATTAACTTTATGATAATAACTTTATCCATTAACAATATATACAAAATGCATCTGTGAAGAATACACATGGCTCGCTCACTCCTGTACTCCTAGGACTTGGGAAAGTGAGGAGAAATTGTCTTGGAAGTCAGAGTCAACCCAGAGTATAGAGACACTGTATCAAAAGACAAAACCAACAGCAACAACAACAAAAATATACATATATATGTACACGCATATAATACATTTTAACTAGGAGAATGCCATTAAACAAGAGACATTTAAAAAAAAAAAAAATCACTGCAAGTTCAACCGTCAAGAATCACTCCTGAGGCTGGACTGGCTACAGGGCATTTTTCCTTTCTGTCTGAGACAGCGTCTCGTGTAGCCCATGAGGGCCATGAACGCAATATATAGCTAGGGACGCCCTTGAACTTCTGATGCCCTGCCCCTGCATCCTAAGTGCTGGGCTTAAAGACACACCACTGGTTTATGCAGTGCGGGGTTTGAGCCCAGGCCGTCCTACACATTAGACAAGTGCTAGCTTGATTCTCAGCCCTGTATTTTTTAAGAATTTTAGAAAAAACTAGATACATTCTCACCACAAATGCTTATGACTACTAAACATACCAATTAAATGGCATACAAAGTCACATCAAAACCTTGGCTAGTGGGACAAATGGCTCACACTTTGTAATTCTAGCACTTAAGAACATGAGATAGGCTTGGGGGTGGCTGGGGAGGAACATGAGATAGGATTGGGGGGGAGGGCAGGGGGCGACGGGGTGACGGGGAGAAGAGCTTGAGCAAGCAAAGGAAGGAAGAGTGTGGAAATGGCTCAACTGATAAAGCGCTTGCCGCTACGAGTGGGAACCCGAGTGCCCCCGAGTGCCCCAGGGCCCAGGCAAGACGCTGAGCAGTGGCAGGCACCTAGAATCCAGTGTGAGGAGGGGGTGAGGTGGAGAACCCTGGACGTCGCCGGCTAGCCAGTCTAGCCAGCCCTGTGAACTCAGAGTCCAGTAAAAGATCCTGTCTCAAAGAAAGAAAGAAAGAAAGAAACATGTAAAGTAAATAAGGGAGTCACCTGCCATCAAACTCTGGCCTCCAAGTGCTCTACACACATATATCTTCACCACACACCCCACACACATACACACACACACATTTCTGGTAAGTATACAATAGTAGAATTAAAAAATATCAACATCAAAGAGATTAAGGGAAAACCAGGCTTCCTTTTGGAAAGAGATTTTTGGGTAACAACAGATCGGTATCAAAAATCCTCACCAAGATGGCATGACTGAACCCCAATGTGCCATACCCCAAGTCCATGCCTCAGGAGGTGAAGGCTGGATAATCGTTTGGGGCAGCTTGCAGGAGGCAAAGGCTGGAGCAGCCACCTAAAGCCCCTCGTAAGACATAACTGAACTGTGACCACCTCTACATCCTATAGGAAGTGAACACTCACTCCAGTATGAAGACCTCACGCATTACAAAAGTGCATTATGATAAAGTCAAATCAACAATGACACGGGGTACAGAAACGGGACTCCACTAATAAGAGAAAAAGAATTTAATAAAACACCAATCTCATCAATCATCCAGGAAGAGAAACTCCGTAGATTTTAATGGTATATAAAACTTGTTAAATATGAAAAAAAGATTTGCATTCAATACAGTAATAATCAACATTCACTTACTGATAGGTTCCTTCTTTAAATTTTAAGTGAAAAGAACTGACTAGTTTGTATGTCCACTAAAAACCATACAGAATCAATCTGACCAACAAATGACATGCATAAGATGTATCCACAGTGACAATCAGTTATTGGTCTAGCCACCAACATTAAGTACATAAGGGTAAGTTTCAAAAACAGGGTAACTAGACAGTGCAAACTGGGGCAAAGTATGCCTCACATTGAAGAAAAAAAGTTATTTTGTTATTGCAATCTTCTACTTCTACTTCTAAAAGGATCTAACCCATAATTTCAAGCCTTCAGCAGAATCCCAATTAACTACCTTCAAGAATGATGAATGTGTTGCTAACCTTTATGTCCATCCTTATCAGTGTCCAATTCTAGCGTGAGAGGGAATTCTGGGCTTTGTCTTTTCAACCTCCTTGCTTATAATACCTGAGAGGTATATATCCTGGATGTATCAGGCCCTTAAGGACATTATCAGTCAGGTCACTTAGGTATAATGCAGTAAAGTAGCCTGAAAGAGTATATATGCTGCCCTCAAAATGGCATTTTGAAGGCTACGTAAATGCAATTATACTGATAAAGAAGCTGCCAGATTAAAAAGGAAAAAACAAAAATAATTATACTGATGAGAAAGCTGCCACAGACTACTATATATAAATATACAGTGCCATCAACTTTACTGTTTAAAATGTCCTTGCTTCTTCTATCCCAGTAAACACACCCATTAAGCAAATAGAAGTTGTTTTACTATGGCTATGAACAAGGTTAGACGTGAGACAAATGACTCAATCAGAAAATCTAGAACATGCAAAGAAAAGGGCCACTTTTATGTCTAGAAAGAGAACCAATCACTAAAACCTAAAAAGAACTTCTGTGACATTGATTAAATAAAGAGGGAGATTTATTCTATAACCTTCTGAAATTAGTAATAGTGCTATAAAGAAAACAAATTAGCATTCAGAAGTACATTTAAATAGTGCAATCGTACAAATAATAAAGATAAGTAAATCACTGTACAGAACTCACATAAATACCACATCAAAGGTTAGGTCTTAAACATAAGAGTGAAATTGAAAAAGGCACTTTATATAACAATAAATGGAAATAGTATTTCTCTATACATAGTAACTACAAAAAAAAATCATACTGTCTTTAAATACATCTTATGTCTAGCCAAGAAATGACATTTTGAAGGAAAGGATCACTAAACACATCCCTTTTGAGAAAACCAAATAACTTGAAACTATTCCAAGGTGTCTAAGAAGGCTAGCGATACTCTCAGAAGTCAACCTAATAGGAAATCCCGTTGCAGGCTCTGCACATGGCAGACACTCTAAATATTGACGTGGTTAAATCTAAATGCTATATTCTACTGGACTGTCCATTGGGTTTGTCTCACTAAACCATGTACCAACTTTTACTTTTAAAACACCACCATCATCATTCAAGTATGCCAGAGTTTAAAAAAAAAAAAAAAAGATAAACAGGTGAAGGCTATTGGGATAGTTCTTTCTGAGTCAAGTAGCTATAGCTAGCCAAGAGTGTCCCCACCCCACCACACTCTGCCCACAAATAACTTGACTGCCAAATACTTCTATCAGGTTGTCTGTTTGGTCACTAATTCGATGACATCCTGACACTTTTCACTTTCAGGAAAACTGGGTTCTTTGGAGTTCCTTGGGCTTATCAATTAATTAGTAGTCAAGCAATGCTACTTTTCCTTCATTAATGAACACCATAAACATCTAAGTTGAGAGTAGGGCTACCCTAAGAATATTAAGAGTGTATAATAACGTGAAAATTATTAAAGTGCTAAATTTCATGTGCTTTTGTGTTGCTGTCTACTATAAACAGGGATGGGCGCAAATAAATTAAGTGGGAGTGCCAAAACAGTTTTGAAGAACACGTCTTTGAGCATTATTTACTTTCGCTTCATTTTTAAACAACAGGAGTATCTCATAAGTCATATGTGATATGTAGCATCTAACTCGGGACAAAATGGAAAAGGAACAATCTGAAGTAGCCGGAAACCAGTTAGAAATACTGCACTTAGCCACGTGCACCCTTTCCCGGTGAAGTCTGGGTGGCTACTCATTTCTCAGAAGCTACGCTACTACCGGTATGGACCACCTCTTTGTATAGCATTCATTATAATCTGCAAAAGTCTGTTTTTCTGCAGTTCGTTTGAGATATACTTTAGAGAGAGAGCCCTGGTAGGAACCCAAGGAAGTCAAAGTAAAACTTTGTTGACAATACAGAAAAATAAGGTAAATATTAACCCTACACACAATCTGGTTATATCTGCTAAATGACTTGTAACTATTTCAGGTTTAGTCTACAAAGAAAACAAACAGGACCGATACAATACGCTAAAATTATCTGACAAAGAAAGTAACTTCTTCCAAGTTGGGAAACCCGTGCCTTTAATCTACATGGCACAAATGAGAAGCGGCAGCCAGGCCTGGTGGCACATGCCTTTATTTCCAGCACTCCGGAGGCAGAGGCAAGCAGCTCTCTGTGGGTCCAAAGCCAGCCTGGTCTACATATCAAGTTCCAGGTCAGCTAGGTCTATGTAGTGAGACCCTGTTTCAAAAACAAGAGGAAGAAATGCCGATTGAGCAGAGTGCCGACTATGGGTATGAGAGAAGGGACACGTTGTCGAATGAATTACAAAAAGGTGAGCATCACAGGATGTCAACTACTATGATGCAAGAGTCAGGGAAAGAAGCAGAAGCCACATAAACCCTTAAGACAGCGCTATGTTCCACTAATAGTATACCTAAAACATTTTCATCAAGCAGATTAAAAATCAAGAAAAAGCCGATGTTTGAACAACCAAGAAATTACATAATTACATTTGTGAAAAAAAATTATTTTTTGGCTGCCAAGTTACATTGGGTGAAGTGTTCAGACCTCCTCAAACTTGACACTTTTTCTACCTTGAAAGTCATGCGGTAAAGACAAGGACATAAGTGCTGGTATATTATACAGCCATTGCCTTGAGATTAAAGAGATGATACTGTGGAACCCTAACATAACTGAGGTATCTGCTGCCAGCTCCAGAAAGGTGCAGAGTTAGTATTGGGAGCAAAATGCGAATCATCTCTCAGAGTTCGTCCAGTTGGATTACACGACAAATGACCCTAGTTAACCAAAAACATGTCACTGAAGTCTTGATTCCAGCCTTTCAAGAATTCAATAAATTATCATCTAGATATCCACAAACAGCTGTTTATCTTGAAAACACCCAGTCACACTTTACATTTCAAGGATTTCTCAATGAAGTCTAGACTAATTGCATCCCTCTTTACTTCAAGAGAGACCAGATTGTCAGGCATGTTTGGAATTCTTGCTCTGAAGAGTTCAGATTTGCATGCCTGGATGATAGGATAATATTCTGTGTTTCCAGGGCCATGATGATGCATTTGTCTATTGTACTGAGAACGTAATGCACTATCAAGCTCAAAAGAATCAAGTGCTTAGAAGACAGGCTTAAGAAGGCCATTTTACTGAAAGGCCCACATTAGAGAGACTTTTATGCCTGAGTCTCGTAGGTGGTTGACATGAGAGCTTGGTAAGTCAAAGACTACTAGGATTGATGGCAACAAAAGTGATCTCACACAGCGTGATGAATAGTGATGGTGTGGTCGCCATCATAGTCAGGATGAAGATAATTTAACTTTTCTACAGTGATGTTACAGGTAGGAAAATAAGTTTTTCCATTTTGAGTCCAAAAGTAGACCTGTGACACTTAATCATCCCAGTTAGAAGTAAACTGGATTTGGCAACAATTTTAATGAATTCCAGCAGATATATAGCTTCATGACTAATTCTGAAGTCTCACAGAGCTTGGTAATAGTATGAACTATGGTGAGCTGATCATCTTAACATAGGGACTGTAACAGATCTACCACTTTTTGATGACCCCATCAAGCTGAAGCCTGAAGTTCCAGAAGCATTGATGACATAAAAATGAAGGATTTACACTTCAGTCTTAGTAAACACTGATCTAGTAGCAAATTGTTTCCAGATCCAAAATCTGCTAGTCCTCAGTTATCAGTACGATTTTCCTGAGGGAAGAATCTACATATTTTCTTTTAATTCCAGAAGATTCAGATTCCTGAGTACCCTTCTCTGGACTTATTTTGGAACAAAAATATGGGTAAACCTCTGTCCAATACTCCTTAGAGCAAAGTCTCCATTTGGCCAATAAAGCTTAAGTCTTTTTATTATATACTTCATTCCAAAAGTCTAGAACTCAAATATCAGCTGTGATTATTCCAGACATGCATTTTTTTTTTTTTTTTTGAGATGACCCCAACCTGGGGAAGCATAGTAAAATAGGATCGTGGAAGGCTAATCTGCTAAGCATCCGCATTATTAATTTTTATACCCATGTCGCTCTGGAGACTCTCCCTTTTTTCTGTATCTATAAGGGTGATTCCGGGGTTTGTACCAATCCCCTTTGGAGTACCCTCTGTTGTGATAATGTGGTTTCTGCTCATGACTATAAAAGTATCGATGCTGAGTATAGTATTTATTGTGTTCTTTATATTCATTTTCTTTAATACTATTGTCTTCTGCAACAATAGCATTCACATCTTGTCCAAAAAGAGATGTACCATCAAAGGGTAAGTGTAAGATCTTCTCCTGGGTTTTCTTAGTCAGAGATGTGAGTCGAAGCCAGGCTTGTCTTCTATAGTCTACTGCCATGGCCATAACTCTGACTACAGAGTCCATTATGTCCCTGGTGGTACAAAGCTGCCAAAGCCCTGCATCCATGCCATCAGATATTATACACCTTGCTTTCCCACGATCAAACTCCGGATCATGAACCAGATCTTCCATGTCTTCCCAGAGTTTACGCTGATACTGAGTCATGTAGGCCATATAGCTGGCAGCTCGGGCTGCAATGGAAGCAGCATGGTAGAACCTACAACCCATGACCTCCATTTCTTTTGAGGTAGAGTCTAAAGGAGATGTCGCGTTCCCTCTTTTGCTGTGTTCTAGTACATCTATAATGGGTCCCTCAGCTGGAGGATTTGGCTGGAAAGGAGATGTGTCCTTGGCCACAGGATATACCCTGTGTCCCATGAAGGAAGAAGGATGGCAATCAGCAGGGTCTTTAAAAACTTCAGTGGTGGCAATTCTCAAAAGTGGATGCAACGGAGGCACCAAGCGTTTTTTAGAGGTCATCCAATCAGGCTTCCCCTCGCACGTTTCAGCTTCAGACTGTAATGTCACCCTCTTTATAACACCTCTTTGTTCCATTCTCTTCAAAAGACCCGTGAAACTAGACTGCGTGGGGTCAGCTGGCTGCCCCTTGTCATCAGCTGATGGAGATTTGCAATCACCCTCGTCTTCAACTGTGGATAAACTGTCCTCCTTAGAGGTGGACATATCCCAAGGGACCGACGAGTTCTCACTTGGCCTAGAATGATGAAATCTAAAACAACTCCTGGATTGCAGATCACGAATGACTCGGGACATCTCAGCCACTTGTGTCTGGAGATACAGGATGGCATCCTGTCCATTCTGTGAAGCTGAAGACATCGTGATAGGTAAATCTTCTTTGACCTCAGAAAAAGTCAAAGACTCTTGGGGTACCAGAAGTGATGATGAAGGCAGAGTCTGACAATTTTGTGATTTAGGTGTCTCTGTTTCAGAGAGATTAAGCTCTGAATTATTTTGATCATTTTTCTGGTTCTCCAACTGGTTCTCAACAGAAGAAGGTTGAGAAACTATTCTTTGTGGACTGTTGGCACAACTCCCAGAGGAGGAGCTGCTGTCTCCAATGGGAAGAGGAACACTGCAGCTAGGGCACATTTCTGGGCGATGATTCTCAGAGGGTGGCACCTTAGATTCAGGCATTCTCTGGGTTATCCACATGAACAAGAAAACCAAGGAAGAAAAAAAATATGCTTTTAATATGTTAACTTGCAAGTGCAGAGATGCATGTCCAGTAAGTAGAATTCAAATTTTAAATTACTATAAATAAGAATGACAAAAATAATCCACTATAGGTCAGCAAAAGATAACAGAAGCCAAATGCACAGAACTTATTACCCTCAACCCCATAAAAACTATAAGCATTAATGCTGAACATAAAAAAAAAAACCTCATGATTATAAACAAAATCATCTTGGAGTTGGGGAGATGCTTCGATATGTAAAGTGCTTGTCACACAAAAATGAGGACCTGAGTTTAGATCCCCAGTACCCACATAAAGGCAAGGCACACAACTGGACATCTGTAATTCTAGCATTAGGGAGATGGACACAGGCAAACTCCAAATCCACTGGCCACACAACCTAGGCAATCAGTGAGCTCCAGGTTCAACGAGAACTCCTCAAAAATAAAGTAACACAAGCAGGGTAGAAAGTGACTGAAGAGTCCCGACGCTAGCCTCTGCAGAGCCTTCACGCGCACACGTGTGCACCTCTACTTGCACATACATTTACACACACCCATACAAGCATGCACACACTCATGTGCCACACAAATAAAATAAATTTCAGTCCAAAGCAGTGCTTTTCTACTCTGCCGCTTGATCCTAGGCTGAGATGAGATGCTGTGGTGAGGTCACTTTTAATAAAAACTAATAAAAGAAAAAAAAAATCTGTTCAATATATAAAAGGCAGAGCTACTGGATGATAATAATGACAAAGGAAACTTGAATAATGCCCTCCTGAAACTGGAAAAATAACAATCTTTTAAAACTCTCTCAAGTGGAGCCATTTTAACTCTCCTTAAGAACTGTTATTAACTCCCCACGATTAACCTTCCAGTTGTGTATTTCTGCTTTACAGTTTGTAGTTTTAAGGAGCTTACATATTTGGTACTTCATTTCATCCCCACAACAACCCTGTGAGGTAGGACTTGTTCTCATTTGAATTGAAAAACAAAATAAAGCAACACAATGCTAGGGCTAAAACCAAGTGAGAAACCTCAAACTGAGCAGTTCTGACCACAGATCCAAGTCTCAAGTTCCTGCCTCGTACAACAAGGTCCTGGCCACCTAAGTGAGCAAGAGCCAGGAATTCTTTAATCCATCAAGAAAAGCTCATTAACCGAAATTTGGGCTAATTCAGTGACAGATGGAAGCCAACATTGCCATGAAGGGTTCAAGCAATTCAACTCTCAGAGTAAGGCGTTGGTTTAAAGGTCAACCCTACAAGTAGCAAGTCACATGTACAGTTCATGCGGAAGAGAAAAGATAAATTTCCTGTGGCCACATAGTTCAAAAAGTAAAGAATTCAGCTGTATAGGTGCCAGAAAGGAGGGAGGTGAGGGTAAGAAAAAAGCTTGTGGTTTCTAATTATATTTCCGTTTATCAGTTACTACTCTCCAGTATTAAGTTTCCTGCAAATTTAAGGAAGAGCTCACAGAAGCAAATGACTCCTTGAACTACCAAGGCTAGCCCATCCTTAGAAATGAGCATTTTCTAGAGCACTGATGCTCTTAAACACAGCTATTATTGCTTTCCTCACTCTTCAGAAATAAACAAAACAAAACAAAAACACTCGTAACTGACACAAGGGAAAAAGTTTGAGTCAAATGTAATGTACTTACATCACTATGAGAGGTGCTAGGCTCTTCATCATCACTGCTGACCAGATCAATATATTCAAGAACAGGTCTTAATGGTCCTTCCTATAAAAGGAATTGAGGAAATTCATATCATGAACATCATTTAAACCAAACCAGCATTTTAAACAATGTTCTTTGTTGGGATTAGATCTGAGAAGGCAGACACACAAGTAGCAGAAAAAAACAATAAACAAAAGTATACTATTCAGAGTATATTTTTTTATTTAAAGTGACTGAGCAGGGCATGATGGTACATGTCTACAGAGCTAATCAGTTTAAAAGCAGGGGCAGGAGAACTATGAACTCAAGAACAGCTGGGCTATTGCACAGCAAGGTCCAGACCACCCTGGCCTATAAAGTGAGACAGTATCTTCGGAAAGGGAAGGGGAGGGGAGGAGAGGACGGGGAGGGGAAGGGGAAGGGAAGAAAAGGGGAAGGAAGACACCTAGAAGTTAGAGCCTAAACCCCCGGAGACATAGCCCAGTACATTTCAGCTAGAATGAGTATTAACAGTTTAAGATACCCAAGTTTGTGAACACCAGAGTATATAGCACAAAACATGGAGCTCTTTGACCAATGACTTAGCTTCATTTCTCCAAATTTATGAGAATAAAACATCAAACCCAGATGCTTCTCCAATCTTCTTCCTATTCTTATGTCAGACTTAAAAGCCCAGATCTCAATTCTATATGCAAAAAAGAATTAATAAAATAACATTACACTAGGAATAACATAATATAGGAATACTACAGAAGAATATAAAAACTGAAAAAGTAAGTTAACTACTGAGTGTAGACATATAATAAAATACAACTAATATTAGTGATGGTAAAAAGACTGAAATATCCTTAAGATAATCTGGGCACAATGGAAAAAAAAAAAAAAAAAAAAAAAAAAAAAAAGATGAGAAAATTCAGCTCTTATCCCAAAGAGCCAAAACCAACCAAACAAAAACCAAAATCATGGGATCAAAGAAGAGCAAGTGACTAGAATACACTACTGCCAGCACTGTAGATGTGCAGAGACAAAGGTTCCTGGCCAGCAGCTGGACATGCAGGCCTGTAATAAAGGTGTATAAACATTTGGGAGTGAGATTGGGAGTTGCCCACCCCTACCTCAATAAGACTACTAAACTCTCAACTAAACCAAAATGATTATAGACCAATGAAAAGTCATCAGTGCTTCACGTGGGCACAAACACATACACAGTATGTACACAGTAGTACATAATATATACTATGTAGTCTTTTTGCTTTTTCGTTCTTGTTTTTCAAGACAGGGTTTCTCTGTATTGCTTTGGAGCCTATCCTGGAACTCGCTCTGTAGATCAGGCTGGCCTCGAACTCACTGAGATCCGCCTGCCTCTGGCTCCAGAGTGCTGGGATTAAAGGCGTGCACCACCACCGCCTAGCTACTATGTAATCTTACCAAGTAGTTCAATAGTCTATAGTCTTACTACGTAATCTTATCAAGTATAGTCAATAACCATATAATAAAAGGCAAAGAAAGCAATAGAAAAACAACAACAACAAAAAATCTAAAATCTAAGGTATGACTGGTATATGCCTATTTTTTTCAGCACTGGAGGTTAGCGCAGAAGTTTGAGGCTAGGCTGGGCTATGAGGTGAGAACTTGTCTCAAAATTTTAAAATCTAATACACTAGAATAAAAAAGGGGGAGAGGGTAGATAGGAGAAAAACACAACCGATGTTAAGGGTTCCTAGAGCGAAGAAAGCTGCTTGTTGTAGATACAAGATCATCTACTTCCAGATCATCATCTGTTTTTCTCTTAGGTTTTAGTAAACCATAAATTACCATCCTTCTGGATAGTGATGCAGACATCAAGATAAACCAGTGAGCAAAACTTCAAGGCCATGAAATATAATAAAGGAACTGGAATTTTTGGTCAAGCTGTTAAGATGAACATCCAGGAGATGGAAAAAGGGGGGAACATAGCACAAATCACTTGTCAACAGAGCTGTACCATCTACTTTAAGACTAAAGCCTACCCTTGGTATTGACACTGTTCGATCAGTCTATCATATATGTTCTATTTTCAAGATGGAAAGGTATCAGTTTTCACCATTCATATTATCACCATTGTTTGGATCCTTCAAGCAATGATATTTAGGAACTTACTAAATGTATTATTATCCTCCACTTTCTGGCTTATTTGTTTTTGGTATAGGGTATATGTAGCCTAGGCTGGCCTGGAACTTCTTTATGCAGCCCATTCTGAAGCCCACAGGCCTTCTTAACCTCCCAAGTACAGGGATCACATGCATTATGGCTGTGTGTCATCAGGCCTGGCTTTTAAGAACTTAATACTGTACACAGAAACAGTCAAGAAAGTTTCCAGGTATCCAGAGGGATGGGCAGAATTTCCATAAACTGAGTAATGAAAAAGGGTTAGTCTTGGCACATATCTACAACCCCAGCATGGAGAGGAAGGAGAGTTAGTTCTAGTCTAGTCAGGTTAGACCACGTAGGCAACTGCAGGTCAGCTGGACACCACAGAATTATCTCAAGAAAACAAAAATAAGCTGGGCAGGTACAGTACAGGCCTGTAATACAGGACAACTGCTACAAGCTCAAGGCCAGGACTAAAGAATAGCATTCAAGGGACTGGTGGTGGAGAGCTTAGCATGCACAAGGTCGTGGAGTTCAACCCCTGGTGTTAGGGAAAATAAAAACACTTAAGTCAGGTGTGGAAATATCCATCTAAACTCCCGGCATTCAGGAGGCAGAGGTAAGAGGGTTATTAAGTAGCCAAAACAAGCCCAAGGAAAATGCTGGCTCAAACATAAAAAAATTAACAATTCTTAAAATGTTCTGAAGATATGGCCAAAAATAAGAACAGGCAAGATAAAGGAAGACTACCAGAACTTTGCTACCAAACCATTTCAATGATAGGCAACTGTTGTGGAACTATAAAAGGTAATTTCATGTATTTGTGGTAATTAAGACAAAAAATGAAAAAATAACCAGGACATATAAAACAGAGGGGGAAAGTTTACTCATGCAACGAACAATTACTGATTCACAAGCAATAGAAGGTGACAGGGACAACAAAGTGATGATGAATTTTGACTCTTACTTGACAGAACTGAGAAGACCCGGCCCCACCCTGAGCAGCAGCAGCACCCTGTAGCTGGTAAAAGGGCGCAGAGTTTCTGCTTCCTGCCTGTGGACACATGACCAGCGGCTTCTCTATCTCTGTTTTCTTCTCTACTGTGCACTGAGTCAAAATAAACCCTTCACTGCAGAAGTTGCATGTCAAGTATTTGATCACAGCAGCAATGCGGAAAGACTAATACAAAGACATTAGAGACTGGAAGGAAAGTAATTATAACACGCCAAAGAAAGGTTCTTATAAATAAGTAGAGTACACTTTGAACTAATTTTCACTGTAGATACAGGATAATTAGCAGTAATCCTCCTGCCTCAGCTTCCTGAGTGCTGTGATTCCATGTGTTTACCATCACACTCTGGCTTGTCTTGAGATAGGATCTCACTCCCTACAGTGCCCAGGCTGACCCTCAATCTTCCCAATGCTTGGATTTCAGGCACTCACCAAGACCAATTTCCTTCTTATCTTTACTTAAGACTGTTTTCCATACTGAATTTGAGGAATTCAAACATTTAGTATTCCAGTTATTCTACTCCTAATTAATAAAATGTATTGAGCTCCATACCAGGCTCTGTGCTAAGCTTTCCAAATTATACCACCCAATTTCCATAACTGCTTTACAGAGATTCTAATTACTGAAATCACCCTATTATGGAGATAAAACTGAGTGACATACACACAACTGGTGTGTGGTTACTATTAATTCAGAGATACTTTAAAGTACAAATCAAATTTTAAAATATTGCTGCTTATTACCTAAGTTTCCAAGTTAACATCTTCCTTCATCCAGTAAAAAACAAAAAACCACTACTGCCTGTATATTTCATAATGATGCCCAATCAAATAAGTTACTAATTCCCCAAGAAGCAATGTTCATAATACAAGTATGAAGAAAAAGATAATCTCCTACAATATTTATAATGACTACCCATTCCTGTATTAAGTACAAAATACAAAAGCATGTGATCCTTCAATTGTAAGGTTTTGTTTTTGGGTTTTTTTTTTTTTTTTTGGTTTTTCAAGACAGGGTTTCTCTGTGGCTTTGGAGCCTGTCCTGGAACTAGCTCTTCTAGACCAGGCTGGTCTCGAACTCACAGAGATCTGCCTGCCTCTGTCTTCCAAATGCTGGAAATTATTATAAGGTATTTTATCTGACCTTATACTACCAATTAGTAATAGTCTTTATCTCCTCTTCTACCAATACAAAACACAGGATTCAACTCAAAATGCCATTACAGTTTAGCAGCAGAGGCTCATGAAGAATATATCAGAACACAGAAGAGTATTGTTTTAAAATATATTGCCATAAACTATTTGTATTCCTTTAATTAAATACCAACTGTCAAAATGAAAACCACCAATTTTTCTATTTAGAAAGAGATGTTAGATCCACAACTGTTTTACTTCAAAGAAAGCAAAGTTAGGGTCATACCTTATTTCTGCAGTACTGTATTTAACATTTTCAAATGGTTTCCACCTGCCTACTTTTTGTCCCTCACTCAAGATCTGTCATATGGCCCATCTTTCTCCTACCCTAAAAACTAAAGAAAATATAAAAGCACCTATCTCCAGAATTACACATAATTCTGTTCTTTCATACCTTTCCTTTCTTTTCTATTCAAAGTGCCTTTTTAAATATTCAAATATCTGGGGACATAGCACTCAATTAGCAAGCAGAAATCCTAAAGTCAATCCTTACCACCCACCCATACATACCCACCCTCCAACCCACACACAGTCACCCCCACAATCAATACAAATCACCAACCACTATTTATAGAAAAATAATACACTATCAAGTCTTATGCCTTTTCTGTACGTGTGTTTTATGTGATGCCCCTACAGGCATGCGCATGTGAGAGGGAACCTCCGTGCTCTCACCTTCCACTCTGCTGAGGCAGGGACCCTCGTTTCTGCTCTTGTTGTCAGGTTCCCCGACTCTAGCTGGCTGTGAACTTGGGATTACAGATGCTCAACTGCCATCACATTTGTTTATTTTAATTTATTATCTGTAATGGGGGTTCCAAGGATAGAATTCAAGTCAAGTGCTTTTACTCACTAAGCCATTTCCTTGGACTCCTTGTGTCTTGTCTTTTAAGTATTCTGTGCTTTTTATACAGGAATTTTCTATTGGGGCCATTTTCTTCTATCATTTCTGCACTAAAACACTGACAATCAAGGATAAGGCTATATTTCAATCAAATGTATAGGTCTAACATCAAGGACATACAACTTTGCATATTCTAAGCCTTGATACTGTTTTGCTTAATGAGTGATTCATTAGGTAGTCTAAGCAACCTAGTCAAAAGATGCTTTTGTCAACTAGAAAGATGGCTCAGTAGTTAAGTTCATACTGCTTTTCCAGGGGACCCGGGTTCAGTTCTCAGCCACCATGTGATAACTCAATACCACCTGTAACTCCAGCTCCAGGAGAGCAGACACTTTCTGGTCTCTGTACCTACCCCCATGACAAGCAGTTAGACACACACAGTGGTTTTAAATCCATCATTTTAAAATAATGTTTTCTGCATGCATTCTTCCTACTTCAGAAAGAAGTATTTTAATATTCAGTCTGGGTGCTCAGGTTTATGTTTTGAAATTCTGAATATCTTCATAATTATCTTGTTCTGACGATTATAATAGATTCCTAGCAGTTTGCATGCCTTTATATCTAAGGTGGTACTGTGAACAATCCTGTAAGCAATTACTAAGCTCACAGTTTTTTTCTTTTGGAAGTAAAAAAGTTATAAAAGAAATCCCATTTCAAAAGAAAATATTAATTACAAGTTGAATAAAGGACCGTATTGCTAAACAGAAAATGTAATTAACTGACAGGCAGAAACAAAAAGTTCTTACCAATGTTATTCTCTTTCTTGATTTAGGCACTGTCCTAATTTGCTTTCCTGTTGCTGTGATATTCAAAGTCACAGCCCAGCTCTGAGGGAAGTCAGGCAGGAACCTCAAAGCAGGAACTGAGAAGGTATGCTCTTATTGATGCTTGCTCAAGAGCGTTAGCCCTCCCCACAACCCCATGCACAGCTAGCTTTTATATCCAGCAAATAACCACCTGCCTAGAAACATACTACTCAGAATAGGCTGGGTCTCTATCAATCAAACATCAAGAGAATGCCACACAGTCATGCCCACAGGCCAGTCTAATCTAGGCAACTCTCAACTGAGGCTCCTTCTTCCCATGTGACTAGTTTATGTCAAGTTGACAATAAAAACTTACCAGTACAAGTGCCACTTGTAAAATTGTATTGAGTTGAAAGGACTGGAGAGATGGCTCAGCACTTAAGGGCACTTGTTGCTCTTGCAGAGGACCCAGACTGCATTTCCAACGACCATGTGGTGGTTCACATCTGGACCCCAGCAACCACACCATGGCTCACAACCATCCACAACTCTAGTTCTCAGGAGATCAGAGGACCTCTTCTGATCTCTGTGGGCACCAGGTATGAAAGTGCTGCTGTACATGCATTCAGGCAACCAGTCATACACATAAAATAATTTTTTAAAAAGACTGTTAAATTTATTACCTTTGCAAATATCAAAGAGCACCTATGAAAAATGTACTTCCCTGAATATTCCAAGAGAAGTTCAACAAAAGGATTCATTTTCACATCTCCAGATTTATATTACTCCTTTCTTTCCCCATGCTATTTGTGGCTTAGTCTACATCTGAGAGACACAGAGGGTCTCCTGTCCAATGGTAGTTTACTCTTGTGTAACTTTGTCATACATGATTTTGTTATAAATTACAAGCTAGCTGGGCGGTGGTGGTGCACGCCTTTAGTCCCAGCACTTGGGAGGCAGAAGCAGGTGGATCTCTGTGAGTTAAAGGCTAGCCTTGTCTACAGAGTGAGTGCCAGGATAGGCTCCACAGCTACACAGAGAAACCCAGTCTCAAAAAACCTAAATAAATAAATAATAAGTAAATAAAATGCAAGCTAATAATCAAAACCAAGTAAATCAATAAGTTATATTACAATGTAGTTTATACTGAGAAACTTAAGACAGAAACCTGGTTTTCATCTTTACTAGTTAAGAGCTACCAGAGAAATAGAATTGTGTCACAAAGAGCACAATATTCTTTCTGTTCCTGGATACTTTCATGCTTCACTAGCACACAGCAAGTCTAGAACTTCCTAAGTAAGCGGCTCAGTCAGTACTCCAACTCAGGCTCTTCCCCTGTGACCTTCCCAGTGCAGGGTTCCAAATGTATCTTAAAATAAGCCATCACTAATCATCACTTAAATGATAGCACTTACATGCTCAGACAAAGAGCTATACATTATACTTTATTCTTGATGCAAAGACAGAAGTAGCTTTGTACGTTTAAAATAAAATTTAAATACTACTTTTAAAATTCATATCAACAAACACCTGAATTAACTAGTTACAAGCTATAATGGTATTTTATTTCACAAGATATAAAATAAAACAATTTACCTCCCCCATCCCCACAAGATAGGTTTCTTTGTGTAGCCCTGGCTGTCCTGTAACTCACTTTGTAGATCAGTGTCCTCAAACTCAGAGATCCACCTGCCTCTACCTCCCAGAGGGCTGGGATTAAAGGCATGCGTCACCACACCCAGCTACAATGAACTTTTTGAACCTTACTCTTTATATAGTCTATCAATTCCTCAAAAGGGGATGTATTATAATGAAGACTTACTCCTTTTACTCTTACATGAAGCATCAAGGTAAATATTCTGCTCACAAGTACCCTGTAATTCAGGAAGAATCTGGAATACTTGTCCTATAGAGTCATAAAATCCTTTATCACAACACATTGACTTTGGAGTGGTAGTATTCATTACCAACATTCTCCTTTCTCCAAAATACTTCAGTCTGCTAGGAAAAAAGGAACAAGACACCGTGTATCTGGAAACATCACTTCAGATCCTCAAAGTTGAAAATGAAAAGGACAGAGTGCAATGTGCAACAGAAAAACTATCAAGAACATAATTTTATGAGGACTTCCCTCAAAACAACCCCACTAAAACACCATACACAATAGACTGCCACAATGGTTCAATGTTGGGTAGGATATTCTTTATGGATCACTATTTTATAGTTAGCTAAAACTTCCATATACAGATCAGGTGAACGACAAAGAACTATACAGCTTTTATAACAGGCTGTAGCTAACTACAGCATTTCAGGAGAGCTGTAAAGAGCTGTAAGGGCAGGGATATTCTCTGGCTAGCTACTACTTTAGGAAGAGCCAACAAACTTAACCACTACAGGTGAAAATCCAAAGCATTCCTTCCCCTTAATCTTCACTTTATGAAGTGTTCAGAGATCCAAATGTCCCAAGTTGTATTCCAAAATGACAATACCTAGGTTCCGCCCTGAATTCCTGATTCAACAGATCTGGAGTGGACCCAGGAATCTGCCTGCTCACACTTAATGCTGGAAAACTACTGTCCCCAAAGGAATAAACTTAGAAACACATAGCAATGTTCCAGGTGGTGCAGAGTTCCTCATTGTGACCAGCAATTGTACTGTGCTGTAACAAGATGACCTCACAAGTTAGGGACATCCTGAAGCTATCTTAGAAGATATATCACAGTAAGATTCTGGGCTCTTTTTGGTTTTGTTTTCGAGACAGGGTTTCCTCTGTGTAGCTTTGGAGCCTGTCCTGGAACTAGCTCTTCTAGACCAGGCTGGTCTCGAACTCGCAGAGATCCGCCTGCCTCGGCCTCCGGAGGGCTGGGATTAAAGGCCAGATGATGGGCTCTTAATAGCCCTTTCCTATCACCTTCACATTAGCTAGTCCTGTGTGTCTACGTTTGGAATGCATTCTTGCCTCATTTCGAAACAAAAAAAAAAAAAAAAAAAACAAAAAGCAGTCTTAAGAGACCAGACTTTTGTCCCAAGTACAAAATGGACAGACTTAAGATCTGGGAGGGGCCATTATGTGCATAACAATCCTTTAGGCCACACACTTTGTGATGCCAGCTGTAGTTGTTCCGGTATCCCTTCAGGTAAGCAAGCATCCAGGCATCTCTTCCTTGTGTGGCTGCTTTTCGACATTCCTGACTATCTGTTGAGTGATGAATGCATGGTGAGGTTTAATCACACACCGGCTTACCACACTCTTTTTCGGTCCAGAAAACCGTGATTGCCAGCCTCTACTTACACTAACAAACTGAATGTCATCTTCATTTTCATCCGTTGTTGACTCAGATGCCTCAGGCCCAGCTGGTGGGACAGATTCTATTATCTATAAACAAAAGCCAAAACACACGTATCTATTCAGTCACACACTCGAAGGAAGAAATTTCTTTCTTTCTTTCTTCCTTTTTTTTTTTTTTTTTTGTTTTGCTTTGTTTTGTTTTGTTTTTTGTCCCCCCCCCCCCCCGCCGAAAAAAAAAAAAAACCGAGTTAAGACAAAAGCCCCGGAGGGGACGGCGCGATCACGCACAGAAGATCCGGCTCTCACACTGCATGGAGGCGGGTTCTGCTAGGGCGTCTCGGAGCTGCGGCGGAGAGACCTAGCCTTCTTCCCCGGCGAGTTGCCTGCCACACACAGCCCCCCTCCCCGCCTCCTCCAGGCGTGGGGATGCAGGCTCTAAAGCTCCGGGATCGGGGACGCAGGCTTGAAAAGCGAGGCCAGCCTGCCCTCCCCAGCCGTGCCTCACCCTCGGGGCTGCGGCTGCCGCCGCTAAGGGCGGCCGGGGGCTGGGGGCGGCCGGCCCGCCATTGTTGCGGGCTCGGCGCCGACGTGCACCAGGCCCGGAGGCCCAGCACTCGCCGCAGGCCGCGGCCCAACCGAGGCCCCCGCGGCCTGGAAGACAAACCCTTCGGGGGAGGGGGGATCGGGCTCGCCCGGGCCGCCGCCACTCGCTCACCTCCGGCCCCGGGTCTCCCATCTCTCCCACGGCCCGTCAGCACCACGCTCCCGCCGCCGCCGCTGCTGTCCCCGCCGCCGCCGCCGCCACGACTTCCCTCTCGCCCTGCGCCGCGCGACCCGCCCTGCGTGAGCGCCCACGCAGATGACGCCTCGGGCCGCGGGGACGCCGAGCCGCTAGACCCCACCGCCGCGCCGCTTCCAGCGCCGCTTTGTACGCTCCCCGCCTTCCCCCTCCTGCCCCGCGGAGGATCCTGGGAGTTGTAGTTCGCGCCGGCCTCGAGGCCGCCGACCGCGTGGCAAGGGGAAGCAGGCGAGGACCTGGGAGCCCGGCGCTCGCCTGCAGCTCCGGGAGGAGGAGGAGGCGGCGGCGGCGGCGAGGGGCTCGACAGAGTTTTGGCCCCGCGTAAAATCTCGTTCTGCTGCCGCCTTTTACTTGGGAGACACTGGCCCGGGGCGGGGGAGGCGGGGGGGAAGGGGGATGTCCACGACAACAAGCGGGAGAGATGGAAAAATGGAGGAATTTTTTTTCCCCCTTTTACATCTTGGCAAGGGTGGCAGGTGCAGAAGCTTGTGTGGCGTTTCTGAGAGGTCGTTAATTCATGCAGTAGGCTCCCAAAGTGACTTCCTTGTTCACGGGTCTCCAGAAGGCCGATGATTCCTGTAAACCTGAAGAAGCATCACTGATTAGGTTCCATGGGGCTGCCAGTGGTCTTTCATGCTTCTCTCTTAAATCTCCTCAGGCTAGGCTGAGCTGGACACGGAAGTATGGGCAAAAGAGGACCCGTGGAAAACAGACCTGGTGATGTCAGTTAACCCGTCCAGACCTTTATTGATAATACTGCCATAAAAGCAAGACTCAGTGGTCTTTGTTTTGGGCCGCAGGGATGGTGACTGCAAATGGTTTGTTGCTGCCTTTTTTCTCTTTTCCTTTTTTTGGGTTGAGGTGTGGAGTGGATAGGTTGAGGCGAAGTCCAAGATGCAATGCACTTACTTGGACTTTCGGCAATATGCTTAACCCCTTGCCTAGCTAGTATCTACACCCCCCCCCACACACACACACACAGGAATATATTCCCAGTAATGGAAAAAATAGAATCTTATAAGGGAAGAAGTACCCAGAAATCTTTTTTCTTTTATAACTTTTTCAGGTTGAAAAAGAATACAGGCCCTCCTTATGGGTCCAGTGTCCTTGCTTTGTATGTTGAAGAAACCAAAGCTGGTTAAGGATGGCAGCCTGTTGGTTGAAATATCAGATTTATTTGTTGACTGTGGAACCTCACTGTGGTTCAGGTAGCCCACCAAACTTTCCTTCGTACTACTGCAAATGTATTATAAATTTTAGAATAGGTAGCAATGTCCCCTGAGGGACATTCTTTTGGTATCTCAAAACTTAAATATAATAACCACTGATAATCTCTTAAATGATGTTACATTACATGATAAAGAAACCGAGGAAGGAAAACACAAATCTGTACAAACACATTCTCAACAAAACAAGACAGAAACCCTCAAGTCTGCAGCTGGCCACATGACCTGCACCTGGTCATATGACCTTAGGTGGTATTTTTAACTACCTGCCTCTACTACCCATTCTGTATTCCTCCAACCTCAGCAATTCGTCAGCAGGTCCTGGCTCTTTTCCTGAAGCAATGCTTGGATTAAGTTGTTGTAGCTTCCCATAGACTTTAATCACAGGACACTATAGCACTAAGAGATGCCCTAAAGGATGGATCTCTTCCACTCCAGACATTATCCTTCTTACCTCCGTGGTGGAGAAGCAATCCAATTCCCCCATGATAATCTGGATCAATCACCCCTCCTAACACTGTTATTCCTTTCTTCACTTATTGGCTTAAGAGCATCAGAAACCCAAAGTGGTGGCCAGGGGGACTGAGCTTCCTATTCATGAATGTTTGTTGTCTCCTGGCAGGTACACTCCCCACTCCGGAACTGAAAGTTGTAGGCCACCAAAACTTAAGGTGGCAGGATGGAAAGCAAAAATGTTAGTAGTGGATCACTAGGGATGAAAATGAGTGGAACTATTCCCTTTTCCACCCCTCAATTCCTGGACCCATGGACCATAGCTATGGAGAAACTACACCATATATTGGACACTGATTCAAGCATATACTGTCTTCTGGAGAACCCAGCCCCAGCCATATGGGTTGCTGCCACCTAATTGGCACAGTAACTCTGTCTTCAAAAGGCCATTATGTCTTTCTATCAGGCCTGCTGTTTCAGGATGGTGAAGGACATTGTGGACCAGTGAATTTCCTAATCATGACCCATTTTCACACTTTTCTGGCTGTGAAGTGAGTCCGTTAGTCAGAAGCAATACTGTATGTACTATCATGAAGGTGGATAAGGCATCTGTCTGAGTTCACAGATGGTGGTTTTGGCAGAAGCATTATGTGCAGGAAAAGCAAATCCATGACCAGAATAAGTATTTATTCTAGTAAGGGACAAAGTGGTGTCCTTTCCACGGAGGAAGTGGACCAATATAGTCAACCTGCTATCATATCAATGGCTGATCATCTTAGGGAATGGCGTTAGTGTTTATGTCTTTATTGGGGAATTGAGACCATTACTATTGAGAGCAATTGTTTAACAATCAATTACAGTATGGTGGTTTGATTGAAAATGGCTCCCATAGGTTCATAGGGCATGGCACTAGTAGGATGTGTGGCCTTGTTGGACTAGGCATGGCCTTGCTGGGGGAAATGTGTCACTAGGGGTGGTGAGCTTTGATGTTTCAAATGCCCGAGCCAGACCCAGTGCCATTCTCTCTTCCTGCTGCCCGAGAATCTGGATGTAGAACTTTAATCTACTTCTCCAGCACCATGTCTGCTGGTATACCACCATGCTTCCCCCCCATCATGCTAATGGTCTAAACCTCTGAAAGTGTAAGCCAGCACCCATGAAATGCTCTCCTTATAAGGGTTTCCGTGGCCATGGTGTCTCTTCGCACCAACAGAAAAGTAACTAAGACAAACAGGAATTTTCTTAGGATGTATACTGTTGTGAAGAGACACTATACAACGTATAAAAGGATGCATTTGATTGGGAGCTTGCTTAACCGTTTCAGAGGATGGATGAGTCCATGAGCATCATAGCAGAGAGCAAGCATGGCAACAGGTAGGCAGGCATGGCCCTGAACTAATAGCTGAGATCTTACACATCTCACCAACACCAAGAGGCAAAGAGAAAACTGGAATGGCATGGGTGTTTCAGGCTTTAAAACTCACCCCCAGTGCACACGTCCTCCATCAAGATCTGTCTGAGGGTGGGCTGACAGGTTGCCTTTTGGTCCCTTGGTAGTGTGGTAGGTGTAGTGTGGTAGGTGAGGAGACTCACTGGGAGGCAAGCAGACTGGCTTTTGGGGGATCCTTATTGGAAATCAGATTCAACAGGATACCTCAAGGTCCCCAGGAAGCAGTGTTGGGGATGTCAAACAGAGGACTATATTCTAGTTTTATATTACAGTACTGAATTTTGACTTTAGGAATTTTAATAAATATATATATATATATACATATATATGTGTTATGTGTTTGTGTGTATGTATATATATATATATATATATTAACTACATTCTTCACAATCCGTTTATGATTCACTTGGACTTTCTGCAGTGTGCTTAAGAATCCATCATCCTTCTTTTTCTGTTTTGAAAAATCTAATCATTTTACCCTAGGATAAAACTTTATGTTGCCATACATAATTCGTATCTTAAAAAGTCATCTTTTATTTCCCTTATCAATATCATGACAAAGCAACATAACAAATTTATCAAATCATCCAAAATAAAACTGAGTCCAAACTACATTTGTAACCTAGTGTAACAAATTAATATTACCTGACCATACATTATTAATTATGTCTGTTGCCAGTCCCAGACAGATTTTATTGTTGCTTGGATTTCTTTAAAAACCTTTCTTACACATTTTTCTCTTGGCGTCTCATGACTCTGGGCGTTACAGAATGTGACATTCTTGCAAGAGTTGATTACAAATCTTCCAGCAACCTTGACTAGTAAAACCATATCAACACAGGCAAAAGCAGAAGAAAGATAAACTACACAGAGAGCCAAAAATCTGCCCATGCTAACCCTGTTATCACAGTTTCAGATACAAAAGACATCTGCTTGAAAGAACCGGGAGAGGTTGTAAAGTATTTGTGTCAAGGAGAAGTGAAGAGATTGTGCCCAGTACTGCAGACTGGACAAGAGACTTGCTGTTTGAGCCAGAGCTGACAGATTATCCCCAGAGCATTTGTATTTCAAACAGGTCAGACATGAGGAAGGAGACTTGTAGCCAAATGGTACTGAGGTCCCCCTGAGATCAAATGTCACTTCATTTCATTCCCCAAATCATTTTTAAATGTTTTTAAATTTTAACTTTATTTTTAACTTCACCTTTTCCCTATCTTTCCCCAATCCTGTATACCCTCCTTTCTTGATTCGTCTTGAGATCATGGTCTCTTTTATATATATACATACAGAGAGAGGGGGAGAGAGAGAGGGAGAGAGGGAGGGAGGAAGAGAGGAAAAGAGAGAGAAATAATAAAAAGAAATACACCCCGATTCAGTGATTTTAGTGTTGTGTGTCTATGAGTGCAGGGCTGACCACTTGGAATTGGATAATGCATTCAGGAGCTGAATGTAGCTCTTTTTCTACTTATGGAATTCCAGAAATCTCACCCTTCCATGTTAGCATGTCTATTGGTGGTGTACTTTTTCTAGTCCTGTTTAGGTAGTCATATTTTTAGTGTGTCTTGAGTTACATTTCCATCATTTCTATAGGGACAATTTCACAGATTTCCCGAATTTCTGTCTCTTTCAACTTTTCATCCCGTCCTCCATGATGTTCCCTCAGCCTTGAGTGCCAGAGTTGTGTTGTAGATGTATTAGTTGGGACTGGGCAACACAAGGTAATTTTTTCTATACATTACATTTTTGACCGTGTGTGTGTGTGTGTGTGTGTGTGTGTGTGTGTGTGTTTCCTATTAATGATCTTCATCTTTGATTAAGAGTGTGAGCTACACTTATGGGTTTAATGATAAATATTTAAAATGCAGTTATGAATTATACTGATTTAGTAAAATGGCAATAATAGGTTCTATTCTAATATTTATGATCTCACTTGTCCCAAGTAGTTGACTAGGTTTCCAGTACGTGGCATTATTTCCCTACTATTGAATTGACCTTAAGTCTTGTTAGCCAGATATTGGTAACTATCGAGATACTGTGCCACATGGACAGTTTGTAGCTCAAAGGTTTTCCACTGTATAGGAATATTGGTTGTTTCCCTCCCTCTAAAGCTTACATGGCAGTCTCTAGTACTATAAAGTTAGTCCTCACAGAGGAGGCTTTCAAGTCAAATCCATCTAGGATCCTCTGGGTCTTGTGTCTGTAGAATGGTCATTCTCACAATATTAATTCTACCAATCAATGGCTTGTATATACATGGTTACTGCGGCACTATTTACAACAGTCAAGCTATGGACTTAGCCTAGGTGCTCATCAATAGATGAATGTAGGAAGTGTGGCATATATTAAAGGGGAAACATTATTCAACCATGAAGAACAGTGAACGCATGCCATTTGCAAGGAAATGGATGAAATTATAGTCCACGTTGTATAAAAACAAGTGTGACATGTTTTCACACTTATGTGACAGCCAGACAAAAATTAGAATGAACTGAACTTAGTAGAGGAACTAGTACAGAGAAATCAAAGGACAGGGAGAAATGGGAAAGGAGGGTGAGATAAGGCAGTAGTCAGAAGAGAGGCTATGCTGAAAGCACAATTTATGCAAGTGTCTTAGGGTTTCTATTGCTGCAACAAAACACTATGACCAAAAAGCAAGTTGGGGAGGAAAGAGTGTATTCACCACCAAAAGAAAGTTAGGACAGGAACTCAAGCAGGGCAGGAACCCGGAGGCAGGAGCTGATGCAGAAGCCACGGAGGATGCTGCTCACTGGCTGGCTTCACATGGCTCGGTCAGTCTATATAGAACCCAGGACTGTAAGGCCAGGGATGGCACCACCTACAATAGACTGCCCCTGCATTGACAAAACACCTCCCAGCTGGGTCTCATGGAGGCAGCTACCTCCTCTCTGATGACTCTAGCTTGTGTGAAGTTGGCACAAAACTAGCCAGTACAGCAAGCAGAGACGTTACAGTAAAGCCATTAATATGCACAGTTAACATATGTTTACTGTTCTAAAGGTGCTGGGCACTGGGAGAACAGAGCCAATAAATGAGACTGACTAAAGTCTAATGCAGTAGCCATCTTTATTCAGAGCATCGGACAATTTATAGTCTGAGGGTTAAAAAGAGTCACATGAGTAAAGTTCTCATAAGTTCAAGCTGTAAACAATCACAAGAACAAGCTGATGTGGCAAAAACAAAACAAAACAAAAACAAAAACAAAAAAACATGTTTCTTCATACAGGCACATCAACAAGTAACAATGGCCAGTTATAATGAAAAATCTGAAGCAAACTCACTCTCACCTGCTACTTCTGGGAGGCACACAAAGACACGTTCTAAGAACAACTCTGGGTTTTTGCAGAAACTGAGGTCTCAAGACTCTTGTCTTGTTTGCTTGGAATTTTTTCACAAGCACTCAGAATTCTCCTCACATGGCTTCATTCTTGGACCGTGTTCTGGAAAATATGCATAATTATAAGTTTTTAGAAGGTAAAACAAAAAGTCTGAACCAAGAATCTTGTGTTTGGGTCTGGAGACAACACGGCTCAGTGGTTAAGAGCACTTTATTGCTCTTATAGAGGACCTGAGTTTGGTTTCCAGCATTCACATGGTGGTTCATAACCATCTATAGTTCCAGGGGATTTGACATTCTCTTTTGATCTCCATAGACACCAGGCATGTACATGGTATACCTACATACATGCAAACAAATATTCAAACACATAATTAAATAAGTCTACCTTTCTAATTTAAAAGGAATCATATCTCTAACCCCTAAACTAGGCATGGTGGCACATGCCTGCAATCTCACCATTTGGAAATGAAGTTGGGAAGATAAGTTCAAAGCCATCCTCAGATTGATCGTGAGTCTGAGCCAGCCTGGCCACTTGGGAAACCATTGAGAGCAAACAAGCAACAACGAAGATAACAAAAATCATACATATGGCAAAACTCCTTTCGGGACTTGCAGAGAAAAGGAGAATATATTGCTAGTAAACCTGGCGCGCTTTAAGTTAAAGCTACAAAGTCAGTATCAGGCCAGTGTACTAACAAAACCACAGCACTCATAAAGGTAATTATGTGATCCTTTTGTGGTCCTTGTTAATTTTTACGCATATCCATGCGTACTATGGTGCACACGTGGAGGTCTAAAGACAACCCATGGGAAGTTCTCTTCCACCGTATGGTTCCACCCTAGAACATATCCCTAACTCACAGCTATGTAATGTTCACCTTTTAAAGGTTTGTTTTTATTTATGTGTCAGCAACATGTTCAAAAGTACTGTTGGAGGCCAGAAGAGGGTACCAGATGCCCTGGAGCTAGAGTTACAGGAGGTTGTGAGTGTGATGTAGATGTTGGGAACTCCAGTCCTCCAGAAGGTCAGGAAGTGCTGTTAACCACTGAGCATCTCCACAGCTCCATAATTTCTTTTCTTTCTTTTTTTTTTACAGCTCCATAATTTCAATGATAGTTTAATGCATATTTTCCTCCTCTGGATTAATTCAGAAACCAAATATATATATATATATATATACATATATATGTGTATGTGTACTTATGCATATATATTTGTATATATACATATTTAGTGTGTATTATATATATATTGCACATATATATACATGTAACATACAGAGATGTAATATATTGGAAGAAAATTATATTGAGCTAAAGAAATAACTGGCATTAAATTTATTATTACAACAATATGTTTCGGGAGGTTCTTTGTCCCATCTGGTCCCGCTGCCCTTCTGTGCCCCAAATGAACACAGAGACACTAAATTAGTTATAAAACTGTTGCCTGGTGGCTTAGGCTTTTTATTGGCCAGCTCTGTCTTAATTGTTAACCCATGTCTGTTAATCTATGTATTTCCGTGTGGTCTTGGCTTATCGGAGAACACCTGAAGCATCCTTTCTCCCCTGGCTCCACATGACGATTCCGTCTGCCTACATTTCCCAGAATTCTCCTCATCTCCTAGCCCTGCCTATACTTCCTACCTGGCCAATCAGCCAATCAGTGTTTTATTCATCAACCAATAAGAGAAACATATACAGAAGGACAACCCCCATCAATATATTACTGGTTTGCAAAAAATATATTATTGGTTTTGTAAACAGGTATATTATGCATAACAATAACACTTCAGCAAAGGCAATAAAACAATATGAATAACGGTTTTTTAAGCTAGTGGAAAAAAATCTAAAGCTGATTCATTTGACAAATCGTACAGCAAATGTTTTTTAAAAAAGAGTGAAAAGATCGTTAAGCTAAAATACTACTTTAGGAAATCCTGACAATAAAGCAAAATGAAGAAAGTCAGAAATGAGGGACAACACGACACACCCATGAACAAACAAATAGATATAAGCATGACTCTAGTGACCGTAACAATGACAGTAAATGTGACTATCGGTGAGTCAAGGAACATGGCAGAATGAATGAAAAGGTGCAGTGCATTGTACCCGATGTTAGCCACGTAAAAAGTGCTTAGATGGATGTTTCTGTCCACAAACGCGACCACCTCAAAGCCTAAAGTGGCACACGTAAAGCTGGCTTCAGCGTCCCATTGTACAACACGCGTGTTCCAAAACGACAGGGCATACCCCACAATACTCTCTTAACTAAGTAAAATATTCTTGAAGAAATACAGAAGCCCTCAGACCAGCAAGCTAAGCATAATCCCTAGATTCTCGGAGGAAAGAAAGGTAAACCTAAAATAAACAGAAAGAGTTGAGCAGGGATATAGTGAAGAGGTAAAGAGACATCGATGGCACAATCCTAATAGCATCATGTAAGTGTTGCTTTTACTTCTCATCAGAGAAATGTGTCTTTGCGATAGCTGTAGATTATTACAGAGATCTATAAATGAGCAAGTGCATAAAATAAATGTCTTCGGGATGCTCAACCCCAGTTGGTACTTCTGCAAAGCAACCCCTACACCAGGCTCAGGGAAGATCATGGAGTAGTGTTTGCAAAGAGTGTAAGAGGTAAAGAACCAGGCTGCCTGCTACTAGATAGTATCTTCTTGACACAGAGAAAAACTACACCCATAAGATCACAACATAGTTGTCTGAATAAGACCTGCCTAGTTACAATACCAGTTCACATGTTAATATAGTCAGGAAAAATTCCACAAGGTCTCAGCATTAGATGAAGAGCTACAGGCTGCCAGTGGCTGCTGAGAAACAGAGACTCAAACTTGAGCTGCCACATAGGTTATACAAATTCAATGCTGTCAGCCCTTTACACATGAACATACAAACGTTAAATGGACTCTAGGGTGTGGTGAGCATAGGTGTGTGTGTGTGTGTGTGTGTGTGTGTGTGTGTGTTAATGATAAGAATTAAGAGACCATACATTTGGGAGAGAACTATGAATTTGGATCATGGGAGTAGTTGGAGGAAGTAGGAAAGAGAAACGATGTGTATGAAGTTCTCAATAAAATAAAATAAATAAATTTAAAATCAGTAAGTAGATAAAACTTTAGCTAAACTGGCTAAGAAATGGACTCAAATTATCAGATCAGAAAGAATCGGGGCTCATTTATATCACCTTCCCAAAATAATTTTTTAGGCTACATAATGAGCAGTTGTGCACAAATGAAACAGGAAAATTCATACCATAAATGATGTTAGAAAAAGTAAGGGTTCTGGGGAAGATGGTGGCCTGCAGTTTTCTGTGAAGGAGGAGAGTCCGAATAACAAAGGAGAGACCATGTTCTCAGAAAGATCGTCAGAGACAAGGAAGGTCCACAGAAAGCTGGCAAGTATCTTGGAACTCCCACCCTTACGCCCCCGGAGACAGGGGACCCGCAACAGCAGTGGTTTGATAAGCCAGGCCGCCTTGGTGGGAACAGACTGGGATTCCTGGCCATGTTAGCACCCATGACTGCCAAAAGATATAAATCCAGTGTGTGGGTTTGCTCTCAAGAATTCCACTTGTAACTCCTCAGATCACTGAGTGCTACAGCGAGGCAGCATTTTGAGAGAAGGCCTATTGTTTGAGACTGAATCACCCTGGGGACCTGAAAACAGTGAACAATTAAGTTAGGGCAGTTGAGGACTCTTTGCCGTGGCATCTGGGAAGAGGACGGTCACCACAAAGAAAGAGAGCAAGGTCAGACAGACTTGCTGAGAGGCCTGAGTAGCAGAGTTCCCAATATGGGGGATGTATGTAGGTCGCTGGCCCGGCCTCCGTGGTAAGCAGCAAGTGCATGGTCATCGGATTGCTAGGAACTACAGCCATCTCCCTGCTCTCTGTTTCTGGAGAGACTTAAAAACTGTAATTATTCAGCATTAACAGCTCTCACCTCATAGGATGGTGTCCTGCTGGCCAGGCTCTGGACACACTGAGGTCAGTAGGCAGAGCAGCTGGCCACACCCACTCCTGGCATAGTAGGGAAACAAACACCTCTTGCTTTGGAAATCTGATCTTGGCATATCTAGATTGAAAGCGAATCTACCTGACCCACAGGCCCCAAAGCACTAACAACACTCTCTTGCTGGGTCCAGTATTGAGCCTGCTTCTAGCACCAACGTACAGAGAAAAAACCTCCCCAGCTCCGCAGACCAGACAGGTTCTAATATCAGAGACCTAGAGAAATCTTCTTAATCTAGAAAGGTTTTTTTTTTTTTTTTTTAAGACTATATACTTAGTATTGCTGTTTAAAATATTTAGTATAATTACACGTATCACATATATATGCATGTGCCTGAGTGTACGTGTCCCGTGTTCTGGAGTGTATGCATGTGTACCTTGCACATGTGGGTATCACAGGAGGTCAGAGGGTATCTGTCACCTGGAATTACAGATGGCTATAGACTGCTTGATGTGTGTGCTGGACCCTGAACCTGGATCCTCATACTCAGCTCTCTCTAGCCGCTAGCATTATTTTTCTAGACTTTATTCTCTAATATTTTTGCGTGGGTCAAGTTCATTAGCTATTAATTCCAAGTCACCAATAAGGCATCAGTGTCACGTGAAGGAGAAAAATAAAGCGCTTCCCCTGGTGTCGTTTAACCCAGAGAACAGATCTGAATTCTCTATTGCACGACCCCTGTGTCTTCTGTTCTTTGTTGCAGGATCCGAATCCATGCCTGTGTCTCTATTTGTCAGTCTCTGTGGGTTCTGTGTGTCTGACTGTGTGCATCTGTGCCCGACAAATGCTAGCTCTGTCTTTATTGAACAGCACAGAAAGCATAACATGAGGTGGGGGATGGGGGTAGGACAAGGTACTTGACAGGAATCTTCAACAGTTTTACAAGGGAGTCAGTCACTGGCTCTAATGACTCAGACAACAAACAGTGGCATATCAACCAACATTCCTAAGTGGATATTAATTTTAGAAGGCTGCTTTCAAGCCCTGCATTCACTGCTTTTGGCAAATGACACTCATGCATTACTCTTGGTCAAGGGTATGCAGGAGCACAATACTTAAGATTGCAGCTGTGCCTTAGCTTAAATTGTGAGAGCCGATGACTGGGCAACTCAGGACAAGTGAGGTTGATGGTTACATTGTTCTCTGAAATGGGTTGAACTAACAGGCTGAATACAAGGGAGGACACAGTCTCAGGTCCTAAATGATTTCAAGGTGTATTATCAACTGTTCCTATGAGGTCCAACAAAAGCTCCAGTCTCTTAGGATGAAAGATATATTTTTAATAATATTGCATCATCACAATTTTAAGTGTCTTATTCCTCCTTATATTGCTTTCTGGTTTTATTTACTTTTTTCTTTTATTCATTTTGTCTTTTGGTTTTCCTCATACTATCATCTCTTCTCTTTAAGCAATTTAACTTTGCCCCATCTTTTCCCCTTCTCCTGGCCTCTCCTTTATTTTATTCATTATTAGTAATACTTATATCTTTATTGATGGTTTTTTTTCCCTAACATTTATTTAGGAAGAAATCTTACAAATTAGGAGCATACCAACGTTAAGTCAACTTGGAATCTAATCACATTCCCTGTTCTAAAAAACGTTTATGGGCAAAATCTGCTAAAAAAAAAAAAAAAATATTCCACCCAAGGGCTACAAAAGGGAAACAGGTCACTAGCTCATCCTCACATCACACGAACGGCATCTCTTGGGCATTTGTTACTCCCATCACAGACCTTCCAAAGGCTGGGGTACAGTTTAGCTAACACTTAGGACAGTCTTGGATTCCATCTCCAGCACCGAAAAACAGCAAAATAATGTTTCATCTCCCTGTGCCCTCAAACGACCCAGACTGTTATGGCAAATCCTATCAAATCTCAACAGAATCCATAAAAAACACTACCTCGGAAACATCCAGCTACTTTTATTGATTGCTTGTTTCTCCTTCTACTTATCCTCTCTGCCTGCCAGCTCCACCTACCTTTGCCCCTGCCTCAATATTGGCTGTTCAGCTCTTTACTAGACCACCAGGTGTTTTAGACAGGCAACGAATCACAGCTTCACAGAGTTGAACAAATGCAGCGTAAACAAAAATCACACACCTGAAAGTAATATTCTACCACATAGTCCCATGATTATTTGTGGTTCACTATCTCTCTTTGCTTAAAAAAAAAAAACATTATCTCTGAATAGCTTGTGGCCATAGAGGATGACCATCTGGTTTTCCCCACCGAAGCCCTGAGCCTGCAGGCCCAGCCATGTAGCCCTCCATGGACAAAACCTATAAGGCCTTCATGAGGTCCCTTGCAGGTCAATGAATTTCAGATTCCTTGGAGGCCCTTTTGAGTTCTAGCCAAGACTTCACCCTGAACATCTCTTTACACCTTCCTCCTACAGCTACACAATGGTTCCAGATAGATCACCTTGTGGGTAAAGACACCTGCCTCTAAGCAGGCTGACCTGAGTGTGAGAACTGATTTAAACCCAAAGGGAAAAAAATTAAGCACAGTCCCTTCTCCAGAAGAATGAATAAATGATTATGGCCCCAAGGTCCAGTGATAAGCACAAAGTAGAGATTACAGGAACTGGATCCATCCAACCTACCAGTCGAAGCAAAGGAGGACGAGGAAGGTAAGACTTGTCCAGAGGGTAAGACAAATACCTGTGTGACCACAGATGCACAGGTCAAAGCAGATGGTATCATTAGAAAGTGGTTCTGAGGTGACATGGGCTCAGTGTGTTTTGTAGAATAACTTCTCCCTTGGTACATAGGGCCTTGACCTGGGCCCAGGTGGGCAGACTTGATTCCTGATTATGTGGCTAGCATCTCCTTTTTTTCTTTAGCTGGAGGTTTGCTGTCTTTCTGGTGGCTTCGTCTTTGTCTTCACCCTATGCTGTTGTCCTTGATGGCTGGCAGCTAGAGGAGCTGAAGAGGAATTCATAATGTTCCAGTCAATTTACCTCCAATGACAGGTACATACCCCTTTCTCATTTTCTTTGGTCAATTGGCCTTGCATGTCTCAAACTGTTTAAACTACATAGGTCTATTTAAGGCAGTTCAGGATATTCTGCAGAGAAATGCTTTTGAGCTCTTGAATATATGTCACCTTGGGGCAAATTTTTAAAATTAAGGGTAAATAAGGAAAGTGCAAGAATATCTCTTGGTGCTCCCCCTTTTATATTTTTAAATAATTGTTGTTTTAATGTTCCCTGTGCTATTTCAACTATGCCCTAGTCTTGAGACGTATAAGAAATGCCTGTAATATAATTAATATTTTTTATAAAAATTATTAAATATTTAACTATGATAGGCTGGTCAATTTTCATTTGTTATAGATGTAGCTACTCCCATTCCTGCAAAAGTTTGCATCAGAGAAGAGCGTATTGCAGAGGCTGTCTCTGAAGACTGAGGTACAGCCCTAATAAATTTAGAATATGTATCGATGCAAACGTGCAGGTCCAACATCCGGAGGCACAAGAGTGAACTGAGTGGCACCCGTTTGCCACAATTCATTAGTATTCTTAACTCAGGAATTAACTTCAGCTACATGACTGTGACAGGATGGGGAGCACTAATATGACATTCCTGCACAATTTGTCTCTCTTGTCTGAGTGGGATGAGGCGCTGTCCATGGAGTCTATTAGTCTTAGTGGGTAGGTGTTGATGTTCCTGTTCTGAAGAAGCAGAAACAGAGCAGCTTAATGCATCAGCTTACATATTTCCTTCTGCAAGAAAGCCAGGGAGGTTAGAATAATAAACAAAGGATGCATGCAGGTTTTTTTTTTTTTTTTTAACCAGATGTTGTAGTTCCTGTAGCAAGGGGAGCATATCAGGATGTGAAGACAAAATGAAAGTGGTTTCTATTGCTGGAAATACTCCTACAACGTGGGCAGAATCTGAAACGATATTTAGGGGCTCATGAACTGACCGTATTAGGTAAATCAAAACAGCACGTTCCACCTGCTGAGCCGAGGAAAAGGATGTGTGAGTAGACTGATGAATATCTGGACATGAATCCTTCCTATACCCTCAGCCTGTAGGATAGGAGAAGGCTGAACAAGTTTTTGTAACCACAAATTCAGTTTGTATGAGAGAATCCCATGGCTTACCAGCCGGATAGTGATTTCCTATCCTTCCATAGTAATCTGCAAATGAAAATTTAAAAACCGAAGAATTCTGCAATTCTCTTTAAAACTGATTGTTAGTTAAGGATAATATGGTTTGGCAAGGGTCAAATCCATATAATTGCTGCCAGCCGGCCCTCCCCTGCTTCAATGATTGAGGAAGAAGAAGAGTAAGGTAAGCAGTTAGTATTTTTATGGCCCTTACAGTAAAATAAATCCACTCCTATGCTTTATCCTCTTGTGTTATAACACCTGTAAGAAACAATTAAGTGGGGGAAAATCAAGTTTAAGGGCAATGAAGAACACAAATGGCACTCAAATGTTCTTCTTTTGCTTCTCAGGGCAATATCTGAGGATTATCCAATGCTGCCTCTCCTAGAGTTTTAAACAGATTGGCTAGCGCTTAGGTATTCCTAAAGTAGGACATAGCCAATTAATAGTCCCTAATAATTTCTGAAAGTTGCTAAGTGGTTAATGGTTTAAATTGTCTAGTGGGTATTCTTTGTGTAGCTTAACATTTGTTCTCATAACCAATTGTCCCAAATAGTGCACCGTGTCTGATCTTTATGCCTTTTCTGGTATAATAATAAACCCATTTTTGCGTAGCATATCCTCCTCTTTGGAGGAGACTAACAGGTTACCGTCCGTTTAATGAATAATATAGGCACGAGGGAAGGCCTGCCTCACATGCTCTTAAACCTTTCCTACCTAGTATTGACACGTAGGAGGGAGTTTGCCATGCCTTGAGGTATTGACAATGGAGCTGAGGTTCTTCTTCATGGAGCGAGGGAGCAGAAAAGGTGAATGCACTCAATCATTTGCAACACAAGCAAAGAAAGAGCCCGTGAATCCCGCCCGTCTGCATTTCTGCATTTCATCACGCCAGGCTGCTTTTGGAGAATTAGGACTTTGTTGATTCTGACGATTTTCCTAACAGTGGGTCGTTATGGAACAATGGTCAGGATGAATATGCATAGCATAACAGCAATCTTTTAAATACAAAACTACTAAAGGCCAATCTTTAGGAATTACTACACAAAGCAGGCTGTAAAGCTCCCAGTTGGCCACATGGTGGCATGAACATTCCATAAGTCAATCAACAATTTCCATGTATCAGATTTCTTTTTAATTACAGAAACAAGAGGATACAGGCCATCACTTGTAATCTGCCCGGGGACCGTCCCCATTCTCTGTTACCTCAGAATCATCCCTAGTGCTGTAACAAAACATCAGCTGCAGCCCCCACCCCCCATCGCACCTGTGGATCAATCCCTGAGATCTTCCCCTGGACTACGCTTTCCCCACCTTCAATACCAGCAAGCATATTCCACCCACTGCAACACAGCAGACCTAAGAATAATAGGAATAGAGGAAGAAGAATCCCAGCTCAAAGGTCCAGAAAATATCTTCAACAAAACCGTAGAAGAAAAATTCCCTGATTGTGGTAGTTTGAATGTAACTGGCCCCCGTAATCCCATAATCCCATAGGGAGCGGCACTATTAGGAGGTGTGGCTTTGTCGGAGTGGGTGTGGCCTTGTTGGAGGAAGTGCATCACCGTGGGGGCAGGCGTTGAGGTTTTTTTTTTTTTTTTTATGCTCATGCTACCACCTAGTGAGTCAGTTGACTTCCTGTTGCCTGCTAGATGTAGCACTCTCCAGTACCACCTCTGCCTGCACGCTGCAAGCTCCCTGCCATGACGATAATGGACGGAACCTCTAAAACTGTAAAACCCTCTCAATTAAATGTTCTCTTTATGAGTTGCCGCGATCATGGTGTCTGTTCACATCAATAGTAAACCCTAACTAAGACATTAACCTAGAGAAGGAGATGCCTATAAAGATACAAAAAGCTCCCGTAACACCCTGTTGTGAAATATTCACCTTGTCTGCACCTGTGGCATAGACCACGCCCATTGGGGGTGGAGACAGGGCCGGAAGTTACCTGGGGGAGCTTTCTTGGTTGCAGCAAGGGGACAGGAGCACATTGGGAGGCATCCTTGGGACAAGGAACCTGCTGGTGTTCATCTGTCTATGTTGTGAGTTAATTCTCCCTAAATAAACATCTATTCAGAAATATATAAAATATATAATATAAATAAAATATAAAATCTGGGAACTAAGCACTTTGTCTTGCTAGGTCTTTTTTGTTTGTTTTGTTTTGTTTTTGTTTTTGCTGCCTGTCATGGCTGCTAAAGCAGGGGGGCTGGGTCATGGTCTGGTCCCTTCATTACCAATTGTAAGGTTTGATCATCCAGTTTATATTCACAGAATTAGTCATCTCTTCCTCATCGGTTAACATCCTCTTTATCTTCCTTAAGTATTTTTTTAATAATAGTATGAATTAATGGCCAAGTGATTCAAAATTGAACAGCGATTTCCCCCCACCCTGCCCCTTTATATGCTTTTTCAATATTCCTTTGGGCTCTGTCCCATACTCCATGTAAAGTGCCTTGTAAGGAGACTGCCTACAGAACTGCAGATGGCTTGATCCTGGGATGTCGGCCTTAATCTGCTGTTTGTCTTTAGCACCTTCTGTTTGAAATATGTAAATCGTGAATGAGAGTTTCCCAAAGGTGCAAATCTTGGTTAGGAAAATCCCAGCAAACCATGGTATTTCTTGATGGAGAGTTTGCATTTGGCACTGTCACATTGAGAGGCTTAGGTAAGATGTTTTGGGCTATGGAAATGAACTTGCTATTGGAAACAATAAAAAAGGAGAGTGTCCTTAGAGTGCCTGTGAACCTACACCCATTCTACAACAGTTCCTTTTTCTGGCAGCCAGAGATCGTAATCATAAATAACTTGCAAGCAATCCAATAATTGTGATTTTGATATTTATTCTCCTTTCTTTAAAAAAATGATGCACAAGCTCCACATAAGGCAAAACCTACCTTAGTGTCTTCTCCATTGTTCTTATTCACCCCCCTCTGTGAGGGTCCCAACTCTGTTATCTTGCAGCCAACTTTATGTCCCTATTTGGGTGACACTTATTTATCACTGTAGAGGATGGTGTCAATAAGCGAGGTGGAGTAAAATCTCATGCAATAGTCAACTTTATTCAGAACATCAGACAATTTATACTCCAAGGGTTAAGAAAGGCTAAAATGTAAAATTTGTTAGGAAGAAACAAAAAGAACAATAAGAAAGTGCATTAGGTTTCATAATGGAGTTTAATTTTATTTAATTAAAAGTAGCAAATGTTGCATAATATATTTCATTGAGAATATCTGTTTTTACAGCTGCACTGTTACCAAGCAATGTTTACAGAATACTCCCTGGGTCCATTGCACTGCATCTTAGGAATCCCCCTTTCCAAGCTTCAACATCGCTTTACACACCCAAGAAGCAGAGTTTCGACAGGCATGGTGGCTCACCTTCAATCCCAGCATTCTCTGAGTTCAAGGCCAGCCTGGTTTACAGAGGTTGTTCCAAGACAGCCAGAGCTACACAGAGAAACCCTGCCTTGAGAAACCCTGCCTTGAAAGAAAAAAAGAAAGGAAGGAAGGAAACAAAGAAGGAAGAAAAGAAGGAAGGAAGAAAGGAAGGGAGGAAAGATAGCTTTACATTGCAAAGTAGTCAGGTGATCTGCCATCAAGTGAAAAGTCTCTGAAGAATATTTTATCTTTTGTTGATTTACACAATGACATTTTTCTGTGCCATTATTAAACAGTATTTTTTTTCGATTCATTTTCCTTCTGTTACAATGGAAATAAACAAGTTAAAATTAAGCAGTTTAGTATCGATCAAACATGGCGTAACGTGCACTTTAGGTGACATTGATGTCTGACATCACACATCTGTATGTAGTACACATTGGACAATGAACACTGAGAGGTATGTCTGCTTCACAGACTAAGAGCCTATTATAAAAATCAGTGCATCATTTTAACAAATAAAAATGGGACTCGGGGCTTTTAGGATTCTGTTGGCATAGTTTAATATTGAAAAGACTTTTATGTTTCTGGGTTTTTCCATAACCCTTTCATTTTAATGCTACATCACCATTGCTTGGTTAGGCCTGGCTATCATCCCTTAGGATCACTTTACTCCTTTTTCCATTTGTAAACATGTATTATTTCAACTATATTTTTACCAAGCATGTGCTTGCTAAATACAAACAAACAAACGAACAACAGCATAATGGGAATCACTGATAGCAATAACACATGTTTGTGGAGGACATTCACTGATCTGGAAGGCAGATGTTTTTGTTGCTGTGACAAGAACTCGTGTTATCTTAAGTTGGTTGATACAGGGAAGTATTTGGGGCTGTGGGAAATGCATATTTCCAAAGAAACCGTATTGCATGCTTGTTTGACAGACATTCTCTGGTTTGATGCATCACTAGCAGTTAGTATGGACTCTGCATGCAGCTTTCTTAGCCAGTCTTTTACCCCACCAGGAAAGCCATGGACACTACAGATGTCATACAGCCGGTCTCTGATGTGTCTCAGACTCTCCAGCAAAATCCAATGCTTGACATAAAACCAAACATGCTCTGTTCTTTAAGATACCTGTAGTAATAAAAAAGCAAATTTCAAAGAGGTACAAATATGTGTTGAAGATAAGAACTACTGTTACTGAGATGTCCTGTGAATTATTTTTATAATTTATTTAGAGGAATTCCAGCATAGAAAACAGTTAAAATACTTTATATTAGTTTTAATTTGAGATTATTTAATTGTATTAGCTAAATTTTAAAACAAGGTTAAAGGAATCCCCTATGATAATGAAGCATTTAAAAAGAAAATATCAACAATTCTGTATAACATTCTTCAGTAATGTTTATTGGTTGCTTATTGGCTGGCAGTTCCCCAAACCTGGTTTACCTGACTCGAAACCCAGAAGAGAAGGATGCCAGTAGGTGACCTTCAGACCCTCACCGCGCCCCCTCCAAATCCAACCTTCCAGGCTCACCCCCAGCTCTGTAGCAGACCATCCTGTGTGGTGCCCGTTCCTTCCTGCCCCCACCTCAGCAGGTGACACACATCTCCCACAGCCTCCCTCACCATCCCATCCCTTTGTGTCCCCCCCCCAGTCTCTCAGGCATTCCCTGGGGTCTTCACTCACCCTTCTCCCCTCCAACCCAATCCCCCAGTCTAATCCCCAGCTCTGTTGCAGACTCTCCCCATTCTCTGCTCCCCCCCCCCCGTCCCCAGGGGACTACGCAGATCCTGGTGGTACACCCTGCTTTTTCTCCTGTGGACTCCGTTCGTTAGGCGGCCCCCTTCTAGTCCGTCTCTATCCCTAAATGTCAGCACCCAAAACAAGAAACACCTAATCAGAGCCCAGAGGCCATACCCGGCAGAATCTCAGAAGCATTCCCTACCTGGGGACACACAGCCACCAAACTCTCCTAAGAGAACCAGAAGGGGCAAGAAGGGGCTACCGGAACCACGGAACAAAGCCACCACCCAGCAAAGACAAGAGCAGATATCAGTAGCTAGAATTACAATCACTCCAAACCCTAGTGTAAAAACACAATCAATTACAGCCGGGACAATATGTCTCCACAACAGGCAAGTAATCTTACCACAACAGGCCCTGAGTATCCCACCATAGCTGAGGCCCAAGAAGCAGACCTTAAAACAGCCCGTGTAGATACCAGGAAATCAACAATCATTGGTTGTTTATCTCTCTCATTATCAACGGACTCAATTCCCCAGTGAAAAGACACAGACTAACAGAGTGGATGTGAAAAAAGGATTCATCCTTTTACTTCATTCAAGAAACACACCTCAACGTTGTGGATAGACATCACCTCAGGGTGAAGGTTGGAAAAAATATTCCAAGCAAATGGACCTAAGAAGCAAGCCGGTGTAGCCATTTTAATAGCTCACAAAATAAAACAAATCAGAAGAGATAGGGAAGGAAAAATCCACTAAGAGGGTATTGAAATTCTTAACCAAACACAAGGGCCCTGTGGGGTACAACAGAAACACTACAACATCTTAAATCACATATTGACTCCCACACGGTGATAATGACATAATATCTCACTCTCACCAATACACAGGTCATCCAGACAAAAACTAAACAGAAAAATGATGGAGCTGACAGAAAAAAACCAAATGGACCTAATGAATATTTATAGAATATTTTGCTCAAATACAAAATAACATACCTTTTTCTTAGCAACTCATGAGACCCTTTTTTTTTTTTTTTTTTTTTTTTTGACACAAAGCAAGTCCCAACAGAAAATTGAAATAACACCTTGTATCCCATATGACCACTATGGATTAAAGCTGAACTTCAATAGAAAACAAAAAGCAAAAGAAACAAACAAACAAAAAACCCCAGAAAACTTACAAAGTCATGGAAACTAAACAACTCTCTACTGAATGAAAAATAGGCCAAGGCAGAAATTAAGAAAAAAAAAATCTTTCTGAATTGAATGAAAATGAAAACACACCAAGACTTACAGGACATGATGGAGGTGGTTGTTCTAAGAGGCACATTCATTGCATACATTAAAAAGTTGGAGGGGCAGGGCAGTGGTGGCACATGCCTTTAATCCAAGCACTCAGGAGGCAGAAGTAGGTAGTCTACAGAATGAGTTCCAGGACAGCCAGGGCTACACAGAGAAACCCTATCTTAAAAAACAAAACAAAATAACAACCACCACAATAACCAATTAACACAGAAAAATCAGTAGCCTTCCTATGTACAAATGGACTGAGAAAAAATTAGGGAAACAACATACACTTAAGAAATATTCTGTTACAAACAGTCAGCTTTGAGAATTTCAGGAGAAGGGTCTTATGCCTTTCGATGGTATAGGAGTGATAGCCTAAGATTCTTCAATCTTTAGAAGTCAAACCTTCTTTAGCTCACGTAAGAAATAAATGAGAAGAACTAGATAAGGCCATGAAGATTGGATTTGTGAGCTCTTAGCAATTCTCAAGGAAGCTGCTAGAGGGCACTCGTGGGACAACAGACAAATATTTAAAAAGAAGATGGGACTTAGCTCTTCCTCTCAAAGAAAGGAAACTTGCTGGGAAGTAGCTGACCTTTTAAATCTTATCAACCAACAACAACCTGAGCTCTGTCTTGGGAATCAGGCGCAGCCACACAGAGAGAATGGTGGCTGTCAGGCTCTGGGGTGCCTAGGAATTATAGACATCTGAATCTCTCTGTTGACGAGAATGTCAGCAAAGTATTAGTGTTCCTCAGAGGAACAGGAACAGGAACAGGAACAGAACAGAGAGAGAGGGAGAGAGAGAGAGAGACAGAGAGAGAGAGAGGTGTGTGTGTGTGTGATTTATTAGAATGGTTAACAGGCTGTGGTGCAGCTAGTCCAATGGCTGTCTACCAATGGAAAGTCTAAGAACCCAATAGTTGTTCCATCGATGATGGTGGATGATGATGGCTCAGCTGGTCTTAAGTATACACTGGAATCCCCCAAAAGTAGACTCTAATGCCAATAAAAAGATGGACATGCCATCCTCTTTCATGTCCTTTATATAGGCTGACAGAGGAAGGTGTGACCCAGATTTAGGGTGGGTCTTCCCACCTCAAATGATTCAATGGAATTCTGGATGTGCTCCAAAAGAGGGCCATATGAACTTGAAGAGCTGCGTAGGTAGCATTTAGAAGAAACCTGATCACTATACACCAGGCCCAGGAGTTAAAGGCCTGGTTGGTGCTTTTGGGAGATGTTAGAAACTCTGGGAGTTTAGACCTCATGGAAGCTCTCCTGGTTACTGAGTCAATGTCTGACTTAAATCATTAAATTATAACAACTGTTTTTAATATCTACCAATCCCCATCCCAATAAGAGACATCATATGACACAACTCAGCACTTCCCACATTTAGGTCCCTCCCTAGTGCCCCTCATACACACAGGGACACCTACCAGCATGGCACAGACCATTAGTGTCCCCTAGCTGAGCGTCTGGAAACGGCCAGTCCACAGATAACAGTGGGACAGAGTTTGTTACATTCAAGAGTGTGGACACTTGAAAGACATACCGTTGGGAGCTACTTAATACCCTGAGTTTTGCTCACAGTTGGCTTCTTGGTGCAGTTATTCAGCTTTTGCCCTATCATCCTCCTGATTGAAATATCGTCCGCGCTGGGAAACACCTGTTTGGTTATTCCTGTAAAAGATCACAGCGACACACAAGAGCACTTGGTGAGGGGTTTGCGTCCCACGAACGGAGGCAAAACATAGTTTTGTCTCAGATTTACAAAAGTAGCCCAAATGGTCATGGCGTATTTAAGCAGATGAATGAATGCCCTCGGGGTTTCAAAGCATAGCAAAGGCTAACAGACAGGCGATACCATAAACACACCAGGCATGCTTGTCTTCCTATGACATCATTCGGCTTTAAGTCTTCTACGTGCTATGAACTCCACGCTTTTTGCCCCAACCTGTCACGGATCGATTTTTACTCATTTCTAACATTAGTCAAAACAAATTGATCTCTTGTTAACTAAGAAATGGTACATAAAGAGCTTGGTCAGAGACGTTCAAAACCAAACCAAACCAAAACAAAAACTGGGAAAGGTAGATCATCGTTTTTAAATCAGTCCACCAATTTTTAAAATGATCCCTTTCTAGAAACAAACAGTACATGAAGGATATAGCTAAGAAAGAGAAGTTAACACAAACTGTTACTGAAACTTTAAAACTTTAAAACAGTTGCTATTTTCTGAAGCTTTGAATTTTATGAATTCAAACTTCTCAGTTATAGACACTTAAGTTTGACGCCCATTTTTTCTCCCCCTTTGGGACAAGGTCTCATGCAGCCAAGGCTGGCTGCTGATTTGCTATGCAGCCAGAATGATATGGAATCCCTGGTCCTCCCACCTCCTACTCTCAAGTGTTGGGTTGACAAGGATGCATCATCAGGCCCAGATTTGATAACCATTTTAATGAAAGAAAAAAAAAAAAAACCTGTCGTGTGAAAATACAACGCAATCGAATTATCACCTATGATTTCTTGAACTTCATTCTGATTCATGGCTGGTTTTACAACTTTGTCTCTTGAAGTAGAAGATTTTGCCCCAGTCAGACTGTGTGTGGCCATGTATTCATTCGTGTAAAGTACTTGCATTAAATCATTAATAAATTTCTGAGGCTTGCTCTTATTACAACGGGCAATCTGCCATCTTTCAATCTTGAACTAAAAAATAGGAAATGATAACAGAGATTAGAATACCTGGAGAAATAAAAATGCTAATTAACACACGACACAAACGTCTGCACTCTTCAAGGTGGTATTTTCTATTTTAGTATATTTTATATTTCAGTTAGACGACACAATAATATCTGAAATGTCTGTTGGTTTTATGAAGTATTTGCTTGGGATATATGTGGATTTTTCTTTGGTTTTCTAAATGTGATGCCTTAAGATCAACCCTATTCTCACACTTATGTTTGGAGAACCATGGCTCTCAGAAGATGCCCCCTCCTAACCTCTGGTTCCGGTGGATGATATGTTACCCCACTGGAGATGTACAAATGTAGTGAAAGTTAAGCATTTTGAGATGGAAGATTATTCTTGACCAGTCAGGTTGTCTCAATGAGTCCTTAAAAGCTGATGATGGGGGTAGAAAAGGGGACCCCCCAAAAAAAGGAAAGAAAAAAGAAAAAAGAAAGGAAGGAAGGAAGGAAGGAAGGAAGGAAAGAAGAGCAGGCTTGACTGTGGATGAAGCACTATGCTAAGCACTAGGGATTTTGGAAATATGGATGACCAATCTGTAGCCAGGAAGGAAAGAGGAAACTCATTTCCACAGCCACTAGAATTCAAATTCTACAAGAGTGACTTAAACAAATAGGAAACAGACCCCCTTCCAGTGTCTCCCATAGAGTGTTCTTCCTGCCTGCACACTGGTTTTATACTGGTGAGCCCTGTGCTGGATTCCAAACCTCAGAACCCTGAGGAAATGAATTCATGTATGTGAAATCACTAAATGTGTGGTAATCTGTTGCATAGCAATAGGAAATTATATACAAAGAGTCAGATACTCTGATATCAGATCACACAATGCATTACCACCTCCGAAGAGTGAGCGATTTTCTTAGGCTTACACCCGGTTTTAACAGAAGTGCTACATTTCTAGTTACTGTGTCTCGGTCAGGGAAAACATAAATAGCTGGTGTTCACGAAGCATGCAGAAGCCACACTCCTCGAATGACACTTTAACGTGTAAGTCTACTTCTATAACTGGTGCATGGATTCCATAGTTCAAAAGCTGTACCTAGTCCCAGAACTTGCTTTTAATTTTCTAAATTCAGTGTCTGTTTCACAAATACGGACTCTCACTGTTAAAATGGAAAGATTCTTCATTATAGTGAGCTAATGGCAGGGACCTAAATCTGCCTAGATGTATCGCGATGTTCAGCAGTTTTCAGTGAACTGGAGGAGGGGTGATGTTCTGACCAACCTGTTTCTCACCGGGGGGCTGCTCTTCCTCAGCCTTCAGGGAACTTGGGGAACTGGAACTAGAGTTGGAACTACTGCACAGAGAGGCAAACGAGTCTGGGGAGGAGTTGTTCGTTGCTCTCCAGAGAGTAGATGCAGGTATGGACGCGGCTCCTCCACCCTTAAGCAGGGATTCTGCCATTCCAACCAGTTCTTCAAACTGGGTGACCGCCTGTGGCAATACTAAAATGGCAAAAGAAAGCAGCACTTTATGAACACACCAGTAGCAGTGGCATTTGCACATTTTTAGCGTGTGCCTTGCAAAGGTGCTTGGAATATCCTACTTCTTGAAATAATCTGCTTGATAATGAGTTTTGAAATGTTTGCTATATTTGAATGTCTACCCATCACTTTTGAACTAAAAAACCACGTTTCAGCTGGGCAGTGGTGGCCGCCGCCTTTAAGCCCAGCAGCTGGGATGCAGAAGCAGGCAGATCTCTGAATTCAAGGCCAGCCTGGTTTACTGAGGGAATTCCAGGACAGCCAAGGATACACAGAGAGACCCTGTCTTGAAAACAACAACAATAACAACAAAACAAAAAAACAAACAAACAAAACCCCCCAAAACAAACAGAAAAGCCAAAAACAACGTTTCAAAGTTCTCTAACTGCTAGGCTGCTGAAGCTCTCATGTAAAGACAGAATTAATACTGTTACAGTCACATCCTAAAGGCCCATATTAGGCAATGTAAGTGCCAAGATACAATTAACCACAGATTTTAAAACATTGTGATTGTTTAGGTAAGAAGCTAAATTCTATCAACCCAATAAACTAGTAATGTTGTAACTCAAACCTATGTTGTCAAATATTAAAGGTGAGTTTTGGAGATCAGCTGAATTACTCTGTTCCTTTTTTGTTTTTGAAAACTTACATAGTCCAAGTTTCATGCAGCCATGCAAACTAGTCTTCTTGCTATAGCTGGCTTGTTTTCTACGGACAAATTGCCTGCTGTTGGAGCTGGAAGAGACCTTGAACTCTGCCCAATTTAATTCCTCACTCAATGGCGGAGGGTGCTGCTTGTTATTGAGAGAAAGACTGAGAACTCCTTCTGGGAGCATTTTTACTAAGCGTATTATTGAACTATAATCTTCACAATAACTGAGGATGTATCCAGATCAGTACACGAGCACTATGTTAACAGGAAATTAAAGAATAAATTTATTTATTTCGTTTACATCCTGGCCCCTCCCTCTCTCCTCTCAGTCCCTCCCCACATCCGACCTTTGTTCCCACCCCACTGAACTCCTCCATTTCTTCTTAAGAAAGGGCAGTTCTCTGCAGGGCATTGGTGGCACACGCCTTTTGTCCCAGCACTTGGGAGGCAGAGGCAGGTGGATCTCTGTGAGTTCCAGCCTGGTCAAAAGAGCTAGTTCCAGGACAGGCTCCAAAGCAATACAGACAAACCCTGTCTTGAAACCCCCCGCCCCCAAATGCAGTTCTCCCGTGAGTATCAACAAAAGATATCAAGCTGCTGTAATTTGCAGTAAGACTGGGCACCCAAGGAGACCACATATGAAGAGTAGGATCCCAAAGCAACACACTGCCTGGGTGCTGCCACTTAATCTATCAGCAATAACGTATTGAACAAGGCAAACCCTTGGATTTCCCTAAAGTAATGGTGGGAGTGTCTGCTAATGGTGGTGCATCCTTGAGGATGTACCTAGGAGTTTATGCCCATGAGGTCACTGGGAGTGGAGGCTTCCATACCCAGTAGTCTGAAAGTAGAGGCTGGACACAGACAGAATATTCTGACTCAGCATAGTGGCAAAACCAGCAAGGCTTTTAAGAAGCACTGCTAACGATTCAATGGTGTGTATGAGCAGCTGGAGAGAGTAGCCAGGTGCGGTGGCTCACACCTGTAGCTCCAGCTACTCAGGAGGCTGAGATAGGAGGATCGCTTGAGTCCAGGAGTTGTGGGTTGTAGTGTGCTATGCCGATTGGGTGTTCGCACTAAGCTTGGCATCAATATGGTGACCTCCTGGGACCGGGGGACCACCAGGTGGCCTAAGGAGGGGTGAACTGGCCCAGGTCAGAAACGGAGCAGGTCAAAACTCAGAGCTCTGGGGAGCTTCCTAAGGGTTAATAATCTATGCACAGACACAGTGTAACCAAGTGCCCCTCACGCTTTCTGTTTGGTACCCTAGACTCCACCCTCTTTCTCTTTGTAGTCTACTTTGTATCCCCATCTCCTGAAATAAATGCAGCTGCTGCTAGAATTGGTTTCAATGAGTTTTGTGAGGTTCCCCTCCCCCTATCAAGTTATGGAAGGTGAGAGAGATTTGGGGAAAATCATCAAATTTGCAGGTGGTATCAGAAGTCTTAGGCAATTTGCCATTCTGAGGGCTCTCTTGTAGATCCAACGAAATGAAAATGTGCAAGTGCCACCAAGAGGGATAAGGTGTGCTGTGGCTTTCATATGAAACGTCACTGAAGGTTTGTTTGTTGAATGGCTGGACCCCAGCTGGTTGTGGAAACTTTGGGAGATGGGTCTAGCTGCAGGAAGAGGCCCCACAGCACATGCCTTTGAACAGTCTACCTGGTCCCTGGTCCCTGATTTGCTCTCCTTGCTCCCTGTCTCTTCTGGCATCAGAGGCTTCTCCACACATTACACCGTGTCAGTGTAGGCCCACAAACAGAACCGGATGCCCACAACTTAACCCTCTCAAACTAAATGCCAAAGGAAACCTCTCCTTTGTTAAGTTGCGTGTCGGTTAGGTATGTTGTCAGGGGAACAGAAAAAGCAAACAGTACAGAGATTTGACCTAATCCAGAACAGGGATGAGTCACAGGGAGGTCTCAGCTAAAGACTGAGCTGAGAGCTGGAGGTGAAGCAGGAATTAAATAGGCACAGAGCAGGAGAGAGGTCATCAGAGGCGGAGGGCTACATACGCCCCACACTTGAAGACCCAAAGGGCCAAAGCTTGGGATGCAGAGAAATGGGAATCCAAACACGAAGGGAGGCATCAAGGATCTTTACCTGTTTCTCTAACACAAAGGTTGTACATGTTTATCAGCACACGTCTTTCCCATGTCTACTTCCTTACCTCTGCTGGTGTTTACTATTGTACATAATCAGAACCATGCTGATACACAGCATTGTAGCCCAGCTCTCCTTCCAGTTAAGGCTGCCGGGTGAATGCTTCATCAGTTCTTCTTGGAACACATGGATTTTGAAGTCTGGTTTACGTAGTCAAGAGAAGAAATGAAATAAGCAGAGGGGATGACTTTGAGCCAGAGAGTTCTTCCTGAGCTTGTAAGAAAACCCCTTGCTTCAGAGCTTGCCACTCTTTTAGACATGGACAAGCTTTGTTTGTCCTAGAACCCAACACAAGCAGCTTCAAAAACATGACCTCTGCTTTACATTTTAATCTTTCCTCCTTTTGCTCTCCATAATACTCTATAATTCACTGTGTGTATTAAAATTAATTACCTTTTCTTGCTAACTAGTATTCCTGAGATGAATCATCAATCCATCTACTGACAAATTACTTGCCATGAGAAGGCACAATTGTGATGATGATTCCCTCGCACTTAAGATATTGAAATGCTTCTTCTTTTTTTTCTTTGTGGATTAACTTGCTTCGTGCTTTTCCTTATTAGAAGACCCTGACAAACCCAGAACATACATTTCACCTGTGTCTCTGGTCATGGCGATGCCAAAGCGTCCCAGGAGCATAACAGGGTCACCACGTATAAATCTTTTCAAGACTCAGATCACATTGCTAAACTACTCAGCAGAAAGACTTTTCTAACTTACACATTCATCAGTCACAGAAGCCCCTTTCCTGCCCCTTTCCTGGAAAGTCAATCACAGTTTTAGTACACTTTAAGCTATAACTATTAAGAGTGTAAATGTATGTGTTTGAGTTTTTGATCATCTTTCTCTAAGCTCGGCATCTTGGAAACTCCCTCCCTCCCTCCCCAGAAAAGCTTCCTGCTCTCTACCCAGCCTTATCTGGAGGATGTGTCTTAGCCCAGGATGCCTGACTTATGTCAGGGGTGACTTTTGACACAGTTCCCTGCAAACCTCTTCCCCTGAAGATACACATGGTAATTAGGTAAGTGCTCTAGCCATCCCCCTCCCCCACCCCAGGCAGGGTTTCTTTGTATTGTTTTGGAGATTGCTCTGTAGACCAGGCTGGCTTCAAACTCACAGAGATCCACCTGCTTCTAACTCCTGAGTGTGGGATTAAAGGAGTTCCTCACGAACACCCGGCTGCTCTAGCCATTTTGATAGAACCCTACTGCCGCATACAAAGCCTTGTGATAGGAACATGCCACTTAATGCAAATTAGGATTTGTCCCCAGGCTTCCCAAGCCTATATATATTTTATACTCTGGAATAAACAGATTTGGAGATAGTGTTAAGTGGTGCAGCATGGGCCTTACATGAAAAGCTCTGGGCTTGACCCTTGGAGCTGCAACTAAATAAAGGTGATGAAAATGTGCAGATTTTATTATTTAAAATATTTTTTAATTCATTTTTAATTCATTTTACATACCAACCACACTTCTGCCTCCCAGCCCTATGAGGCTTTCAGAGATATAAGTTTCCCTAGGTGACCACTGCATGCTTCTGTCCGGAATGGTATGCGACATTCCGGCTGCCCCATGTTTGGTCTGTAGAAGCTCCTCCAGTTGCCACCTTCCTACTGTTTCTGCTAGACTTCCATGCTTCCTGCTCAGACATTCAAGCACATTTTCTCCCTGATGCTCTCAGAAAATCTCACGGTATGTTTACAACACCTAGAACTGACCTTCTCCGTGAGAAACTCCGGGGCTCTTAGTGGGAGGTAACATCCTGGGGCCACATCTGGCTGTTAGAAACATCTGCCTTTGGGTTCTTGTTTCCAAGCCCACGCAAAGATAGTATTAGGAAATAGACGATACTTTTTTGTTAGTTATTTTTAGACAGAATCTTGCTATGTAGCCCAGGTTGGCCCTGAACACAGTATACTGCCTAGGCCGGCCTCAAGCTCATTATCATCTTTAAACTTCTCAGATCCTAAGATTTTAAATGTATACCACTGCAACCAGATGGGACTATTTAATAAAAAAGATTTATTTTTATTACTTTTTAAGTGAGAGAGGGAGAGAGAGAGAGAGAGAGAGAGAGAGAGAGAGAGAGAGAGAGAGAGAGAGAGAATGCACATGAATGTAGGTTCTGGTAAAGACTAGAAGAGAGTGTCAAATTCCTTGGGGCCTGGATTATAGGCTGTGAGCCTGACTTGGGGCGGGGAAGTGATCTTAATGGTTGGGCCATCTCTCTGGCCTTTGGGATTGCTTTTTACAGATAAAATTCACCACAGCTCCTATTCAAACTTGGACATGGAGTTTTAATTTATACACAGCTATGTTTTTCATATACTATAGGGAGTAAAATGAGAATTTAACTGGGGCTATCCATTTCCAAATATCACTTGCTAAGAAATCCATCCTTTCTCTGACTGCTTGCAGGACAAGTTCCAGAGCTGCAGGGTGGAGTCTAACATGGAAACACAGGGCTTGTGTTCAAAGTGTAAGCAGTTTAAGGTGGTAACATCCAAGCCTTTACACACTCGGGTGGATGCCTCTGCGAGTAGGCCCCGAGTGACTGCAGGGTTACAGGTCTCTGAAGCTGGCCTGATTGACTTGTGCTAGTAGGTATCATAGCAAATCCAAGGTAGGAGTGTCTATGTGCTTACTCCATTATAAATACTTTATCTGCTATTCAGGTAACAATTCCTGGTCCTCCCCTCCCCCATTCTAGCAGAAAACTTTCATCTCCAAAAAATGGTCCAATGTTACAAAAACAAAACTAACAAACGAAACCTATACAGCTATTGAGCCAATAAAGCTTGAACCAACGTGGGTGGTACTGACCGTCGCTCAAAGGCACCCTCCTGTTAGGCTCTATGGGGATGTGCATTGTGCCCACTGCATGGCTAGCTCTTGGCTGTCCGGCACATCTATCCGTGCAGGAACATGTCCCACCACGTACTCTCTGAGTAGCCTTGTGTGAGTTGCTATTCCCTCAAGTTAATTTAAAAATAGTTTGGCTAATTATTAAAAGCAAAGATGAGACCTGGATGTAACTCAGTCGGCACAGTGCTAGCCTAGGATGCATGAATCCGTGGGCTGAATCCCCAGCACCAAATAAACCGGATGTGGTGGTGCGTGATTGCAATTCCAGCACTCAAGAGGCTCAAAAACAAGAAACAACAAAAAACGATCATTGGTATTTTGACCAAGAAAACAAGCTACTAGCTGCTGGCATCTTTTTTTTTTTTTTCCCAGTCTTTGATTGTGACATGACTCTCAGTTCATATAGGTCTGTGCATTTCTCAGTTGTATGCCTTCCTTCACATCCCACACATTTATGCTAGGGTAATTAATTAGTCGATACTTATAGTTACTTGTAATCGATATGAGTTGGTTCTCTCTGTCTCTTTAAGGACATACTAACAATTTCTGGTATATAAGAAAATAATTTTTAAAATGGTAGTATTAAATACTGGATGTCTCCTTCCTATCAGAGATTTTGTATTATTTTATAATTTAATCTCTTCCCCTCAGCGTGTGTGTGTGTGTGTGTGTGTGTGTGTGTGTGTGTGTGTGTGTGTGCATACATGTGCGGAGGTCAGAGGACAACTTGAGGGAAGGAATTAGTTCTCTTCTACCATGTGGGCTACAAGGATCAGCCTCAGGATTGCCAAGCTGGCAATGTATAGTCAGTCTTATGTACAAGGTGGGCAGTGCCATCTCACTGGCAAGGATGCGTTACTCTTTAAACAAGGTAAGGCTAATGCCAGCATTCCTCCCCTCTCCCCTCCCCACTCCTGGCTCACAACCAACCCATTTACTTGTTAATTATGGGTTAATCTTTATAACTTTACATAACTGTAATTTACACAGGTAACTATTTCTGGTTTCTTTCGGAGTCAGGGAATTTTATCTGTGTAATAAGGTAATGTAGCTCCCTCTAAAGTCTTCCTGACACAGAGACACAGATCATATTCCCAAACATGTCTGCACTCTCCTCCGCCAACCCTGCGTATTCTAACAGGATTGCTGGATTAACAAATACTGTGCTTACAATGAATCACAATTGTCCGGATACCACATTTCTCCCGTTCCTGAAATTACTCTCTCATTTTGGGGAGGCACATTCTACTTTTAAAGTGGAAAGTATGAAGGGTATATTTTTGAGATTTATGGGACATTGCTATTTTACCCTTGTATTGGGCCCACAGTTTCACATGATACAGAATTAAATCATTTCCTTTAAATTATTGAAGACATTGCTTGGCCCCCATGGAAGTCCCAGGATTGCTGGTGAGTCACCTAAGGCCATTTTGATTCCTTTCCTTAGCCTGTGACATGCTTGTTCTGTTTGGTCTGAAATTTCAGTTGCTTTGGGCAACTATTTTTAATTCATCATACGGGGAATTGAGTGGTTTATAATCCCATGAAATGTTTAAAAAATGCTTAACTGTAAATCTTATTAAAATTAAAATCATTATTAATATTCATAATGGCACATCAACATTTATAATCAAAAGTACAATTTTACTATGGGAAAGTAGGTATCTATCTTTATATGTGGTGCAAGAGATTGCTCCTGGGACTTTGTGTATAAGCACCCACTCTATTACTGAGCTACATCTGTAGCTCAAGTATATAAATGTATTTGCTTTCAGTTGGCATCTTTTGATATAGAAATGTATAGCCTTCAGTTCTAGAAGGACACTGTATGGATTCTTTAAAATATAATTTATACTTCTTCTATTTCTTAAGGTTCCTTGTTTGGGTGTCAAGACTAATTCTGTGTTTGCTTAGTAATGTTATTATCTTTTTCTTTGTCTTCTTGCTCGAATATCCATAATATTCTTTGAACTTTCACTTCCTGCTGAGACTCCCCCCCTCCTACCCCCCGAGACAGGGTTTCTCTGTGTAGCTTTGGAGCTTGTCCTGGAACTCACAGAGATCAGCTAGCCTCTGCCTCCTGAGTACTGCGATTAAAGGCGTGTGCCACAAACGCCCAGCCACCTGTTGAGATTCTAGATTCTGGTTCCTTGAATATTCATTTTTAGAACTGCTCTGTTCTTGTTTCATGGATACAGAACCTTTTCTTGGTGGAACTTTCTTCTAATGGCTGCCTTTGTACTTATTTCCTCTGTTTCCTCTGCTAGAATATTTTCCTGTATTATTATTTTTGCATTTTATTTAATGTATTATGTGGGTGCATGTGTTTGCATGTGTACATACATGTGGCACAGTGCACATGTGAAGGTCAGAGGAAAACTTAGCAGCAGCCAGCCCTTTCCTTCCACCACATGATTCTGGGGATCAAACTCAGGTCGCTAGGCTTGGTGGCACATACGTTTTACCCTTCGAGCCATCTCATTAGCCTATGCTAGAATCACTTCTCAAATAACCATATACTCTTCTTTCTTAGATGTACCCAATGTCCCTGACTCCATAGCTTTGGTTCAGCTTCTTCTGAAAGAAAACCCCATCTTCTGCTATGGCCCAGAAATGCTAGTGCACCGATGCATGTGTGTTTTGAATGTGTCTATGTGTAGGATTTTCCTTTGGTCTTCATGCCGTTAGCTTCTCATAGTACGATTCCTATAGCTTTTTATCATTACCTCAGCATGATTTTGGCTCATTGCCTTTTAGTCTGTCCACTGCTGTCCTTCACCATGGTCTCAGTTACAATGTTGAGAACTTTCGCTTTTTCCCAGCTGAAGTCAGCATTGATCGCCTGCTTCCCAGCTTCTAAAATTTCAGTCTTCAATACATTTGTAATCTTCTTTTTCTTCCTCCTCCTCTTTCTTCTCGAGTTTTCTTGATCTTTGTGCTTCTGTTTATTTTAAATCTACTTTTGGTAACATTTCAAGATGGGAGGGGGGGTTAAAACACGAGGAGGAAAAAGTGTGATTTATGAGCCTTTACTGAATCTCCTTTGTCAGAAGAGTTGAGTTTTCAGTGGGCTGTTTCCAGGCTGCACAAACGTGATACCATGTACTAACCCTCCCATTGTACTCGTTTGTCAGTTGTATCGGTCAGGGATGCTACAAATGTTTCACACACCCACGCAGAGCACGCTCATGTTTGCCGCTGCACAGTGGCATATATATATCTTGCTATTTTTAGGGAGATCCACTGACAAACAGCCCTGGTTCTAAGTTTAAGAGACGTTGGGAAGCTTAACCACATATGAGATAACACGTGATTTAGTCTTAGGCCCTTCCCTTATTAGAATGTACGTTGGTTAAATCTTTGCCACTGTGGCCAGTTATCTGGCCTAAGCAGCTTAAAGAGAGGATAGATTTATTTTTTAAATTTAATTAACTGTTTTCCTTTATTTTACATACAGACCACAGTTTTCCCCTTCCTCCTCTCCTCCTGTTCCCCACCCCGCCACCTCCCATCAGCCTCCTTTCCTTAATTCTTGTGGCTCACTGTTTCAGAGATTTTCACCCACAGCCAGCTGGTCCTGTTGCTTTTAGGCCACTGCAGAAATATGGTGGCAGACAGGATGTTGGAAAAAAAGCTGCCCACCTCATGGCATCGAGGCAGCAGAGAGGGAGAGAACAATGGCAAGGATCAGGGCCCATGCATACCCTTCAAAGCCCAGCCTCAAAGTCCTCCATTCTCCAGCCAGGTCTCACTTACTAACCCTCTGTCTTAGCTAGGTTTTCTTTTCTATAATAAAACATCACTAAGCGCAAAGGTAACGGGAGAGGAAGGTTTTTTCCTTCTTTCCTTATATAAGCCTATATCTATAATATGTATATATTATAATATAGTCTATAATTGTATCTGTAATAAGTCTATAATAAAAGGAAGCCAGGACAGGACTCTGCAGGCAGGGACAGGGCCAGAGGCCATGGAGGAGTGCTGCTTACTGGTTTGGCTTGCTCACCTGTCTTTTTTTTTTTTTTTTTTAATATTATCCAGGACCACCTGGCTAGTGGTGCCACCAACCACAATGGGCTGGGCCATCCTACATAAATGGGCTGCCATAAAATCTGTGAAAGAGATAAAAGTGGCTTGAAAAAAGAGGAGCAACATAGGTGGAGAGATGGCTCAGTGGTTAAGGCACTGGCTGCTCTTCCAGAGGACCTGGGTTCGAGTCCCAGCATCCAGATGGCAGCTCACAACTGTCTATAACTCCTGTCCAGAGGATCTGTCTCTCTATCCGGGTCTCCGTGGGCACTACACACGTAGTACACAGACAAACATGAGATGATAAGAGTTTTTTTTTTTTATTTTTTTTAAACGATTAGCCTTGGTGGTTGTGAGAAAAGAGACTGAAGTCAAGAACTATTTTGAATGGAAACAGTGACAGGAATACAGGAACAGAGGAAACATTATGACTTTTTGCCTTGAGAAGAGAGACAGGAAGGGCGTCAGGAAGGAGTTTTCAGCTGTATTAGTTTATGATAGCATTGAGCATTGGTGGATAGGAGTTGGGAAGTTCTAGGTGTGTGTTGTGGTTTGGATGTGAAGTGTCCCCACAAAGGGCATCGATCACGTATTAAAGACATAGTCCCTAACAAGCAGCATGTTCAGGCCTGGGCCTTTGGGGGAAGTGACTGGGTCATAAGGGCTCTAACAATGAATTATAAGAGAAAGACATTAGGGAAAACATCTTCATTCATAACTAAACTGAAGAAGTGAAAGACCTCCACAATGAAAACTTCAAGACACCGAAAAAACAAAGCAGAGACACTAGGCAATGAAAAGACCTTTCGCAGCCCTACATTGATAGAATTAAAGTAATAAAAAAAAAAAAAAATGGCTGTATACCAAAATTAAAGTACATAGCTAATGCAATATTCTTTAAAATTCAGGTATCGTATTTCACAGATCTAGATAATAATGAACAGGAACATTCTCGTGGAACCAGAAAAGACCTTGAGTGGCTAAAACAATCTCCCAGAGAAAGAACTCTGCTGGGATATCACAAGACCTAACCTCATAACATCTTGCAGAGCCTTGGTGCTGTGGTCAGTAAAAAAACAAAAAACAAAACAAAACAAAACAAAACAACAACAAAAAAAAACAGATGGAGGCAATAAATACTAAGTTACCATTCCCGAATCTCCCAGCTTGTGTGGGGCATTGCATATAGAAGTTACCTTTATTTCATCCAATTCCCATAGAAACAAGGAAGCAACATTTTGTAGATGAGGAAGTTGAAACTGGGGGAAAGGGGACATACCAAAGCCCTATAGCTAGTCAGTAGATTTGGCACAGAAATCAAAGTGTGCAACCCTAAACGAGTGCTCTACCAGCCAGTTATTCTAATGCTTTGTCTTTGATTTTTCAGGACATTGGAAGCCCTAGAGCAGGTTACATTAAAACATTCTGTTCTCTGAATGTGTCACCAAAAGAAAGCAACAATTATAAAAAAAAAAATCCCAATCTTTAAAGGGCAGGACTAAAGGCCCAACGGTTTATCTTAGGCAAAAGTGACTCATTTCTGTCAACCTTCGCTCATGGTCCAGTCTCCCATCCTGTCTGACCCCAAGCCTTCATTTGCACAGTTGCCGTCCTAGAGTGCTGCGACACTCTAGGCTGTGGCACCTCCTGGCAGCTGGCCCTCACTTCCTTCCCTGTGCCATCTGTACGGGTTCTGCGCACAGAAGCACACTGTCAGAAAGTTACGTGTATCTGGATTCTCACATCGTGATGCTGAAGATACGTTTGGACTTGCACATCGTGATGCTGAATATCCGGTAACTGCCACATAGTGGTTTACAGACACAAAAGTGCTGAGCTGTGCACTGAAGCTATTTCATTCTTAAAATAATAAATATGAAGTTGTGAGTCGGGGTGGGGAGTATGTTGGGAGGGCCCGGGAGGAGCTGCAGGGAGGAGATGGGTGTGGATGTGATCATAATATATTACATAGATACATCAAAGAACAACACCCTTTTAAAATAAACTGGAACACAAACATGGATCCTACAGAAGTAAGAGAAGCATCAAACCTTTTTTTTTTAATTTTAATTTCCTGAGATAGATCCTTCTAGACTGTAGCCATTCTCTTAAGCCACTGTTCCCAATACAAAAGCTATTGAAGCAGCAATACCAGTGTCTGTCACAACAGTCCCATTCCTGGAGTCTTCCTGAAAGGACACGTGCAGTGAGTCCATCTAACAGCACGGCTTGACTGGTTTCTTTTTCCCCCTGTGGGCCCCAACGTGTAAATGGCTTCAGTTCAGTGGGTATCTGTTGACTACTACTAAAGGAAAACAAGATTTGGGACATTGCGAGACAATCTAAATTATGCGTGCTTCCATATTTCCATTTGGCTATTGCCCGATTTCTTAGAATGTAATTATTTTTTTGGGGGGGGGGCTAGAGACAAGTTTTCTCTGTGTAGCTTTGGAGCCTGTCCTGGAACTAGCTCCATAGACCAAGCTGGCCTTGAACTCACAGAGATCTGCCTGCCTCTGTCTCCCTCGTGCTGGGATTAAAGGTGTGTGCCACCAACGCCAGACTTAAAATGTAATTTTTGAGATCTCTCAGGAATTGATTTTATTTCCATTTTTAACTGTTGATCTGCGATAATACAATATTTTACACCAATCCCATACTTTCCCTTTTATCTAAAAAGCCAAACCCTTTAAGGTTTACCTTGTAGCATGACCAATGACTGCCGAAGCCGGCTGTTCTCTTTCCGGATGTTGGTTAGTTTTTCTTTCAGGTTTTTGATTTTGGTGCAAAGTTCCTCCTTGGACAGTTCTGCTAAAGGAGTTTCATCGTCACTGGAGCTCTCACCAGGCAGGAAGGCATTTCCTGAATATGGGTCTCTCTAAGACACAAGGCATGCACAAAAAAAGAGACAACTTGTAGTTCCTTTAACAGCTACCCCAAAGCCACTTAATCAGAGCCATGGATGCCTGTTTCCACACGTAGCTCCCACAATGCATGGCCCCGGCTTGGTCCTCCAGCTTTCAGAACTCAGAAAAGGAGAAAAAGGTTCATGGAAGTCAGGATTCTGACCTTCTGCCTAACCAGTGAAAAAACAGACTATGACGTAATATGGTAGACCCAGCAAAGCCACCGTTCGAACTTGGGCTCCCTTGTCATAAGTACTTCAAAATCTGACTTCCTTCCTGTAACGTGAAAAATAAAAGACCCAGAGACTGACATTGGGGTTCAAACTTCAAGCTGAATATCAGAAAAGCAAAGCAGCCGGCCACCAGACCAGCTTCTCACCTCTACCTCAGGCTGAATGGGCTGATCCTATCTCCACGAGCTCTCACCAAACCTCAGACTGTAACCTCCCCTCAGCAGGGCTGGAGAATTCTGATACTGACGTATATACCTCTCACGAGCCCTGGATTAAAGGCATGAGTTCTGTTACTCTTTTGGACTGACTTCATCTTGTGTAGTTCTGGGTAGCGTTGGACTCACAGAGATCCATCTTAACCCCGAGTCCTAGGATTAAAGGTGTGTTCCACCACCTCCTACTTTGGATTAAAAGGTGTGTGCCTAGCTTCAATGGCCTGTGGCTGACTTTGCTTTCTGAATCCTCAGGCAAGCTTTACTACATTATAAATAATATGTCACTACACTTTTTCTTTTTCATCTGGGTTAACATGCAGGTGTGGTGTCATAGTCTTTAATTGCAGGGCTTTCGCAGTAGAGACAAGAGGTCAGCCTGAGATACAGATCAGTCTGGGCTGGACAGAAAAAACAAACAAACAAAAAACCAAACTTGTCTTTAAAAAAAAAAAAAAAAAAAAAAAAAAAGAGGAAGTTCAATAAGCTGGCAGCACATTCTTGCTCTGTGTACCAGATGATTAGAGCAGTTAAAAAAGACACCACATATTGTAAGGACACATGGGGACAAGTACAGGGAGCAGCTAAAGTTAGGATGTGAGGGGCCTCTTAGTGAGATGGTGACGATTTAATTCTCTAGGGATATATTCATCTTGTAGAAACTCATGAAACCACATTTCTGATATGTGTGTTTTTCCGTATGCATTTTAGACTTCCATTAAACGTTCTTTTTAATTCTCTGGTTAGTAAAAGCCAGGAATGGAGCTGGTGTCATGTCCAGCGCTGCAAGGAAAAAGCCCAACAAGTACATTTTCATAGAATATCTTGATTTCCCCTCCCCCCCAACCTTAGAGCCTAAGTCTTTTATGTTCATGTTTGTATCTTGTTTTAAGAATAGATGTCATTACCGAATAGCAAAAAAGGGTGGAAACTCTTTCTGAGGAAAACAAAACAAAACAAAACGCCTTTACTGAACGGAAACGTGCCCTCAATGTAGAGGGCAACGTTCAGAGATGAAAGGAAGGCCATAAGTAAAAATATTGATTATCTTCCAGCTGAACTATATGAAGTTAATGCAATTGCAATGAAAATTTAAAAACAATGTCTATAAATTTGTAAGCTCAACAGCCAAGAATATCCAAGAGTCCTTAAAGAATTACCAGAAATTGAGACTTCTCTATAAATCCAAGGTGTTATTAAAAATTCAGACCTATTCAGTTTGGTGCTGATACAGAGACAGACAACATTATCAGGAAGCAGGCGGGAGTGGCTAAAAAATAGATGCCTGAGCCTGAGAGCCGTGATGTAAGACAGAGGGGCGGGGCTGGCAGCTCACCTGGGAAGTGAGAGCCGCACAACCCAGGATGCTGGGTGCTGGCCCATACAGCTTTGTCAACACAGGTAAAGAAATGGATGCCAGCCTCATTCTAAACACAGATGCGTGCACTAACACACACACACTCACACACACAGATTCAGCATGCGCTAACACACACACAGATTCAGCATGCATTAATACATACCACACTCTCACACACAGATGCATTAACACACACACACACAGATTCAGCATGCACTAACACAAACACACACAGATTCAGCATGCACTAACACACACACACACACACACACACACGCATGCACACATTCAGCATGCATTAATACATACACATACACACAGATTCAGACACCCACATGTAGGTGTTTACGTAAGTGTACACATATACATGTATACTCGCACACATGCGCGCGTGCACACACACAAGCAAATTTCTGAAGATGGATTAAGAATTTAGTCATTAAAAGCAAAATGCAAAAATTATACAGGAAACATAAAGGCATACATTTTAAACTTGGCGTGGGCATTTCTTAGATATAAAATCTCTGATCACAATATCAAAAAAGAAATTCTGTTCATAAGTAAGGCACACTAAACAAGAAAAAAGACAATAAGAATCAATGGAAAATTAGCTATAATATGATATCTGTGCATTGTTAATCAAAAGAGCAACTCACTGGGAAAATGGGCAAATATGAAGAGTTCATTTTATTGAACATAAAACCTATATGGCTCATCAGTAGACACAGGTATTCCGTCTCATCAGTGAGCAGAGATGAGATCACAATCACTACCAATTACTATTTGGGTTAAAACCCATGGACTCTGACAAAACTCCACAGGGTGGGCATGGATCACTGAAATTCTCTATATGTTGCAGTAGGAAGAGAACTTGGCGTACTGCTTTGGAAAGCACTGTAATATTATCCTAGAAAGTTTAAAATTTATCTCCTCTGTGCTCTTGCAAAGGATCGCCAGATCTGTGTGTGCATACAGGAAACCACGCCCAAGACTTTCAAATGAAGCAAGATTAATAATGGTGAGAATCTGAAGGCAATCCAAGTGTCTACTGTCAGGACGGTGGACAGGGCTCTTGTGCTGGCCCTGGACAGCGGGATTTACACAGCACAGGCAGTGGGTAAATCAGAGCCACAGAGGGTCAAGGCTAGTACAATGTAGAGAGAAAAAAGCAAGTCCTCGACAGTTGTCAGACACAGAGACAAAGCTGTGTGTTGCGGGAGACAAATCAACAATGTGAGAATCTTCAACACTGCAGCCCCACGTAATTCAAATCTTCAAGACTGGAGAAATGTTCCACAGTTACTTCCCTAGGTCAATAGTGGGTAGACTTTCACCTTGGTTTTCTTAAGAGCCTTCCAGTGTGATCTCTGATGATGGTATCCAGGAGTCAAGCGATACCTTCAAGTGTTTTGTTTTGTTTCATAAGGCCTTTAGGTAACTGCTATAAGTTGGCCAGAAAAAAGGCTAAACATAGATACAATAATAAAAGAAGATGGCTCTTTGGCCCAAGGTCTTTGACCAAAATAAGCTCTCCTCTGGTTGTAGTGAACCGCAGTGAAAACAGACAGAATTGTGTAGTTTGGAGCAGTATTAAGATTTTTGAGGACAGTGAAGTGCCAGACTCAGCACCATACTGGCCTCAAGAGCATGTGCTAATTTTACACCTGCACAGCTTCAAGCCTGCACTAGCAAGTTACAATAAGATAGCTGACAAAAATCAGAAATTAATGCTGCTACTGATAGTATCAATGTTGATAATATCGATAAGAAAGTATAAATGCAAAAAGGCCTGTGCACTGTCCCTGGGCATGCTGACTCTGTGTGTGTGTGTGTGTGTGTGTGTGTGTGTGTGTGTATGAGAGAGAGAGAGAGAGAGAGACCTTCAGAAAACCATCTTATGTGGCAATGCAAATTTTATGAAAATATCTCTACCCTACTGTCTACTCAGCCTTAAAAAGAACAAAACAAAACAAAACAAAACAAAAAACCCAAACAAACCGCCTTTAAGAGAATAATGTCATAGCCCACCTTACTTGCTTTGGATTTCCCATATAAGCTAACACATGTAAGCATGGGAATTAGTTGGATTTCTCGACCTAAGCTAATGCATAGCTGTCATCTTAAATTATGTACTCTTCCTGCTTCTGACCTGGAGTATCACACGGGTATAATTTGCTGAAGGCAGCCAAAAATAGAGGTTGAAAGCATCTTTCTAAAATCTACTATAAAAATTAAAGGCATCCGTTTATGGACATTGGTTGATCAACAATGTTTGTAGCTATGTTTGTTGTCTGGGTCAGTTGGGTCAGTTGGGAGTCGGTGGCATCATCTCTTGTAAGACTCTGTTGAAGATTCCTGTAAGAATGACTGGGAAAGATTCCCATTCCTTCCCTGTGTGATGCTTTCTATGCTGTTCAATAAAGACAAAGTCACACCACAGCTATGCAGCAGACATACACAGACAGACAGACAGACACACAAGACAGAGGCCCAAAGACAGGACACACACAGGAACAGACACAGAGACAGATTCACAAGACTGCCTTCAGGCTCAAACAGCATGCAGGCAGGTAACACAGGGACCATGAAGAAGAGACTTGAAATCTGGACTCGCTCTTGGTTAAATGACTCAAATAGGAAGAACCTCTATTTCTGTTCCTGATGTGACACCAGTGTGTTCCTCGTGACTTGGAGTTGATCACTGACGTGATTAATTCATGCAGTCTTATAATGTCTAATCAAATGAACAGAAACAAGTACACAATTCCTAATCCACAAGTCATCCTCCTATGTGTATTCAATACAGAGGTAACTGATGGGGTATAGTTGTGCTAAATCATTAGATTTTAGTTATTCCAGCCCTAAAAGTAACCAAAAAAATGTATAACTAACATAAGCTGATTTAATGCTGATTTGTTTCTCTACAAAACATGTTTTATGATTTACATGTATCTCATAATGTTAAGTCTTATAAATGATTTTTAGAAAAAAAATGTAGTGCTTATAGAAAACTCAGAGACAAGTTAAGGTTTATATAAACGATATCCGCGCGCCACTAAACGATATGCACATAGTATTTTACAGTGTAATGTGCACTGCAATATGAAGAAATCCGAAAACCACATGATAGCTACCTAAAGGATGGCACATTTACACAGTAGGGTACCGGAGCTTGCAAAAAAGCTGTCTGTCAGTGGGGGAGATCTTTAAATGATAAGCAGAAAAGCAAAGTACATAGCAGTGTGTGTGTGTGTGTGTGATAAGTTATATTTTATTATAAATAAAGAAATGCAGGGAGGACTGAAAAGCCGCAGTGGGAGTGAGCTGGGGTATGAACAGAGTGCATGGGAGACAGGGAAGCAAGGCAGGCATCACTATTTACTCTTAAACTATCCAAGTTATGAGAGTGTAATATTTAAAAATTTAAGAACATGCTGCATGTATTACAAACAGGTACAAATATGTGACTGTTTAAAGACACAGAAATAAAAAATAGAGAAGGGGCATGTCTGTTAGTTGTCCCAAGTATAGGGAGGGAATGAGGTGGTGAGGGTTGCCGTGATCTAGGTTCTAAACAGAGAGCAGAGAGTATGTCTTAATGAAGAAATATGCAATTTCCACAAAGTATTTTGTGAGGAACAATATTTTCAGTCTGATGACCTTTCAATGTGTAGGACAGCAAGCAAAACACTGACATATCTGGTCCTGGCTGAAATGAAGTAGGGAAGCTGCCCATTGAGTGCGCTTCTAACTCAAGCTTAAAAAAAAAAAGAACAGAAACTATATTCTCTGAGTTGAATGAAGAATGAACACAAATTACTAGGAAAGGGGAGAAAGTACCAAGAAGCAAGGGCAGGAACTGTAGACCGTGGCTGATCTAGATAAGAGGGTTAAATCAAAGCAACAGAAAACCAACCTGTGCTTTATCCACAGCACTATTTGCATTTTCTGAGTTCACCGTCTCTGTCCGTTTCCTCTTTCTCTTCCTAAGAACTTGGTTATCGGTAATTTCATCTGTCTGCAAGATCTTCTGCATTTTCTCAATTCGTCAGCAAAAGCGTTCTGAAACCGTAGAAGGCAGAGGCTCCCATGTAGGTGATGCTCTTCTGCAAGCAGCTAATGCTTCTCCTTAAAAACAAAACAAAACAAACAAAATAGCGCATCATGCTGCTCAGTCGTCCACAGAACGCTTCCTGCGCCTTCCACCCACCGGCCAATTTAGCAGACGTTTTCCACTTGAGTCAAAGCCTTTCAGCTTTGGATTATCATCCAGATGCTTGTGTTGTGATGTGTATGTAGTAAGCTGCCTTAAAAGAAAATCAAATAGTATAAAGACAATTCCCATCTGTTGTTCTTGTCAAGTAACTATGAATAATTAACAATTTTTTTAAAAAAATTATAAATGCATGTAAACAGCATCACAGAGGAATGAAGTGAGGTTTTTCACGTCTAGGAAAATATATTACTAATAGTTAACAGCACCAAAATCAAAGATGAAAGTATTGGTCCCTGGTATTTAGTACAACAGACCACCTCCAAGAGACAGACAAAGCCACAGAAACCACCAAACATCCCATCTGTAGGAACCAATCAAAAATACGAACAAACCAGTTGCCCTGACTCTAATTGTTCTCCAAATGTCAACCAATCAGGATCTGACCCATACCTACTAATGCAATCCTGTGACTTTTTTTTTTTTTCTTTAAATTCTGGCAATAGACAAGGGATTTCACTCCCTCTGGAGGCTGCTGTGTTAGCCTGCTAGATAAAGAGTCCCTACCTGTAGGGTTAAACAATAAAGCCTTGTGTTTGCAGTTCGGTGAGTCTGTCTCCTTGGTTGTCTCTGGGGGTCTTCTAGACTTGAGCACAACAATAGTTACTAATGTAAAGAGTGGCATTTTCAAGATAACACTGTTGGGAATGGGGGTGTAAACCTGTAATGCTAGCACTTCAGAGATGAAAGCAGAAGGATCTTGTGTTCAAGGCCAGACTGGGTGACATGATTAGTGCATGAATTCAAAAGCTAACTGAAATTCCAAGAAACAAGTCACCGAAGAGAAGGAACCTAAATGATTATCAAATATGATTCAGTTATCTCATTTTCCTTTGTAACAGAAGATCTGCACTATGAATTAATATGAAAATGTGAGGTGTGAACAATGTATTGCACAAAGATGAAGCTCTGTCCATGCACACTGTTCCCTTGCCATGCTCAGGTCAGACTATGAACTGGATGCTCTTCCTGTGCAAGCAACCAAAGTGTGTGAAACAGTGGAGTGGCATTCTACACAGCCCACGGCTGGCTCGGTGAGGTCTGAAGAGATTTCGAGTTTAGCTCAGACTTTTAACGACGTGGAACGTGGAGAGGCGGGTTGTTTCCTACTGTGCAAAAGCTGCATGTTTACTAGAGGAAGAGAAACCAAGGCAGGGAGGATTCTAACTGGCTGCTCTTCGAGTCTTCCAGTTATAGCAGCAATTGCCAGCACAAAACACAAGCACAAGCACAAAGTTGCCAGTGCTTAGCTTCCCTTGGGAGATTACAAGGTTCTACTAATGTCCCTTGTGGGCAGCCTAACCTGCTTCTCCAAATTCAAGTGGCATCAAACACATTTAAGATTCCCAGGTAGTTGCTGCTATATTTTGAGTAAAATGATGGTCCATATACATGTATACATATGTGAAATAAATACCTATACACACACACACACATACACATACACACACACACACACACACACACACACAGAGAGAGTTTAGCCTAAGAATAGGTTGAGCTATAAGTTCCATTTCAGCTCATAAGCCACATCCTCCACTTCACATTTATTTTTTATTAGGTAGAACATTCTATTCCTCTTGAAAGTTCAGAGTAAGGTATAACCATTATGTTTTTAAGTAAGTGCATTCTACCACTTTAATGACTTTTAAATCCGTTTTTAAATTCACGAATGTAATAATTTTGATACCAGAATCAACACTTATGCATAAAAACAAGGGGTAAATTCAACTCTTAAACATTAATTTATCTAATCAGTTGAAACATGAAAGGACACGCTAGTTCCCTTTGAACTAGCTATCCTCCATCGATGACATATACTAATGAATTAACTGGCTCCCATTTATCAACGTCGCCATTCACTTTGTGTTTTCTAAAGCCTCACATTTTAGGTCTACGCATGTATTTCAGATAATTACATAATAAATCACCTTAAGTGGTTTTCCTCTTTATCTACTACCAATAAGTCCTCTTCATGTTCTAATACTCGAGCCACCTTGGAGCAGCATTAAAAATAACAACTATCAGCTACATTATACATCCTAACAGGTTATTTCCCTGTCCCCTGTGAAGATGCCATGGAGAGTTTCCCACTGTCAATGAAATCATCAGGAAGTGAACGTGGAAGGGAATGTCAGCGGGCAGGCACTCCTTTCTTACAGGAACAGTGGCCAGGCTCCAACAGCTTGTCAAAACCAGAACCAGGAAAAGCTGAAAGCGGAGAACGAGAGGACAGCTGCCTTTGCATACTCATGGGTTTTTACATTTGTTGTTCAACCGATCGCACACATAGATGATGTCTGGGGATGTCTTGACTGAGTATTTGCAGATCGATGTTTTTTTTTTTTTTTTTTTTTTTTTTTGCCCTTACTGCTTACTTAGGAATAACATTTGTAAATCAACAAACAAACAACAGTATGACTATTACAGTGTATTGTTTAGGGAATAAAGACAAAGGTAAGAAATCATATCGTGCTCTGCGATGTAAATACTCATGAGCTGACTTAAAGTCCATGTGAGGATGTGTGTAGGTTGTATGCGAACACTTTGCTGTTTGCAGGGGACAGTTAAGCCTCTGTGGGTTTGGTATTCTTAGGCAAGAGATGGCTGACTGATCAACAGAAGCCTGAAGGAGAGTAAATAGATGTATACAATCCCAGAAAGCCACACAAAAGCAAGGAAGGACAAGAGATGGGGCAGTAGTTCAAAGGATATGACCTAACCTCAGGGTTGTGGAGTGTTCAAGGCCACCAGGAGCAAGAGGTTCAGCACTGGCAGACTTTGAGGACAACTTTGTGAGCTGTTAATTCTACTGTGCAGGAGCCAGCCCCTACTAAACCCATCCTTATAAGAGACTGTAGAAAAGCGTATGTGGAAATTTCTTTAAAGCAACGGCTAAGTTTATGTGAGTCCTGTTACTCTTCTAGTCTAAGCCTCATCCAGATACAGTAGGTGGTGAAGCAGGGTCACCCACACGGTTATAAATAATATCTCTCGTTCCCAACTGTGCAGCCCTGGCCCTCTGAATCCACTGTGCTGTAGCCATTCTGCACCAGATGTCCATCTGTAAAATGGAGACGGTAACAAAACCATGTTTAGGTTGACATCTTAGTTATATTAATATTATGCTGATTAACAGTGGTATTTTAATTATTAACTGATTTCTCTCATATATAAGGCTAGATTAAATATGCGGGCATAGGAAAGATGTTCACAATAGAGGAGGCTGGAGAGGACTCCAAAAACATGCCTGGTTAACCTCAGTGCCTAAGATGTTTAGGACATAAGGCTCAGCTTCCTGCAAACAGGAAGTGACTGGCAGGTACTACATGCTTTTCTGGTGAAGGATAAACAGCAGCTGCTTTCCAAAATGAGTCTGCCTGGTTCCTCCCCAGGTGCGTAGTTCACATTTACCTAAGGGATGGGAATGGGCAGGTGAGATGGAGACCGTAAGAATTAAAGTGATAAAATTCTAATGGAAGGAATCTCATTCGATTGGAAGCTTATGAGAGGGGAACTAGGAAAAATTCTCACAAGTTAAAAGACAAGCATATACCTTGTGCACCAGGAAACTTCAGATACTTTCACTGAGTGTCAGTTTCCTCCTCAATAATCTGGGTAGGGTTTATTCTAAAAAATAATCAGGGCAGCTGCTACCCAGCAATGCCTACTAGGAATCCCTTCAGGCAAAGATCTGCAGTGGGCCGGGGTGGGGTGGGGTGGGGTGGGGCAATGTGAAGGGAAGCATACAACAGGAAGGGCTGTTTTGAAGGGCTAAGGAATTCTTACTCCTACTTGCTAGCTGCATGGTCCTGGCTTGGGCGGGGGCAGATCCCTTACATCTTAAGCTCTAGGGTACTCGTGTAAGGTAAGTGTGGCGCTAACCCATGGTTGCTGTGTGGACAGAATAATTAAGTATGTAAAGCGTTAAGCAGAAGCCCAAGCACACGGTAAGCATTATCTATGATCGCAAATAAGCCGGATGTCTGTGTCAGGCTAGCAATCTTGATGCTGACTGGAGGAGACTGGGGCACGCTGTCCCGTGCCTCTGCCAGCCACCTTACTGCTGTGACAAAAACACCTGAAAAATTCGACCTCAGGAAGGGTTTATTTTGGCTCAGTTTGAGTGCATGCAGTCCATCCTGATGAAGACCTGGCGGGAGGAGTGTGAGGCCAGGACACGGGAGGACAAACGTTGGTGTTCATCTGGCCTCCCTTTTCCGTATGCATTCAGTCTTGGAGCCTTGTGTTCAGACCTTTCGTCTCTGTTAAACCTCTTCGGAAATACCCTGATAAACACACCTGGAGATGTGTCCTCCAGGCAATTCCAAATCTACTCAACTTGACAACTGGGGCTAACCTGATCTACATTTCACAACCTAAGCCGGTCCGTCCCATCCTCTGAGTGGTGGGATTCCAAGAATGCTCCACTGTGCCCCAGCTGACTGAGACTAGCTTACCAGGCCAGAGGTCCACAGGAAGTCTGGGACAGGAACTGCAGCCCTGCAGATTTCTCTCAAGGTAGATTATCATCTCACCACAGATGGCCGTGGGATTTTGCAAAGGACAGCAAGCAGCTACTAGGCCCCGAGGAGTCATCATGAGGCCCTTAAGGGACAATGAGTCAAACGCAGGAGCACTATGTCCCTTCTTCACTGACGGTAGGAATGAACATTGTGTCCACTCTTCACTAGTTAGACAGGCAGGAGGGAACTTGGAGGAAACAGAACTTGTAAGGCTGAGAGATAAAGGTTCCTCAGGATACTAGACCTGAAAATCTGGGGTTTGACAGTCACACACTGAAGTAAAAAGTCTCATGACAAAAGCTGTGACAGAGTGTAGTTACGTTGATGAAATACCGAAGCCTGGCGTCCAGAGCATATGACAGGGAGCAAGAACTAAGGCCTACAAGGATGCCCGAGCAGCATCTCAAGGGAGTATATTCTGTGATGCTGTAACAAAAGCACAGGCCTTGTCCTTTAGAGTGAACAGAACTGTATTGGCTTGGGCTGCAGCCATAACTCAGTGGTAATGTCCTCACCTAGCGTGGCAAGGTCCTGAGTTCAAATCCCAGTACTGCAAAATTCTATCTATCTATCTATCTATCTATCTATCTATCTATCTATCTATCTATCTATCATCTATCTGTATGTGTACAAACACACAAACACACACTCACTCAGACTTCTGGAGTATGAGAAGTGTCAGTATGTGAATAGAGCCCTCTCGCTGCCTCATCTCAAGGCAGAAGAAGAGAGGGAAAGAAGAATAAGCCTTGCCCGTTTATACCCCATTTTTAAGACGGGGCATTAACTTCACTACTTAAAGATTTTTACCTCCCAATACTCCATAATAGCAATAAAATTTCAACACGCACTTCAGAAAGGGACATATGTATAAGCCATGGCATTCTGTCTCTGGTGGAAGGCTGGAAATCATGAGTAGGTGGAGTTGAGATTTTTTTTTTTTTTTCCCATATAAACTCAGATCCCTAGAAACTCCACTATGGAATCCAATCTGAGAACTCCTACGGTAAAGCTACGGTAGAGTTGGGGCTGCCAACGCTGTAGGTTTTCAAATGTAAACTCTTCTACATTCTAAAATAGTATGTTTGCTGTTTGTTATCCTATTTACTCCACAAAGTATCCAGGGTTATACAGACGTCTTAATGCACTTTTCTTTCTGTTCCTGAGGATTCTTGGGGTAGTCTTACACTAGGATAATTTCAAAACCCCTGAATCCATGTGTTCCTGAAAAGCATTTCAACAATCACTAGTTACTTACTTAGTTTTCTTGGTACACAGTATTTCTTCCCTTTTGAGTGATACTATTCTTTCAGGGATGAACAAAATTGATGCAATAGCATAAAATATTTAATGCAGAAAATAAATTTTAAAATTAATGTTTAAGTCCTAAAGATTACAAAATAGGAATAATCTCTTCAAGGTGGCTGTAGCTTTATTACCAGGAAGATATTAAATTGAATTAACTAATACTAGCCAATATTTTATTTATTTATAACATTTATTATGCAACTGTGATCGTTTTACCTTTTCTTTTTTGTGTTTCATTTATTAATGTCAGAGCCAGGCATGGTGGTATGTAATTTTAATCCCGGGACTTGGGAGGCAGAGAGAAGTAGATCTCTGCAAATTGAAAGTCATGCTGGTCTACATATTGAGTTCCAGGCCAGCTAGAGCTACACAGTGGTAATGTGCTCACCTAGCATGGCAAGGACCTGAGTTCAATCCCCAGTATTGCAAAATTCTATCTATCTATCTATCTATCTATCTATCTATCTATCTATCTATCTATCTATCTATTTACTTACCTACTGTTGGAATGCCAGAAATCATATGACAAGCCTCACCTTGAACCTACCCAGGAAATAATTTCAGTGTTCAAGCTGTCTTTGAAAATTGCACATTCTTAGAAATCGTAGAGGTATTTTACACCAGCTGAATAATAATGAACTCTATGATTTATGACTCTAAAAGCTTCATGATTCAATTTATGAAAAGCTCTTAAAGATTCCCACCCCACCAGCAGTTCCTACAACTGTGTATAAATTATCTGGCCAAATGATTCAGTATTTTGCTGCATGACTCAATTCTCTGTGCAATGTGGAAGCTACATAAGTGAGTTCTGGTTTCTCGTGGATAATAATTACTTCCTCAAAAGTGTCTTTGGAGTATTATAGTATAGATGGATTCCAGTATTCTGGTGTTCTTAAGTTACCAAACTTTGGACATTTGTTTGAACTCTGTAAGCTCAGACACCATCCCCCCCCCCAGTGTTATTATGGATCTTGATGCTGTTAAAAGTACAATTTGAAACCCTTTCCCCCCAAAAAAGTACAATTTGTAGCAATTTTATTAGAAACATTTTCTCTTATGATAATGCCTTTATGTTATTTTAAATGTTTTTATTATGGTAATATATGTAAGAAGTCCTTTTGAGGGCATGTTTGCTAAAAATAACATTTGATATTGCTGGAAATGACAGCCCTTTTCTCTTCTCAAACTCCCATCAAATGTGAGCTGTTTCACAATCCTGATTCTGGTGACTGGAAATCACCAAATAGTCAAGATTACACTATTCCAATTAGATTCTTCTCAATGACGTAGCTTCTTTGCCTCTCACCAGAAGCATATGAAAGATACTTTACCCAAGAGCAAGTAGACTACTTGTCCAATATGGTTTATGAATATATACTGCTAGCTAGAGTAATTCTTATGCATTTTTGTTTGTTCTTTTATGATTACCAACTGGGTAATTTACAAGTCTTGACTATACTCCAAAGTATCCCATATTATTATTTGTTTGTTTGTTTTTCAAGACAGGGTTTCTCTGTGTAGCCCTGGCTATCCTGGAACTAAGTAGCTCTACAGACGAGAACTCATAGATCCGCCTGCCTCTGGCTCTCAAGTGCTGTGATTAAAGGCGTGCGCCACCGCAGCCTGGCTCATCATTTGTTTTTAAGATTTTATTTTTAAATTGTGTGTATATTTGTGTCTCTGTGTGAGCATGAGTCCAGGTGCCCTTGGAAGTCAGAGGCACCTAATCTGTCCTGGAGCTAGAGTTACAAGTGGTTATGAGCTACTAGAAATTGAACTCATGTCCTTTGAAAGAGCAGTCTGTGCTCTTACCAGCCACCATGTCTTTCTATTACTATGTTGTTGTGTGCACACTTGTGTGCATGATGTATACATGTGTGGGTGCGGACAGAGCATGTTGCACGTGTGCTCAGAGGAAAGAGCTGTGGGGACAGCTCTCACTTTCTATTTTATGTTGACTCTGAGGGTTGAATTCGGGTCACACGGGCAAGCACTTCACCCGCGTAGCCAATCTTACCCGCCCTCTTACTTTTTTCCTTTATATTTGAGATTGTAATTACGTCATTTCCCCTTTCCTTTCCTCCAACCTAACCCTCCCACGCACCCCTCCTTGCTCTCACTCAAATTCATAGCCTCTTTTTTCATTAATTATCATTACATACATGTATATATGTATGCACATACATACACATTCCTATATACAATCTGCTCGGCTCGTGCAGTGTTACTTGTATTTATGTTGGTAGGGCCAGCTGTTTGGTACTGGATATCTGACTGGTTGTCCTTCCCTGGGGAAGGCCTCCCCTCCCAACTCTCAGCAGTTATTTCTACAGGGCCTCATGGGCCTTCCCCATGCCCTTGGCATGCCTGTTGTCCTTGTTCAGATCACGTGTAGGCATTCCCGCTGTTGAGACTTTATGGGTGTAGTTTCTAATATGGGTGTAGTTTCCGTGAAATACACAGTCACGGAAAACTTCCTGATCCTCTGGCTTTTACAGTCTTTCCCATCCCCTCTCCTGCAACATCCCTCGAGCCTCAGGTGCAGGAGTGTTTCGTAAATGCACCCATTGGGACTAGGCTCCAAGACTCTGTATTTTGATTGGTTGTGGTTTTCTGTAGTGGCCTCTGTCTGTTGCAAAGAGAAGTTTCCTTGGTGAGGGGTGAGTATTAAACCTATCTGTGGGCGGAAGGACAAATGTTTAGACTGTAGCTAGGGAATATGCTGATTCCACAAACTGGTGGTTAGAGACTCTTCTCCAAGACCCATGACTTCACTGGCCTTGAGAAGTTTCCAGTACCAGGCACGATTTCCTCCTTAAGTGGGGCTTAAGGCCAACCACAGAGCTGTGAGTTGCTGGTAAGGCATGTGTCATTTACGGAATGACATCTCCCATCAACTACTGCATTCTTAGGGTTTTGGTGCCGGCTGGTCATAGCTCTCATAGCTGGGTAGGACTGTCTGTTGCTTCCTGCCTTTGGAAGCCTGCACGGTGCCTTCTGGTACCATAACAGCTGGTCCTCAGGGAGGGGCCTTTCAAGTCAGTTCTGGCTCCAGGGCCCTAAGTCTGAAGTGTGTTGTGTCTGCATCAATAGTGAGGTCAGGGTTGTCCAAGAGATTCCCTAACCACACAACCTATTGCTATTGCCATCAGCTGTCCCTCAAAGGTAGAAGGTAAGTCCCCATGTCTTTTAAATTTTTATTTAATGATGACAATGCCATACATGCATATGATGTATTTTGGTAATTTTCACCCTTCATTATCCTCTTTTATTCCTCTCACCCATCTTTCCTTAAAAGGGTTGCTGGGAAGGAACCCCATGGACAGGGAGGCACCCTACCTCGTCAGGTTCAGCGTTAACTCTGCAGTGTGAAAGGTGGTCTTCACTGTCTCATGGGCGGGGTCTCACACGGAATAAAAGGAAAAGAGGGAGCTGGCCCTGCACTTAACATTCTTTGCTTCTGACTGTGGGTGCAGTGTGGCCTGAAGCCTCCTCAAGCTCTGCTGTGGCTTCCCTGCTTGGATGAACTGGAACTTTGAACTGAAAGCTGAAATAAACCCTTATCCCCAACGTTCCTTCTGACAGAGCGTTCTACCGCAGCAAAGGGAAACAAGCAAACAAACAAACACGATCCTTCATGCAAGTTTCTAGGAACTTCCATCCAGATTAGTGCTTCTCCACCTTCCTGATGCTAATACAAAAATTCCTCATGTTATGGTGACCCCCTCAACCATAAAATTATTTTCGTTGCTACTTTATAATGCAATTTTGTTACTGTTATGAATTGCAAATATCTGTGTTTTCTTAGATGACCCTGTGAAAGGGTCATTTCACCTCACAGGTTGAGGACCACTGATCTAGGTAAAAGTAGGCCCACTGGACTTTACTTAGACTTCCATTGCCTTTATCTTTGTTTCCTTCAGTCAAATTTCTCCAAAGATTGTGGGTGGTGTCTCTGGGGATCCCCTTTTACCTTATTCCCTCTGTAACCCATTTCTGTGTGGTTTAGCCTCCCCTATCATGCCCACTCAGTCCCCCAGAGTATCTCCTGAGGTTTCCCCTCCCCAATCCTCAGGGCTTTCTCTCTTTACCTTCTTTGAATGTCTCCCCCAGGAAGCCACTGGGCCGGGACCCTCCTGACTGGGCAGTCCTGCCTTGTGCTGTAGACAACCACAAACAAGCCTAACTCCCCTTTCTCGGACCTCTCTTCTTTAGTCACTTCTTGCATTTCTATGATCTGTTTGATGATGGCTCTCCCACATCCGGGACTTCTCTACCCACATTTGCATGGTCTTGCTGGCTTGTTACACTTGGTTACCCTAGTTCTTCCTTCAACATTCATTGTTTCCATGGTGGCTCAGAATCTGAGTCACCTTCCCTTATTTTCTCTCTACACAGCTTGGGCTGGAAACTTTGTTTCCTCCTGCTATTTCTTCCTGACCTTTTAATTAGGAAATTGTACCACACCTATAAACTCTAGGGCAATAATATATAAGATGTCTCTGCTTTATTAAAGCCACTTACTTACTGGTAGGGTTAGAAAAAAATGTGTGCCTTTGAGTGGGGACCCCCAAGGACAACCTGAGGCGTCACACCACAGTGGCAATTCTTTCTTTCTTTCTTTTTTTTCTTTGAGAAAGGGTCACTCTTTCTGTGACTCCAATGTAGGTTAGGCTGTCTGGCTAGGACCCAGGACCCACCTCCTCAACGCTGGGATTACAAACATGCTGGCTTGTTGTTTTTTTATTTGTTTTTGGTTTTTGACATGAGTCCTCACGATTGCAAGATAATCACTTTACAGACTGATTAATTTCTCTAGGATCCCTAACTTACTCTTAAACTGAGGAAGGACTGGTTATTAGTTGGATTTCCATTGCTGTGACACACTTGAGCAAATTAAAGGAGAAAAGATTTGCCTTGGGGGCTTGTGTTTTCAAAGGTTTCAGTCCATAATGGGACATAAAGTAAACAGCTGACATTATGGCAGCTGAAAGGCATGCACACACACACACACACACACACACACACACACACACACACACACACACAGAGGGCGGGGGGGGGGGAGAGGAAGAAAGAGACAGAATATTAAGTATGCCCATGCTGTGTTTTTTTTTTTATTCCCCTTTTCTGCTACCTGGCTTTCTAGTCTATGGGATGATCCTCCCCACATGGATTACATGGTGAGTCTCTCTGCTCTGCTCACTCAATCCCCTCTGAAAATGTTACCACAAACAAATCTTGGGGTGTGCTTTGTTAATCTCTTAGGCACCTCTCTGTTTGATGAAACTGATAATTTGTCAATTAAGATTAATCATCACAAGCCAGGTGTGGTGAGGCATGCCTTTGAGAGGCAGAGGCAGGCAGATCTCTGTGAGTTCGAGGCCAGTCTGGTAGACAGAGTTAGTTCCAGGACACACAGGGCTACACAGAGAGACCCTGTCTCTAAAAATAAAAACAAAACAAAAAGAGTAACCACCACAGCCTGCTAGCTAGTAAAAGTTAATAAAGCCCCCTTCTCATACACGCCCTGTCTCCTGTCCACTTAGTGTGTACATTATAGACAGGAAAGCCTCACGGTCTCAGACTCTGGTTCCTATGCAGGAAGTTATATAGGTTGCTTTTGCCTGCTCTACTGCTAGTGAGATCTTTTCTTAGCTGTGATGGGGGTGGGAACACTGATTTGGAGAACAGGGAAAATGTGCTCCATTTGGTTTTGGGTCTAAGCAATGGTTTTTAATCTGACTTTACTCTAAATAAAGTTAATACCTGACTTTCTTTTTGGATCATTGTGTTTATTTTTAATGTGGTGGAGATTCCAAAGACAAGAAGGGCTATGCAGTGGATCACATCTGCCAACTATTTTCTCCTTACCTCCCTGCCCTCTGGGATTACAGTGGTAATTCTCTGTCATAAAAGCGATAAATTACAACATTTCCATTGTGATTTTTTTCATTTCTTGGTATGACAGATTTGTGTCACGAGCACTCTCTTTCCACCCTTACCTTTAATCTTAAATTTATGACTTTTATATGACATCAATTATTCTCTTTTAAATGAGAACACAGCAGGAAGAGAAGCCATAAATACTACTAAATTAATTTCCCCAAAGGACAAATTGGCTAATTTAATATATATTGAACTCCAGGATGTACTGGGTACCACACAAACACAGAGGAAAAAAAAAAAAAACAAACTAAACAAAAAAACCAAAAACCAAAAACAATCAAAAAAAAAATTACTAACATGCCACTATTTGGAAAGGAGATGATAAATTAGCAACAAATCAGAAATTAATGGACTCATAGACTAAATTCTTTCAAGGACTTGGCTTGTTTATTGTATGTATCCTTAAGAGTACCCAGACAAAGAAGTAGATACATAGAAAAAGAAGTATGTATAAACCCTACTGCATGCTAGTGAAACATGCGCCTGAGGAGGAAGGTAAACGATGCTCTTATGTGCAATTGAAACTTGTAAATGGCTGCAGCAAGGCTCAGGGTGATAGTTATTGCACCAAAGTATAGCCCAGAGAACCATATTGCTATTTACTTGCTTTTTGTGGTTAAAAATGCAGAATTTGGGGGCAAATTGATTACTTTGCTGTGTTTACAGTCTCAGACATGTTTCCATGCATCATGCAAAGATATTCATGCCATTTCAGCTTACTACGAGCTTTGGCCAGTGAGAAACAAAAGGATGACCTTCGTAAATTGCAGCATTGGTTATTTCTACCCACTGTTTGCAGAGTGTTTCTCCAATACAGTTTAAAATGACTCTATCATGCCCCTGCTCAGCTGGTGAATTCTTCCTTTCCCGGAGTGCCACACTTTACAAGCCCTCAGGCTTCTTTTCTATAACCCCTGCATAGGGCATGGAACTACAGTTTCTTACTGCAGTGGGTTACAGTATCAGGAATCCTTCAGCTCATGGTGCAGAGCTTCTAGGCAGCTTTTCTGACTGCCAGGGACCTGTGAAGCCTGGTTTGCAGCCTGACATTCCAGAGTCCACCTTACTTGGTGCCTGAAAGCAAGGTCCCTCCTATTCTCAACCCCAAACAAGTGAGTGAGTTACATATCAATCTGTATTTGTTTCAGGAAACCAGCATGCAAATAAGACCACATACCCACTGCTTTCCATACTTTACGACTCTGACGTTAGGACTAAGCAACATCTTTCTGCATTTCTTTTCATGCTCACGCTTGGTAAGTTATCACCGACCTTAACAGCAGCTAATGGCTAAGCAGAACTGCAAACTGGTTTTATAGGGTCAGAAAACAATACAAGCATTCTCTTCAATCGACTTTCAGAATTTTACGAGTTATTTAGTCTCCAAGTTCTTACCAAAAGCACGACACAAATGTAGTAATGTATCCTTTGTCGTCTATCACGTAATTGCATGGTTTTGGGTTTTTTATTCTTATGCGAGTACATGAAACGAAACAAATCACTCAGCCCCACAGAAGGAAAGCCAGCATGCCTTAGGGGCAGCAGGGCAGAGTACTGCACTGGCCCGCCAAGGCCGCAACACGCTGCAGGCTGCTGCAGCGTCGGGTTCCTCGCCCGGCACACCGCAGCGCTCACGCCTTGCTTTCTTGGCACTGGACCAGCGACCCCTGTCAAGAATCCAGCAGACGACTACGATATAGTTTTTGCGGATTATAACGGAATGTAAGGGGCGGCGGCGGGGGTGGGGGATGCCAAAGGGGAGAAGGATGATCGTATGCCTAAGTGTGACAGGCAGATCACCATTGGCTAATAGTACCTAAATTTTTCTGCTGCAGTATTTACAGGCCAATCAATCAATCAATCACCAACTTCCTTCATCGGTTGGATGCTCACATCTAAAAAAATCCCCTCTCCCTACAAAGACGCTAAATGAATCAGGTTTTTTTTTTTTTTTTTTTTTTTTTTTTTTACCGCCAGCCCCAGGTATCAGGTATAAAGAGGACCCAAGGGCTCCTGTCTGGGCTGCGAATCAGCACCAAGTCTGGGGGTGGGACAGTGCATGCCTGCAGACCCCGGCGTGCCTCTCCCAAGCGCTGCTTGCTGCTAGATGGGACCTGCTTGGCGGCGGCCCTTCCAGGTGCTGGCGCCCTCAGTGCGCACGGACTACCCCCGCCCCCCAAACCAAATAGCTCACCCTGCCGCATCCTCGGAGCCCCAGCCTCCAGGCGGGAGCCCGGGTCCCCCCCGGCTCCTTGGCGCCCCCTGACGTCGGCCTCCAGCAGTCGGTCCACCGAGGCTGCAGAGGCGAAGCTCGGGGGGGGGGGTGCGGGGAGGGGAGGGTCCCGCGCACCGCCGCCTGGCGCGTGGCCTGGCGGGCCGCGCGCGCGCACCGAGCCGGCCTGCGGGAGGGCGCGCCGCTCGGTCCCGGCTGCAGCCATGTGCGCGCGGCCGCGCCGCCGCAGCCCGTGACGTCAGCCAGCGAGCCCCCCGCCCGCCGCGCCCCGCCCCGCCCCACGTGCTCCGGGCTTCGGGATGCCGAGGCCCGAGGCGGCCACCCGACGATGCTCACGGCCGGCTGCGTCCCGGGCGGGGCCGAGCCCGAGGGCCGCGCACGGGCTGGAGCGGCCGCGGAGGGAGGGGCGCGGCTGCCGCCGGCGCGCCGCGTGCTGAGTCATGGCGAGAACTGCCCGCTGCTCTCCAGCAGTCGTTCCGGGGCCGGCGCGGGGTGTGCAGCCACTGGGCCGCGCGCGGGACCGCGAGCGCCGGGCTTGACGCGCTGAGCTGCGCTCGCCCGCCCGCCCGTGGCCGCCGCCGCCCCCCGCGCCCCGCGCCCCGAGCCCCGCGCGCTCCGCCGCCTCTGCCCCGCGCCGCACGGCCCCCCGCCTCGCCCGCACCATGATCGCCGCGGCTTTCCTCGTGTTGCTGAGACCCTACAGCATCCAGTGTGCTCTCTTCCTCTTGTTGCTTCTGCTGGGGACCATCGCCACCATCGTTTTCTTCTGCTGCTGGCACCGCAAGCTCCAGAAAGGGAGGCATCCGATGAAATCGGTCTTTTCGGGTCGTTCCAGAAGCAGAGGTGAGACCCGCCGCCGCCGGGCTCCGCTGGGCAGAAGCGAGGCTGAAGCCTCCTCTGCCGACCCCGTGTCCCCTTCATTGCCCGCTCCTCAAGCTACGAGCGCTTATTAATTTAACGCGCCCTGGCCTTTTGCCCTCAAGTCCGTCCTCACATCACCAGGTTTGGGTAACCACGGGGATTCCGAGGTCCTGGGAGGAAGAATCAGACCCCAATTCTTAGGGTCAGTTTGCTAAATTTTTAGCCCAGAAGGTAATTGTTGTGGAATCCTGGGCTGAGGCATTCTTCCCTTTACATAGCTTTTGCTAGAGCTCGGGGATTAAGAAAAAGTAAGGCGTGATAATTTGGGGGCTCCCCTCCCAACTTTGCTGGAACTTCTTGCAGAGAAGTCACCTTAGAGACAGATGGTCCAATAGTCCTTCCACCCCGCCCCAATACACCCACAGAATTAGAGAGAGACAACTAGAATGTGCTTTCCTGCATCCAGGTAAGTGACCCCCAACTCTGCAGGTTGAGAACAAGGAGTTAATGAAGGTCTCATTTTCCCCTCTTTTCTCCCCAGATGCTGTTCTGAGATCTCATCACTTTCGCTCTGAGGTAATTTATTTAGTGCACGCTCTCAAGGTCAGAAGTAACTTGCTTTCCTGGGTACTGGTGTTAATCATGTGCGTGTGGAGAAGCCAGTAGAACCACCGAATGGGAAGCCTGCAGACCCTAAGCCCAAACTGACACGCTTTGTTTAAAGCAATTCCACAGTCAAGCCCATTGAGCGGTATAACAGATGTGTGTGTGTGTGTGTGTGTGTGTGTGTGTGTGTGTGTGTGTGCGCTTGCGCTCACCAGTGGGTGTGTGGAGTTTGCTTTACAGGAGGTGGGAGGGGCAGCCCCTAAAAGTGCAGCAGGGCCTTAGAGAACTTAGTCAGGGAATGGCTATCAGTTTAGTTTATAGTCTTGTGGTGGAAGTACTTCCTGGGTGCGCACTGAGGTCAGGCGCTTGGGCAAACCGCAGAACCACGTGCGTTCCAGCTGAGGCTCCAGGTGACATTCCTAGCGTCTTAGAAAGCTGTCCACGACAGTATTTTGGACATGATAGCGGTGTTGATGAAGATACAACGGAGAGTTTGTACTGATTATTTGTGCTAGAATAGCTCTCTAGAGTAGCTGACTGGACACGCCAGCGGGGGAGACAGCAGTAGGACCAGCTGCAGTTCGAACAAGACACCAGCTCTGCCTGACCCAGTGCATGCGTTGCTGTAGTTTCCAGATGCTCACTTATAGTAAGGCAGTGTTCTCTCTTTGGGGGGAGCGCTGCACATACCCAGGCCTGCAGGCTGCGTTGTGACACAGCTTATTCACCTTAGCAGAGGACTGCGCATGTCCCCTCTCCTAGAAGCTCCTTATTTACCTGAAGTTACTTCACTTCCTGTTTTCCTCGCTAATGGGAGGGTTCATTGCATCCTGGATTATGGTTATTGAAGCTTAACTGTATTGTCGTATTATTGTAACGTTGTTATGTTGCATATGGAGTGATTCTGCCGCGGGTGACCTGGAAGTGAGGACTCTGTGCTAGTTGAGGTTTGTGAGAAAATAACTTGTCAATAGTCAGCAGGCCTGTATCTAGCTCTATACTAACTAGCTGTGTGTATGTATTGGGGGGGGGCAGGGCTGTAAAACAGGGCCAGCAGTACCCTGCAGGGCCGTATGTGGAAAATTGTTTTTTAAATTATGTAAAAAAAATTCATTCATAGGAGATATTTAGTTTTGAGTAGCCATGATACATTTTGGACTGAAAATTATCAGGTGTGGTGGCACACACCCTTAACCCCGACTGACATTCAGAGTCAGAGGCAGGGGGAATCTCTATGAGTTTTGTGGCCAGCCTGGTCTACATAGTAAGTTCCAGGACAGCCAGAGCTACATTGCTACATTGTGAAACCCTGTCTGGGGTGGGGGAGGAAGAAAATAAAAGAGAGAAGAAAGAAAATATGTAAAAATCAAGGTATGTCTGTAATGAAGTCTTTAGAAAATTAGGTCAGGTTTATGGACTATAGCATGAGCTGGACCTGTTGTGAAACAGTCTTTGAATAGCAGATTAATTAAGTAGAATAATTCATTTAGATGCCACAAACAGTAAATAGTGGACAGGGTACAAATATTAAGATGTAGAGGACTGAGTTGAAAAAGATTCACCAACTCCGTACACATGAATGATAGTAGAGTCACAGAACTGTGAACTGGCCTCAGACATTTCAGCTTAAACACCCGGGGTCGTGAGACACCCCATGTCTTTGGGGATTTTGAGCTAAAATTTTATCTTGAGCTTATATTGGTTAAGAAGTCTGGCAGCGTCTGTTCAATGCCTGGCCTTGTTCTGGAGGTTTGCTAGTGCCATTTGAAATCTTTGTGCATACTTGTTGCTTGCTTTATGTGTTAGCCCGTGAGTTCCTGGGGGCAGAGCTTAGGTCTCAGGTGATACCACTGCCTGGCTCAGTGACTCATACAGAATGGGTTCTTAAGTTTTTGGTTGTGAGCTTAGCCTTTAATGGCCAAGCCAACCCTCCAGCCCCAGAACCCAGATTGGGTTCTTCATAAATATTTATGGGCTGAATGAGAAGAGTCTCTTGGTGGGCAAATAGAACTCAGGGCTGCACAGAAGAGGAAAAATGCATTTTTAGAACATGGCTTAGAATTTAGCAGTGCTTATTTACCTTTCCCAGGCTTCTAAATCAGAATTTTATTTATTTATTTATTTATTTATTTAAAATGGGGGTCTTACTGTGCAACTCTGGTTGTCCTGTATCTCACTATGTAGATCAGGCTGGCCTTGAACTGAGAGAGATATGCCTGTCCTGTCTCTTGAGCAACTGGCTTTTTCCAGAGCTTAAAAAAAAATAAATAAAACAACAACAACAAAAAAATTACCTTGGTGTTTTTAGTGAAATTTAAGGAACTCATTTTAACAAAAAGATTCTGTTAGAATTTCTTTTTTTCCCCCAACAAAATAAAATGCAATGTGAGCTTAATTTGTTGGTGGGCTATGCCTGGTAGACTAAGCAAGGAATGTCATTTTATATGTGGGAACTCATAGACTGTGCTGCACAAGAATGTCATATTTCATCACTGTCTTATATTTACCACAAACAGAACATTTCCCCTTAAGCAAAACACAGGATATATTTTCTTCTTAGAACATTATCCCTGCCAAGAGTTTTCTCCTTAAGGAAGACTTCCACATTTGCTTGGATTGAAGCATATTTAATAAGTTAGAGTGGACACAATGAATATTTATTCCTGCTGTTTTTAAATATTGTCATCACAGCCAATGCTTTGATTTCCTGGCAAGTCCTAATCACAGTGGGCTAAGTCCCCTAATGCCAGTCTTAGTAAGTGGATAATTCACTTTCAGCATTTCTGTCTCGGTCAAATGAGAAACAAGATGTAGGATCTGCTGACTCACTTTGAAACCTGAACAAGCTGTGATAGAATACTGGAATTGATGAACTTTGGGAAACATTTTGCTGTTTCATCTGGCAGAGGACATTGTTTCTGCCACTCAGCGCCTCCAGGAAGGAATCAGTGTGGACGGGGAATTTCGAGGTGTCCTGTCTAAGATGGTCAGAATGATACGTCCTAAGGAAAAAACATGTTGTTGAGGCCCCGCTGAAGACAAAGGCAGCTCCCAAATCTGAGGAGCCACGGTCCTTTGATTCCTTAGCAGTGTTTAATGGCACATGTCTTCCATGCCAGCTCTTTGTGAGGAACTAGAAGTCAGCAATACGAATGTTCATCAGGCGCTTTAGGTCTGTGATCACCACCAGCACTTTGTTTTCAGACGCTTGCAAAGTTATGAGCTTTTTAACAAGCTTCTAAATTTTAATAACGGCATATGAGGAAGCGAAATTGGCCCCTCTAGCAAAGTCTGTACAATTTTACCTGACCTTAGAGATGATAGCTGGAAAGGTTCAGTTAAGCAGAAGTGAGTGTGTGTGTGTGTGTGTGCGTGTGTGCACGTGTTTATGAAATGATTTCCCATTGAAGTAGGACAGTCTAGAAACCATGTGCACCTTCTGGTTTCTAGCCATCTAGCATCTCCGAAAGTGCCTTTCCCGAAGAGCTCCGGTGTTTTATGCCGAGACTGTGAGCAGAGGTAAATGTCACTGTAGGTTTTTGCAGTGAAAGTCAGCCGGTGACTGCCCTGTTCTGGAGGAAATTTCAGAGAGTAGTCAGGGCACTGTCCGACTATAAAGGAGAACCTTGCTGTACTGTCCTTCAGAGAATGAAGACAACACTCATGCCTTCCAGAGTCCCGGCGTGAATGGTGGTAAATGATCCCTATTCATAGCTGGGGGGAATAAGGGACACCTTGTTTGTTTAAGACCGGAGAGTGAGTGTCCTTTCCCTTCTTCAGGATCTCAGGAAATATCTTCTCTTTCTGCTTCAGGTAAGGGGAACAAGAGAGTTAACTCAGATTAAGCAGGTCCTGAAGAATCACCCAGTAAGAGACTGGGTGCTAAGACAAGAGCCACAACTACATTTTGTCTCCATTTGGTGCTGACCCGCGTCACTCATAACCCAGACAGAAGTGTGCCCAGAATTCTCAAGGGAACAGAAAAATTAAGTTGAATGTTTTTAGTGCATACTTTCTACAAAACTGGATAGACAAGTTTGTGGTTTGCTCCCCTCATCTGTGTTTATGTAAGGTCTTCGGGATGAAATATACGGTCTATTCAGAGTCTCTGACCTCATTAGATGCCCAGGTGTCCCTGTTCCAAACTCTGGAGAATGATCAGCAAAACAACAGTATTACGTAGTTTCTCATTAAACTTTCATCTTTCACTAGGAATTACCCAATTTAAATACACACGTGTAAAGAGCACATGGTGCATATATCTCGTAGATATGTATAACTTTTATGTTCTATGGAGCAGTTTAAAAGTAAGTTTATATCTTTAAAACTGTGATAAAAGAAAAAGAAGGTTATTTTCTGAGTTGGGAAAAATAGTGCTTTATTGTTGAGCTATCCTTTATAGTTACTGTTGTAAATACATTTTTTGTTTACTGTCATTCTAGGTCTAGACTATTTATACTAATGTAAGCAGTCATGAGTAGTAACTGTATACATATATGGTGTACATTTAGTGTGACCCAGTTACTTTCAAAGTAAACACACCGATCGTTTCTTTATGAAGCACTGTGTTAGACACTGTGGAGTGTTAGATGCTGTGGAGTAGCCTTGCTCAGAGTATTCCGAGTCACCCCGGCATGCTTGCCGGAATCTAACAGCTACTGTTTCTTCTGTTACAGTAGCTGAACTGCTGTGCTGTTCCCAGCTATGAGTCACCAGTGCAGTAACAGCATCAGACTATGGCATGCAAGCGCGCAGCAATTGCATGTGTAGAAATAGCAGATTAGTCCTGTTCACAGAGCTTATCTTACCATTTTAGCACAACCATTTACACAACTCTTACCTTATAACAAAACAACCGCTGAGTGTGAAACAGAAATGCCCTCCCCAGTATTAAAATGAGGTAACAGCCGTTTTTTTTTTTTTTTAATGTGTCTAAGCAAAAGCATATTCAAAGTTGGAATATTTGTCCAACCTTGAGACTGAAGAATGAGCCCACGTGGTTCAGATTGCTGAACAGAGTCAGGTAGACAGCAAGTGTTGGTGTGTTGGAAGGGGTGTGTGTAAGGAGGTTCAGAACCCTCAATAGAACTCACAAGCTTTTCCTCTGCCACGCTGTGCCACCTCTATCAAGGCTCCGTCTCTTAGCGTCTCGGTGGCAGCATGGTTCCATTCCAGGCAATGTTTCTACAGTGGGCAGAGCTCCACACTGGTCGGGCATGTGAAACACGGCTTCTGACTTCTGGATTGGGGCCAGGCGAGAGGGGAAAAGGCACAACAAACGATGTGCAGAGAAAGAATGATTGGACTAATTGTCCAATTGAGGTGGCAGGTCGTGGGGTGGCTGGAGGTGTCCTCCGAGGGGTGGGTGATACTTAGGCTGACGTGCAATGCTGAGGTAGTAGGTGGTAGACAGCAGGGGCAGGCGCAGTGCACCTCCAGGCACCCTTCAGCGTCTGACTAGAGTAAAGGGCTCCTGGATGGTAAAGGCCGATGGAGCTGGGAATATAGGTGTGTGAGGGCCAGCTGCAATGAAAATGAGTCAGTTTTTGGTAAAACTATTTGATTTGAACACTTAGGAGGGTGCCTGCCAGGAGCCTCTAAGAGAAGCAAATAAATAAATAAGTAAATAAATCACTTTAGATTTCTTTTCAGGCAGCTATAACAAAGCAGTCAGATCTCACCTCCAGGAAGAATGACAAACCATGGCCTATGCTTGTGAGCGCTTGAACACATATGGGTTTGGCCTTTCTGCTTACTAGGAAGCTGAGATTTGGAAGGGTGTCATGCTTTGTGGTTCAAGGATCTGGTATTGTTGGATTATGTCTTAACTGCAGATACCATCTGTCTAAGGGGTGTGTGTGTGTAGGTGTTTGTGTGTGTGTATGTGTGTGTAGGTGTGTGTGTATGTTTGTGTGTATGTGTGTAGAGGTGTGTGTGTGTGGTGTGTGGATGTGTATGTATATGTGGTGTGTGTTTGTGTATGTGTGTGTGTGTGATGGTGGTGGTACTGGAATTTGAACCTACAGCCTTATACATGCTAGGCACTTGCTTTACCACTGATCTATATTCTTAATGTGTTTGGCGTGTCATTACAAATTCTAATGTAGCATGTGTAAAATGCTGGTATTTATCACATACAAGAACATTTTTGTTTACGTATATATTTAACAATATTCTTGGTTCTAATATGCCCCCTTCTACTGCCCAGGCTTTGTTTAAGTAGCTGAAATTTATGTCTCAGCTTTTCAGTTTCTTCCTCAAAAATTCCTCTCAAAGTCTTTGTGTTAGTCAGGGTTCACTAGAGTCACAGAACTTATGGAATGAATCTCTCTCTCTCTCTCTCTCTGTGTATATATAGTATGCATATATGTGTGTGTGTGTATGTATATATTTATATCAGTCTTGTGCATATGGATTTTATTGGGCTGACTTAAGGCTGCAGTCCTGCTAACACAATAATGGCTCGCTGTGGACGGAAAGTCCAGTAGTTGCACCGTCCCACGGGCTGAAAAAAATCTCAGCTGGTCTTCCATGTGTGCTGGAACCCTGAATAAGTAGGCTGCAATGCCAGTGAAGGAGTGGATGGGCTAGCAAGGTGTGGGCAAGCGAGCAAAGAGCAAAGAGCTCTTCAGTGTCCTTATACAGGCTCCCAGCACAGGTGTGGCCAAGGTGGTACATCTTCCTGCCTCGAAATCTGGATTAAAGGCCTGTGCCTGTCTGCTTCAAAGGTCTGGACTAGAAGTTGATTCACCCACTTCAAACCAAGTAGAAAATCTCACAGGTGTGCCCTTCCTCCATTTCTGGAATGTAGTTCATCCTAGATGTAGTCACGTTGACAGCCAAGAGCATTCATCATCACAGTCTTTGTCAGCTACACTACAGACAAGGAGATACCATCTAGAAGATAGAAAGAACTGCAAAGATTAAATATTCCCCAAAACCCAAATTGCCACCCAACAAATGTGCTAGTGATGCAGACCATTTGTAAAAGAAGAAATACCAATGGCCAATAAAAATATTCAACATCCCTAGCCATTGGACAACTATACTATTCCTGAAGAGATACCCAATGCAACTCCACATCCCATCACAGAGAAGCTTGCATACCTATGCCTATTGCCGTTCTTTTCACTATAGGACGTGTCTTACTAGCCACTGTTCTGTTGCTGTGAGGAGACACCATGACGGAGGCGGTTAGTGTGGGGGCTTGCTTCTAGTTTCAGAGGTTAGAGTCCATGATCATCATGGAGGGGAGCACGACAGCAGACAGGCAGGCTGCTAGGGCTCTACCTGAGAGCTCACATCTGAGCCACCAGCAGGAGGCAGAAAGTGCACTGGCATGAGTCTTTGGAAGCTTCAAAGCCCACCCCAGTGACACACCTCTTCCAACAAGGCCACACCTCCCAATCCTTCCTAAAGGGTCCCCAGCTGGGGACTAAGCATGCAAATTCATGATCCTATGAAGGTTATTCTCACTCAGACCACCCCTTGACCCTTGTGGTGGTTTGACAATGGCTCCTGTAGACCCATATGTTTGAATGCTTGGTCCCCTGGGGATGGGACTGTTTGGGAAGTATTAGGAGGCATGCCCTTGTTGGAGGTGGTGTGTCTCTGGGAACGGGCATTGAGGTTACAAAAGACTCATGTCACTCCCAGTGTAGTCTTCCTGCATCTTACTTGTGGATTAGGACGTGAGTACTCAGCTCTTCCTATGACCATGCCTTTGCTCCAGCATCCTTGATTATAAGATGCAAGCCCAAATGAAATACTTTCTTTTATAAGTTGCCTTACACCTGGTGTGGTGTTTTATCACAATAGAAAAGTAACTAAAGACAGGCAGTGGCGTTGCATGCCTTTAATCCAAGCAGAGGCAGGAAGATCTCTGAGTTGGAGGCCAGCCTGGTCTACATAGTGAGCTTCAGTATAGCCAGGGCTACACAGAGAAACCCTGTCTCAAAAAACACAAGAAAAAGAAAAGTAACTAAGAGGAACTTGGCACCAGGGAGTGGTCTACTGCTGTGATAAGCTTGGCCAAGTCCATCTTCTGTAGATATTTGTGGTTAACTGCACCTGTTATGACTTCACAAGTGCAGGGGCAATGTCATTTCCAGAAGACAGCGTTTCACAGTGCTCCCAATCTTCTAGTGTTGTGGAATATTAGTTGAAGATGTTTTACCAAATAAATAACTTAATAGTACATCTTAGGTCACTGGTAAAAGACAAACAAGCTCTAATAGCAATTCAGTAGACAGAAATCGTGAAAGTCAGCATAGAAATTAGTGAAATGGAAAAAGACAGGGTAAGAAACTGACAAACGAAAAAATTAATGAAACTAGTGATGAAGAGGGAGTCCTTACCACAGATGTCAATGAAACTATAAAAATAATTGGACAGGGCTGGAGAGATGGCTCAACTGTTAAAGGCTAGGCTCACAACCAAAAATAATTGGACAGTTTAGAGAAATAAATGCATTTCAAAAATACATATGACCTACCAAGATTGATTAGCATGAGAAAAAATGTTTTTAAAGATCTATAATAAGCAGTGAGATTAAAATAGTAATTTAAAATGTTCCAACTAAAACACAGACCCAGATGGATGTATGGTAGATTTTATCAGACCTTCAAAGAAGAACATCACCAAGCCTTCTCAAAAGATTCCATAACAGAGAAAGGGAAGAAATACTACCTAACTGTTCATGAAGCAATATTATACCAATACCAAACCCAAATAAAGACACAACCAGAAAGAAAATCAGGGACCAAATCTCCTGTTGAATATAGACACAAAAGTTTTCAAGAAAGTATCTAACAGACAGTACACCATAAGAGAATTGGCCTTATTCCAGAGATTCGAGGGTCGTTCAGTATGTGTAAATCAATAAATATAATCCGTGACATAAATTCACTCAAGGGAAAAGATAATACCTAAGTAAGCACAGAAAAGGTTTTGACAAAATCTAGCGTTTCTTCACGAGGAAGGGATTTCCTTGAGGAAATCTGAAATGAAAGGGGCATATAGGAGCCCTCGTGACATGCAGGGTTACCACTGACAACCTTTTCCTACTTTTCCCGGAGACAGTGTTTTCCAATTCTCTGTTTTCTACATACAAATTACTAAGATTCTAATTTTGTGTATTTTACATACATAGAGATTACTAAGATTTTCATACCTAACATTTTAAGATTTTTATTACATGTAAAATCCATTATTTTGCATATCAGAAATTAATAAAAATGAATGCTTACCTCATCACACATCCAATTTTATTGAGGTACAGTGTCCAGTTTTGTCATATTTTTCATAATTCCAGGAAGATTACTTACGTTTGCAGCCATCCTTTGTTCTCACCCAGGGACTTCTAATCTGTCATATAGTCCAAGCATGTGTAGCCAAGGATGACCTTGAGTCTGATGCTCCTACCTCTGCCTTCTGAGTGTTGAGGTTTGTGTTTTGTTTTGTTTTTCCTTGTGTGACTGTTCAGCTATACTAGGCAAACTCATCAGTAATCACAAAAAAACTGCACATTGTTTCCTCCGAAGTCTGCAGGGAGTTCTTTAATCCCAATCTGCTTGATTCCAGAGGTTGAAGGGACTTTCTGAATGAGAGGCACACTGAGGTGAGATCCCTGAGCGTTTTGTGTAATGATGAGTCGGAATCTGGAGAAGCCTGGGTTCTCTGCAGCTGCATGCACCTCTACAGCATCTCACAGATAGACTTGATTTGGTAGGGAGGTGGCCTGGTTATCACAAGGTGAAGATAAACACTTCTGCTACCGAACAAGATGGCAGAATGCTTTGAACATTCACTGGAGAATTCCAAAAAAAAGTTCACACTGACAGATAGATTGAAGGTAATAAATTCAAAACCAAAATACCATACCCTGGCCATGAACTTGCCATTTTTTTTTTTTTTTTTTTTTTTTTTTTTTTACTTACAGCATCCCCAAAACCAAGGCAGTGTACAGCAAGGCAGCCTAAACCCCGGGGATGGGTACTGAACTCCGAGAGAAACACCCAATTCTGTCTTGAGGGTGAAGTAAAGAGTTATTTATAAGACTCAGAAAATGCAGAAACCCTTCATTTCCTCTTCTCCATATTCCTGTGCCTCAAGTAAAACCATAGGCAGATGCTAACATCAGCCTAAGAAAACCCAAAAGTTTCTTTTTTTTTTTTTTAATCCCAAGAGAACAGACCAACTGTCATCACCATGTTTTCTGTTTCTGCCGTGCCGCCCCTTGGCCCTGATGAGAACACGTTCACGTCACAGAAGTACGGGACAGAACAGGAAAACGAAGGCCCCAGTCTGACGGATGCACACACAGAGCTGGGATATGAAAGCATAGTCAGCCACACAGAAACCAAAGGAGCAAAAGGAATGGTATAAGCATATTCTTAAATTGACAAACTGAGCAGATGAGATGAAAGGAACAAGTTTCTAGAAAGACATGAGTCACCAAAGCATGTCCAGAAGGAAATCTGAAGACATATCCAGAGAGTAGAGAAACTGAACTGATAAGTCAGGTCTCCCTACAAAGATAATAACACCCCCAGATGGCTTTCACCGGAGAACTCTATCAGATATGTAAAAAGAATTAATATCAATAATTCACTTAATTGGAAAAGGAAAACTGAGGTGAGTCATAAACTGAATGTAAACCCATATTAAGATTTTTTTGAGAGAAAAAACAATTTCATGATCTTGGACAAGGCCAAGATTTCTTAGATAGTGCACCAAAAAGCACACCCAAAAAGGGATTTGTTAAAAGTTCAATTTTACACTTAAAAAACACCATTAGGTTGAGGACATAGGGCTTGGCCAACATCTGTAAGCACCGAGTTTGATCCCAAGGACCACAGAAGAAAATATAAGATTGTAAGAAAATATTTTGTAATTATGTATCTACTAAAAAACTTGTATCCAGTAGTTAAAAGCTCACAAAACTCATTAAGAAGAGAAGAAAGAAATTTTAAAACGGGCAGACCTTTGGTGGTCTGTGAACAGCTAGGGAATGCATGAAGGGTGCTCTTCATCTGGGCGGCTGTGCCGTGGGAAAATGCTAGCGCTAGCCGTCACTGCGTGGTCATAATGAAGAATGGAACTTGCAGAGACTGAAATCCTCCTTGCTGTAAACAGCTGTCAATGCCACAACACGGATGAGTCTCAGAAACTTGAAGCAGGGCCTGGAAGATGCTCAGTACATAAAACCATTCTGGTGTGAGGACCAGAGTAGGCGCGGCAGCTGCCTGTGCTCCCAGTGCTTGGGATGGGTATGGACACAGTATCCCAGGGGCAAGCTGCTACCCAGACTAGCCAAATTGGGAAAATTCTGCCTAAGAGAGCAAGCAATGCCAACTTTTGGCCTCCACACACACTTGTCCACAAATACACAAATGTACACTCATCCCCCACCCCAAGGGAACAAAACAATGCAGCTACATGCAGGAAACCCTATGCAAGACCCTACGTGACTCTACTTACATCAGTGTGCAGGAAAGACACGTGTTCACTCAAAGCAGACTGGAGGTTCCCTTTTTCTTTTGGGGTGTTGAGGGTGGAACCTGATACTTGTGAATCAAGTACTGTGTTGCTATGACCAGCTACTACCTATACCAGACCCTGGGATCCTTTTAAAGTCTCAACTGCAGCTGGTGAGGTGGCTCAGGAATTGAAGGCATTTGCTGCCCAACCTTACACCCCGAGTGTTGTGGGTGACCCTGCTCGGATGGACACCCCTTGGGGTAGGGGGTGAGAAGATGCAGCACTGGGAGTCAGTGTGTAGCAGAGCGCGCTGCAGATCCCTTATTAAGGAAGTCAGGCCTACCTTTATCCCTCCCAAGGTCCCACTGGCTCAGGCGCTGACTCTGCTGCGTTGTTCTTCCCTCAATGGTGTCTCTGAGTATCAACAGTCCCTGGGCATAGAGGCAGGCTTGGCTCAGGGAGGAAGTGCCTGCTGCGCATGCTCATGAGGGCTGGCCTGGACACCTGGGAGGGGCGACTGCAGCTTGGGTAGGCTGGCCCAGCAGTTTCTGCTACACCCGATTTTAGTCCCCAGATCTCACGTGGTGCTAGGAGAGAACTTACTCCCTGCAATTTGATCTTTCATGCGTGCGCAGACACACACACACACACACACACACACGCACGCACGCACGCACGCACACACGCTACAAATAAATTTAAAAAATTAAAAAAGGCATCTCTACCAGGTAAAAAATTGTCTCAGAAAAGCCTTTGGGTAGGTCAGTTTGGCCTTTAGTTACTGTTCTGCTTCAGGTGTGTGACATTGTAGATAACCGTGTATTAATTACCTGTTACATTTGGAGACATAGAAATTCATAGTCTCCCTAATCTAGTCTCTAGCTTGAAATCCCAAGTCAGATCTTCTTCCTATCCTGTATTGGATGGTGGATGTGGGGTGGGACGGGGTGGAGGTGGGGTGTGCTTAGGCCCAGAGGCCTAAAGTTTCTTCTAATAGTGAATATGCTGGTATTCAAGAGTTGCATGGGGCTATAGAAATTGTCGTGGGGTGTGTTTCTTACCCTCCCTTCTCCACACACAGTGATGGGACCATGTGAGATTCGAGGTGGATCCTAACTTAGGTTAGGTCCTTAGCTTACCTTGGGTAAACCACTTAATGTTGATCATTCTCTTTTGCTAAACTGGAACATGCAGCGTTTCTCCTCACAGGCCCCTTTGAGTATCAGTGAAATAATAAACATCTTTCCCCCATCGTTAACACCTATCAGGTCAGAAGATCATATAGGCATCCAGCATAAAAACTGGCACAAGCAGAACCTCTTTATACATCACACGTTCATTCATTAGTGAATAATTCAAATCCAGCAGGCTCATGGCATCTCACATTTCCTCTGCCTACTCTCTGTGGCAGGCTGGAAATACGGTCCTTCTAGACCTGAAACTTTTTAGAATTTCTTCATCTTGTCTAGAAAAGGGAGACAGAGAGGATTAAACCATACAGAATACAAGAAGTCAAGTGACTTGAGCAGTATTCAAGTTGGAAAAGTTAGTCATTGAGTGCTTTGATGTCCATAAAGAGTCTGTGAATGTTAGCAGGGTGGCATCAATCGCTTCTGAAAACTGTGAGGTATTGCCATGCCCTACATCCTGTCCAGAGATGGCCTAGTTACAGGGGAGTGATACAAGCTGCCATTGTCTGAGCACTTCCGTTTGCCAGGCATCTTTCCTTATGGCCCATGTCATTTAATGATCACTTGGCCAGCCCAGCTTGTAGCCACTTGAAAACAGATAGTGAAGCTTAAGTAGAACTATCTGGACTGGCATTTGCCTAGCTAAGCTTAATAGGTAAGAATCAGTACTGCATTTTTGAAGATTGCAAACTCAGAATACAATTTGAGCTTGCTCTTTGAGCCTGGGAGGTGGTGGTAACTGTCACCTGAAAGCAAGTTAGGACTCCATGGAATGGAGTTTTGGTTCTGAGTAGTAAGACTCTTCGTGTATCACTTAAAATGAATCTCCTCTGTTTAATCTTTTCTGGGTGTTCCCTTCCAAACATTTTCTAGCATTCACATTTCTGAGTCAGATCTTGTGGGGTAGATGGTTGTTATTTCAGAACGATAGGCACGTGTATTGTACGGAAGTACGGTGTGTCTTCCGCACTGCATCAGATGGAAAAGTTCGCTGGTGGGTTCCACAGCTGCAGATGATGTGTGTAAAGAGTTGCTGCCCTCCGTCTGCTGTCTGTCTAAGCCGCTGTCTGCTGCATACATCACCACAGTGCCAAAATGGTGCTGAATTTTAAGTTATGTCCCTGGTTGTTAGATGCCTTTAAATTATCCTAAACACCTTGCTGTGTATCTGTCTGTAGTAACTGGAAAGTAAAATTGGGCAGTGGTGGCTAGCTACTGCCATATCAGTAACAGGTTCTCTAGAAACCTCAAGAAAATCACAGACTCAAGCATGCCTGGAGCTGTTCTCTGGGAAACTATGGCAACAGGCCTTTTAATTAAAGCTGAAGTAGTGTGTGTAGCTTAGAAAAACACAGAAGGACTGCCAACTGATAGGGCGAGTACATGGAACTAATCCAGAAACCTGCGAAGTGTTCATTTTAGACATATTTTATATCTCTTTGTTATCTCTATTTTCAAAAGAAATGATAAACTGTTGGGATGTGTGGTGCAGGTCCCTCATTATGATTATTAAAATGTACGTGCTAGCCAATAGTTGTAAAGATTAATGCAGAGGTATTGTCAATTGCAGGAAGCAGTCAGAGTGGGAGGGTTCCCAAGGGATGATGGTGTGCGTATGTATTCATTCAGTCTGTCCATCCATCGGTCTGTCTGACATCTATCAACTGGTCTGTCACACTAGTCCTGATGACTGACGAGTTAGTAAACTAGTCCCCTCTTGAGCTGAAGCATTTTCAAGCCAACATGCTAGTATCTGTTTTTACAGCAATTTAATATACAGTTGTGCAAAAGGCAACTTATTATGTTAAGCTTTCCAAATTAAAAAAAGTAAAATGGAAAAACAAGAATTGTTGTGCATACCTGTGTGTGTGTGTGTGTGTGTGTGTGTGTGTGTGTGTGTGTGTGTGTGTGAGAGAGAGAGAGAGAGAGAGAGAGAGAGAGAGAGAGAGAGAGAGAGAGAGAGAGAGATCCACCCCCAGTCCTGGGCAGTCTTATTGTTCATTTTTTGCCTAAAAGAATTTGAGTTTATACTATTGTAGCATCCCATCTGATTTGTGCTTCTGTTCAATACTCAGAGAAGCATCACTGAGGAGTATGAATGCTTAGTCACCTGAGAAAACACAGCATAGTTGGAATGTGTCTCTGCTGTTTGATGTCCCTCTTCGCTCATCTCCTGTTGCCCCTTGGGTTTGGGCTGGTTTTTACCAAACACTTTCCTCGGCCCTCACCTAGGCTTTCCTTATCCCTAAGTGCTCCCGACTTCCTAAATCACTCTGCCTTTCCTCTCCCAAATCCTGACCCCCACTCCAGATTCAAAAAGCCATTTCCAAACAGAACGGTGCCATCCTGTCTACATGTAGCTCTTGGTATCAGTGGTTCCAAGTCTGCAAAGCCCACCAAAAAAAAAAAATCTAGTGTTTATATGAACATATGTGAACTTTACCCTCCTTGTCAGTCATTGATACCTAACCTGCAGCACAGTAGTGTATGCAGTATTCACACGGTATACGTGTTTGTGTTATAAATATAAGGATAGGTCCAGCTCCAAGGATCTGACATCCGATCCTCATCGCTGGACATCCTTATACACACACACACACACACACACACACACACACACACGGCATTCACTCACACCCTATACACATGTGCCATTCACTAGCACACCTGTACACACATAAGTAAAAGTAATATAAATAAATTGTTTTTAAAAAGAAGTATTTCATTTCCTTATCCGAGTCATGGGTACAATCCTGGAAGAGTCTTGGGGTCTCTGGTCTTTGTGCTTCGTTCCCTTCTGTCTTTGACTTTTGGGAGCTCTAGGTACACTTAGCCTGAGCTGAAGCATAGTGAGCACTCCAGTGTGAGACTTAAAGCCCTTGGGGGAAACCCATGGTTTCTGCTAGTTCTTCTTAGAACGTGAAGAACAGCCAGCGCCTCTCTACTCTGCTCTCCCTGGCCTCCTGCCCTGCTGTGGATTTCCAGTGCTTGCCTTAAAATGACCTCCTCACCTGGACCAGCAGCTGCTTCCTTGTCTCTGCCCTTGTTGACTCCTCGCTGGGTTTTTAAGCAGTGAACCTGGCTTCCCTCATCTGGTGGTTTCCTTTTCCTCCAATAAACCTGTCACCTCCTTGGCATCTTTGTGTTGTGCCCTGAGCTGACTTGTTTCATGTTATCGTTATTGTGCCAGGCCGGTGTCCCTCACTTGTCTGGTTACTCCAACGTATGTATGAGTTCCACTTTGTTCTGTCCTGTTTCTGGTGCTGGCCGCAGTGCCACACGGTTTCAAGAACAACATCTGAATTACTGGGTACATGAAACTCACATGAACATGGAGCAACAGAAATGGGGTGTGGTGGCTCATGCCTGTAAATTTAGTACCCGAGAGGCTGAGGCAGGAGGAGCACTGTAAGTTCCAGTCCAGCGACCCTCCCCCGCAACAGAAAACCAAAAGTAGAGACTAACAGAGATCGATACAGAGTGGATAAACTTTCAAGGGGTCTTAGCAGCACCCTACATGTCCGGGGCAGGTTTAAAAGTCTTGCATTGTGTGAAAGATAAGCCTGATGGTTCGTTCAGAGTGCTTTAATTTACATTTGATTTATGTTCATGTTGTAGATTCTTTTCTGGCAACACTTTCTCTAAATGTGCTTCACCAAAGATGTGTCTCAGAATAACTCAGACACTCCATCTCCAAAGCTACGAAAGTCTGAGATCCTCTAGTGGATTCATAATAATTCAGCTTTTGTGTTGGGAGTGTGTACTTATCCTTCCTGCTTCGGGAAGTGACGGGAGCAGGAGTGGGAATCAAAGCTAGTCATAAAGGATGCTAAAATTAGATCGCTGGCTTGAGGTCAGATGGTCCAAAACCAGAGGAGCAAATGAGAGGTTTTAGAGAAGAAGGGCTGTTTCCCAGGCCCCTACCTGCAAATTACGAGCCCCGTAGTAGCATCTGTGATTATGTTTTGCTTGAATGTTTCCCCATCATGAGCTATGGGGGGAAAAAGTTTAGCTGACAGTCTGTGTTTGGATGACAAAGGAGGAATTCAGAATCCCTAAACCACTCCTGCTATTAGCATAATTTGAATCCTTCCCATCCTTACTGTCCATTCCTATGGCTCCGTTAATGTTACCTACCCATAGCACATCTTTCATGTGTGCATTCTGTATCTTGTCTATAGATAGGTATGCTTGTTCGTTTGTGTTTTAAGACAAATACTGTCTGTGAAGCTCTGGATGGCCTGGAACTCATTATGTAGACCAGGTTGTCCTTGAACTCAGAGAATCCCCTGCCTCTACCTCCCAAGTGCTGGGATCAAGGGTGTGCATCACTACACTTGTGTCTAGGTAGATAGTTTGTATTTGTTTTCTTTCTGTTCTTGATAAAGCATTGTGCTTTGTTGTGCTGTGTTATATAGGGGTGATTTAAAAGATCTTTATACAAATTTATGATTTTGTTGAGACACCTTAATAGTTAAAATTAGTTTCACAAGTTTGACACCACTCCCAACTTGAGAAAATTAGTGGTAAGTCTGCTGATTTTATAGCCTTACCCTAGAAATGCTTATCCTTTTCTGTAAGATGGCATGGCTTATCAACTGTGATGTAGAAGGGTCATCCTTTCTTATCTGCACTTAGCAGTGTGAGTGCCTTCCTTTCTGTCCCACGAAGCCTATGCAGAGTAGAGTGTAAATGTCAGTGCAGGATGATCAGAGCTTAAAAGAAGCCATATAAATTATGTCAGCAAGATAGAATCCTCTTAATTTCATAAGAACTGGGTTGTGTTCATACATACATACATACATACATACATACATACATGAATTTCTCTTTCACTGGGACCAAAGTTCCTGGGCAAAACAGCTTCAAGGGTGGGAGATTCCAGAGGATTCAGGCCAAGGCTGACTGGCTTCATAACAGTCAGAAAGTAGAGTGGGTGCAGAGATAAGATACTTCAAAGGTATACCTCTACTATTTGCTTCAACCAGGTTCTACCTCCCAACCTCCTCTAAATGCTATCCAATATAAACAGATCATTGCATTAATCCATTCCAGCTGGGACCAATCACTCACTATCAGACGTTTGGAGGACACTTTATATCCAAACTGTAATTCATTTGAGCATAAAAATCTCAATACCTAAATTAGGCTTCAATTGTTGGTGACCCAGACATAGTTCCTCCTAGTGGGGGACAGCTAGTTCTATGACTTATTTTTTTCTTTTAATTGTTTTCATTTGTTACTATTACACGTCGTGTGATATGTATGTGTGTTCCACATATGACAACATGTGTGTGAAGGTCCAAGAACAACTTTCCCATATTGGTTCTTTCCTCAGATCATCAAGCTTTCATGGCCAGCAGTTTTCCATGCTGAGACGTCTTATCAATCCTATGCTTATCTTTCCAACTCTGCATTCAGTGGCATGATGGAAATTGCCAAAGCTCCCTGGACTGCTGCAGGGTAGCAAAGATAAATGTCTCCAGATAGTAGTGACTAGGAAAAATTGTTATCTATCTGAGGGTTAGACCTTTTCTATCTCAGGAGGAAAATAAGAAAATACACTTTCTGCTGGTAACCTAAGGAAAAAAGGAATAAGCCCGCACTTTCTTGATGGTAACTTTCTCTTTTACTTCAACTTAAATAATCTCTCTTTCTTGACAGTCTGTCTGCACGGTTACATCTCTTTACGTACAGTTACACATCTCTCATACACAGCCTCATGTCTTTTTTTCCCATATTTGCACATACATACGTTTCTCTTCTATGTCTCCTTTTTTATACCGCGCCTCCACACAGTTACAAATCTCCACGCAGCCGCAGCTAAACATCTCATTGACATATCTCTCGCCAAACAGCACTTTACACAATTCCTTCATACTCTCTCACACACAGGCCTTTACACACTTCCTTTATACAGCTGGTAAACATAGCAGCAGCTCTTTCACTCAGCTCTGTCTGTCTCCCTCTCTCTCTCACACACACACACCTTCTATATCATCCACTCTTTACTCTCCCTCTCACACATTCACTTTCTCACACCTCTTTCCTCCTCCTCCTCTCTCACAATTTTCTCTCTGTCCATTTAACTAACCCTTCATTCATCACATACACACTTCACTCACATTCTCACATTCTACACAGCATTTTTCCCAGCAGCTCCCCAAATAGCTCAACACAGCTTCCCCCTCTCCACCGCCACCATCCTCATTGCCAAACTCTGGACAATTATATGTTACATTTTCAGGCCCTGACACAATCTCTTAGCACATGATAAGTCAAGTAGTTTCTCTTAGGCTAGGGAATGTCACATTGACTAGACAGTGGGTGATGCTTGGCCATGCACGTAGCCTAAATAGTTAGGGTTCCCAGAGAGAAAATGACATTAGAACTCAAGACTTAACAATAACAATTAAATAGCTGAACCTTGAATGGTAGGGAGTACGTGCATAAAGTCCATTGCTGCAGGGAGTTCAGGCTACTAAAGTTGCTTCAAGCACTAACCTTGAATCAGCAAAACACCTGGGGAAATGATCTTCGGTTTGTCTCTGTTTGTCTCTAGGGGCAACCAGATATTCATCTCCAGGAGCAACCAGCCTGTTTTGAATTTGTTCTGGAGTCTAAAATTAGCTGTCTTTGTGACTGAGAATCCTACATTAGTCTGAATAATGTAAAAATATTCTAGTATTATTTCTATTCATCAGAATTATACAGTTAAGCAGAAATCATCTTCCTGACCACCCACAGCTACATGCGTGCCCAATAGATGGAATATTTTCGTGAGATAAACACACAAGCAGTGGGAATACATCCAAAGCTGTTCTTAGGGAAGAAATGAAGTGGCTCCTGAGAGAAATTATAGACAGAAAAGAATTGGTTTACACAGCCAGTAACCACACAGACTGCCTAGTGGGGCTCCCCAACAGAGAGTCATTCGTCTGGTAGGTCGGTCTGCTGAACACTAGTTGCCACCTGCTGTATACTCCCTCGGCAGCTCTCGGCAGGAAATGCTTCTATCTTGGATGTTAGGGTAGTAGTTAATTTATAGTAGTTAATTTTTTTATGTGTGAACTTGGCTCAGCCATGGGCTGACTGGACAATGGTCAGCTCTTCCCAGGGCTGTTTTTATAGGTTTTTGGTTGGTGAAATTAAATTTAAATTGGTAGACTTGTAAGTGCAATTAGTTAGAGGCCTAGAGGGACCAAAAAGAGTAGATGTCTGTATGGGGCTTTTCTTGTTACTGCATTAAAATACCTGACAGAGCAGCTTAAGAAAGGGTCAGAGTCTGCTCGCAGTTTGAGGTTGCAGTTCATTAAGACAGGGAAGGCATGATAACAGGGGCATGAGGCAGCTGGTCATACTGCTCCCACAGTCAGGATGCAGAGAGACATGAAGGCTGCTGCTTAGTAAACATCCCTTTTTATTCAGGTCAGGACTCCAGCGGGATCTTCCCACCTCGGCCTGTTCTAGAAAATCATACATGCCCAGGTGTTTGTTTCCATGGTGATTTTCAGTCCCATCAAATTGACAGTCAGGATCAACCATCATGTCATCCCTTCCTTCACCTTCTGTCCCCACAAGTAGAGGAGAATTCTCAACCTCAGTGCCTTACAGTATCAAGTGGCATTTATAAGTCTTCAAAGAGGAGTAGAAGAAGACACAGGAGATCACCGGAAACCTTTCAGTTAAAAGAAATATTCTAGGAAAAAAAAAATATATTTGGGAGCCATAAAGGGAGAAGAGTGTCAGTTTAAACTGAAGAGTCCTAAATTTCTGTGTAGGAAACTGAAAAGATATGTTGCCAGAATGAAAGCACTTGCTATATACGTGGCAAATACTTTTATTCAAGGTATAGAAGCCTTCTAGAAAGTAAATAAGGGTTATATATAAATTGTAGAAAAATGAGCATAGAGGTTATGAGCAGACAATTAAAAAAAAGTGGCTTTCATAAGTATGAAAGACTTTCCACATTTACTGACAAACAGTTGCCAATTAAGAGGGGTCTTGCTTCCTAGAATGGCAACAGATGATGATTCACACTATTCCATGTTGATGGGATGGAATTAAAAGGGGCTTTCATAGTGGTGATATAAATGTAATCTGTAATATAATTTTATTTTTCTATTACATTTATTTACATGTATTTAGTGTGTACGTATATGCTTGTGAGGGCATGCATGCCACAGCTCGTTTGTGAGGGAGTCGGTTTCACCTTGTGGGTCCCATTGAACCATTTTACCAGCAAACTTTTAATGCCACTGTAATTGCTTCCTGTTCTTGTGATAAAGACCATGATTAAAAGTAACCTGGGGAGGAAAGAGTTTATTCACCTCACACAGCCCAATAAACAGTCCATCATGAGGGGAAGCCAAAGGGGAAACTCAAGCAGGGTAGGAACTGAAGCAGGGACCATGGAGGATGCTACTGGCTGATTTGCTCATTAGGTTCATGGTCAGCTACTTTCTTACACTTTTCAGGGTTGCCTGCTCAGGGATGACACTGCCCACGTGGGCTGGACCTTCCCACATCCATCATTAACCAAGAAAATGCCCCCATAGATTTGCCTGTTGGCCAATTGGATGGAGGCATTTTCCTATTGAGGGTCCCCCTTCCCAGTGACTCCAGCCTGTGCCAAGTTGACAAAGGAAGAAAAAATTAGCATAGGTAAACACACATGCATATATATCTTGCTTCTTTACACTTCATACAATTATTTTTTAAAAGTTAAATTTAAAAAAATCTAAACTATGTCAGTTTTAGTTAGTAATTAAAGTATGGAACAACCACATGTTAGAAAATTATTCAGTTAGAAAGAATATGTGTTTGAAATACTACCAGAATTCTTGCTAAGTCTCTGTAAAATACAGGAAGATGAATATAATCTGTGTTAACTCTAGTGTCTGGTCTGGAAGAATGTTTCTAGAAAGGCACAGCAGAGCCATTCAGACACATTTTTAGTAAAACAAAAAAACAAACAAACACAAGACCTCCAGTTCTAGAAGTACTTCTGATCTTTAATAAGAAAACAACCAAAATCAGAACCTGTGGAGAGTCTGAAAAACAGGAGAAACAGGACCCAGCAGTGGGGGGGGGGGGAGGGGGGAAGAGTCCTCATGGCCAGGAATGCGTTTTGTCTAAGTCAGGCTGATAGATGTTACCAAAAAAAATCACATAGAAATAAGTTCCACTCAAGTTCACCTACTGCGAAAGCCAACCAGAATCCAGGGATGGAGATTGGAAAGTTCATAGTTTCTACCCAGATAGCTGGGAGAGGAACAGGAAGGAGACACTACCTCATCCAAGCCTTAGCCGATGCTCCAGATTCAGCTGCCTGCCCCCAGGGAAGGAGTCAGTCGGGCAAGGTGACTTTCCATGGATGCAGCCTATGCTGTTATCTGTGCAGTGCTCTGTGGGAGTAAGGCAGGACTCGAGGCTCAGAGGGAGAGCAGGATACTGAAAGGGGCTGTGGCCACAACGGGACTGCACAGCATTTGTCACTAACCTTGTTGACCTCTGAGTCCTGGGATCCTGGGTCCTGTCCCCTCTCTTTATTTAGCGTAAGTTATCAGAGGCTTTTAGCTCAAGGCACCCCCCCCCCCCGCCCTGCACACGCGCTTTCTGGTAAGAACACCTACAGAGTAAGCAGATTTTGAAAGAGAATGTACTGCCAGAAAAGCATTTAAGTTTTGAACACAGACCAAATGGACACGTCATCTCAGCAAGGGCCAAAGCTCACTCCCTTAATGTGGTCAGGAGCATCGGGGACTTCTGTTCTGTGCCCAGGGGTGGAGGCTCGGGACTGCAGCGTTTGCCTGGACCTCTGCTCTTTGGTTCCTTCTGAGTCCTCCTGTATAGGCAGCCAGCCTGGGGCTTGAAGCATCTACCCTTGATTCCTGCTGCCTTGCTTTCCTGTGTTACAGCAGTTGATTAGGTTTGGGGTTTGAGGTCCTACGTGGGGCTCCAGCACCCAGTGTCAGTAGCACTGATCAACTTCATCCCATTGGTAGAGATACTGGTGTTCAAAATGTTTAACAACCAGTAGTTGTTGACATACGGAGTGATTACTTTTAGTTGCTAGGTCTGGGTCAGTTTGTAGAGCACTGGGGAGCAGGATGCCACAGGACGGCACGCAGGGGTCTTGGGACTTCATCTCATTATTACTGCCCAGGTATATTTGATATGGGGATGCCCTTGGTAACTGTGCAGACCCAGGGACCCCTGGGTGCAGCAGACTTGGCTGGGTGGCTTTCCCCTCTCCCTCTCATCTGTTTCCTGCTTGGGTTTCTGCTGTCCTGCCCACAGGTGGCTGCACCTGCTTAAGCTGTGATTCAGGCTGGTTCTGTAGAAACTTCTTTCAGAAGTAGTTCCTTAGACCCTCAAGATGAAGCTACTGATAACACTGTAGGTGTAAGACTGCTTGCCCACACCCCCCCCCACGCACTTTATCAGTTTTTGTCTGTTTCAGCTTTTTCTTTGATCTCCTTCTCTTAATCCATCGTCCTCTCCTATATTTGGGGTTGTTTCTTATGCACTGCCTTAGAACTTATTTTCTGTGTCTTCAAAACTCTAAGTTTATAGTGGCCACCGGAAAAGCCGCAGGGGTTGCCACTGAGCCGCTCCAGGCACTTAGGGCCTTACTAGGACTTGAGTTTTCTAAGCCCCCTCCTGCTCTTCTGTCCCCTCCCCCACCTCTCTGCTGACTTCCCTCCGGGGCTTCTCCCATGATCCCTTTTATCTCTGATAATACCTTTCTGCATGGCCTTCTTGCTTGTGATGCCTGGCCATTGTGCCCTTTTCTAAGTGCCGTCTATCATACATAGTTACAGCTCGCCTTAGAAATACTGCTCTTTGGCTCCTTGGAGTTTAAGAGTTGGGAGGTTGTAAACCCTGCATAAAATATGTTTTGTTTTGTTTTTTTTTTTTTACATACACATTTTACCATTGTGACTTTTTATTTGTAGACAAGGGATTGTTGTCTGGGAGTGTTTAAATCTGCAGAGGGCCTCGTGCAGACAGGTTGCGCTCACATTCATCTGTAATTACAAAGGCTGGGTTATGATTTGCTTGTGGCAGGGCTATTTATAGAGCCTGTCATTGCGCATGGCTGTCTGGGCCCGAGGCTGTGAGACCTAGCTGCTGCCAGAGCAGATTGTACCGAGTCTGTAGGCAGTTTTCCCTCCTCACTATATTCAGTTCTGCATAGCATCTTATCATGCTTCTAGAATTCTCATCTGTGACCCACTTGGCTATTCCATATGGCTACAGTTTCTGCGGCATATTGGGACCAGTTTGAGATGTATTTTGGCCAGCGTTGAGCGGTTATTCTCTTACTTTCACTCTTTCTTTTTTTCTTTTTTGAAATAGGCTCTTCCTAAATATAGCCCTGGGTGGCCTTGAACTCACACTCCTCCTGGCCCAGACTCCTGAGTACAGCAGGCATGCATTACCTCATTCAGCTTGTTCTTTTGTTTTTTGAGACAGGGTTTCTCTTTACAGCCCTGGTCATCCTGGAACTCACGCTGTATACCAGGCTGGCTTCAAACTCAGTGATCTACCTGCCTCTGCGTCCTGAGTGTTGCATTAAAGGTGTACATCACCACCGCCCAGCTGAGAATGTTCTTATTCTTTGTATTAATGGATTTGCTGTCCTTGCAAAAGCGGTTGGTTACTGATTCTTTGTGTCGTTGACTATTAGATAAGGTTCCTAAGGAACTTAGACTTCGCATGTCTTGGGGCAGCTTCCAGAGAGTGCCCCCGAGGAGCCCCTTAAGAGAGTGAGAGAGAAGTTGAGTTATGGTCCATTTGCAAGAACACTCACTGGTCTCATGGAAAATATCAGAGCAAGCTGTCCTGCCCTCCATTGACTGGCATTGGTCTGACCTGGGCGGGGTGAAGGCAGGATGAAGGGTGTGGTATCAGCACACTTGCTAGCAGTAGGGCTGAAGGACTTTCCCAGGTAGAGTTTTAGCCACTGGGGAAATGAGTGTGTGAGGAATGGGAATCTGGGTCGAAAGCTACTCCTGCCGTTTAGTTTCTACTCCACTTTTTACTTTGGTAGCGATACAATATTAGTGTCATATTCAAAAGTCTTTTAGAGGCCAAACATACTTTCTTTTAGGGCTCATTTTAATTTAAAAACAAAACATAGCACAGAATTGATGAATTTAAGCTAAAAACAGCATAGTTTAGTTTCAGCACACTAAGCCGTAATGGGATTTCTACCTAGAAAAATTCCCCGTCTTTCAGTGGCTAATGGATTTTGACCTAACCAAAGCAGACCAATGATTAAAACCTGTTAAATGCGCCAGTGTTGGTCAATCTGAGGGAACATTTTTCTTCTCCTCAGTATTATAGTCTAAGTATAAAAATTCACCTGGGAATAGGTGTAATCATTTTTAGGAAAGCCATGCAAATGCATTTTTGGTAGTATCATCTATGTGTTTGGAGAAAACATCATAACAGATGCTGTTTAATCTGCCTGTGAAACTACAAACAGATGGAGCAGACATGGCTGCCAGAGGAAGATTTCACTGACCTTATATTTCACAGACTGGAAAATAGATTAGCAGACCAAAACACCAAGACAGAATTACTTTTCAGTTGTTTATGGTAGAAGCTCTCAGAGCCCTTCAAGATAGATTCTGGAAGAGCAGGGATTAGCAACATCTGGCCCAGTCAAGGGCCAGATAGCAGGTATTTCTGATTTTACAGGCCATTGCATTTACACAGTATTGGTTTTAAGCAAAGAAGCCATAGATAATATGCAAATGGATACATATGGCCACATTCCAATGTAAATTTTCAACAACATGACATAAGACAGATGTAGCTGGAGAACCAGAGCCTGTTGATCTCTGTTTGAGAGCCTGCCTAGGTCAGGCTGCCACAGCTTCAGTACTGAATCAGACACTCTTAGTGTCGAGCAAAATGCTGAGTATTTCCATACCTGTAAAAATGGGAACCAAAATAGCATTCATCTCTTAGGTAATGATATCGACAAAAAAAAATAACGTGAGATAATTCATGCACAGTGTTTGGCCCTTTGGAGATGCTGTAGAGCTAGACGGTGCATTGTTACTGGAAGTGTGGAGAGAATTGAGTGTAACTAAAAGCTGAACAGTGCTAGAGAAATGTTAGAGAAGTACAACTCAAATTACATTCAGCTGTGTAATGAGTTGTAAAAGTGTAGTTTGCTTTGTCTTAATTTTGTTTGGTGCCCTAAGAGTCGTGGTCAGAAGGCTCACGTTGTTTGGAAGAGCAGCTGGACTCCTGTGTGGGACTTGTCCCGGAGTTCAGTAGTACCCTGCTTTTGTGTAATGTCTATGTTATATCCTTCTTGATATAAGGCCTCAGTTTGTTGTTGTCTTTTTTTCTTTTTCTTTTCTTTCAAATTTAGGTGATGGCTCTGTAACTGAGCTCTACTGAGTAAATGTGAGAAAAAAATATATATACACACCCACACACATATATGTATATATATAATTTATAATCCTGTTCCTCCAAACCATCCTTCCTTAATCCTAGCTCTTTCTTATAAATCAGCAAGGTGGAAAGGTCATTGAGGACCTAAAGAATCACAGATGGGAGAAGCGTGGTGAATGTGAAGTTAAATATAAATTACTTGAAATTTAAATGACACTCCTAGGCCTGGCTTCTGGGCGAGTCCACCCAGAACCAAGCCACGCCCCCTCACACATCATCCCTGTATTCCCAGGCTTAGCTGTGGCTGTACACTTAAAGCAGCGGTGGTCTGGCTGAAGCACCAGCATTCGCTAGTGTGTCTCCCAGAAGCAAGGCCGCCTGCAGCGTCTTCATAGTCCCTAAACCTGGCTCTGGTCACACAGCTTCTGCACTGACCCAGCCTGAGGCAGTCTAGAATCCCACATCAGACACACAACGGAGGAAAGACGTGAAGAAAGACGCCTAGACTATATCCTAAAAACACGAACAATATGAAAGGCTGTGATAGTATGCCAGCCCAACCCACTAGTCCTATTAAAAGGTTCTTTGACGAGAATTAACTGTGAAGCTCAGGACACAGAATTTAGGAGAACAGTGCTAAACTTCATCACGGGAGTCAAAGGGAAACAAAAATACCTCAGCCTCGTACAAGACACATAGGCAGCCGAAGGGAATGACGCAAGCAAGTTGGGATTAAAGAGGCGGAATTATTGAAGATCAGTCAAGTTGTGCTAAAGAGGGAATTGAAAAGCTCAATAGGCCAGTTAGAAAACTCCAGGAAAGCTGCAGTGATTGTGAATGAAAATGTTCTCTATGGGCTCAGATGTTTGCAAGCTTGGTAGTGTTTGAGGAAGGTTGGGAGGTATGGACTTGTTTGAGGAAGCATGTCAGTAGAGTTAGGCTTTGAGAGTTAGATGATTCCACACTGCTTCCAGTTGGTTCTCTCTGATTCATGCTTAGTGAGTCAAGATGTGCGGTATCAGCTTTCTGTTCTTGCCACCACGCCTACTTCTTGTTGCCACAGCCTCTTTTCAGCACCATGGACTTATCCCTCTAGAACCATAAACTCAAAATCCAGCGTGGGTAGCGGGTTCCATCTCTAACTTGCCCTGGTCATGTGTTACCATAATAACAGAAAAGTGGCTAATATAAAAGCCTTATATCTAGAATGGATCAAACAGAAGCTGAATATCAGAACATAAAGATGAAGTCCACACTCTCCACCCCCGAAAAGTATAGCGCTCCGAGCACTCGTTAGAGCAACAAGAAAAGAGAATGACACTCAAAGGATATGGATAGGAAAAGAAAATGTCAAATTACCACCGTTTGCAGATAATCCAGTACTATACATAACAGATTCCAGAAATTGGCTATAAATGATCAACAATGAAAGTTTCAAATTGCTATAGAAAGAGATTGAGGCAACCACTAGAAGATGGAAAGATACCCCATGCTTATGGATTGGTAGAATTAACATTGTGAAAAAGACCTGCCGGAAATGATTTATAGATTCAGTGCAATTCCAACCATAATTTCCAGGATATTTTTCATGGAAATAGAAAAAAAAAAAAACCTAAAAAACATATGATGGTGCCACCAAATACCCTGGATAGTGAAGCAATCCTGAGTATAAAGAACAGTGCTGGAGGAATTAGCATAGCAGATTTCAAACTATACTGTAAAGCCATAGTAATAAAAACAGCATGGTATTAACACAAACACAGGCCTGTAAGTCAGTGGAACAACCTAAAAGAAGCAAGCATGACTACATGTAATTATATCCATCTGTTAACACGATGCGATGCCAAAATCATGCACCGGACAAGAGGCAGCATCTTCAGTGGTGCTGGGGAAGCTGAATACCCACATGTAGAAGATTAAATTAGATCCATGTTTATTACTATGCACATACTAGATTACCTTGCTCAGACACAAGGGGAGGAGCTTGACCATGCCACAGCTTGATGTGCCTGTCCCTTTCTGAATGGAGATGGAGGAGGAGTGGGGGGGGGTAGGTGGATGTGGGGGGGGATGGGAGGAGAGGAGGGAGAGGAAGCTGTGGTCAGTAAAATAAATGAAAAAAATGTTATTTAAATAAAGAAAACGTGATCTGAGGAGAAGTGGTTGCATTTTGAAGAGTCTGATTTAGAATTTGCTGGGGCAAAAGACCTCGCAGTATTTATTACGGATCTTCTGGAAACTTGAAGCATGGTGTGACCTCATTGTAACAATGCTATTTTGTAAACAGGAATAGAAAATGGAAATAGAAATAGAAAACTTACCTGACAGTGACTGGAAAATTACAGAATTTGCACAAAAATTTGGGAGTAAACTTAACCCTCATGTGGACTAGACAGGTGAGCCAGGAGGGAAATGGGATTGTTTTCTGAGTGTAGCCTGTGATCCCTGCCACAGCCCATCTTACATTTATCATTTCAAAGCACTTCGTGTCTCTAGAGGAGATGCAGTATCTCAAGAAACTCCAAACCCAGAAGTCTCCTTTTTGTACTTTAGTTTTTACATCTTCAGCTGTGTAGTCTATGCCTTGTGACTCAGGTGGTTTCAGGGTGTTTTGCATGAGTGATTTGATAGAACTCTAAGAGCTGAGCTGGGTTCTGGATGCACAGAAGTATGTTTCACACAACCGTAAATGCACAGCTGTACTGGAGTCACGAGAGGCCGTGGGCAGAAGCCATCAAGCCTGGACCAGCCACTGCTGGATTTTTGCTCTTTTCACCTGCAGTCTCTGTGATGATGTCTTCATCCTCTGCAAGGCCACACAGCCTTTGCCAGTCCTGTAGTGTTGTTACTGTGAGCTTGCTCTGCAGGCCTTCGGGATTGCAATCCCCTGGCAGCTTGTTCAAAATACAGACTCCCAGGCCCCAGGATTTCTCCATCAAACTCTCAAAGGAGGGGGCTCTGATGGATATCTTACTTTTGCTTCCTGTTGTTGTAATGAAATACCCTTTCCAGAAGCAGTTTAAGAAAGAAAGAGTTTACTTGGCTCCAGGTTACAGTTCATTGTGGGGAAGAGCTTGAAGCAGTTAGTAACTCAGTGTTCACAAGGAAAAGCAGGGAGCAGTGAATTAATGCGCACGTGCTAGCTAGCACCCAGTGTGTCCTCTCTAATCTTGTACAACCCAGGATCCCCGGCCAAGGTTGGCGCCACCTTTCGGGTGTGGGTCTTCCCACCACAGTTAAGCTGATAAAGACAATCTTCCACAGACCTGCACTGAAGGTTTTTATTTACAGATAACAATTTGACTTGAACCAGAAGCAATTACGAATATATGGTAGAATTCGTAGTCAAGTCTCTGCTTAAATCAGATAAAAAACTAGGCAGCCCCATAAGGTCTTTAGTTACCAGGACTACTGAATTCTTAATTTTTTTTTCAGTCTTTATGTGCTCCTGTTTAATATTCCAAGGTCACACACAGGAGATTTAAACCATTGAGGTTAGCCAAGAGCCATCCTGGGAGCTGTATCAAGTTATTAACAGGCCGGCTGTAGGTACTGTGTAGCACCTTACTGTAGTTGTGTATTGAGATTCCACTAACCATGAAGACATCACAGACATCATAGTAGTTATTACCTGTTAGGTGACTCTCACAAGAGCAGCGTGTTTTCAGGAGCTGGAGGGATGGTGTGTGGGTTACAAGCTTGTCCTGCTCTTCCAGAGGACCCCCAAGGGTTCTAGCACTGAAGTCAGCTGGCTCACAATCACCTGCAAGTCCTGTGCCAGGGTCTATGATAGCCTGTCCTGGTCTCCTCAGGCACTACATTCACGTGCACAATTACACACAGAATAATAATAATAATCATCTATGTTTTAAAAAGTGCTTTCAAGGATGTAGGCAAATCGCAACCCTGTGTTGTTTTGAGGTGCAGAGTCATAGAGTAGCTATGGCAAACAATATGGAACAAATGATTCTCAAACAATGAAAATAGAATCATTATATGATCCCATGATCCTACTACTGGTTATTTATCCAACAGAATTGAATGAAGATCGTGAAGAGATATCTGCTCCCTCATATTTCTTACACATTTCTTAAAGTGGATAAGATATAGAAATAACTGAGGGTTGGCGTTGGTGGCGCACACCTTTAATCCCAGCACTTGGGAGGCAGAGGCAGGTGGATGTCAGTGAGTTCGAGGCCAGCCTGGTCTAAAGAGTAAATTCCAGGACAGGCTCCAAAGCAATACAGAGAAACCCTGTCTGGGTCGGGTAGGGGGGCAGAAGGAAGGAAGGAAGGAAGGACGGATGAACCAACTTACCTACTTAATGTCAGTCACCTTAGGAATGAATAAAAACGCAGCATATAGATACAGCGGACTATTATGAGGTTAAAAGAAGAAATCCATATGGCATATCAAACATGGATGAATGTTGAGGACATTATGCTAACTGTAGTAATGTAGTCACAGAAAGGTGAGTACTGCAAATTCCATTTAGTCATGAAGAACCTGCAAGATTGAAGTCTAGATTCAAAGAATGAAATAAAGGCTAACAGAGCCCAGAGAAGCTGGATATAGAGTAGAGACCTTCTGTCCAATAGTATACCCACGTTAACAATACTCTATTGTGTGCTTACTTAAAGTCTGAGAGAGTTTATCTCATGTTCAGTCTTTTTCCCTAGAACACACAACCCCACATACATCCTCACTGAAGACTGTGTCTTGAGAAGTTGTTACCCAGAAAGTGTCAATAAATTGGAAAGGCCTTAAAAACAGCAGAAGTCCCCCACAGAGTATTCTAGTTTGCTTCAACAACAACAACAACAACAAAAATGGATCAGAAGCAACTTGGGGGATGCTGGCTTATAGGCTTATAGGTTATAGTCTGCCATCAAGAGGAGACAGTGTCTGAGCTGGAGGCAGGAGCTGAAGCAGAGGGACAGAGGGGAGCTACTTTCTGGCTTGCTTTCCCTGGCTTGCGCAGTTTGCTTTCTTATCTTGCCCACGACCACCTACCTGTCCAGGGATGTACCCTAACACATCAATTAGTAGTGAAGAGAGAAAATCCCCCCTCGGACATACCCACAGACCGGTGTGATGGAAGCAATCCCTCAGTTGAGATACCCTTCCCCACATCTGTCTAGATTTGTATCAAGGTGCCAAAACACCCAACACAGACATCGTTGTTACCAGAGAACAGGAAACGACCCCCATGCTTGAGTGAGGTGGCCTAAGGGTAGGGAGCCTCCCCTCAAACCTTCCATAGCACGAGTACAACGGTGAAAGAAGCCGGTCATAGCGCGGGGAGGCGAGCGTGGGCAAGCAGGGGTGCAGCTTCTGGTGTCTTTATCCCTGGGGGTCTTTATTGAGGTGGTCGTGAAGTCTGCCCGGTGACAGGAGCAGTGTGTGGAAATTGCACTCTGCCCCCTGCGGCCAACAGAAGAATAATGAGCTGCATTCTATTACTCCTTCCTGTACTGTCCCGGGAACGCATGCTCTGTGACCCCAGACTCAGGGTGGGTAGCCGAGGTGGAGAGAGACGATCATAGCTCTCATTTTCTTGGTTTCTTTCGATAGCTTTCTCTGTTGCCCTAGCTGTCCTGGGACTTGCGGTGTAGACCAGGCTGGCTTGGAACTACAGAGGTCTGCCTGGCTCTATCTCCTGAGTGCTGGGATTAAAAGCTCATAGGGGTTTGCTGTTGTTGTTGTTTTCTTTTTCTTTTATGCTCCATGCAATACATTGTGATCATATTTCCCCCTCCCCCAAAACCCCAGCTCCTCCCTCACCTCCCTACCCACCCAACTCCATATTCTTTCTCCCTTTTAAAACAAAGCATGCAGTGCAAGTGTTTGAGCGTGCACACACACACACTCTCTCACACACACACACTCACTCACACTCAGACACACTCACACACACTCATACTCACACTCACACACACACTCACACACACACTCACACACACTCACACTCACACACACTCACACTCACACACACACTCACACACTCACACTCACACACACACTCACACACACTCATACTCACACTCACACACTCACACTCACACACACACAGTGGAGTCTGATTTGGCCATTTATAACTTCTGATGGGGACTTTACCTTCTGATTTTTTAGCCTCGTGGTAGAGCTGCGTAGCTCACTGCACTTAACTGTCATCCTTTAGCCCTGTGCCTTTTGCTAGTTTGGGGCCAGGAAGGGATGGCTAACTGTATTTGTCATCACCAGTTCATAGGTTAGCTTTGTGGCCAAGCTTCTCTTTTGGTTCATTTTAACTCAGCACTAACAGGCAGTTTAAGGGTTCCTTGATGAAATGTTAGTGTGCGAAAGTACTAAACAGCCCCTTGGGAACCTTCCATCCCTCCCAATCCCCTAACTCTCTGCCTACTCAGTGACATAGGCAAGGTCAAATGAATAGCGAGGAAAAGATTGTATCCCTTTAAATGTTAACAGCAAAGAGATCTTAGAGCACCACCTGCTGCCTTAAAATAAAATTTCCTTCTGTTGGGTCATGGCTTATGTTTCATAATGTGTATATCACAAAAGGTGAACCTGTGCAGTGACTCAGGGAAATAAAGCTGACTACTGGGTGATGGTTTTGTGTTTATAGCATTGGCCATCATGGCTCTGAACTGCATGAAATTTGCTGGCGGAAGAGCCGGAAAGTACGTGACACAGTAATAGTGATGTTAGGTAATTACTATTTCTGTGGTATGTACCCTATGTGAGCTTCCTTCTAAGACACAACCCACGATTCCCTGTGAGTTTGTATCATGTACTCTCCGCAGATACAAACACAAAGACAACATTCGGTAGGCATCACAGGCTGCGTAACAGGACTTGCAGCTGTGCACCCCGGTTAGGCTCACCCCGCAATCAGTGCCTCTTGTGTCTTCAGCAAGACACTCCGGCAGTGTCATTTTCGTTTCACACCTGTCTGTGGTCAAGAATTTACACTATTCATACCAGTAACATGGAGAATTCATAGCCGACACGTCCATCTTGTTGCATGCCAAACACTCTTCTAAGTGCTTTGCATAGGGAAGTCATTTTCACCTCTGCAAACCTATGGAGTGTTTAATCTTAACGCTCATTTTACAGGCAAGGAAATAGTCAAGTGAGTAGCCAAGAGCACACAACTAGGGAATGACAGAAGCCATGTGCAATGGACCTGGATAGTCCGGATGTAAAATCTGTGTGCTATACTCCAATGCTTGGAAAATTTGATTCTAAAATAATGCAATTATGTTCAGAGAGAATACAGTTTACAGAGATGGGCATGGCAGAGCTAAGTTCTGTTACGAACATGTTTTCCCACCGGCCTGGTCCCTGCTAGCTAAGCCGTTAAAGCATGGGGTTCTTAATCTCAGGGTCGTGGGTTCGTGCCCCACGTTGGGCGCCATTTTGTTACGAACATGTTTTCCCACTAGCCTGGTCCCAGTGCTGCGCCAGCCCCAAATAACACACAGAGACACTGTATTAGATATAATGCTGTTGGCCTGCTACTTATTGGCTAGTTCTGTCTTAGATATTAACCCATTTCTATTAATCTGAGTATTTCCACGTGGTCTTTTCTTACTGGAGAGAGGGCCTGGCATTCTTTTCTCTTGGTCCTACATTTTGAATCTCCTCCCTACTACTTCCCGCATCCTCCCTGTCTCCTAGTCCCGCCTATCTTGCTTTCCTATTGGCCAACAGTGCTTTATTCATTAACCAATAAGAGAAACATATATACAGGATAACATCTCCCATCAAAGTTCAATTAAAAAACAAAACAAACAAACAAAAAACTGCACTGGTTGGATGAATGGTTAGGAGAAGATGACTTTACATGATTTCTACTTTTGGCATCAGAAGCAATTCTGTGAGCTGGCAAGACGGCTCAGGGCATAAAGGTGTTTGTCACCAGACCTGACAAGTGGAGTTCAGTCCTGGACCCATGTGGTGGAGGGAGAGCCAGCTTACGCAGTTATCCTCGGCCTCTATGGGTACACCATGGTGCGTGCCTGTGCATTCGTGCGCCCATGCACACTCGTGCACACACACATACACCCACCACCACCACCAACAACAACAGAAACCCAGATAAACATCCAAAATCTTTCTTATCTTGAGCAGTCTTGGTTGTTCTAGAATGGGTAGAGGGAGGTGGAGTGGGTGGATTCTCGTTCTTCAGAATGTCTGCGGAATTACACTCTTTGTGTGTGTGTGTGTGTGTGTGTGTGTGTGTGTGTGAGAGAGAGAGAGAGAGAGAGAGAAAGAGAGAGAGAGAATTTAAGAGAATCCTAGGCAATGTTTACCTCCTTCTAAGTGTTTCTAGAATTTATAGGCTACTGAGGAGTATTAGTAATAATGGGAACGCTTATTCCTCATAAGAAGAGAATCTCCATTTTTACCAAGTCAACATTCGATCCCCTCCATTACTGTAGAAGATAGCAGTGATATTAATGCCACCTAGTGGTTAGAGTAAACCGTGGTTCCTTAGTCTGCCAATCACAAAGATTATCCCCAGTGAGACTAATTCAGAGGCAGAAAAGAGAGAGAGTGCTTGGAGTCTTCATGTGCTTGGTTGCCTGACGGCCATTTCTTTCGAGTGACCCAGCCTCTGCTTTAAGCGTGGTTTGCAGGTGACCCCAGCCCCCTGTCCCCAGTCTTCCCCAGCAGCTGCTGTAATACCTCCCGGGTTGTGTGGGGGCTGCAGAGATCTTCTGGAACTATTCTGAGTTGAAGAGGACTAGCTGAGCTGTCACATAGGGGCAGGGTGGGGGCAGGCTACTGTGAGAAGAGCAGTCTAGACAGTGATGTCTGGTTTGAAAATCTGTTTGCAGTTCCTCCTTGTTCATTTCTGTGACCTGGAGGTGACTTTGTGAGTCCTCCTCTGCTTACCCTCCTCACCCTCACACAGTCTGTCTGTGTACAGGGTCTCCCCGTCAAGTGCCAGCCCATTTCCAGGCTCTTCAGTGACAAGTTCCCTGCACACGCTGGTGTTCCAGGACTCTGCGCATACACGATCAGACCGTTAAATCTTGCCTCTCCTCCTGCTGTTGTTAATCCCCACTCCATAGCCTCTCACGACAATCTCAGGTCTTCTATGACTTCTTCTAAAATTCAGACAAACCACAAACACAGGCCCCCGCTTGGAGCATCTGTTGCTCACCTGTTTATTTTCCATCCATACTTGACTTAACGCTCTCCTGGCTGGCATATCATCAAATAGTATCTGCATTGCTTGTAAACATTTCATGCATGTACCTGCCGTTTTACTTATTCATTCAGCCCTCAGTTCTTTGCCTGCCACCCACTAAACTAAGCCAAATATAGAGCAGTCTCAGCTCCATCCGGCTCCTTCCCCGAGCTCCGCTAACACTGAGAGCGCGGCCCACTTTCGCCTGTGTGTTTGTGAGCGTGTGTAAATTATTTCATTTTTTCGTAAGTTACTTTTTGTTTTCTGCCACGAGAGGACCGGGGCCATCTTTGATACCTTCCAAAGCTATTTTCCTATTGAACTTGATCCTTTGAAGAGTCATGCTTACCTCGAAGAGACAAAGGGCACACCTGACCGTTTTACCCAGCACTGCATTTTTCTGGATCTGCTACTTGGAATTTTTCACACACCCTTCATTTGGAACCTGAAAGTCTTGTGAATGGAATGTAAACACTTCATGGAGTAGGACAGCTGAAGTCAGAAGTACCCCCAACAAAAGTAACTTTAGGGAAGGAAGAGTTTATTTGGCTTACAACTCCCGGTTACAAGCCGTTGTTGTGAAGAATGTCAGGTTGTGAGCTTGAAGCATCTAGTTATGTTCACAGTCAGGGTAGAGAGAAGATGAGTGTACACACGGTTGCTTGTGTCCGGTCTCTTTTCTATACTGCATATTCCAGGGTCCAGACATCGGGAATGGCGCTGCCCACGGTGGACCCAGACATAAGGAATGGTGCTGCTCAGTGGGCCAATCTCTCCACCACCTCAGTAATGTAGTCAAGGCAGCACCTCATTCACACGCCCACGGGCCAACCTGATCCAGACAGTTCCTCACTGAGACCTTTCCCAGGTGATTTTAGATTGTGTCAGGTTGGCATTTAAAACTAAATATCCACCTGGCCTGGTGTCCATTTCCTATACCATCCTCTGTTTCACGTTTAATCGGATGTATTCATAACTCATCTGAACAATACGGAAGTAGTGCAGGGTCCCCGTCCGTCCCTTTGTATCCCTCCATTGATTTACTGGATCTCAAGGCCATTTTCTAAGGTTCAGGTGCATCTTGAACCTCTGACACTCAGTTGGGAATGTAAATGATTTCACTGAGTAGGGTGAACTTGGGAGCACACAACTTAAATAACTCCAGAGAATATTTACACAAACTCGGTGAAAATCTAAATTCACGTGTTGTGTGTTTGCTGCCACAGGGTTTCCGAGCGAGCCCTCGGCACATCCGGAGACGAGTTGCCGCCGCCGCTGCTGCCGCCGCTGCCCGGCTGGAAGAAGTAAAGCCCGTGGTGGAAAATCACCATCAGAGCGAACAGGAATCATCAGGGAAGAAGAGAAGAATCAAGAAGAACAGTCGTGTGCAGCCAGAATTCTATCACTCTGTTCAAGGTGCTTCAACCAGAAGGCCTGTAAGTAGAGAGCTAGCTGAGTACACACTCAAATGGTGAAATTGTTCTCTCAAATTAGTTTGCGATCAAATAGTTAGCCCATCCCATTGTTACCCCTATGTGTTACCCCACGTGACTGTGTGTTCACATGAAGGGAGGTGTGTGGTTTCCGAGGAGGCATTGGGTAGATCCTTGACAGGGGCAAGAGCCCATCTGAGTCACACAGACCTGATCCAAAACCTAGGGGATAACTGGTGTCCTTGAAGTGGTGGTCTGGAATGAGGACAGGGGCTCTAGAGTTAGCAGAGTCTAGAATGAGGATGGGGCTCTAGAGTTAGCAGAGTCTAGAATGAGGACAGGGCCTCTAGAGTTAGCAGAGTCTAGAATGAGGATGGGGGGCTCTAGAGTTTGCAGAGTCTAGAATGAGGATGAGGCTCTAGAGTTAGCAGAGTCTAGAATGAGGATGGGGCTCTAGAGTTAGCAGAGTCTAGAATGAGGATGGGGGGCTCTAGAGTTAGCAGAGTCTAGAATGAGGATGGGGCTCTAGAGTTGGCAGAGTCTAGAATAAGGACAGGGCTCTAGAGTTAGCAGACTGAGGAGTGTTAATGTCCTCAGAGCAACAGTAGAGACTATGTCACCACAGGAAAAGCACTGAATGGGGGCTGAGTTGGGATCTGTGGAGTCTCTAGGGTTGGACAGGTTCAGCTTCCCTGTGAAGCCAGTTCAGGGTAACTCTGGAAGCTTCTAATGCTGGCCTTTCAGCTGTAGGAAGTCAGGCACTGTCTCCCTGACTGTGGTGGTTTCAATGAGAATTCCCCCCTGCCCCCACCAGGCTCATAGGTTTGAAAGTTTGATCCCTGGTTGATGGACCTGTTTGGGAAGGATTGGGAGGTGTGGCCTGGTTGGAAAAGCTGAGTCACTGGTATGGGCTTTGAGGTTTCCCCCTGAGCCTCTCACTTTTGCCTCTCACTCTGCCTGGTGGTGGTTGTCTTGAGCTGTAAGCCATCAGCTGCTGCTTCAGTGTAGTGAGTGACTGCCTGATGCCATGCTCCCTGCAGTGATCATGAACTCTAACCTTACCCTGGCACTGTGAGCCCTACATTAGATGCTCTCTTTTATACGTATTCTTGGTCATGATGTTTTGTCACGGCAGCATAAAAGTAGCTAAGACACTAATCAAATGTACTGTGTGTCTGTTGACATCAGCACTACCTCTCCTGGGGTGCTGGGGCTCAGCGGGGGTGGGGTGGGGATGGGGGGTGATCACCTCCCTGTTTTCTGAGCACATTGTTCTAGGAGCCCTGGTGGTTTTTGTCTTGGTGGCTTCTGACACATGTATTTTCCAACCAACACTGTAATAGTTAAGGATTTGGGCCTTGGGAAATGCTATTTGAAAATTAAAAGTAATGTTTCTTGACTGCAATAATTTTACATAGGATTAAAAGGTATGTTCATGTGGTTCATCCTCAGGCTATGTGGAGCCTTTTAGTATCATTTCCTGTGCTGACAACCCAGGGGAACTGTCAATAAGATTTGATTTGATGATGCCTCTGCAAACCATGAAAACACAGATGCCATCCCATAGGGGTCACCGGGTGGGGGGCACATGTGGAAATAGGCTTATTGAGGAGGCTAACAGAAGGGTCCTGTCTCTGACGAATCATTTGCAACAGAAGCCCTGAAGTGCGCTGAGTAATGACAAGGGTGTGTTACCGGTGTCCACAACATACAGAGGAATTGTTGGGCAGGAGATGATGTGTTCAGGGAGGAGAGATGAAGGAGTATAGAGAACTGTTTGGATGTGTGGAGATTTACATAAGAGAAATGCATGCAGGAGGAATCTGGAGACGCTGACCAGGGGCCGGAACAATCCCAGACAGCCACTGGTTTAAAGGACCCTTACTATGGTTCATGGAGAAAGCCAGGCGAGTATAGTGATTTTAGGAGGGTTAAAAATGTGCAGCGCGGGCAACAGCCTGGGGCAGATCAGGGGCTACTGCAGTAGTCTGGTTGCTATGACTCAGCTCTGACATCCGTTATTAATAATAGGGAATCCGAGAGTGGCCTTTACTCGGCTGCTTTCTGAAGGAGTAGCTGGGAGGGAGAGAGACCGGAGGAGCCCTGAATGAGTAGTAGAGACACCTGGTGTATGTCCTTGGGAGCAGGCGATGCGTTCTCCCCCATCAGATTGCATTGTAATTAGTTGTCTTGGGAGATCAGAAATTGTCAGTCAGCAGCAAGGAGACCACTGGCTCCTTGTATCACATGGTTTCTACGCAAACTTTTGAACTAGTCTGGCCAGTGCTAACATTTTATGTCATCCGTAGCCTGAATGGTTCATGTCCTCTAATGGGTTTCGTTAGCTGCAGTCACTCGTACCTGCTGCAGCCATGGTATTCACCAGGAGCCCAGACCTGCTCTTATTCTTGCTTCTATATTTGGATAAAGTCAGCGCTGCCATGTGTGGCTGCAAAAAGCAGCTGTGGCTGTGGCTTGGAGGTGGGATGAGCTTGCATCAGGTCGGTTACGTAGTGTGGTTAGATCGGATGAGATTACATAGTGATCCAGGGTTATTTGGATGGCATTGCTAGTAGCAACTTTAATAAGACCCGTGAATAAGGAAGACTGGCAAAGTAACTTCAGTGAGGCTATAGCTCAGTTGTAAAATGCTCACCCGACTTTCATATGGCTCTGGGTGTGATCCCCAGCATGCAAGGAAGATGCCAGAAGAGCATGACTACCTTTTCTGCTAGCCTGTAGTAGAACTACCTTCATGACGGCATGCCATGTGGAATGCATTGCCCTTGATGGCCTTTGGCTGCTGTAACAGAATTCATAATTTATACTTAAGTGTGCCTATAAGATGTATAATGGGGATCACTAATAGAAACTTAATTAATAATACATGGACTTCTTATGTCACTCCTTTGGGAACTTAGATGTCTCTAGAGCTGAACAGAGAGCCAGTTTGTCCTGATTTTCTCATAGTAAATGTGTCTTGAGACTTATTGACTATCTTAGGGTCTGTCGCTGGCATGTTTAGGGATCTTGAACAGAGCTGGAGCAGGAAAAAACAATTAGATACAGTTCCCCCTTGTGCTTTAATATTTTGGGCAGTACAAATCACTGTGATTTCTGAATGCTAGAGTCCTTAATTTCTGCATTCAGCACTTTTTCATTGATGTGAACCACATACCCAGTGGAAACAGGAGGGGAAGGCTGTGTTTTGTTTCCTGGTCCGAGAAGACTGCACTCCAGCATGGTGAGGCATAGCAGAGCCATTCAGTCATTGACAGTAGAGCAGGTTCACACAGCTCAGGCAGGAAGGAGAGGGTGCAGGCTGGAGCCAGAGCAGGAGGCATCTGCAAAGGCTAGTTCCTAGTGAGCCACCTCCTCCAGCCAGGTCCTGCTTCCTATCCTACCCTTCACTGCCTTCAGACAGGACAGTAAGCAAGGCACTGTGCTTTCAACAGAGGATACCATACTGTACAGGACTTTCCAGATTCAGACCATAGTGGTTTTCATTGTATTCCTCCCGGTTTGCTTCCTGGTTCCTGGGCTGTGGGCCCTGTGTTCTTTGCTGTTTTTCTCCTCATTTAATTTTCCTAGCAGTTCTCAGGCAGCTGCTCAGTTTCCAGAGGAGGAAGCTTGCTGAGCTCATGCACCTGGTAGAAAGCAGGGCTTTCTCCGCTGGCAGGGATATCAGCTAGGAGCTCCCGCTTATTTCCTTCCTTCTGCGCTCCTACCACAAGCCAGAAATGGGCTTACTGAGTGTGAAAGTGTTGATGCGGAGGTTGGTTAATACAGTGGAGAAGAAACAGTCTTAGATCAGGGGAAGTAAAAAATACCAAGTTTGCTATAACTACAGGATCCCCTAATGGAGGTCTGTCTTAGAAGACTTGAGAGTCTGGATTTGGGAGCCATTTGTACAAAGATGTTATCAAATGCATGACCTGGATTGAGTGACCCAGGAAGTGAACCCTGAGAAAGGAGAGGGTGAGCTTGGGTGTCTGATGAGGGAGTTTGGCAAGAGGGTTGTTAAACTGAATTAAGGTTGGCCGAACGCTGCTTCTGAATACATTCTCAGTTTGTTTCAAAGGCTTCCCTGTACACAGTGAACTTTCACTTAGCTTACGTGGAGAGATCCTTGTGAAGGAGTAGAGTTCAGCCGTCACAGCTCCAGGAAGTGACAGGCAGCCAGCCGGCTGTCCAGATCAGAGAGAGGCAAGCAAGGCAGCTGCTGGTTTCTGTACCTCGCCCAGCTTTCTTCTGCCGTAAGTAGAACCTGAACATGTGATAGAGGGTTAGGTACATCACGAGTCAGTTCTGCCTGGCTCCTCTGGAATTGCAAATACTGTCTTTTATAATTTGGTTAACTTTTCTCTTAGCCGGGTGTGGTGGCGCACGCCTTCTTCGATCCCAGCTCTTGGGAGGCAGAGGCATGTGGATCTCTGTGAGTTTGAGGCCAGCCTGGCCTATGTAGTGAGTTCTAGGACAACTAGAGTTACCTAGTGAGATCTTGTTCACTGCCCCCCCCCCCAAAAAAGAAGATGTGGTTTACTCCATTCTTGCAACAGGAGTGTGATTTCCATGTAACCTCTAATTCTCCCCCTGGAAATAGAAATGCCGTAAGCAGAGATGGATCCAGGGCTTTTGACTCTGTTTTCAGGATATCGTGTTAGATAAAGAATGGCTGTTCAGGTAGGGATGCGGAAAGTGGCAGGAGGAGGTCTTCCAGGCCTGTTCATCACTCCTCACCATCCTGCGTCCTCTGTGAAACCGGTTTCCTTGCTCTTCTTTTCTGTTGCTTTCTGTTTGGCGTCTTGGAGAAGTTCTCCTCTTGTTGGACTGTGCCGCGCCTTAGGTGGTTGTGCGGCTACCGGATACTTTGGAACATTGCATAGTTCTAACTTTTATAAATTGTCATTAGCAAGATCTTAGCATGTCTTTGTCAGGGCTTGCTGGCTGAGCACAGGTCCTTGATCTTTATTATATTCTGTTACGAATGTTGCTGGGTGTCGTCTCTCGGTCCTTTTCCTGCTTATGTTACGTGAACTTCCCTTTCCCTTTCCTTTTCGAATATACAGGACGAGGCAGCTTTATTTGCATAACCTCAGGACACTTCCCCTGCAGTGGATGTTCAGCCCATGTTTTGGCAAATTAATCAGCAAGTACAGGGTTCTTAAAGAAACCATCTTTTCCCTCTTTACCCCCCCTCTCCAAGTCTCCCTGTGTAATAGCTGTGGCTGTCTGGAACTCACTGTGTAGACCAGGCTGGCTTGGAACTCATAGAGATCTGCCTGCCTCTGCCTCCAGAGTGCAGTGATTACAGGTGTGCACCACCAACACCTGGCTGCCTCTTTGCAATTCTAAGGAATGAATTTATTGAGTGAAATGAAAAAAAAAAATCTTTGCCTAACAAGGAACTTTTAAAAAAAGATTTATTTATTTACTTATTTTATGTGTATGGGTGTTTTACTTGTATGGATATGTGTGTACTATGTGAGTACAAGCCTGCAGAGGCCAGAGGGGGTGCTCAGGTCATGTGGAACTGGAGTCACAGACAGGTGTTAGCTACTGTGTGGGTGCTGGGAACTGAACCCCGATCCTGTCAGCAAGTGCTCTTAGCCACTGAGCCCAAAAAAAATTTCATTAATAAACGATGCCCATTTGGTTCACCAACATTTTGCTGCTCGTTGCTCTGGTAGTCTTTTAGGTTCATAATTAATAGCTATTTCTGAAAGATTTCACTTATCTGAATATGCTATCAAAAGTCTGTAAATAATTGCTGTACCATTGCAGGACAAGCAAGTTCTACTCCATGAATAGTGCAAATAAATACATTCTTTAGTCTCCCAGAATATTCATGAAACCAGAACGAACTTGGTAAAGGGATCCATGTGCTTAACTTAGAGCTTGCAAGTCCTGTTTCACTTGGAACATTTTGACCACAGCAAGGCTTCCTGTCATTTGTTTGTTTGTTTGTTTGTTTTACTTGCATTCAGGGCCATCTGTTACCTTTAAAAATATCCCTTAAGTGCTAAGCAAAATAAACTGTGAATACCCAGTCATTTGTGTTCACGTGTGTATGCATGCATGTGTGTGTGTGCATGCATGTTTGTGGTTTGTAGGTGTGTACACATGCATGTGTGTGGTTGTGCACATGCACCTGGAGCCTATGAGTTGGTGTAGAGTGCTTTCCTTAATTGCTTCTTCACATGTTCCTATGAGTTGGTGTAGAGTGCTTTCCTTAATTGCTTCTTCACATGTTCCTTCTTCAGCCAGGGTTTCCCACTGAGCCTGGGGCTCACTGATCACTGTGACGGGCTAGCTAATGAGTCCCAGAGATCTTTCTGTGTCCACTGCTCTTAGCAATTATGGACTTCCATGACCGTACCCAGCTTTTGTGTGGGTCCTGGGCATCTAGGCTCAGGTCCTCATGCTCACACATTAGTCATGTTACGAATTGAGCCATCTCCTTGGCCTTCTTTTTGCTCTTTTGAAAAAGAGCCAACCTATCTTAGTTTTTATTTCTATATATCCCACCCTCCAAAAACTCCTGAAATGAAGCTGGCTGCTGCTCCTTGGGAATCAAAGCATTCACACTTGGAGGGCCTCCCTTCTGTTCTGCCTGCACAAAATTTAGAATTAGTTGATCAAGTAGTTAGCTGTCTTATAATTTGCTTTTGTTTTCGACTGAAGTGCCAGGCCCTACTGATTGGAGCCTGCTAGCTCATCAGTAGGCACACACCTGAAGACAATGACTCTCCCAGAGTCCATCAGGGGCCAGTGGTTCAATAGGGAATAGCTGCCGTGAGATCGAGATTGTGTTGGCTTCTCCATATCTTCCAGCTCTTACGTTATGTCTACCCCTTCTTCAGTGCTGTATTCTGAGTGCCGAGGTCCTTGACCATCACTTAGTATCAGCACCTTGAGCAACCATACCTCTTCTGCAGTCCCTGCCATTCATTATGAAGAGGAGCTTCTCTAATTAAGGCCTCAAGTAGCATTTGTCTGAAGGTAAATATAAATATCTAGCAGGCAGATTGGTGCTATGTCAGTTTTGCTAAACAACTGTGGAAAGTTTTCCTCTCAGATGTTCTTTGCCTTTTTTTTTTTTTTTTTTTTTTTTGGACTGGATTTATAGTCCCGAATTCCCTCTCGTGGAACAGGCCTTACATTCAGAGGGTGGTTAGTTCCCATGCTGCGATTGCCCCAGTGAGACCATCTTGCCTGATAGATTGGTGGTTATGGTTCACATCTGGGTAGGATTGTTGACGCCTCTTCTTGCCCAGCAGCCCGTGTGGCACCTTCTGGTACTATGCAAGCTAGCTAGGAAGGAGAACTTTATAGCTCAGGAGCATCCTAATTGCTCTTTTTTCCTGCGATTATGGTGTCTAGTAACACTGTTTCAAAATGTAATTTAGGTAGGCAAGCAAGAGAAATGGCAAGAGCCAATAATGTTTTGAGGTCTTCAAGGGCTTCAATGTCCAACATCTAGTCAAGTAAATGAAAGGGGCTGAGCACATGGCCTAGTGGATAAGAGCACTTGTTGCTGCTCCAAAGGACCCAGGTTTGATTCCCAGCACCTTCTTCTAGTCTTCTCTGGCACTGCATGTACATGGTGAACATATAAATACCTAGGCATAACACTGATACACATAAAAATAAATACACCCTTGAAAAAAAATAGATGGAAAGGCTTTATGATAAAAAAGTTTTAGACACCAAAGAAAGAAACCAAGGAACACCCTAGTAAATACAAAAAAAAAAAGTTTTTTTTCATACTCATGGCTTGGAAGAAATAGTATTGTAAAAATTATCACCCCACCAAGCAACCTAAAATTTAATGTAATACTAATTTTGAAAAGACCCAGAGTTCTTTCACAGACATAGAAAAAAAAAATCTTAAAATTTATGTGGAAACACAAAAGGCCAAGAATATCCCAAACAGTCCAGAAGGAAACGAATACTATGGGGATGTATCAGCATACCTGACTAATCTGGTAATTACAATTACACAAAATTCAGGGGCAGAAACATTTGTTACAGTTGAAAATACAGTTGACAAAACCATACTGCAGAAACATCTAGGGCAAAGCCCTAGTCCCCTCAAACAATAAATCATTAACCTGCAGAGAAAGAGACTCCAGAATCTATCAGGCAGATGTGTAGACGAACACGCCAGTGTTGCAGAGGGTCTTCTTGAGAAAACTAGGGAGACATGAGGCATTGGTACATTTGAATTAATGTGTTTTGCTAACCATAGTTTGGAGAAAAAAAAAAAACCCTCAAAACCGTGGCCCCCAAGTTTTAGATATGTTAACTAAAATATTTGCTAATGAAATAACACCCCTGTGATGTTCTTTGAAACAATCAGTATCTGGTTTCAAAGAAACGTTTCCTGGGTTCTAATGTCTTAAAGATTTCAGTGTGGGAAATATCTAGCTTTGCGCAGTGGGTCACACCTGTAATCCCAGCATGAGGAGCTGAAGCAGGGGGTGATTTCTGAGAGATGAAGTCTGACCCAGACTATAAAGTGAGTTCTAGGCCAGGCGGTGTCAGAACATAAGTAAATGGAAATAAACACTAACGGCCCCTTTGTTTGACGTTTGTAGCATGTGTTCTTTGCTACATCAAGTTATCCCCCCCCCCATCCCCTTAAAGCAAGCCTGAACCTCTGAACAACCTTCCAGATTTCAGATTCCTATTAGGAGGTTTCTAGAAAAGAGGACGCTATTGTCTACGGCTGTCTTTTGACCCTGAAAAGTTTTACTTTCTCCTAACAAAGAACTCTTTGCTTATTTGACTTCTTTCTTAGTAAAAACCTATGCAACGTATTTAGCAGATGGCATACAGGGCGTGTGTACTATTTAAAACTTAAATAATGTAAATAAACGAGGAGTTAATGTAGCCATTGTATTTCTATTTTAGTTTCTACAAATTAATTCTTCCCTAAAAAAGAATTTTGATTCTTGGCACATTTGCTATTACAAAAAAAAAAAAAAAGCATATTATTAAAACAAACAAACTTGGAAGAGAGTGTGTGGTGCGTGGCATGACATAGTTTACTGAAAAGGCAGGTGGTACCTGTTTGAATAATTTTTTTCCCTAGTAAGTAGAATTATTCTATTCCCATAAGATTTTATCTTCACAGATTATATTTCTCTCTTCCCACAGAGCTCATGAAAATTTAATGATGCCTAAAATGCAAGCTATTGAGTTGCCTGACCAATCTGGGTCTATCTGGAATATTGGCATTGCATCCATTATGCGGCTCTATTCAGGAGACCATTTTACAGTGTAGATTAGCTCCTTTCATATCACCGCTCGTATTTCTACGTATCCTTTGCTAACCAATCTGCCAGAGAATGAGTCACACTTTTTTAAAGCTTAATTAAAGTTCCAGTGCTCATTTATTTCTATTATTTAGGTTTAATAGAAATGGCATGAGGAGCTAAGTTTGCACAAAAAAACAAAATAGTTGTGTGTTGATATTTAAGAAACAGTGAGCTGCTTGTAAGACATGGGCTTTTATAATTTTCATGACTTGGCAGCCACAGAGTCTTACTATGTACATCTCTAGCTGTCCTGGAACTTGCTATGTAGACCAGGCTGGCCTCAAACTCACAGAGATCTGCCTGCCTCTGCCTCCCAAGTACTGGGACTAAGTCTGCTCCACCATGCTGTAATAAAAATATCTTTTTTTTTTTTTTTGTTATTGTTGTTTTTGTCCTGGAACTTGCTCTGTAGACCAGGCTGGCCTCACACTCAGAGATCTGCCTGCCTGTGTCTCCCGAGTTCTGGGATTAAAGGCATGCACCACTCACTGCTGCCTGGCCAGAGAAATGATCATTTTTAAATGGGCAGCCTGAATGGGCAGCCTGAGTGTTGAAAACGGGTCCATTTTTTGGTAGCTATTTCATTTTACTGCGGTGATCATTGTTGTATCATTTTCAGCTTTTGGTCCTCATTCCGTATGCCAAGGAGGTTAAAATTATTGAGCATAAGCTTTTGTCCCTGGTGCTCCAGAGTCAAAAATCCCACCTGAGTAGACACCTCAAAGTTCAGTTCTCTGCTTGTTTCATCTTTGTGGGAAATATGCTGAAAGGGCAGGTGAGATTCTGGCGTCTGTTTCCTTCACCTCCCTCCCCCTGAGACCTTTTACTTCCTCTGTGCTATGAAACTCAACCAGCCAGGTAATACAGACTGATTACAGTCAGGCTTGCCTTCTTCCACTGGTGACAAGTGACAGAGCCAGCCGTCCTTCCTCAGAGAAGCCACTTGGGTTCTATACAGGATTGTGGAGACAGAACATTGTTCCTCCTGAGGACTAAGATCTTGAGTATGGTTGAACAGTAGAATCTTGAACCCTACTAAAAACAAACAACACAAAGCAAGAAACCTGTGTGGGCCTGGGTGTGTCTGGGGTGTAATCCTAGCACTTTGGAGGCCAAGCCTGGAGCAGTATGAGTTTTAGGCCAGCCTGGGCTACATAGTGAATACTGTCTCAAAATAACCAATGGAAACAAGCAAATGAAAAACAGCCCACGCCTGCCTGGAATGCTTTTAAAAATGAACTGTTGGGTCTGCAAGGTGGGTAGAGGAATGTAAAGATGCATCTGCTGGGTTCCAGGCACCCTCTGACAGCTCTGGGACTTCTTTACTGCTCCTCTCCAGTCTGGGGTTTTCTCGGTTTTTTTTTTTTTTTTTTTTGTTTTTGTTTTTGTTTTTTTTACTTGCTCCTTTATTTCTTTAGGAGTATGAGACTTTGAGTGGGATAGTATTTTGCATTGCTGGGGATTGAAGGAAGCATACCGTTAACTGATGTCTCCCAGTATCTTTTGTGCCAGTTACAGAGCCAAGTGAGTTGCAAACATCACTGCATAGCTGTCTTAGAAACACACTGAAGTTGTTTCTTCCATAGGAGATTTTTTCTACTATAGTTCTTCCTTTTGTTTCGACTTTCACCTTAAAGGAGAGAAGACACTGTTCTGTTTTCTAAACTTTAGCCCCAAGGACTTGTGGGATTGTAATAAATACTTAATCATGGGACTCTATTTTCTGAGTAGTTACTGCCAAGTTTTTACGGAGCGAGGGAAGTTCTAAGGTAAGAAGTCAGGGTTAGGGCGAAACTCAACTGTGGGGACAGACTGCCAAGCTCAGTTGTATTTTATAGGTTCCAAATGTGTTTCTTGCTATTCTTTTGAATGCTGGGCAATTGCCATGGCATTGGAAATTAACTTGTGTTCACATATGGTACTGTGATTGTTTTATTCAACGAGTTGGGCCCAGTGAGCTAAGCCAGACCTTTTAGCAAGCATGACCACTGTGGGTAGGCACTCTTAGCTGTGGCTGAGTGTGCGTTCCAGAGCAACACTATTTGACGTGATCATAACTCCAATCTCAGATCTCAAAAGCCCAGAGCTTTGGGGAATCTATGACTTAACTTCCTCTGCTATAGGAATGTGGTCATAACTTCTAATGTTAACAGCGTTGATTAATGCATTTGTACATTTTCACGAGCTAGAAACTTAATTCATCAGTGGATCAGCGATGGCATTATGAAATCACAGAACATCGATTTAAACAAAAAGCACGTAGAGAACCTAGTCTTTACTACACTGGGAACGTTACACAGTGGAGTGTACTTTACCTAGGGTTGTAAAGACAAATTCCTTCAGAAATGGGGCTGAACACAGTCAAATCTGAGAAGTATCAGATGGCACTTGTTTTTTTTTTTTTTTTTTTTTTTTTTGTATGATCAGTGTTTTGCTGTAGGCAACGGGGAGAAGTCCATTTCATCCTTTCTCATCAGCTGTCACTCAGCTCACGCTGATCTCGAGGCAGGGCTCCTCACTGTTGTCCTTAGACGTAGAAACTCTTGTGACTGCCATGAAGAAGTAAGACTCCAGCCTGGTGTAATAGCGTATTCCCAGCCTGGTGTTCCGTGTTACTGTAGTTCCAGATTCAGCATCAACATTTCCTCTCCCGTGAGCCGGATTCAGGCTGAAGAGCAGGGGACACTCCAGGTGTTGCTTTTGGCTAGTTTTTGTCAGGCTCAAGGAGAGAGGGGGCATTAGGTGGCGAGAGCCTAATCTTACACAGCTCATATAGTGGTGGTGGTGGGGATCTGGCATTGATACGTTCACCAGTGTGATGTTTCCTTCCTGTGGGAAGGTACCCTAGCTTGTGTCTTCTGGGATTCAAACTGGGGTTTCCCAGTTTGCCCACCATGGAAGGACATGCAGTCCCAGGCAGGCTTTTTCTACAGTCTATACCTTTAGGTTCTGAGGATCATAGTCTAGTCCCGCAACTCCAGAGGAGACAGGCTTTGCCCTTCATGGGGTCTCCTTGAAGGGACAGAGTAAGCACACTGGCCATGGAGGAGATGCCCGAGGCAACAGACGCTGTCCCCAGAGCAGTGTATTATCCTTCTGGAATCGTCTCTGACACCTACTTCCTCCTGCTCTTCCATGGGATTCCCTGAGTGCCAAGGGTAAAGATCCAGCGGAGACCTCCAATTTAGACACTCTCTATACATAATTGTGTAGCTGTGGGTCTCTGCACCCCTTCCCGTCTGCTGCTGGAGGAAGTCTCTGTGATGACGACTGGACAAGCGCTGATGTATGAGTATAGCAGAATATCATTGGAAATCATTTCATTGTTTTCTGTTTGCTTGTTTGTTCTAGACCAGTCTTGTTTGGTTCTACCATAGGTCTCTGGGCTATCCAGTCTCATGTTTCTAGCTACATAAGACGTGATGGGTTCTTTCTTGTGTAATTGTCTTACTTTGTTTTTATGTGGTTTGGGTATCAGAGTAACTATCGATTCATACAATGGAGTGGTAGAACTCTTCACTGAAAGCATCTGGCCCTGGGCTTTGTTGTTGTTGTTGTTGTGAGACTTTGAAGACTACTTCTATTTCACTAGGGATTATGGCTCTATAGGTATATTTTGATTGTTTATTTGATCTTGATTTAACTTTGGTAAGTGGTTCCTATTCAGAAAATTATCTGTTTCTTTTACATCTTCCTGTTTGGTGGAGTACAGGTTTTCAAAGTATATCTTTATGATTCTCTGGCTTTCCTCAGAATCTGTTGTTACGTGTACTTTTTGTTTCTGATTTTGTTAATTTGGATAGCCTCTCTGTGTGTCTTTTACTTAGTTTGGAAAAGGATTTGTTTATTTTGTTGGGTTTTCGTAAAAGAACCAACTCTATGTTTCATTGATTCTTTCTATTCTTGTCTTTGTTTTATCTTATTGATTTCAGCCCTCAGTTTGATTATTTCTGCAGTCTGCTCCTCTTGGATGTGTTTACTCATTTTTGTTCTTGAGCTTTCGGATGTGCTGTTAAAGTGCTAGTTTGCGATCTCTCCGATCTGTTCATGTGGGCACTTAGAGCTATGAGCTTTCCATGTTAGCGTCGCCTTTGCCATGCCCAGTAAGTTTAGAGACATTGGAAAGCCTCTAATTTCTTTATTTCTGCCTTGACCCATTTTTTCAGTGGAGAATTGTTCCATTTCCATGAGTTTGCAAGCTTTCTGCTGTTTTAGTTGTTAACCTCCCTATTTAATTCTTGGCGGCCTGATGGGGTGAAGTGGAACATTTCAGTTTTATTGCATCTTTATGTCCATGTACGTGGCCAGTTTTGGAGAAAGTTATATGAGGTGCAGAGAAGGTATATTCTTTTGTGTTTGGGAGAGAACTGACTCCACAAAGTTGTCTTCTGACTGTCACATGCATACTGTGGCATGCACCCACAAGGTGTACACACACACACACACACACACACACTCTCTCTCTCTCTCTCACACACACACACAAACACACACACACACACATACTCTTTCTCTCTCTCTCACACACACAAACACACACACACTTTTTAGAGTTTGTTCAGGAAGGTTCTAAGGAACTTAGTCAACAATCGAAAGACGACTCAGGCTTCAAAGAGACGTCTGACAGAGACATTGTATGTGCGCATTTGTTGGGCATGAAGCTGGCTGGCTGCTGATATTTTTAATGTAGATTCCAGCAGTTTAGGATTACTACTTGAGGTGAATGTCCCAGCTGGTACCAGCTGGAGGGTGGAATTGATAGCTTCTGCTGGGTATTGATGTCTGGAGAATGCCTGAAGTAATGCAGCATGAGGGTGGGTGAGGATAAGGGCAGGAAATCTTAACGGTAGTAGAGGATCTGCTGAAACAGAGGGTTGGAGGCCAGGATTAGCTTAAAGAGGAGAGAACCGGAGAGCCAGAGATTGGTGGTCACACTCTTGGTCCGGCAGATCAGTTTTGGAATTTTTCAGATCCAGGCCTGGTGTGGCTGATGGAGCATGAAAACAAATGGATTGTGTGACAGACAGCCTTCAAAAATAGAGAAAAAGCAATGAGTCAGAGGTTAACATCCCAGCCAGACAGTGAGCATTCAGGGGGGGGAGAGGGGACAGCATGGAGCATCCCTTTCCTGGGGTGTACAGTAGGAGGTGTGGTCTTCGTGGGAGGGATGCTGAGGGTTGGAGAGCAGGTATCGGTATGTGTGCAATGATTGACGTAAGACAAGCAGTCAAGATGGTGTGTCCTGCAAGGAAGCCAGACTTGCTGGACAGTGGAATAGGAGAGGCAGAGCACACAGCAGAAGGGAAGGGGTGGAGCATCAGGGTGGTAAGGTTGTGAGTGGCTCGAGTATAGCAGTATAGCAGTATATATATGCATGTATGTATAGCAGTATATGTATGCATGTATGTATAGCAGTATAGCAGTATATATATGCATGTATGTATAGCAGTATAGCAGTATATATATGCATGTATGTATAGCAGTATATGTATGCATGTATGTATAGCAGTATAGCAGTATTATATATATGCATGTATGTATAGCAGTATAGCAGTATATATATGTATGTATGTATAGCAGAATAGCAGTATATATATGTATGTATATCAGTGTAGCAGTATATATATGCATGTATGTATAGCAGTATAGCAGTATATATACTGGACATGTGCCGTGGTCATGGGCCTATCTCTGCCAAGATCCCAGTGAGCCCAGGGATGGATCCTGAGGACTGCTGGAGGCATCCCTGGGTCCTTGGCAGACATACTGATGTATGCTTCTAGCCAGACGCTGTGTCTTCTTAGACACTCTAGCTTGTACTATAGAGCCCACGACTCCCCAACAGCCTGGAAGGATGACTGGGACCTAAACAAGGATTGTTTCCAAACAAGTTTGGAATTTAAACTTTAAAACTGATCTGTAGTCAAATGCCTATAAAGTATATCATTCTAAGTGAGAAGTTAGTTAAATTTTTATGTAAGTGTAAAATTATACAAACAATTTTGGTACTTGAAATTAAGCTAATGAAGGGGGAAAGTACTGAGTGTGTCTCGTCACGTGTCTTCAATGACATGAAGGGATCTGTAAGAGTGCTCAGGGCCCCATGCGCATCTTGAGGCATCTCCGCTGTGGGCTCCAGATAGATCTTCGCCCAGCACTTCTTCAGAGGAGTGTATCTGAGTCCAGTTGAAGATGGTACCAGTAAAGGTTAACATACAGCTGTTCGGGTGGTTCAGAAGGGATCAGCGATTCCAAGGGGATCTCTCCTCTCAAGAGTATTAATTTTGGTGTCTACCTTTGGTGATTTGAGACCTGGCTTTATTGTATTTCGGGAATATCTAGAATATCACCTTCTGAGATATGTGGGGATTGGGGCAGAGGTACTGCCTTATGTCTATATCACCCAGGGTAACCTCTTATTCATGGGCACAAGTGGTCTTCCTGCCTCAGCCTCTTGGTGTCTGGACTCTAGGCACCTAGCTGGGATGATGTCCTCGACAAGGATTAATGAGATGCCAGTGTAGTTAGGTTAGCTGTTTTCAGGTGGCAGGGTAGAGAGTAAGATTATGATGGGCCTACTGGCTCATGCATCACCTGCTTTCATGAACCAACTTATTTGTGTACCATCTGATTCGGTGATAAGCACCCTCAAGCCTCCATTTATTTTATTTTACTTATTTGTTCCTCTGTGTGTGTGTGTGTGTGTGTGTGTGTGTGTGTGTGTGTATGTGTGTATGTGCGTGCGCGTGCACATGTATGAGGATGTCTGTGAAGTCCTGAAGAGGGTGTTGGATCCCATGAAGTTTGAGTTGGGCTGCCATGTGTGACATAACACCTGCTGTGGGTGCTGGGATTTGAACTTCGGTCCTGTGCAAGAGCAGCAAGTACTGTTAACCGCTAAATCATCTTCTAACCATTCATTCATTCATTCATTTTTACACGGTATATCTTCTGTTTTCCTTATTTTTTTATTCCTTAATTTTATTCCTGCATGTTCTTATGTGTATGGGTATTTTGCCTGCATACATGTCTGAGCACCATGTGTGTGCAGTGCCTCCAAGGACTAGAAGAGAGCTTTGGATCCCCCTAGGAGTGCAATTACAGATAGCTGTGAGCTGCCATGTGTGTGCTGGGACTTGAACCCTGGTCCTCTGGAAGAGCAGCTGGTGCTCTTAACCACTGAGCCATCACTCTACTACCCCCCCCCCATCTAAAACAAACGGCAGGATCTTGGCAATAAGGCCCATCTACCCACTGGGCCTCCCTGTTTCCAGTGACCTGTCTTCCTGTTCCGGTTGGCTGTCATCTGAAGCATGCATACTTGTTTCCATTTTCACAGATTGCACTACCCCTGTGTTTACACCTGAGAAGCTCAGGTCTTCAGTGCTCGTTCTTAGCCTACCACAGAATGTTCTCATACTTAATAGTCGGTGGAACATTTCCCACATAACGTTCTGTGCTGCTGTTACTCGCCCTGTGTGTTACCTGCTCAGGTATCTCTTCATTTCGCTTTGTCTCTGTATGGTTGACCCTGCTTCCCTTGCTGGTTTGTAGAAGTTCTTTATAACCCTCTCGATGGCTTTTGTTTATACAACTGGATAATTTACATTCTGTGTCTGGTACTTATTTACCCGAGTCCTTTATGGGTGTTTGTGTCCCTTCCGCTGTGTCCCTGTTACTCTCTTAGGGGCTTATGTTTGATTGTGTTTCAACTGTGACAGTTGTCTGAGATTCAGACTGAAGGTACATTTCTCAAGAGGGCCTGCTTTTGTCAGACCTCAATTACTCCAGAGGAGTCTAAAACTAGACCCTTTGGAGATTCTCATGACATGGCGGCACAAATCCAGGCCATGGAGGGTGTCTGAGGACCAGCTTGAGGTTATGAAGTTTTTATTTTCTGCTCCATCTGGCTTGAAAGTGGAGGCAGATAAGTGTCCTCGGTATACCAGGATGCTCTTGCTTTGTTCCTCCGGCTCATATTTTCCCTGGCTTTGTCTGGGCTTTTAAAATTCGGCAATTTGGCTTTGCCTTCCGTTCACCAAGCAGGTGCTTGGATGTCAAGCAAAGCTTTAGGCTCAGAGGAAGCCAGGGGTAACCGTGACATTTTTACATTTCTGTGCTGTTGTGTTTCTCTTTCTCGATTATAGATTTTTTTGTACCATCTCACTGCTTTTAAAAACATATTATTGTTATTTTATCCATCATTTTCAGTTTTTATGTGTTAGGACAGGAGGAACTTTCAGGATACTAAGTCTAATATATCTGGACAACCCTTGCTTTGTATTCGTATGGCTAAAGGCATTTCCCAAATGGGTAGCTCAGGTCAAGCCATGGTATCCCCCAAATTCTGGCTTCCATTCCTAGAACTACTCTAGTTTTTTGTTTTTGTTTTGCTCTTTTTTTTTTTTTTTTTTTTTTTTTTTGCGTCTTATCAAAGTACGATAGCCCCTGTCCGCCAAGATGTTGCTTTGGGTCCTGGTGTGATTTTATTTCTGTGTGGGCTGTGCAGTCCATTTGGCCAGCTGCTCCTCATCTTAAAACAGATGGCACAGCCCCTCTGTTGCCCATACAGAGCGGGGTGCGTGCCTGCCCAGGGGACGGGGAAGGCCGGTAGCTGCTGATTTTCAAGTCTCAGCTTATAGCATTTGCCATCTATAGATTAAGCCCATGAGCCTTTCAGTGGCAGTGTTTTATAATCTGGGTTAAACATAAAACTACCTTAAATAGAGAAAACTTCCATCGAGTATTTTATGAGCTAATTAAGAAATAGTAAGGGTGGTTATCAAATTAGTTTACCTTTTATTTATTCATTTTTATTTGTTTTTGGGAGTGAACAACTTTGTAAAAATGATATCATCTATATAAATAAAAAATTAGCTAAATGAATAAAAAAATTAAAATTTTAAAAAAGTGTTATCATCCAAAAGATACTTTTTTTTGGAGTGAGTTTTGGGATTAAGAGGATATTTTCTGGCCCCTTCATACAGGTACTATTCAGTTCATATCTCTATTTTTTATCTTTATATTTAATTTATTAGCAGTTAAACTTAGCTATTTATTACTTTGAAGAGGAAATACAAGTGATATGAAACCTGGACATCAGAAGGCCTTTCAAGGTAAAGTCTTTGTGAATAGTCCAGGAGCCTTAAAAACAACACTGGCTTCTTGGTTGTCACTGGGAGGGATCTAGGTAAAGGAACGTGGACAGCGATGCCCCATAGTGTGACAAGACCACTTTCTTCTGCACACGTCATTTTCCTGTTCTCCTACTGTGTTTAGCTAAACATACCTGGTTTTCTTATATCTGTACATTAAAACATATATATTCTAATTTCATGCCTTATAAAAAGAAATGACCTTGCCACATTCAAAATTATCTTATAAAACTCAGACATTTTATATTAGAAAAATCACCTAATCATCTTTGACATTTATAGGAGCATTGAGCAGGCAAACACAGCTATCTTAAATTTATTTCTAGTGGCGTGGCAATCACTATGAGTCCAGGCAAATTTTTCTGTTGATTAGAGTGAAGGGGTCAGGCAGTATGAGAGGAAGGTGGCTCTGGTTACTAAAGAAGTGAAAAGCAGCCTTTTCTTACGCGAGAGCGCTGCTTTGTATAAGGAAGCGACCACATTGTTTCCTGGTTTTTTGTTTGTTTGTTTGTTGATCTGTTTTGGTTTTCGAGACAGGGTTTCTCTGATTTGTTTTGGAGCCTGTCCTGAAACTCGAGCTGTAGACCAGGCTGGCCTCGAACTCACAAAGATCGGCCTGCCTCTGCTGGGATTAAAGGCGTGCTCCACCAACGCCCCGCTGTTTCCTGGTTTTTAATTCAGAGACCTTTTGGAAGCCGTATTAGCTCCTGAAGCTCCAGAGCTATCTAGAATCGAGACTGAGAGAGATGGCATTCTCATCTCATCGTGCTGGCAGCATTTCTATTGGATGCGGGACAGCCGGCATTTAGTAAATACTTCGCAGAGTTTGGCACTGGGTTAGTCAGTAACGAATTAGTTTGTCTAATCTTAACTGGTAGATGGCCTCCTACATGAGAAAACCAAAATTCAAAATGCCTTAGTAGCCTGTTCAGAGTTTCAAAGTCCCTTTGCCAATACGTGGTGAGTCTGCGCCTTGGGGAAGCACGCAGCTCTGCCAGACTCTGCATTTAACCGTAATCCATGGGAGCATTCGAGCATGCCAGAAGCTGATGACTAAGAGCCCTGGGGTGTGAAGTGGGCAGACAGTGTGAGGTTATGCTTTAAGCCCCCTGCTCAGGACAAACTTGGGCCAGATGTAGCAGCAAAGATTGTGAGATGAGAGGAAACGAAACACAAACTGGAGGAATCTGACTCCTGCGGATGAAGCCAACATTTAGCGAGCATTCACCATGTTTGGGGCAGTGTAGGTGCTTTTGAAGAATTAATTCACCACCATTTTCCGATTCCACAAGTAACATCTGAGTGGTAGGAGCTGCTGTGGCTGGGGAGTTAATCTTGAGTGAGGGACAGATAGTGAGGGCAGAGTAAGAAGGGAATATGTAAAGTGCCAGGTAGGGTAAGCACAGCGGGGGTTGGGGGGGTAGATTGAAGCAGAAGGGGTTAGGTTAAATGTTTCATTAAAATTAACACTTGACCAGGTCTTTCAGGATGGATCCCAAGGCCTTGTGTGTAGCAGAACAGGTCTTGGATCTCCCCCAGTGAAATGGGAAGTCATAGAAGGGTTTTAGCATATGAATGATTACGAATTCGTTTTAGTTACATTTTTTTTAACGATATTTTTTAATTGGTTATTTGGGAGTCTCATATCTTGTGCCCCATCATGCTCACCTTCTAGTCTTCCCATGTCTGTCCCCCTCCTCCATGGCCTACCCTCCTCCCCAAAGTTCATTGTGTGTTTTCCACACTCACTGTAACATGGTCAGAGTCCTAGTGGCCAGGCACCCTCCCACCCCCCGAAAGGGAGGTTGAGTCTTTCTCAGCTAGCATTTGTACCAGAAGCCATCTGCTGAGGAGAGAGCCCCAAGTGCTGGGACAGGGGCAGGGCCTCCGCCTTCCCCACCCATGAACATTAACGTGGAATCAGGTGGCAGCCTGAATCCACATGGGTTTCCATGCTAATACGCGGGGCAACAGACATCAACACGACCCTTGGCCATATCGGGACCACTGATCCACTCGTGGCCCTCAGTGACTGCGTGGACCACGAGCCTCACCGTGGTCTCAGATGGTACACATGCCACTCACATCAGCATGTCTGACCGACATCACCAAGGCATTACCAGTGGCACCGACTGCATCCGTCCTGGGTCAGAAGCAGGAACCACCAACACCTACAGCCCCCCCCCCCTCCCGTGTTATCGCGGACCAATGGCTGCCCTTCTAGGAGGTCCAAACCCGAAAGTGAACCTTTCCTCACCTCAGGCCTCCTTCGTTGCCCAGAGCCAAGGGGATCGATCCCTCAGCTGGGCGGCAGGTTAGGGGGCTGAGTCTGCATCTGAATAAGCTCCAGGCTGTTGTCCACCATCCCGCCAGCGCTCCTCCTGGGCGGTGGCAGCGTGTAGACCTCAGCTGTCACCACCATCACGTCTCCCTCCGGTCTGCCTCTCTCCCTAGCGCATGCTCATCACTTCCCACCTCCCCATCACATACTTGTTCATTTTAGTGGCGCCAGCCCACCGTGGGCTGTGTATCCTGGGCGGGGCTTGGGTGGCTTCTGACCAGACAGGGCTGCCGTTTTAACTATGTTTTAAAGATTCAGTCCAGCTTCTGTGAGGACTGTTAGACACGAGTTGGAAGAAGAGTGTGGCTCTTACCTGCTGAGTGCCCACGGTGTACCTCATGTGTGCGCATTGTCCCTGTGTGACACGTAACAGGGCCAGCGGCCCCAGTGGCCTAGGAGTTGGTTTATGGCTATACAGCTGAAAGGGTAGGAGTGCTTGATGAAGCTGTGGCACAGCTTTTAAAAGGCGAATGACAGGTACCCTTGAAAGCGTCCCATCGTATGCCAGAGTTGATCTTAACACTTGGATATATTAATCTGATCTGCATCACGCCTCTGACGGGAGACATTGTTCTCATTGTGAGATGAGTAGTCCAAGGTTCACAGATATTTTTGTGAGTTACGATATGTAGCAGAGTCACATGGCTAGTATGAGTCAGAATTGGGAGTGGGAACCCTGGAAGCACCCTGGATTACAGCCCTTCTTCTTCCTGTCACACTTTTTAACACTTCCCAGAATCCTCCCCGTGGTTTCCATTCCTGCAGGAAGAACTTTAACTTAATGAGAAGAGTTTATAAAGCAAGTGGTTTATAATACAAGACATTGTATTTCCCTTGCCCTTTCTTCCTTTAACTCCTTGCAGATGGTTCACACCTCCTCTTTGGAGGGAATTGCTGACGAGTTACTAATTACTTCAGATGCATACCCAGGCCTTATTTGCCACTCTTACCAGTGTGTGCCCTTCACAAGCCTGTCTGTCACACATTGGGGGAGCACGGGAAGAGGGACTCTAATGGGGTAGTTCAGACAGGGTGGCACCAGTGTGTGGAGGCAGATGATCTGCGTCTGTCAGGCGACATCAGATCATGTTGTCCCTGGAGAGCTGGAGGGGCAGGTAAGAAGATCAGGCTGCAGTTCCTGGGTCTGGGGAAAGGAGATGATGATGTGGGGGCGGGGGATGGGGTGGGGGAGGAGAGCTGGAGGGTAGATGTTCACTCCCAGATCCAGAGTTAGTGCTCTAGGCCGCACACACACCCTGACTTCTGTAGTTCCTGACTTGAGCCAGCCTGGGTTTCTGATAGGAAAGAAGGACTGACATAAATTCTGTCTCAGTGTTGGTGAAAAATATCTCTAGGGGAAATTGTGAAGTAGGCAACATTTTTTCTTTTCCCTTTACTTCAGCAAGGCTCAGTTCCCTTTCTTTCTATCGAGGTATTTTTTTCCAGGATATGGTCTGATGACCTCACTCAAATACGAATGACTCAGATTTCTTAGTATTTGATTAGGAATAAAAGCTGTGCATGTAAAGAATGAATTGTTATTTCTGGAATAAAGGCCATACTATGAAATGTCATATGAAGGGAGATATTTCAAAACTCTGCGTTGGAAAATCATTATTTTGTGGAATGAAGGTTGGTGTGTGTTTCTTTGCTGAGGCCATAGCATCTAGTTTTTGGTAAATCATGTTGCCCTGAAAGTGCCTTTTCAATAGTCATTGATATTCCAAGTTCTTTGCCTGGGTCTTTTAATCTTTAAATGAAACGCTGTAAAGCATACTGAGTGTTGTGCTTTATTGGAGGCTCATTGTATCACTCTGATACTGCCTAATATCCAGTGAAGGTTGTGATTGTCCTCACTCCCCCCTTGTGAGAGTTAATTAAGGCGATGGAGCACTGTGGCTTCTTAATGCAGGCGGGTAGAGGACCCCGAAGTCTGTCTAAATGGAAAAATAGGAGCGGGAACAAGTGATGGTGCTTCTCTATGAGCAGATTTTCCCACCAGCCTGATCCCACAGCCACGTCAGCCCCAAATAACACACAGAGACGCTGTATTAGCTATAAAGCTGTTGGCCTATCACTAGCGTTTCTTATTGGCTAGCTCTGTCTTAAATATTAATGCATTTCTAGCGATCTAAGTGTTTCCACGTGGCGTTATCTTACAGGAGAGAGGATTCAGACCTCTGCTCTGTCAAGTCCCTACATCTTGAATCTCCTCCTACCTCTTCCAGAATCCTCCTTGTCTCCTAGTCCCGCCTATTTTGCTTTCCTATTGGCCAACAATGCTTTATTTTATTATCCAATAAGAGAAACGTATTTACAGAATGACATCTCCCATCAGAGTTCTAAACACCTGATGGATATCCTAGGGTAGCCAGTTGTCCAGGTTCAGCCCATCAGAGAAACCAGTCAGATATGCTGGTTATGAAGCACACAGTGTTCATATGCACAAACAAGCATCCACAGACTTACTTATTTTAAGAAGTTAGCCTAAAAGATTGTGGGATTGGCATAGCTGAAATTTGTGGGACAGGCTAGCAGCCTGGAAATTCAGATGAGAACTGGTTTAACAGTTGGTCTCGAGGTCAACCTCTGTTTGCATCATGCTAAAAACACAGGACATCTGTGTTGCAGTCCTCAGGAAACTTCTGGAAACCTGAGTATGTGTCCATGAGGCATCCTTCTGATTAGTTGAGGAGAACCACTTGCTATACTTGATGTATGCTGGTTTAAATGATGAAAGAACAATATCTGCGCTTACGTTTCACCAAAAACTGGGTGCTGTGGCCTCGCCAAACCACACCTTTTCATTATGCACACAGGGCCAGTTCAGGGGAGAGGGCAGGGTGGGACACAAGTGAACAGCTTTTCATTCGTTCCGGGCAGGGTTTGTCTTTCTGATAAAGTTCCCTCCCTCCCTCCCTCCCTCTCTCCCTCCCCCTCCCTCCCTCCCCCTCCCTTCCTCCCTCCCTCCCCCCTCCCTCCCCCCTCCCTCCCTCCCCCTCCCCTCTCCCTCCCCCCTCCCTCCCTCCCCCTCCCCTCTCCCTCCCCCCTCCCTCCCTCTCTCCCTCCCTCCCTCCTGATGCTGCCCCTCCCTTCCTCCCCCCTCCCTTCCTCCCCCCTCCCTTCCTCCTCCCTCCCCCTCCCTCCCTCCCCCTTCCCTTCCTCCCCCCTCCCTCCTGATGCTGCCACACATTTTTTTCTTAATTGAAAATAAATTATTTTCATATGACCAGGTGGTCTTGGCATACATCTTTAATCCCAGCACTTTGGAGGCAGAGGCAGGGGGAATGTCTGTGAGTTCGAGGCCAGCCTGCTCTACAAATGGAGTTCCAGGACAGCCAAAGTACTCTAAGAAACCCTGTGGGGGGATGGGGGGGAAGAAAAGAGAAGAAATAATTTTTTCTTATAATACATTCTGATTACAGTTTCCCCTTCTCCAACTCCTCCCACATTTCCTTCCCTTCTTCACCCACCCAACTCTCATGTCTACCTTTTCTCTCTCTTTAGGAGACAAAGAAACCCAAAACAAAAACAAAAAACAAAAGCAGTAAAAACAGCAAAGAAAAAATACAGGAAACACGCACATAAACAAAACCCATAAAAACACACGCACAATCAAAAGCCATAATACACAAGCAAAATGCCATTAAGTCCAAGGAGAGAGAGAGAGAGAGAGAGAGAGAGAGAGAGAGAGAGAGAGAGAGAGAGAGGTCCAAGCAAAGTGACAGAGACGAAAAGTCTACAAAAATACCGTTGAGTTCTTTTTGCGTTGGGCATCTACTGCTGGGCATGGGGCCTGCCCTTAAGTGTGCTCTGTATATCCAGTGAGACTCCATAGAGAACACGAATGTCCCCTTTGCAGGAGCCTGACAAGTGCAAGTACCTTCTGAGGCCTCTCGGCACCCGACCTACGGTCTTGCCTGAACCTGTGCCACACTCTGTGAGCTCATCAGTCCTCATGTGTTTTGACACATTCTACGCTTATGTTATTGTTAGAGGAAGCATTACACCAGCTAGAAACCCCTTGATGAGAACAGGGGGCTAAAACCAAAACAGACAACATTCAGGGTCAGGGGGGCAGCTGGGAGGGGGTGAGGTGGGGGGGGCTGGGATTCCGGCAGCTCATCCATGCATGTTATGAACAAGCAAGGAGGGCCAGAGCAAGCCTAAGAGCAGAGGACTGAAAGTGAGCAGGGCTGGGCTGTGGGCGCTGTGAATGAGCTAGTGAATTTGCTCTCTAAACACAGTGGGATCATTGTGCTTTTAGACAATAAGAGGTCAGAAGAAATATTGTTATTTTGTTGGGTTTTTTTGTTTGTTTGTTTTGTTTTGTTTTGAGACAGTGTTTCTCTGTGTAGCTTTGGAGCCTGTCCTGGAATTCTCTTTGTAGACCAGGCTGGCCTGGAACTCACAGAGATCCACCTGCCTCTGCCTCCCCCCTCAACCCCCGCCTACCCCCCCCCCAGTGCCGAGATCAAAGGAGTGCACCACCACCACCTAGCCTGTTAGTTTATGGTGTTTTTAAAGCATAATAATATCATGGTTCACAAGTTGCTACACAACTAATGGAAACATAACACACCCATTATCGTCCGAGATACAACTCTCGTGAGAAAGGTGACAGTGTACAAAACGGTTTATGTGCTTTGTTCTCTGTTGCGTATGAGGAAAGGACAAAGGAAGGACGGAGTGGTCCAGCGAGGCTGTCAGCAGCATGCTGTGACTGTTGCGGCTTCTGGAAGCAGCAGCTTGCCATGGGTCAGTCACCGTAGCGCTACAGGTCCCTTGGAGGCTTCGAGCCAGCCGCCGTTGTTCTTGCCGGATCTCTGAGTTGATCTGACTGGCAGACCTCACGGAGAAACTACATATTAGTGAAGGGATTTAGAATGAGTGCCCAGGGCGGTTGATGGTGGTGATGTGTGGTTGGACTGGCCTAGTGTTCAGCATCCCAGCTAGGCTGAGCTTCCCCCCATGGCTGCTGTGCAATATTCACTGTGCCCTAACTACACCAATTCAAATTCTACAAGACAGCATAGATGGCAGATGGGGCGTGGCCTCTGCTTTTATGCCTCAGGGTCTACACCAGATAAGACCATAGCCCATATGTGTTCTTTCTAACGGGAACCATAGCCACATCCTGGAAATGAAGTTCTTAGAATCAAAGCCTCTCTCATGACATTGAGTAGGTAGGTGGGTAAATGCAGGTAAAATCAAACCAGCAGGAAGCCAGTGGGTGTCAGGTGAGATTCCCCGGGAACCACAGCCATCATCTGTAGTCTCATACAGTTCTAACATTTCCCGGGAATATAAGACATTTATATTCTGAGGAGATTGACTCAGCACTTAAGAGAAATCTGATGTCACCTGGTGTTTGTTGGATAGCCACTTAACCAAAATATTCCACAGCTGTCTCCTTTTAGCCTTTTTCTGTCTATGCCGCTATAGTTCTCATCTTACGAAACGCACTTTGATGCCAAGCAGTGGTGGTGCAGGTCTTTAATCCCCGCACTCAGAGGCAGAGTGGATCTGCCTGCCTGGTCTACAGAGCGAGTTCCAGGACTGCCAGAGCTGTTATACAAAGAAACCCTGTCTTAAAAAAAAAAAACAAACCAAACCAAAACCAAAACAACACTGTCATTCCCATTCCATTAGTTAGCATTGTGCCTCCCTCCGCCCTCCCTTTCGCTTTCCTTTACTCTTTGAATACAGGGGTACCGCCATCTCTGAATTGATGACAGGGGTCTCATACTAATGTGTCATAATAAAAGGAAGAGGGCGAGGTGAAGACTGTATCAAAATGGAAAGAAAGTGCATATGTCCCACACATGAATTTTCATATGAAGTCTCCTTAGTGTTAAATATTTGCCATTAGTTTGCTTTTGAAAACTGCCAGGCTGGTCCAAGTACTCCTCCATCAACCTTTGCCAGCCCCTGGCAACTGGGTAGTGTTCCCCCGGAGGTGTGCCATGTTGCAGTTCCGGGGTCCAGTTAGATTCCAGCATTCCCATGAAATTGACTTCCTTGAATGAGTGTTTCCATAGTATTCCCAGAAGATACATTTTAAGCTGAATTTCTAAGGTTAGATACTTACTTGTAAGTCTGCTATTTTATCCTTTCTGGCAGCTTTCAGATTCCCTCAAGGAAGGAGCCTATAGATAGGTAAGACATATTTTTTTTTTAACTGGCTGACATAAACAAACATCACCATAAAACGTAAGACTAAGTATTGTCTGCTTACAGAAGTGTCTGAGTATGTTAGTGTGTGGTCCTGATTTGTTTTTTGTTTTGTGGGGTTACTTCCAGAGATGTTTGCTTTTCTCTTTGGTAAATTATTTAAAATGTTCTTCCTGCAAAAAGTCCCTTCGTAGATACGTAAATACAAACTAGCCCTTGATGTTGGTATTTCCATACCTTCGTCCTTTGAGGTAATTCTTGCTATATAGTCCAAGATGACCACAAACTACTTCTTTCATGCCCTGCGAATACATGGAGAGATCTCTGAAGGACTTGAGCATGTTCTGTTTCATCTAGTACATGGGTACTGTGTGGCCAAGAACCCAGGCTTGCCGTCAACAGGTGCAAAGTAGAAGTCTTGGCTCTGCCTTGTGCTGATAGAATGGATGTGTGTAAGAAGTTCACGTTCCCTAAAACCTGCTTCTGTTTTGGGTTGTTGTTTCAGATGATCAGCCAATGAGTGAAATGTTTAATCTAGTCCCTGATTATGGTCACCCAGTAAACGATGCGTCTGGGTGGAATATGCTGGTTAAGCAGGAAGCCAGCTAAGACTGTCTTGAATTTGAAGCTATGATTTTAATGGGAGCTTCAGTTAATTTTGCCATCCCCTGTTCAGTATACACGCTAGCCAGGATACATAATCAACGGAAGCCTTCACCCATGGGTGGATACCGTGGGTGGATAATAAACAAAATGTAGCTTTATGAAAGGGATGTCACTTGTAAACCTTGAAACAAGAGGTAGCTAGCTAATCTTTGATACTTACTTGTGAGAAAGAACCGGAGGATGTGGTGTCAGATGCTTGTAATCCCAGCATTTGGGGTCTGAGACAGGATGATCATGGGTTTGGAGAGCACACTAAACTTGGCTAAGCCAAAGCCAGACTGAGTGAAATTCTGCCCCCCCCCAAAAGAACTAAGTATTGAGGATGTAGCTCAGTGGTTGAGTACTTGTCTCACAAGGGCTACACTCTGGGTTCAGCCCCTAACCTCCCTCTCCACAAAGGGCAACCAAAGTCTTCACTACATATTGCCTTCAGTTCTTTGTCTGGAACCCTCCCCTGAAACAAGAGTAGTCATTCTACCATTAGAGTGACTAGTTCTGTTTAATTCAATTAAAAATAAACAGACATCACTGCCACAGCTTAGAAAGTCACAGTCCTAATATATCTGACAAGCCACCATGAATCGTCTTTAGATTTTCCCCAGTTCTTCCTAGGAAGTGTTTTTAGCTCTTTTTCTTTTCTTCTTCTTTCTCTCCTTTTTTCCTTCTTTTTAAAGAATGCAGAGTTCAATCAAGGTTCATCTTTCTCTCTCTCTCTCTCTCTCTCTCTCACACACACACACACACACACATACACACACACACATTTGGTGGCCCCTTTTGTCTGTCTAGGACAGCCATCTTGTAAAATGGCCCATAATCAAAATTTGTGTAAGGCTTCTTTTATTTTTTTAATTAATCTGAAGCATTCATAAATAGACATGTGGATAGATGATGAGTTCATGGTCCAGTGAGAGTATATTCTTCAACCTGTGGGACTCTGAATGTCTGGGTCTTTTAACAAAAGCCTTATCTTTGGGCTTGTTTCCCGTTGCCTTTAGAAGGTACCCAGTGCCAAGGCAATTTCCTGGCAGTTTCTCACAGACCTGGCTGAGCAGTCCAGGCCATATCCAGTTAGGCAGTCTCGCTGTCCATGTCACAGATCCTGTCCTGGGGCTTCAATTTAAAAATTATTGTTATTTAAACATGCCACATCATGCAGTTATCTCAGCATTAGGATGTTTTTGTACCATGTAAACGAACTGGCTGTCAGGAAAGTTAGAGTGAGTCTTAGTGATCTAATTTGATTGATAAAATTGGTTGAATACCCCAGGTTGTAGAAGACCAGATGCAGGGTCGTTTGGTTGATCAGAGCCTAATGTTCTTATTTGTTCTGGTTATACAGTACAGAGTGCACATCCATGGGGTGAGGGGCTGGGGGAGCGAAAAAATGTCAGCTTTGCCTTCACAACCCAAATGCCCTTTCCCTTTCTGGCGAACTAGTTCCTATTTCCCTTGTTATCAGCAAATGGTGATGACAGAGGGTGGTGTGAATTGGAGTCCTAACCCCAGGGTCAGGAGGCCAGAGAATCCTATGCATTTGCTAATGTGGTTTCCGAGTAATTGTTTATTTTGCTCTGGAAGGAGGCTTGAGTGGGCTCCATTCACTTTGCAGTGATACTCATGATCCCCAAACATAGTTTCCATGTCTGACATTTTCTCTGGACATTTCCTTTGGATGATTTCTTTAATTTGTTTGCATTTAAAAATGGCAAGAAGCAAAGGAAACGTGTTAATCTTTGTCACTGCCCAGAGACAAGCACTGTTTAATAGTAATATACCATCTGTCTTTTTTATACATGCAGCGGGTGCACATATGTGTATGGGTTTTAAAGGTTTCGTTATGTATGAATTATTTCCTCTTTGTTAAATGTAGATCAACATTTTTGGTTACATACTGCAGAGTAGCCCACGGGATAGATACAGTATATTTAACGAATCCCCTGTGGGTGGACATGGATATTTGCATTTTGATAGGAGTCAATCTTTAGACAACCAGCAGAATAAAAAATAGGAACCCGAGGCGTTTGATGCTCATAGGAGCCTACTGTTTTAAACCTTATCAAAGGTCAAGCTCTAGCGTCTGGGTCAGAGAGCTGTTTGCTTTTCTCCAACAAATAAAACACAGTAGTGTTCTCATACTATTCTCTCCAGCCCCAAGATAGTGACACAATTTGGCAAATCATTACAGATCAATAAGCAATATAAAAATTTGTATGAGCTCTCCACTTTGAAGTAGCTTCCTTTGAATATAGTCTCAATTTTCAGCTCTCGAATAGGCTTTAATTTTCTAGAGTGTCCCTCCAGTTCTAAAAGTGACGTGTGTGTGTGTGTGTGTGTGTGTGTGTGTGTTTGTGTGTGTGTGTTTGGGGAAAAGTGTAATACTCTAACTTAAAAGGCCTTTGAACCCTGTAGACAAGAAGGGACATTATTGTCTATAAACATGTCTGATATAAATGTGTGTGGTCTGTATGTCCCTGTAGTAAACTGTTGAAAGATGTGGCCTTGATTATTTTTCTTACTGTCCTCTCTTATCTAGTTATCAATGACATGGCCAGATTAGAGGCTGTGCCAGTCGACACCCTTGGGTCCAGGGTAGTAACTGTTCCCATCTGGCTGTAGGTGATTAATAGTGTTGGTGTCGTGGCATAAATCACATTTTGTCGTTCAGTCAGCTGAGACTCTAACCATTAAAAAAATTTTACTCTGGAAAAATCAATAACCAGTGCTTTTTGGAAAGGAACAGTTATTCCTCCCAGCCCAGGACAGACCAACAGATTACTGTTCTCACTAAAACAGTGCAGAAACACAACCTCAAAGATAAAGGATGGCCTTGAGAAAGGACAAGTAGGAAGCCATTTTGAGGAACACAAGGCAACCAAAGGACCCCAATACCCCCTAAAAGCCCTTCAGAATGTCACCATTTCCTCTATATCCCACCAACAGCAAACCTCAGATGACTCAAGTTGAATTTTCAGAAAAGCTTGGGGAAAGAAATTGGGTTGATAACAGCCAAATGCCACACACATAGCTTCCATGGACTGTCGTTTAATATACAGAAAGTCATGTTTACTCATTTGCTTTCCTCAAGTTTCCTTACTGTCTTGCTATTACTAGGAAAGTGAAAGTAAATTAAATAAATCTTGGCATGTCTCATTGTGTAGGGAGGGATGAACTTTTACAGTAGTAACTTTGACCATGAACAGCTGTGGCTTGAATGGATGGAGGTAAGGTCGGTGGTCCTGATGCGGTTATAGTCTGTCCCACAAGCCCAGTCTGAGTACGTTGGATGCTGCCCACACAGCCCATTGGTGCTGCAGTTCCCAGTATTTTCTGAGCTGATTTCTGCCTGCAGCTTGCTGCTTGGGATTTCATAGCTACAACTTTCAAGTTTGATAGTTTGGCATCTTCACCATGAGCCTCAGCAAAGGAGCAAATGAAGACTTCCCTTCCATAATCTTTAGAATTTTTAATCCAGTCCACAGTGCAGAAATCTTTTCCTGCCTGAGCTGGCAGGTTTGTCCAAATAGTCACATACACAATCCAGAAAACCAAAACCAAAACAAACAGAAAGAAAGAATGACTCTGTCTGTGTGCCTTTTTGTGAAAAATATGAGCTGGAGGGCACCAAGCTCCTGCTGAATCTGGGAGGAATAACCTTCAGGAGAAGTATTTTTTGGTGAAAGTCTGATACTCATCTTACTGTGTGATGGCTGCAGTTGAGAAGAACTCAGCTTCCTGTCACTGCACTGTGCCCTTCTCATTTGCATTATTGGCGGCTGTTCCCTGCTGGAAGTTTAAACTATCTCAAGAACTCTAAACCGAGTTCAGATGTTTGTTTATTGGCGTTGCCTTCAGCTTTTGAAAACAGGCTTTTGTGTTCTCCCGGTCTTAAGAAAAGGCTCTTCTCAGAATCAGCCCGCCCCCACCCCCTTCGCCCTTTTCTGGGAACCTGCTTTAAGCCTCATGCAGAAAATTGAATAAAGAGGACACAGGGCTCCAAACTGGTTAAAAGGAGGTTCCCGCGACCAGGCGGCTTGAGACGGAAAGGAGGTGGAACCCAACATCCTGCGTTTGTGCTTTGTTTTTGAGACTTAAACTTAGTTGCATTAATGAATTAACCAGAAGGCTAGCGGTGGAAAATGTTTCTCCTGACCTGGTGGGGGAGCCAGATACTGTGGATTGGTCGCAGGAAGGCTGTTGATTCGGGCTTCATTGTTGGGCCAGTCATTTGTTGAGCTGGTGGCTGTAGCGCAGGCCACAGACTTCTTCCTTCTGGTCTTCACGTATCGGAACTGCTTGCTTACTGTTTCTGTTGGAGCAGATTTGGCCAAGAAACTATGGTGAGCCCTGGAGTTCGTTTCATTTTCATTTGTGTGTGTGTTCTCTGGGGGACAGAGCAGTTTGGAGGTGGGGAGAGGGCAGAGTTACCGTAATCGATGATGGTTTGGTTTGTGAGCGAGGATCATTTGTGAGCGTTCTGTCGCTAATGCTTTTCCTGTGTCATCCTCCGTAGAGCTCCGGGAACGCGTCCTACCGCTGCTCTATGTCGTCCTCTGCGGATTTTTCTGATGAGGATGATTTCAGCCAGAAATCCGGCTCAGCATCTCCAGCTCCTGGAGACACCTTACCCTGGAATTTACCTAAACATGAGAGGTCCAAAAGAAAGATTCAAGGGGGCTCGGTGCTGGACCCGGCTGAGAGGGCTGTGCTTCGGATCGCAGGTAAGTGGGGGAGGGGACTGAGTGGGGATCAGGGCGGCAGGAATTCACCCATCTGTTCCCGGGTGCTGTATCTGCAAGCTGATGCACTGGGTAGAAATTTGTCTCAGGTGGGGGTGGAAATGACCATGTTTACTTCACGGAGCGCTTTGCCTGCCTGCACTGGTGACTAAGCTGTTTGGCTCTGCTTTCTGGTTGGATGAATTGATAGATTCTAAAAGCAAGCAGATATTTACAGGTATGTGTGTTCAACTTTGCTGTTGATGCACAGTAATCCTCAAGGCAACCTGGCTTTCTGGAGTGTTTTGAGGGAAGCTGTAGGACAGCCTGTTTTCGTGTGTGTGTGTGTGTGTGTGTGTGTGTGTGTGTGTGTGTGTGTATGCGCACACGCGGCGCACCCAAGGCCGCTGAGCTAAGGAGGTCTAACTCAGGTCTCATGGTTTTTGGTACCTAGGATGCAGAGCACAACCCAGCAATCTTTTTTTTTTTTTTTTTTTTTTTTTTTTAATGTAGCTTTTCTGTAAGCATCATGTGGCCATAGGTGCTTTGTGTCCTTAGTGTTTGTGAGGAGCCGTCATGTACTCTGGGTTAATTAATGCAGGGGAGATGCGAGATGCCAGTGTTTTTCTGCCCTGTGTGGTGGGGTGTTCCCTTGCATTGGCCATACAGGCGGAACCAGAGGATAGCTTGTTTTACATAGCTGAAAACTGAGAACACCAAGGAAAGCTTTCAGGCCGCCTAGTCCCAGTGGTGCCTGTGCATATGTATGGCCCCAGGAGAGCCTCGTGGCTTCCCGGCCGGCCGACAGTCCTGCGTTCCTTTAACAGTTTCTTATTTTTTTCCTTTTCTTCTTGGAAATGGTAATAGGGCAGGATGGACTGGGTGCGTCTCTGGAGATTCATTTGCAAAGGCCAAAGGCCAGAGGCCAGATGTTCAGGCCTCCTTCCCTCCCCTGTCCCCACTTGTAATTAGGCAGGGGTTGGGGGCTGTGTTCTCTTAGTTGCTTTTGCTTCCCAGGTAATGCAAAATTGGGCTTTGTCTTCAGCCATCGCGGCAGCCCAGAGTCTCCAAAGGGTCCCCCAGTGGGACTTTTTGATTATAAGACAAACAAACAGCCTGGCCACTCACTCTGTAGACAGGGTTTCTGGGGCAACAGCCCTGAGCTTCTTTTGGCTTCTGTTGTGAGATGCTGGCTGGTGTCACTCAGCCTGTGAGGAGGAGGAGGGGTGGAGCAGGAAGGGAAGGGTGGCAGCTGGGAGCCAGGAGACAGTGGGGTGGTTTGGGCCTTGGCTCTCACTACCCTCCTGTCAGTGAGTGTCTAGTCATCAGGCCTACCCCTCCCCCACCCCCCCAGCAGCTCTCACACTCACCAGGAGAGGAGCAGCACTACCAGACCCAGACTTTTGACTCAGCAAAAGAACATAGGTGATGGGAAGGCGTGTGCAAGCTGTTGGGTCTGTGGCAAGCCTAGGGCATCCAAACAGGGTGCCTGTTCTGTGTAGTTCTGTTGCTGGTTTTGTGTGTGTGTGTGTGTGTGTGTGTGTTCTTGCTTGCATTTATTTATTTAATTTATTTGAGATAGGGGCTCACTGTATAGCCCGGCTGCCCTAGAACTCTTTATGTCTATCAGGCTGGCATCAAACTCTTAAAGAGATCTGCAGGCGGCTTCTGCCTCTAGGATGCTGGGGTCAAAGTCGTGCACCACCACACCCGACACTGTGTAGTTTTCACGGGGGTGGATGTTTTGTTTGTGGAGTGGAGAAAGAGCTTTTGAGATAGAAGCAGGGTAGGTGTTTGTCAGTGGTGATGTGATTACAGAAACTGCAGAACACGTTACCAGAACATGCCATGCACGGGAGTTGCTCCCCGCCCTCAATGAGCACTGTGGGGCATGGAGGGACTGGGGATAGCCACGTGCAGAGGGAGCTGTGGGCCTGAGGCCCGAGGCCAGGGCTGTTCATTGCGAAATGTCCACAGAGTTTGAGGTGGGTTACTGAGACCTCCAAGTACCTGCTTCTAAAATCCCACAAGTCCTTCAAAGGTGTAAAACAAAATGAACAACAAACACTATGGAGGTGTAGAGGCATAGTACTGCTTTTTAAAATACTGGTAAATTACATGTTTGCTATACAAATCATGAATGATAATCCCACATGGAGGACAGAGTTGGAGGCCAGTCCACAATGTCTGTTTAATCCCTTGTGTCCCTAAATTAGGAGATGCAGGTATATTATACATCAGATTGGCCACTGTTTACCCAGTGCAGTGAGGGTTTAGCTTGTCTGAGGGAGCCAGGTGATAAGGATGACTTGAAAACATGCCACTACAACTTCCATTTCCAACTTTACAACACATTTTATTTACATTCTTCTCGAAACTCAGCTCTTCTTTGAAATTAACTTCTGGTGAAAGATGAGAGCAGTTCAGGAATGGTGAGAAGTTTGGGATGTGCATTTTAGCAGCAAAAGATGCAAGAGCTTAATGTATATGTTTTTTAAGGCCATTAAAGTAGAGTTGTTTGTGAAATGACCCGTGGACTACGGGATAACTTAACTCATGTGTAGTTAACACATGCTTATTGGGCCTCTGCAGTAAAACACAGAATAGAACACAGTTCTGCCTTGAAAAAGTCATAGTTCATATGACAAATCAATGTGTTGCCGGACAGTTACAACATGCTTTGAGGAATTAGCTGTCATGGCTGCATGCACCTAGTATTAAAAGAACCCGTAGGAGTCTAATTAACCTTGGGGAGAAGGGAGATGTGGGAGGCTCCTGTAAGGGTGTTGAGAGGAAGTACCACTTGATCTGAGATCAAAAGAGCATGGTAGATTTAGGGTGACAGGAAAGGCTGCTTCAAAGGGATGGAGCTTCATGAACAAAGATGGAGAACTTGTTTATCTGTGAACTGCAAGTAGCTAAGCATAGGGATTGCAAGGAATGGTAGAAACCACATTGCAGCGGGCCTGTAGTATTGAGCCCCTGGGGATGCTCCTGCAGTACACAGTGGCAGATCTCTGAAAGGTTTTAAAGGAGTTCAGTAATGTGGTTAGGTTTGTGTTTTTGGAAGCCACTGGTGAGGTGACATATTTTTGATACTTTATTTATCTCTGTCTATAGATTACACAGTGGTGGAACACTTGCCTTGGATGCCCAAGGCCTTGGTTTGATGCATAGCATTGAAAAAAAAAAAAGGGGGGCACTTTAATATTTACTGTGGCTCCGTTTTACTAAAATCTGCAGTTACAAGAATTCACTTTCTCTTCCTGAGCATCGCTGTGAGATTGAGCAATAGGTAAGGAGGGGGGCTTTGTAACTCTTACTGAATAAATGCGTTTTATATGTGAGTGATACAGATCTGCTGTCCTTAGCTGTAGGGTATTGCCAGTTGGGTTTTCCATCTTGAAATTATCTGTAAAGGTATAGGGTTCTTCAGTGATAATGTTGCTTTTTGAAAGGAGAATTTTAAAAGTTAGGATTAGCTAATTGGAGCAGTGGTCCTTAAACTGTGGTTCAAGACCCCTTTAGGGGCTGCATATCAGATATCCTGCATGTCAGGTATTTACATTATGATTCCTAACATACAGTTATATTCCAACTTGAGGGACTGTATGAAAGGCTGCAGCGTTAGGAAGGTTTGAGAACCCTGAGCTGGAGGATCAGACTGAATGTAGGAGAGTTTGGATTTAATTCCTCCTCTGCCACTGCCATTGAGATTGTTGCTGCTGTTCCACGGGAGGCAGGTTCTCATTCAGCACAAGCTCCTGTCAGTGTGCCGAGGCTGACCATGAACCCTGAGCCCCTTGCCTCCAGCCCTCCAATGCCAGGGTTATAGATGTACACCACCATGCCTATCTCTAGCTGTGTTTCAGTTGTACAATTATTGAACTTTTCTTAGTTCTAGTTTCTTAATTGAAGGGTCATGACTGTGGTGATAAATTGGATAGAGGCATGTAACATAGAAATAGGAAACGTAAAACATTTTGCAACATGGATAATGCTGTATAAATAAGTGACAGACATGTGCATAGTGAGGTGTCTTCTAAGCAGGTACAAATACACCTCACGAGTCCTCAGGCACCCCATATAATAGGAACTGGATTTTTCCCGGTTCATACATTTTGTCATAGAGTAGAAGCACCCCAGTACCATCGGTTAGGATCTTGGTTCAGGCACTCTTGACTCCAAAGCCAGGCTCTTGTTGCTTCCCTGTGGATTGTACTGTTATTACTAGCATATCCACCCACTATTATGTTTTCAAGAATGCTTGGGGCAAAAGCCGGATCCCAGAGATACTTGTGTTCCTTCTGGTTGGCCTTTTAAATGGACAGTTTTAAAAGCACTAAAATATGTGCCGACTATATTCATAAAACTGGGTGTCAATTTCTGATGAAGACTCAGTGGCCTTCCTGTGTATTCAGAGAGGCCTGTCTGTATGAACGAGGTGAGGTCCTTGGGTTCTCGTTGCTAACTCTTCATTTCGAGAAGTTGTCCCAAGGTTACGACATAAACCAATGTCCACATGAATGGCATATTCAGTTTAACTCAGATCATAGACCAGTGACCAAGCTAGAGGAGAGAGGTGAGGTCTTGCTGTGTTTGGGGAAATAAAATCAGGTCAGTTGCGGAGGAGGAGTTGCCTGCCCTGATTCTAATAGAAATCACTTTTCAAGCATATTTCATCCTCAAACAGAGTTGATAGAAAATGGTACCAATTCCACAACATTAAACACCAACAAAGAAGAAAGAGTCAAGTAGGGAGAGGCCAGTAGACACGAACGGAGGAAATAGGTGATGGAAGATTTAGAGAGAAATGTCATCTATTGAGATGCTTATTAACGAGTGGATTGTTTTCCAGACATGGGCATAGTGCTAGTCAACACTAAAAAACCCGTTTATACCTGGAACTTCATTTAGTTACCATCTCCTCCTTGCTCCATGAAAAGAATCAGTTACTTGCTGGTGATGCACAGTGAGGATGCAAGATTCCATCCAGTCAGTGTTTTGAAAAACATCCACTTACATGCCTAGTACCGGTACCAGCTGGTTCATCTTGGGGTTCTTTAAAGTTACTTATTTTAGCATATGACGTACCAAATTTAAGAGAACCATATCCACTTTGCTCAGTGGATACTGGTGTTATGTGCAGTGAATACTAGGAGGGAGGAGGGAGGTGACAGTAATCTGGACTGGTGAATGGACAGTTCCTGCTAGAGCAACAGCAGATGCGCCGGCAGGCTCTGGGGGGCAGAAGGGAGGGGCCGCCGGCTGGTCTACAGCAGCTCTGACCCTGGCGGCGCTGTCAGGCCCTGCTGCGCCCTGCCGCCTCCAAAGGCCTCCAAGTCCGGGCGTCCCCAGGACGCGTGGTCCGTCCCCTCCGTGCCCTGTTACAGTGACCTGGTCCTCTGATGCCCTAAGATGGGCTGGGGAAAGTACTTAAAACACGATGGACGATGCCCCTTCCTAGGGGAGAGCCTCCAGCCCCCTCAGTAGGGACAAGACCCGGCGCTTTGTTTCCCCCGCACCTGTTGTGGGTCCCAAATAGAAACCGCACTGGGACCAGCAGCGGGCGGTGGGCGGGCCGGAGGGCGGTGCCGAGCCCAGCACTGCTGCTCCTCCTCCCGGTCGGGCGGCTGCGGCGCAGCCCGGAGATGCCGCAGAAGCGCGGCGCATCCCGGAGGGGCAGCGCTGTCCTCCGCAGCGCCGCCGCCCGGGGCGCAGGGTCAGGAGGCTCCCCGCTCCGCGCCACCGCCCGCGGCCACCCGAAGCCTTTCCTGGGGACGCTGCCCCGGGCCTGCCGCCGCGCTGCTCCTCCAGCCTGGGTTTTCTGACGCCTCCTCCCGGGTCGCGGGCCCACGGGCGCGGCCAGTCCCCCGGACCCCGGCATGGCGGGGTACCTGTCCCCTGCTGCCTACCTGTACGTGGAGGAGCAGGAGTACCTCCAGGCCTATGAGGACGTCCTGGAGAGGTACAAAGGTACGAGGTCCCTGTGATGGGCTGCGTGGTGGGGAAGGGCCCATGGGAACCGTTTTACCTTTCCCAAATCAGAGCCACCCCCGCGTGGGCACAAGTAAACAGCAGCCGAACCAGTCCTGGGCACCGCCAGGTGATCTGGATGAAATACTGTACCCCAGAGCAGAGCTGGGTGGGGAGAGGGTTCGGAGCCGCCCTAAGGGTAGGCGGTGGAATGGAGGGCGGGGGGAGGTCTGTTTCCAAGAAGCACTTTGCATTTTCTTTCCCTTTGTAGAAGCTTTTAAGCACCAAGCATAGCCATAATTCTTCCTGGGAGGGTGGATGCCATTACTTCTCTGTGAGATTTCCAAGCCTGGCTGGTCCTGCTTGGCATAGGCTTGGCCAACCTAAACAGGTTCTTGTATTGAGCACACATTATTTTCCCGAAAAATTGTAGTTATTTGAAAAAAAAAAAGTTATCACTTGTGATTATACTCTGAGGCAGTCCAAAATTATTTCGTATCATAATCAGAGAGTTGGTTGTATATTTAAATGTAAATAAGTCTATTTTGAGACACTTTTCTGCTGATTGTTTAGGTTCAGGAAATTTTGTGGCAACTTGATCATCGTGGATATCCAAGTGTTAGGATTGCTCTGACTTCAAAGTTAAATACGCTAGCTAAAATAGAAATTGTACCTTCCCATGTTGAGGCTTTATGTCTCCTGAAATGCATTTTTAATTATGCCTAGACCGATGTTATTGCGACTTCAGAGACAATTCACAGTCACATATTTGTGAAGATGGCTCACAGATGTGGGTACATATTAATAGCGAATAGCAGTGTTTCATGTGATGGACCCAAGAGCAATTCCTGAATATTTGCTTTGGGGTTCGTAATTCGATTTCTGTAAGTTAAATAAAAATGCAGGTCGTTTTCTGTTACTAATCTAAATCTAAAGCTGGCTAACTTAATTTTCAAGCTCCCTATAGCTCAGAGTTTTCCTTATGCCTCTCTAGAATGTAGTCCGTAACTGGGATTCTTAGACTTAGCGTATCATCTTGTAAACACAACTGGAATTCCTTTGTGCCAAAGCTCTACTGTGGATAATACCACTCTGAGCAAGTGCAGTGATATTTTAAGCTAGCCCATATCTGGGCATTTGCTTGTATATGTGATGTACTGAGATCTGCTTCTGGTTTTCCATCTAAAATTATGTTCTTCCTCGATTGTCTCCAGGAAGTTAAAACTGAGAACTATTGCAATATAGGCTTGGAAGCTGTGTAGTTTTAGGGGGGAAAAAAAACTTAAGAAGAACTACAATGTATATGTCTTATACTTGGGGGGAAAATACAGCTTTTAATCCGATCAAGTTGAACATGAGTGATGAGTGGGTTAATTTCAGGTGATTGAAAAAGAAATAGCTGGGATGCTGATTTAGGCCAGTCTGAAGGAAACAGACCTTGTTTAGAAGCTTGTCTCGTCTGTGCCAGTAAATAACAGAAAATTAAGTATATGAGGCCACTGTGCATCTCTCACTACTTCATCTAATGTTGCCTGACTGCCAGTCATGCACGCGAACATAAATCTCTCAAGACATTCTGCCCAAGATGTCACAGACAGAAATCGAGAGGGTGTGTGTGTGTGTGTGTGTGTGTGTGTGTGTGTGTGTGTGTGCGTTTCCCTCACTCTTTGTGGTTTTGAAAGGCTTAGGTCATCAGATTGCATTTGGCTGTACAGATGTTCTGAATTTCTCTTAGTCTTGGAGAGGAAAAGAAGCTTGCTGTCCAGTGTATTCGATGAAAAGCTGGAGACCTGGAGAGCCCTTTGTTTCCTGATGTGTTTGGACGCCAGTTCTGATTTCCCATCAGCGACCAATACGATGACTTCATTATAGTCCTTGTGATCCCGATGGCTGGCTATAGGGGCTGATCTAATCAGAAAAGAATTGTCTGCTTTGAATAGGGAGTGCCAGTTTGCAAAACTTCCCAAGTTCAGTTTTCTGAAATAGTGCGCCGTTCAACACATTGTAGGTTCCGGTCTGGAGAGAGGGTACTTTGACTTTTGTTTCTGTTGTCGTCCTTGCTTGCAGAGCACATGTGCTCTCCTCCGCGCAGTGTGACTGGCTTGCCAAGTATACACCCAGCTGTTGAGTAGTGGAAGTGGTAGAGTCAACTGGGGCAAATTCAAAATGAGGCTGTTGTCAAAATAGAGAATTACAGTAATCTATAACGTCAGGAATTACTAGTACTGGGTCTGGAAGGTGAGAGCTTTGCTAGGCAGAGTCTTCATGCAGCCTTCATACCAGGCAGACTTTATACCAGGACTCCCCTGAGACAAAGACAGTGGGCAGTGAGCCCTTCATTTTCGTGGTGTGCGTTCTTGTGTATGGCGTTGGCCCTTTAAGTCAGAGTAAAAATAGGCAACTGTTTACTGAACTAGAATAACACAAGAAAGGATTTATTTGCTACAAGGAAGGGGGCCATGTTTTGGATCATATTCTCATCTGGCTGTTTGTAAAATACATACATAGTCAAAACATTCCAGGTTAAAGTTCTCCTGAATTTAAAATTGGGTTATCTCATTTGGTAGCGATTCAGAGTGAATAAAGGCATTTCTTTTAAAAAATGAAGCATGATTCTTTAATATTGTTTATGTTTGAAATTGCCCATGTCAGCACCTTTCTATTTATAGTAAATTATCTGGTGTATTGCCTGTGTGATACAAAGTATTTTCAGTACCTTAGTGTAAAAGATGGGGTGATCTCACCTTCTCAAGTATAGTGAAAATGATGTTGTAAATGAATGCCTAGGTAGACTTCACATTAATCTGTGAAGAGCTGATTGCCGTTCAGGTTGTCATTGATGATGTTTTCCCAACACAGATACTTTTATATGATGTTAAGTGTGAAAATATTAATGTGAATCATATTTTGTTCTGTGTGTGTTTTTTCTTTTTTTTTTTACTTAATTGTGAGATGTGTGTATGCATGTGTGTGAGTATGCATGCGTTTTTGTTTGTGTCTGTTGTGTGTATGGAGGTGTGAGGGTCAGAGGACAACTTTGGGGAGGAGTTAGTTCTTCCCTCCACCCCATTGAGGCAAGCACTCCCAGTGTGCTATGCAGCCTACTCCAGGCTAGCTGGACAACTAAGTTTCTGGGCATTCTCTTGTCTCTGTCTACCATTTCTCTCCCTGTAGGAGCACTGGGTCACAGATATGTGTGTGTGGAGTCTAGTTTCTTATTTATTTATATTTGTATTTATTTTTCACGATTTCCATTACAGTGTAATTCTTATCTTATTTTTATTTTATTTTATTTTTTGACACAGGATTTCCCTGTGTATTCCTGGCTGTCCTGGACCTCCCTCTGTGGACCACGCTGGCCTTGAACTCAGAGATTTCCCCCCACCACCACCACCTCCCAGGTGCTTGAATTAAAGGCATATGTCATTACCACCTGGCTCATACAATGTATTTTTAGCAAACTTTTCCCCATCCTCCAACTCCTCTTAGATTTGGCTTTTTTTGTGCGGGTTCTGGGGATCCAACTGAGGTTTTCAGGCTTATTGCCGACAGCTGAGACATCTTGCCAGTCTGATTGTGAATTGGTCTAACGTGATGCGGATTCTTCCAGTGATCTGGAACTTATTTGTTGCCCCCACACAACTATAGTGGTGACATTATTCTCTGTGAAGGTTGGTGGATGGTTTGGTTACTTACCTATAGCATTGCCAAGACATCCTTTTGTGACTTGGACCACAGGTGAGGTTTTCTGTTTCCCACGGGTATTTGTACAGTTGCTCTGCTCACGGTGACAGAAGCAAGGGTGAGTACAGAGGGTGAGTGCAGTGGTTTCCAGTTAATTCTGACATCTTACACAGATGTGCGGTGGGTAAACATCTCTCTTCCGGAACCCGGTTCTGGTACTCCAGCAAGGTGGATGGCAGTTAGGGTGAACATGACAGTTCTCTGCTGCGTACAGAGATGATGTGACGACCTTGCTTAGTAGTTCTCAGGTGATCTCAGATTTCCTGTGTTCATGGCACGCGGTTATGTGATAAGTGGACTCTAGGCTTCACCATGACAGTGTGGCATTGAGTTGGCGTTAGTCTGGGTTCTGTTAAAGATGGGTTTAATTTGTTGAGTGTTCCTTGAGATTCGCTGTTCCTGAGAAATAGTAGATGATAGTACTTAACTAAATAAATCCCCCACACCCCCACCTCCCTTTAGGTACCAAGAGCTTCAGGGCAGGCCAGTCAGAGCTACAGAGTATCTCCATTTGCCAGAAGGGACACAGTCTTCTCTGTTGCTACTTGGCCACTTAGAGACTATTATGTGATCATTTAATAGTTTCAGTATGGTTGCTACTCTTCCAGCCAGTTTCATCTGCCTACTGCCTGCAACCCTTATCCAAAAATAAGAAAATTTAGGTTTTTTTTTTTTTTAATTGTCTTGGCTGAATTAATCTAGTGCCATGAACACAATTGAAGTTACAGTTGTACAGAATGAAGAAGGAATAGTGCCTGGCTTCTTACACAGGGTCTGCTACACAGGATAAAATAAATCGTCTGTGCTAAATGGGAAGCTTGAAGTTTGGCTCTATGTTAACTACCGTAACACAGTACATTACACTTCAACAAAGGTTGCGGGGAGATAAGAAAGCATTGTTGCACTCCCAATTATTTTTAAAACAAAATGAAAATGGTATGGCATGGATTAAAGTGTAATTTCCGCTGAGAATTAATATTTGAATTGGCCAGAGAACTTATCTACCACTTTAGGACATGGGAAGTGCGGATCAGCCCAGGGCTGTAAGGACCTATTAGGTGTTATTAATGAATTGGACTTTATTAATGAATTGGACTTTATTAACTTCCATCACCACACTGACTTTGTGTTTGTTTTGTTCCGACTTCACAGTGATCACAACATATGACGCCGGCACCTTTCAAAAGGAAGCGTCACACTTTCAAGAACTTTTAGGTTCTTTGTTTACGTTCGGGCAGTTTTGGGGATGCTTAATTCTGGCCCACCCATTTTATTTGTGCAGTGACAATGAGGAGAAGTGATGAGGACGGTTTCCTGCGTCGTCGTTTTGCAGTGAGGCTGTGAGCTTTTGTATTTCTCTCTGCCTTTGGGTCTGCTGGGTTCCAGGAGCCGGGCTGGGAGAGGAGCTGAGTGTTTGGACCAAAGCCTCCTCATGAAATTGGAGATTACGAAAACATCTGAAGTCATGCAGGCCGCACGCAGATGGAGTGTCTAGGCTGTCTGATCACTTGCTTTTAGTTCCATGGCTAAGTATGACAGGGGAGAGGGCACAGAGCAGTTCCTAACTTCCTACCTCATAAAAGCACTGCAGATGAGAGGCCGCTTGTCTTTTCGAGTGCTTATACCTTCCTATGAATTGAAGGACCCAGGAACCTCTGTGACACACATGGATGCTTCTCTCTGCAAGGACTTGGAAAATAACAATAGGACAGACTCCTGTATCCGTTTCTCAGCTCTTGGTAATCCTGTGGTTATGTTTTCCCTGCTTCCAAAGATGAAGTTCAGGCGTTTGTTAAGAGCCAGCATTGCTTCTTCAAGTGATTGAACAAACAGCCCCTCCCCCTATGGTCGAGTGTTGTTATTGTTATCATTATTTTGGTGTGTTTCTGTGCATGCCTGGACGGCAAGGCATCCTCTGGTGCTATCCACCGTGTAGTCTCTTGTATTCAGCTAGGCTACTGTTTGGCTAGTGAGCTCCAGGAACGTACCCGTGGCCGCCCTCCCCAGCACAGGGCTTACAGAGTCAGGCTGTTGGATCTGGCTTTTCATGTGGGGCTGGGTCCTCATGCTTTAGTGATACAGTGATTAGTTTGGGTCAGCTTGACACAAGGAATCATTCATATACCCGAGAAGAGGGAACTTCAGCTGAGGAGCTGCCTCCATGAGATGGGCCTGTGGACCTGCCTGTGGGGTGTTTGTTGATTGCTTATGGGTGGAAGAAGAAGGCCCAGCCTGCTGTGGGAGGTGCCGCCCCTGAGAAGGTGGTCCTGGGTTGTATAAGAAAGGTAGCTGAACATGTGCCAGGAACTGTTCATCTGTGATCTCTGCATCAGTTCCTGTCCCCCAGCCCCTGCCCTGGTTTCCCCCAGTAATGGACTGGAACCTGAACGCCAGGGAAGCCTTTCCTGCCCCCGGTTGGCAACAGAGATGTAAACTAGGATACAAGGCTAGTACTTTACCTCACTGAGCATGAAATAACAATAGTTTAAAATACATAGGTTACTTCAATTAAAATGCTAAATAGGTTTTAGAACTTGCACTGCATTATTTTAGCCGAATGATAAACTGTTAGATATCTATAAAAATGAGATAAAAGTTTAATACAACCTTTAATGTGCATCTAGTGTATGCTTAAGTTGAAGTATTAAGTTTCAGTAAATGCCAACACTACATGTGGCTGGCTTGGTACGTGCCTGGAATGTTTCCTGGATAGAATTGTCCAAGAGAGTTGACAGAGTCTTGATTTTTCTTTTCCCCAGTGGGAGAAAATATTCCCAGTGGATCCCAGTATTAAATGTCTCGTACAAAGCTACTATTGTGTCGGGGAATTAAAACCATGTTCTTATGTGTTCGGCCTTTCAGTTTTCTGTGCTGCTTATGCCAGTGTGACTGAGTATTCTCGATTTGGGTCATAAATAGTCCCGTATAGTTCACTTACCTTACTTTATTAACTCAGCAGGGAAGATAAAAGTGAAACATTCGGACAGAGGAGTGGTAGTTGAAGTGTGCCCAACAGCTCGTCTCTGGCTAATCCCTAGGCCGGTGACAAAAAGAAAAAGGAAAAAAAAAAAAAAAAAAAAAAGCAGATTGTGGTTTAAGGAAGAGATGAGCAGAAAATACCCTTTGCATATTCTGCCCCCTTCTCCTTCTCCAGAATTAACTCTACTGACATGTATGATTACATGTGTTACAACTGTGATCTGTAGTCATAGTAGCTTTTGTTCTGTAGGTTTTGACAAATATGTGATGTGTCTACCATTACAGAACAATTGAGAACAGGTTTACTATTAAAAAAAAAAAAATCTTTCAAGGCCCTGACAACATTGATCTTTCTACCTTCTTTGTTTTTGCCTTTTTAAGAATTTGAGGGCTAGAGAGATGGCTCAGAGGATAAGAGCGCCGATTGCTCTTCCAGAGGTCCTGAGTTCAATTCCCAGCAGCCTCGTGGTGACTCACAACCATCTGTAATGAGATCTGTTGCCATCTTCTGGCCTGCAGACTTATGAGCAGGCAGACCACTGTATGCATAATAAATAAAGAGTCTGATATAGTTAGAGTCATATGGTGTATGTTCTGTTCATACTAGCACCTTTCATGTCATAATATTCCCATATTGTTTGTTTGTTTGTTTGGTTCTGGTTCTGGAGATCTCAGCACGGAGCCCAGGCTGACCTGGAACTTGTTATGTAGCCCCAAACTGGCCCTCAGACTCACACTCTTCTCTGGTACACAATATCTTTTGATGGCCTAACGTACCCTCTCTCTTTTTTTAATTGCTAAGTTAGTTCATTGTTTAATGCTCCATCATTTAAATCTGTTCACCCCATGAAGGGCATCTTACTTGCTTTTCCATTTTTGTTTTTTCAAAACTTTTAAAAATGTCTATAGCCACACGTCTTTAATTCCAGCACTTGGAAGGCAGCAGGTGGATCTCTGATTTCGAGGTCAGCCTGGTCTACAGAGTGAGTTCCAGAACAGCCAGGACTACACAGAGAAACCCTGTCTTGAAAAACGGAACAAGACATAAAAAGCTCCTGTAAATGTTTGTGTGGACGGCTTTGAGTGTGGACCTAGATTTCAGTCACTTAGGTAGAGGAATGAACTTGGTGGACCCTAAGGTGTTAGTTTAGGTTTGTAAGAAGCCTAAAAGCTTTCTCCTAAAATGGCTGTTTCATCTTCAGTCTCCACCAGCAGGGTTTGATGTTTGTCTTATCTGTTTTGTGTTGCTATAGCAAAAGCCTGGATAAGTTATAAGAAAAAGAGATCTGTTTGGGTTTATTGTTCTAACCTGGGTTCAGGCATCCACATCCCAGCTGTTTCTAGGGAGGGTCCCATGCTGTAGAAGATCATGGCAGTAGAAGGCAGAACCTGTTCAAAAAGGTAGGGGAGGGGCCCGGTTTCCTGGTGTGTGCATACGTGCGTGTGCAGGTGATGTACCATCCTGTGAAGGTTGGAGGATGAGGTTCTGCTGAATCATTTCGGCCTTATTCCCTTGAGATCGAGTCTCACTGGACCTGGAAATAGACTGGCAGCCAGTGACCTTCTGTGACCCTCCTATCTCTGCTGCCCACCGCATTGCGATTACAGGCCACACACAGCTTTTTATGTGGGTGCTTTGGATTTGAACTCAGGTCCTCATGCTAGCACGCCCATGCACTGAGCCATCCCCCCAGGCCCCTTCTGATGGTTTTGTGTGACTATGTTGTGTTTTTCTTTTCATATTGTCACACTGTTACAATGTTTTGTGAACTGTGTTTCCGCTAAGGACGCAATGCATTGTGCCTACTTCAGAGAGAGAGAGTGTGTGTGGGCCCAGTGCTGGGCAGTCTGACAGGTTGCTCTGGTATCTACATATGCGGCTGTAGCGGTTCAGATATCCAGTTAGTTGGCGGCTATGATGCTGTGTAACACTTGAGTCTAATATTAGTTGAACTGTTCTATTTTAAGGGTAGACTGAAATTAGCAGTTCATGTCCTGTGAAACATGAATGTTCACCTCTTGGGATACCGAATTACTGCTTTAAAAATGTAATCAGAAGTAGACTTATATAGAAGAGAACTTGCTTTAATGTTTTGGAATGTTTCATTGTTGCTACTAGATAATAGCCTGAATGTATGTGTGTGTGTGTGTGTGTGTGTGTGTGTGTGTGTTTGTGTATGTGTATACATAAACACAAAGTCATAAGAACCCATAGTTTTATGCTTTTGCCCCTTACAATTGATAGTGCTTTTCAGTCAGTGATCATGTTTGTTTTTTGTTTATATTTTAAGATCTGAGTTGAGATAGAGAAAAATTGTGGTAGTTTTCCTGTGCCATATTTGAGTACAACTCCAGTTCTTAGGTATTTATCAGTGTTAGAAATGCTAGGAAAAAGATGAACAATTAAAGCAATATCTGGGTGTTCATTTTGTGATCTTTGTGGTAACATGTGACAAACAAGGGCACTGGAAAATAGGACATGAAAAGCTTGAGTGAAGTTAGAATTTTATTTCACTCATTTATGTTTATTACTGATTTACACTACCCTCTGTGCGCACGTGTGTCGCTGCACGAGTACTCTAAGGGTCAGAGGACAACTTGTGGGAGTTACCTCTCTCCTTTCTGCCATGTGCCGTCTCGGCTGAACTCGGGTTCTCGGACTTGGCAGCAGATGCCCTTTACCACTGAGCCGTCTTGCTGGCCCTAGGATATGATTTTGCATGTTGTATGATGTTTAAGTGAGGGCTTATGGTTATGAATGCATATTACAGTGTTATTCAATGCCGTTCAGATAATTTGCGACCTTTATGCTTTTCCTTTGGATGTTTTTGGAGGGTATAAAGCAGCCTTGTCCTGGATGTTGGTCCCTCATGCCTGTATGATCCCAGTACTTCAGAGGGTGAAGCAGGAGGAGTCTGAGTTTGAGTCTAACCTGGGCTACAGGGTGGTGAGACCCTGTCTCAAAAGAAAACAAGAGTTACAAGGACAACGTAACTGTTTCATAGAAAAATTCATGCATACTCAAATACCAGTCTCTTTCAATCTAGAAAACTGCATAGAGCCAGGTGGTGGTACATGCCTTTAATCCCAGCACTCAGGAGGCAGAGGCAAGCAGGTCTCTGAGTTTGAGGCCAGCCTGGTCTACTGATGGCGTTTCAGGACAGCCTGCAAAGCTACAGAGAAACCCTGTCTCAAAAAACAAAACAAAAAGAAAACTGCATTAGAAATTTAAATTTGTGCTTCAGCAGAATTAAAATAATGTGATGAATGCAGTGACTTTTATAATTAGCCTTCCTCAGGAAACATTGAGCGAACATTACTTCCAATTTTTCTCCTGATTCTAGTCAGCAATTTATTGATTATATGCTTCATGTGAACGAATTAGCATAGAATAGAACCGCTTCTCTGGTGCATTTTGTTTTATACTTGGTATTTCTGTAGCAAGCGCAGGGAGAGACGAAACACTTGGAACAGGAATAAGAGCGACTCACCAAGATGGAGGCTGCAGACAGTTCTGATACCTGTGTTCCTAAGGTCAAAAGCCTGTGAGAAGCAGCTCTCACAGATGGCAATCACAGGTTGGGGCCTCCTCATGCCCCACAGGGCCTCCTCAGGTCCACACAGGGAGGGGCTTGAGAACCCTGGGGTTCCCTTCACAGGAAGGCAGGGGTTCAGTGGGCAGGAGAGGCTTTGTGTTGCCTGTGCAGGGCTGTGGTCGGCACAGAAATTTTTCCTTATTTAATTTGGACAGAACGATGCTATACTTCACTCCTCCGTTGTAGGGAAATGATGTCCTGGTGTTTCTGTCAATAGTTGTATAAAAGCAGGAAGATTTTGCCTGTCAGTCAGTACTGAACTGAAGGATGCTGTTATATCACAATACAGGAGCAGATCTGGGGGTTTAGTAATGGGAAGTAGTGAGTTTAGTCATGGTGCAGCAAACAGATATTTAAACATCTTATTTCGCCGGTCTGAATTAGTGATCATAGTAGCAGTAGCGTCTTCTGTACCTGCCATGACACTGTATGTATGGTACAGCCTAATCCTGACAAGAGCCCAAGTTGCATAGCCAAGGGGCTAGGGCTCCTGCCACATGGGCCGATTTAATGGCTAGCTGGAGGCTAGGGTTCTGCCTGCATGGTAATTTTCTTCCCGTAAGTAATCATGGCCAATCTTTATCTACACTCAAAGCTATTATTCTGTTACTAGTATAGATTGTAAATAATGTGTACGGTGGACAGCCTCAATTTAAACCAATGACATTCAAAATTTCGGGGGTTGTTGCTAGAGGCCCATGTTTAAGGAAGAGATATGTCTTACTTTTTGTTTAATGTGATTTTGGCTACCAAAATCTATCTGCCTAAGTGAAAATTCTTGCTGACTGTAGAGGATCTGGTTACTCCAGGGAAAACTTCACTGTATCCTGTATCCAGTGTTCATTGAGACAGATGTTTAGGCAGAAACTGATCCCACTGACTAAAGGTGTAATTTCTGTAGCACTTGATGCTAAAGGAGGCGGTGCCTGAGAACTTTGGGGAATGTGGAAAGAAACCCTGTAGCCAGTATTTGTAACATTTTAGAAAACATGGGTATTCACAAAAGAGGGGGGAAAGGCAGTCTGAAGCTCTGTTGTGTGAATATGCAAATTGGCTTTCTCCTTTCTATGTGGCATTTAACAGCTTGGGTCACTGTATATGAAGCTCTTTGACCTGTTCGTCCCCTTAGTGCACCATACTGCTGTACGATAGTAATTCAAAACATTTCTAATAACTGGTGCATGCATTTCATTATGTATAATGATAATATACAGATAATGGTAATAAGCAGAGCTGTGAATGTTTAAGCAGTGATTTTGTAGCCTGGCAATTTTGCTGTGTCTAATAAAGAGAGATCTGATTTTTCATGTCTGGGCCTTGTATACAAACTAGTTAGTCTTGGATGGCTCACAGATTCCAGTGAAAGATTGCTAAGGTTCTTGATATGTAATAATATGCCTCATTTATTTTAGAATTTACTCATTTCTTGGATCTTTCACTATGACCTGTTTAGTTATCTTTGGAATCAATTTTAGACATAATTTCTACGCCTCGTTTTTCATTTGGAAGTCTTTCTTTTGGAACCATCTTTATGTTTTTGTATGTAATATTTTTATTTTATACTTGTATACAATTTTGGATTCTTCCCCATCCCCTAATACTCCCTCTAACTTCATGCTCCTTTTAAGAAAAAGTAGTTCACTGCGGGCTGGAGAGATGGCTCAGTGGTTAAGAGCACTGGCTGCTCTTCCAGAGGTTCCGAGTTCAATTCCCAGCAACCACACGGTGGCTCACAACCATCCATAATGAGATCTAGTTCCCTCTTCTGGCCTGCAGGCACACATGCAGGCAGGACACTATATACATCATAAATAAATCTTTAAAGAAAATTAATTCACTGAGTTCACTTTTTGGTGCGCTGGAGCCTGGTCAGTCTACCAGGCTGTAATGACTAACAGAAAAGTGACTGACTCCCTTCCTAGCAGCCAGCAGCTCTGGATTGGAGCTCTGGAAGCAACCCATTTGGTGGAATGTCGGCTGGCTTGATCTTGTACAGGTATTCTGCAGCCTATTATTTTATATTTGTAAATTATGCTAAAGGAAAAAGCAGTATCTAAACTGAGGTCTCCTACTTTCCAGATCTGCAAGTCAGCCTTTTGTTTTTTTCTTCTGAAATTTATTTTCTTTCCCCCTTCCCCTCCGCTCTTCCCTCCCTTCCCCCTCCCCACTCTCCCCTTCACCCCAACCCTCTTTCTTATCTCTCTGAAACGGTGCTCTTCTGAGATGGCTCTCAGCCACTGCTTAGTGAACCACCATGAGCTAGTGGGGACCTCATACAGGAAAGGACACAGAGGAAAGGCCGTGCAGCGCGGTGACACTATTCTCAGGGTTTCTGTATGCGGCCAGAGCAGCACTGAGGTTCCCAGTCCATTTGATGCCGGCCCATGTGGTTAGGGCACCATGGGGGACAAGCAGCAAGCGTATCAGTGGTTTGGAGCTTTGAGCAGTAGCTTGTATTCGATATAAATAGAAATTATGACGTGCAAAGAAAAATTCCCTCACCTTGCAGGAACAGGTGACCGTTTGTCTGTAGCTCTCTGGTTGCGGCGTCTGTTCCCATTCCAACTGAGCTCTCAGAGCCAGGCGTCAGGAGGTGCGTCCAGGCCCGTGGCCACACCCATTGTGTCATTCCTCCCCATTGCCTTCTGAGGACCTGCTATAATCTGGATGCTTCCCATCTGCTCTGTATCAGGACTGGACACAGGAGAATGCTGGAGAGGAATCTGATAATCTCGGGCCTGAGCTCTTTAACGCCGCAGAGATCGGGGATGGCAGGGAAGGGCGATGGTTTGGATTTGTGCTCACATCAGATGTGCCTGTGTCGTGTGTGTGTGTGTGGCAGAGCATGAAGTAAATAAAGCCAGCACAGACAGGGCGGGAAGCTCATCTCTTGCTGTTTCTGGGGTGGTTGGGAGAAAGACCTTTAGAGGTTTATGATAGCTCCGTTTTATTTTTTTAATAGTGTTCATATGTGTGTCTGTGTACATGTATGCAGTACCCACAGTGCCCAGAGGAATAGGATCCTGGGAGCCCTGGGTTTAGTGAGAAACCCCATCTCAAAAATTGAGGTGTGGAAATCTGGAGTTCTAGGCAGTTGGGAAGTGCCCTGGTGGGTGCTGGGAACTGTACTTGGGCCCCCAAGAAGAGCAGGAAGCACTCATGACCACTGACCATTTCCCCATCCCCTACAACTGAACTTATAAGGGTTGTTTGCAGCTTATAGTGAATTTCCACATTGGAGTCCCTTGGTGAGTTAGAGGCAACTGACAAGCTTTTGACAGCGGGAAGTTTTAGGGAAAAACCTAACAGAATTTGAGGAAAGAGTGGAAATAGTATATTTTAAGTGTTAATAAGCACATACAGCTAGGACACCATCACATGTCTGTAACTCCCGGGCTGAGGAAGTGGAGACAGGCAGGTTCTAGAGCTCCTTGGCCATGAGCTCTGGCTTCAGAGAGAAACCCTGCCTCAAAAGCTAAGACACCCAGTGTCAACCTTCATGCACTCGCTAATTACATGCACAGGAATCAGGAAGGAATCCGCTGATGTATCATGCGTATATAAATAATAATTCTTTTAAGCCTCCTACTTGATTTGCAGTGGTATTTATATTTATTTCATAAATAGTAGGAACTTGTTTTAAAATATCAAATTCATAGATTACAAAATACTCTCATTCTCAAGCTGACCACTGTGAATCGTTGGGTGCCGAGGTTCTGAACTCAGGCTCTCACGCGTGCACAGCAAGCATTTGAGCAACTGAGGCAACCCCCTCCTTCTGTCATGTGATTCTGATACAGGGTACGGGTGATGAGTGGCATTGATCTAATAGACCATCTGGCACCTTCGTCGACAATTTACCATCCTAAGGCTTGTGTGATTGAGTACAGTTGAGGTGATTGTCAGTGGTCTCATCTATTATTGTCAGGGTCTGATTCGGTGACACGCTCCCTGGCCAGATGCTGAGGCGATGCTGACTTGAGGGAGGCAGACAGAAGTCACATTAGTGTCTTAAGATACTCCATCCTCACGACGTTCGTTTATTTTGCTTATTTCGCTTTATTCTTTTTTTTCATTTATGCATTTAAAAGTCATATATGCCATTTTGGAGCACCATGAAAGCCACAGAGATGGACAAAGTTGATGTTGCCTTTCCTTAGGAGATCTCCTGAGGTTTGCTGGGAAAGCCTGCAAGATGAATAGTGGGACTAACAGGGCTGAACACGCAGAGTGGAGAAAATACAAACAACAACAACAAGAAAAGCCCTCTGAGAGTAACTTTCTGTGGCCCCTTTCCTGGCGAGGCCAGTGCATCTGCACCCATATATAACTTCCTAAGCTTTACTCCCTCACAAGAAGGAGTGAAAGAATTTTAGAAGACTCACGTTTCTTTGCAGTACAGAAGCACCTTAGCATTATAAGGAAGGTACCTGATTTAGGAGATGATGTTGAAATACAAAAGGCTCATTCTACATTTAAAAGTCATATTATGAAATAGAGGATGGAATGCTCTAAGTTTGGGAAACCATAGAAGATATGTAAACCACTTAAATATGCCTGCTACTACTGTAGTCCTTGGTATGTTATAAATGCCCAGTATATATTTTTAAAAAGTGGAGTGAGTGGATTTCTTCTGACAAGGGTTTCTGAACTCTCTACTTTAATAGCTGCCTTTAAGTGCAGTAACTGAGCTGTCAGCTGCAAAGCTGCCAAGCTCAGATATGGAGCAGCTTCTGGGACGTGTGAGAAGTATACAGATAGCTTATTTCACTTGGTGCATAAATTTTGCACATAGTTTTGTTCCAGTTTATGGCATCTAATTTTACCATATAGGAAGATAAGCAAAATGAACCACTGCCACAGTGGGTGTCAAGCAAAAAAGGAGAAGGTAGATTTGATTTAAATAGAAATAACATAATGCTGGAACCACAGAAATCTATCTGAGTAGTGGCTCTGCGTGGGTGTGTACCCTTAGCAGCCAAGGTCACAAGCCACAAGCTGGCTCACACATTTCACATGTGTGTTGCTAATGCGGAGAATCCTGTTACCCATGCTGTTACATGGAGGTCGCGTTTAGCATCGTTGAGCAGTTGCCATTACCTCTAGCTTCTTGGGGGCGGCACAGACACGGCAGCCTCAGGTAACTGAAGTTTCATGTCCCCTTTCATCCATGTAAACTAGGTAACAGGGTCTGTGAAACTGCTGCTGCTATGCGGGATCCCCTTTACTCTAGGGCCCTCGACTGTGACCGCAAAGCCATTCTCCAGCTGCCTGCAGGTTTGTGCGCTTCTTCACACATGGAAGACGCGGCTCCTGTCAAGTCCTTGTTGTTTGCTCTTGTGCAGTGTGTGTGTTTTCTATCCGGCAAAGTCAGGTTGTCTCAACTCCCTCAGATGAACTGTCTTCCTCACCCGAAGGAGACTGCTGTCCCCCACTGCGTCCTTGCGCCATGTTTCCTGTATGCTGGAGCCTGGGAACTCCCCAGTGAGTCAGCTGGGGTAATAGCAAGGCAGGCTTGCCCATTTCCCTTTTCTGAGAGATCCTCTGAGCTTTCCGTTGTCCGCTGTCCAAAAATCACATGTATATCGTCTGTATTCGTAGTTATTTAAAGAACAGTCGGGCTGGAGAGATGGCTCAGCCGTTATAAAGGCTAGGCTCACAACCCAAAATATTTAAAGATCAATATACTGCCTGCTACCCTGACTTGCCCATGATAGAAGAACCTTTTCTTCTTTAAAAAAAAAAAAAAAAAAAAACAAGGTTCTTAAAAAAAGTCAGCAGGCTCACACACACGTGAAATCATAGATTTTCTCTACCTATTGTTTGCTTGTATTTGAGACAGGGTCTCTGTGAATAGCCCGGCTATCTCAGAACTAACTAACTAACTATGTAGACCAGGCTGGCCTCAGACTCAGAGATCCACCTGCCTCTGAGATTAAAAGTGTGTGCCACCACAGCTGGCAGATATTCTTTTATTAACAGGTGGGAATGTTGATTTGATCTCGAAGCCCTCGATATATAATTTATCTAACTACTCTTTCCGTCCCAGAGAAGCTGTGAGCTGATCTTGGCAAACCCTTGGTAAGGGTGTATGCATTTACCTTGGCATTGAGTTAGGAAATATGACTGATTTTAATATTTCTATTTGTGTGATGGTTAAACTCGGGTCTATTGTCCCAGTAGGGCAGGCAGAACAATAATTCTTTCTGCGGTGGCAGTCCGTTTGTTGTGTGTGGCCGCAGAGCTTGTGCTGGGATTATATATTTTACCACTTGCATTCTTGGTGTCTGAAAGTTAAGCTGGTAGAACTTGTTGGTACCAAGAGTCGTAACTGTAGCCCAGGTGTGTTCATCTCTAGGGCGATGCTTTTAATACTTAATTATGCTTCTCTCAGCCCTTGCTCTCCTGAAGTACCCAGTCACTATCTAATCTCCCCGACTCTGAATAAATACAGTACGTCTTGTAAGTCCAGTCAGCCTGTTTCTTTCAGGCTTCGTTCTGGATATGTAAAGACTGTCATGCCACACTTGCATTGTGAACAGAAGCGATGGCTTAGCTGGTCACCTTGAACACGCTCCTCACACACACATTGCATGAGGTCCCCACAGGTCATGCAGCAAAGGGACGTCGTCTGGCTGCTTGACCATTACATGAAAAGTTAATCATGCATTTCAGCTGGAGTAACTACAGGCCTGTGTGATGTTGACGTGGGTTAAAAAATGTCAGCAGGTTCAAACATTTTGGAGAGATATGTGGACTGATATCTAATGACAGTTTGGCACTGATATTTTATTTATTAAGGTGACCTTTATATTGATCCCTGGCTAATCGGCCTTGTTATTTATAAGGAGTACCAAATGCTCAGGCATTGGAGGTTTAAAAAAAAAAAAAAAAAAAAAAAGGCAAAGCCATTGTCTGGTGCAGCTATTGCCAAAGTTCTGTGGTCCTTTAGGGACATGGCTTTGAAATGAAATCTGAGATTAGCTGGGCATGGGGGTGTAGGCCTGTAATCCTAGTACTCGGAAGTCCAAGGCAGGAGGAGCCAGAATCGGGCTGGCCTACGCCAGCTGTCTCAAAACAAAACAAGACTAATATTGGAGAAAAAGAAACTTGTAGTTGTCAGTAAGTATAACTAACATCTGGGGTTGCCCCCACCTCTACCAAATTTTCCTTTGTGAAAATAGAGAAAGTTAGGGGAGAACCCCCCCAGTATTTATTATAATATTCACTTTGATGGAAAAGCCATCTCGATGTATGACATAGCCGCTCTTCATGGGAAACCCATCTTGGTGTATGGCATTTGTTCATTCCCGTCATGTAAATATTTTTGCTTAAGTTATTTCAGTTAAGCCACCAACCAAGAGCAGGGTGCTGCCATAGAGTGTTTTAGCATACAGATAGGACAGACAGATGCCACCTCAGCAGAGGTGACAGGTAGTAAAGCAGTTAGCAGGTGAGCTTACACTTGGATCATTTTCTAATGTAGCTCATGAAGTGTAGGTCTGCACTGCTCAGTTTAACTAGGTTCTGCCATGGTTTGGTTCTGGCAGTTTGGCAAGCTCCTGGAGGCATTAGGAGCTGGCTCTAGCACACTGCAAATGGATACCTATTGAGTATACACTACCTGCTAGACATGGCATAAGCACTGTTTGTAGGTAATGTCTGCCTCCAAGTGGCATTTGAAGCATCCTTATCCCCGTTTTTTCTTTCGATAAATTGGGTTACATCAGTATCTGAATACTTTCCCAAGGTAATAGTTGAGCACTGAGAGCTGAAATCCAAAACAAAGCTCCCTAGGGCCAGTAGGCTTTAAATTAAATGCTTGTTTTTGATGTATGGTTTTACTGTTTCGCTTAGGCTGCCTGGGACCCACTATTTAGCTCAGTCTGGCCCCAAACTCAACATCCTCCTGTTTCAGGCTCTTGGGTGCTGGGGTTTTAGTGTTTTAAGTCATGCCTGGCTTGACCCTGTGCCCGCCACCCTGCCTGTCAAGTGCATGGAGTATGAAGTAGTAGGAGCTATGGCAAACTCAGGCAAACTACTCATTTTTCAGAATTATTGTGTGACTTGTTTCAGCTTTAGCTTACTAGAATGTTTGTTAGTGTCCTCAGTATAGGAAGTGTTTACGTACATCTGCAAGAATAGTGATTGTGTCTTTGGTGAAAAACAGATTGGGGACTTGAATAGGCACTTCATATGAGAAGAACTAACAATAGGCTGCAAGCTCCCAAGGCAAGGACAGTGTTCATCTTGTTCGTTGAAACTTCAACCCAACCCTCACAGAATGCCCAGCACAAGGCAGGGTTCCCTGAGCACGACTTCAGTGCCTACAGCTTGGTACACACTTAGAATTGTATGAAGATTTATTGTTTTCTTTCTTAGACCATTTTCTAATGTAGCTTTAAAGAATTGATTCTTGTTTTTAAAAAAAAAGTTATTTTTTTTACCTTGTGTTGTTAGAGGTACTTTATTAAAACAATCCCAAGTCCAAGCAAGAATGAAGCGGTCTAATTGCTGTCTTCCTTACTTATAATCGTGCATCAGTATATGCTGTTTTATACAATTGACAAAGTAAAATTGTTATTTGTAAATGGGAAACGAAGAGAGCTCTGGGAATTTCTGTGATTGGTTGAGAGCTTGTAAGCGCCCTGAGCTGCTCCTTATCACTCTCCTTGGGTAGCAGTGTCTTCTAGAATCCCTAGAGTCCGGCCACCGTGGCTATGCTGGCTTGACAGTGGTGTGTCAGTCATGTTAATAGACTTGTCATCTCTTGGTGTGGATAGTTAAGACCATTGTCGTATTTCCTTCTAAAGAGGAGAAAGGCAGGGAAGGAGGGAAAGTAGCAATCATTAATTAGATGCCGACCAGCATCAAGTACAGTACTGTGTGTATATGAGGACTTATTGAGCAATTTGAGAAGAGGTAGGGAGACCTGGTAGTGAACCTACAAAACTAGCCATTCATTAGGACATAGTCACATAGCTGTCAATATATATATATTATACAGTGTATGTATGTATGTATGTATGTATGTATGTATGTATGAGTATTTAACACTTTTAGGATAAGGACCCCTTTCTGTGTAAAAGCATCCTAAAGAAAGTTAAACAGAATACCAAAATTTTCTGGTTTGGGCTGAAATTGCATTAGTGAATTCTGAGTTGGAGGAGGGTCAGCATGTCTGATTGACGGTGCAGTGTAGTGTCTTAAACTAATCAAGGAGAATTGTTACCTTCTAAATGCATTTAACTTGAGAGATGATACACCTTTTTCTAACCATGGTACCCGTGAATAGAGGATTACCAGGGACGTGTAACTCTAGAAAGAGAATGTGCCTTGCTGTTTCAAGACCTTTGTTCTGTTGTGGAATATTCCTTTATGCTATGTGAAGATGTACCACTGCAGTTGGTTTAATACAAAGCTAAATGGCAGGAGGTATAGCAGGGACTCCTGGACAGAGAGGGCCCCCTGGAGAAGAAAGGCGGAGTCACTGGGCAGACAGAGAGGAAGCAGCATGGGCAGGACTGAACCACATAGAAGACCGTGGATTTAAAGAAAATTATGGATTCATTTAAGCTACAGGAGCTAATTAGGAACAAGCCTAAGCTGTTGTGGAATGATCTTTTTTTGTACACTGTGAAGACGCGTCACTCTGACTGGTTTAATAAGAAGCCGAATGGCCAATAGCTAGGTAGGATTTTCAGAGAAGAGAGGATGCTGGGAAGAAGACAGCAGAGAGACACCCAAGATGCAGAGCAAGCAAGATGGGCACCATGGAGATGAGGTAATAAAGCCGTGAGGCAGAAAGTAAATTAATGAAATGGATCTTAAGAGCTAGTTAGAAACAAGTATAAGCTATTGGCTGAGCTTTCATATTTAATAATGTCTCCGTGTCATTTTGTGTGTGTATGTGAAAGCTGGCAGCCCAAATAAAAGCCTGACTACACTGTTCTTCTATGGATCTGTGTCCTGAAAGATGAAAATGCTGTGTTTTACCCAAGTTAATAGCATCAGACTGAAATTTTAATTTCTTCCTTCTATTCTTTTAAAATCTGGCAGTTTTCTCTAGAAGGAAACAGTACTGGCACCCTGCTGCTGTGGCTAGCAGCTGCCGTCTGCATAGTGACTAGAGCAACACAGACTCATTATTGCGGTTTAGAGGCAAGAGTTCACTTAGGTATGTTTTCCATCTCAAGTAGTGGGCCCTAAATTCAATCAGGAAGTTGTCGTTTACTCCAGTAATGTTTGTGCCACTATTGGACCAGTATGTCTTTCAGGCAGGTTACTGTTGAAGGTCACAGGGATTGTAGCCGAGAGATACTTTCTTTTTTCTCAGTAAGCAGAGTACCTTCCAGTACCTGGGACACTAGTCAATAGGGGCGAAACTAGTTGACTTCTCTTTGATGACAAATACAAGTGTTGTCTTTTTCATCAGTAGACAGATCATGTTGTAGAGAGTAACCAATAGCCTACCAAAAGCCTCTACTGTTTGGGGGTTTTGTTGGGGCCAACATCTCAACAAGATGGCACTGGATGTTTACTTGGCGGTATAAGATACCTTTGTCTCTCCCGTTATTTGGTGACTCCATCTAAATTCCTTTCCTATATGTATTATATTGTAGGACGTGTTTACAGTAGTAGGTTTTTGTATAATTTCCCAAATGCTCGTAGTGTTAGTTGTCTCTCCCATAATTCCTTCTTTATCCCTCTCTCATTCTTCCTTATTTAATCGTCCCATACTAGTCTCTCCCTTTATAATAATACAACACATTCTACTTCTTCTTCCGTGTGCTCTCCTCTCCCCAGTCCCTTGTTAGGTACACAACCGCCGTGGGTAATTCAGATTGCGGTACACATATCTAAGGCTGGAAAGCTAATATTCACACGAACCACACAGAGGCACAACAGCAAAAGAGAGACTGAGAGAGACAGACAGAGACACAGAGACAGAGAATATTATAGACCAATACCTCTTATGAACATAGACATAGTTTCTCAATAAAATACTTTTAGCCGAAATTCCTTTGGTACAGAAACACAGGTTGGTTTTTTTGTTTGTTTGTTTGTTTTTAAATCACAAACAGGTTAAGAGAAAGTTCATTCTAGAACCTGACATGAGTGAACAAGGCCGAGGAGCAAACATGCAGGTTACCCCAAATTCCATGTTCCAACTTTGAAGGTGTTAGCTTCTTGATATTCTTGTAGTAACAGAACAAAGAAATCTGTATCTTTTTCTGTAAAACAAGAAACAAAACAAAACCGTTTACCTATAATTGGATAAGAAACGCCTTATAACTAGGGTGTTTTCCTACTAGATGAGTTATGAATAAGTGACATTAGGATCTTGGTGTATTATTAACAAAGTGTCACAGTATCTGGCGGGCTGGTGTCATGTTATACCTAAATATAATATCGCACCTAAAATGTGCTGTTTGGCTACTTAGTGAAAGTACAGGTTGTTCTTGTATTTGCTGTATCCTAACACAAGTGCCACAGCACAGCAGAAGAAAGTTAAACAATTATTAATAAGTTTAAATGCTCTATTAAAAAAAAAAAAGCCAGGTGGAGCTGCACACCTTTATTCGCAGCATTCAGGAAGCAGAGGCAGGCGGGTCTCTGAGGTCAAGGTCAGCCTGGTCTACCGAGTGAGTGTTGTGTGAGTTCCAGGACAGCCAGAGCTACACAGAGAAACCCTACCTCAAACACACACACACACACACACACACACACACACACACACACACACACACACACACCCATATTCATTGGAATGTCAAAATCGGAGTATTTTATATTTGAAATGAAGCAGGAAGATTGTTTTAAAAAAATTATACATGTGATTCAGAAATCTAAAACACATCCGTCTCTTCCTGCCTTAATTCAATTTAGGAGGCAAATGGCTTTCTTAAATATCTGACTGCAGTCTATTAGCATTTACTATGATGTATGGTTATCATGTATTTATGTGGAAGATGGGGTTTTAAATTTTTTGATGACATCCAACAACCAACTTGAAAATATTTTAATTGCACTTATTTCTGTTATAAGGGGTGGCAAACTGAAGCCTCCAATGTGTGAGGCTCATCATGTTTTACTGAATACTAATTATAACACTTCTGATATTGCAGTATTTATTTAAAACATTCGATGTATGCCACCACCCACATAGCTCGCTGGCCTGTGGGCTGGGATCCTTTAATGCCATTGAATATTCCTTTTCAGACTCTGGTCAGCACCCACACTCTGACAGAAAAAGCCATTGAGATCCTCAGATCTAGAAGCGCCATGCTGGGAGGGGCAGCCAAGGTTTGCTCCCTGATGGCAGCTCTCTCTATTCCTTAAATAATTTGTGACTGACGAGGCTGAATTGGGGTTGGAGAAAGAAGGAATTTGGGGTGGGGCAGTATGTGAGGCTTTGAGGAGAGAACACAGAGAGGGATCACAGAGCAAAAGATCGTGGGTCATGATCAGGTGGGGAGCCGCCCCATTCCCCACCCATCCAGGCTCCCACCCCCAGGCAGCAGGGCCAGGGTTGGGGCAGGGATTGTCCTTACACAGGCATGCCTTTCAGTTCTTGCTTCAGCATCAGATGCTGGGTGAGTGAACATCACGGGCAGCTCTGGAGCAGGGCTGAGGGGCAGGACTCTGGGTGGTTGGGACAGCTGTGCAATACCACAGGAGCCACATCAGACAGTCTGCATCCATCATCATGTTAAGCCTCTTGTGACAAAGCTGCTGGCTAACCAGCATTCAGAAATTACCGAAATCCTCATCAATGACTAATGAACGAGGGCTACCAGCAGGTGGTGGAGAACGCTGCCCGGTGCTGGTGCTATTATTAGACTACTCTCCATCTGCTAATTGTAGAAGTATCAGTAGCTCATTTGCTCATTTGCTTGAAAGTCTCAATTGAAGCCTTTTTTTTTTTTTTTTTTTTTTTTTTGAGGGAAAGTAAATTATAGAATAGTTATCACTGATTATGGGCAACCAAATTGAATTTGAATAGCAGTTAATACATTTCATGTTGGTTATCAGTAGTCACATCTATTTCTCCACTGAGAAAGTTGATGAAACTTAAATATAGGTATGTATTTATGTATTTCAATTTAGACAATGATGAAAAGTTAATTACCTTGCACATCATTACTTTCTTTCCCCTTTATTTTTTTTTTGTTCATGAGATTTGCAAACACGATGTATTAATTTTCCCCATTATTAGTTTATTTCAATCCGTGCTTCTGAATGGTCCAGTTTTGTTCTTAAGCTTTACACCGAAGCATGGGGTAAAGTGAGTGCTGTTCCAACTGAGCCCCCTAGATGGCTTGTGTCTTTGGAATCAGTATGAAGCTGCAGCTGACTCTGTGTGTGTGTGTGTGTGTGTGTGTGTGTGTGTGTGTGTGTGTGTAAGTGTGTGTGTAAGTGTGTGTGCAAGTGTAAGTACGAGTTTCCCAAGTAAATTTGCAGAGTTGTGAGACTTGGCTGGGATGTGTGTGGGTGGCCCAAGCACATGCCATCATTCAGATAAAGTCACGGTAGCTCAGGCTCTGCTGCTTTGCTTTGTGGGCCAAGAAGATGAGTTGTTCGCTTTAGGAGAGCTGTCTTGGGGAGATTGATCCTTACTAAGCAGACAAAATCTGAGGTGACTGACGTGTTAGCTAAATTCACACACTGAAAAGAGTGTACTAGTTGAACAGCCTGAAATGTCCTGTGACACCTTAAAACCTGTACAAGGGTAGGAGACACTACTTTGTACAGAAAATACTTTGAAGAACAAAGATTTTCATTTTGGGGGAGCGCAGTCGGCCAGTTTCTCTTTTCTGTTGTGGTTCTTGTCTCAGAGTTTTTGCCTGACATGGTTATAAAGAAGATAATTTACCTCCAGTTTCTTCTGGAAGTTTTTATTTCAGGACTCTAAACCATTGTACTTTGATTTTTGTCTATGATGCTGGGATGCTAGTCACGTGTGAAAATCCAGTAGTTGCGACTGAAAAGACCCGTCTTTCCCCCATGGAATCACCTTGGTACCTTTGTTAAGAATCTGTTTGTTACAGACCTGTAGGCTGGTCGGCCAGGATACTGTTTTGTTCCCTTGACCCCATGCAGCTGGTTTTATATTATTGCCATCTGGATGATTATAGCTTCTAACTTGAGCCCTACTGCTCTTTCAAAAACTGGCTTTGATAGCTCTAGTTTTAAAATTTTCAATGTGCATTTTAAAGTCAGCTTACCGGTTTATACAAGCTTTTAATGTTTTGGTGGCAACTATATTCAAGCCATAGATCATTTGAGAAGTTCCATGTTTACGGCCGAGTCCTCTGATCTATAGGCCTATTATGTATTTAGGTCTCCTTTTATTTTCTCATTGCAACATCTGTAGGTATGTTACGGTAGTGATCAATAGAACGCAGACTTCGACTGTGATCTGGGTTCATATTAGGACTTTGCTTCTTACTTTCTGAATGATCGTGGGCGTATTAATTTCTCGTCCATCAAGTAGGGATTATACCTCATTGGTTGTGTGTGAGAGAGTTATGAAATAACTGTGTCTGGAGAAGACTGTAGTGCACAATAAGCGTCACTGTCCTTGCCATCATCATCATCATCTTGCCATCTTCAGCCACGAGTAATGATAGCCTGCTTCAACTTCTGTCAAATACATACTCGTGTGTGGCCAGCCACATGGATTGCAACAGCTGCCTGCACAGGGCCCCCTTTCTGGTCAGCCCGGTTGAGTACTACACGACTCTTGGAATCTGTGCCTTCTGCTTCCCTCCATAGGAACCCACCTCCAGCTGTACAGTAGAAACAGACTCCTTCTGGGCTACATCGGTTGGGGGAGCTGCTGCTCTCTTTCCTGTTCAGCCTGTTCCCGGGGTGTCCAGTCCTGCTTCATCCTCCACGCAGGGCATCCTGAGTGCTGGTTCGCAAGTCTGCTGTCTCTTCTTATACTTACGGTTGTGAGCCTAGCCTTTTAACGGCCGAGCCATCTCTCCAGCTCGCCTGCTGTCTTTTCTGTTTGTTTGATGAGTGTTACTTTTGAGATTTGAGGCTATCTTACAGTCACACATTTTTGGGAGTTTGTTGATTGGACATTAACAAGTTAAATAAGTTAAATAAATAGGACCATGCACTTTAAATGCTTATATAGGACATTTTTTGTTTGTTTTTTTCTGAGTAATATTTTTGTTTTAAAATTCTGTAAAGATGATTGCAAAAAGAATTTAGTATTGCCTAAATCTCCTTGTCTTCTGTCATTACCCCCAGTCTTAGGAATTCAGAAAGCCCAGAGTTTTGAAATCACAGCCTTTACCTTCCCTGGTGGCCCTGGCTTGCTGGTCAGATTGTCCCACTCAGGAAATACCAAATGGCTTTTATGGAAGGATTTGGGTCTCCTCTGTCTTCTTGGTGGCTACACTTTTCTCTAGCTGTGGTTTTGGGCTTCAGAAGTATTCTACATTTGACACTAAAAATTAATCTCTTTTCTGAATCCATTAGATTTTATTCAGCTTTGGACATAGAACAAATATGGTGCCTCCTCCCTAATTAGTCCCGAGCACAGCATCTGCTTATCAATTTCTTTATATTTGACTTGGGGATGGTACCCTAGAATAGTACCTCAAGGCACGTAGTAGGTACTTAGTAAATATGTGCAGCTTACTTTGTTTTGAGTCATTGACGAGTGACAGCCTATGCCCCCTTTCTTTATACAAATCATTTAGACAGTGATTAGTTTAAACTAGTGTTTAATCAGGTCTGTCGAGAATAAGACCACTACCACTATTTAAAGCCATATTTGAAGCAAGCTTTAATTACTGTCCAGGAGGATGACCTCTCTAGCCAGGTCCATCTCTGGGTTCCCAGAAAATGACTGTGAGTCACGCTTTGCAGAAACTAACATAGGCAACCTCACAAGGCCACCATATTTCCCATCAGGTCCAATCAGGAACAAGCATATATCCTGATGTATTCCCTGCCTATGGATCTCCCGCCTACATCCAGTCAGGAGCAAGTGTACATTCTGACTATTTCCTACCCACATGCTTCCTGCCCACATGTGATCAAGCAATTCCAGCGCAGATGGGCCAGGCAAACATAGGACAAATAGGAACTTATTCCTAACTGCAAGCAACTCAATCTGCAAGGTATATTTTTCCTGTTTTGATCTCACACTTGTTGCACCCTTTAATCATTAGTTAGTTAGGGTGTGTGCATGTTTAAAACTGAGTTGCTTTTTCTTAAGAGGTGATAAAACTGTGGTAGCCCAGAAAGAGTCTGTGGTGATATTTTCAAAGTCTTGCTCATGTCCATTGAGGCTTCCTTCCTTCCTTCCTTCCTTCCTTCTTTACTTCCTTCCTTCCTTCTTTACTTCCTTCCTTCCTTCCTTCCTTCTTTCCTTCCTTCCTTCTTTACTTCCTTCCTTCCTTCCTTCCTTCCTTCTTTACTTTCTGTATGATAACACGGAGAAACAGGGCACAGAAGTACACATCTTTAATCCTAGCACTTGGGAGGCAAGGACAGTCAGGTCTCTGGGTTGATGGCCAGCCTGATCTACAGAGGGAGTTATTTCCAGGGGAGCCAGGATTACAAAGAAAAACCCTGTCTCCCCCCCCCCCCCCCAAGCCCGGAGGGGATTGGGAAGTAGTGGTATAGTGCTTGCCTGGCTTGCTAGAGACATTTGCCTGTCCTCAGCCATGTCTAACCCTGCGTGGCTGTTCCTATAGTCCTAGCACTTAGGAGGCAGAAGATCAGTGCAAGTTGGAAGCCAGCCTCCACGTTCCAGAGGTACACAGTGAGACTCTATTTCAAATATAGAAGCTCACCCTCAGACATGGAAATTTCATTGTAAAATAATGAATCTGATTTTCCAGAGATCCTGTGTTTAACATGTTTCTATATAAATCTTCTGAGTCAGGAGGAAGGTATTTGATTTGCAAAGCTGAATAGGAAATCAAGACTCTTGGACTCCTGGTTTATTTCTTCAGTCCCTGGTGATTCCGTTTCCTCAGAAACTGTATAATGTACATTATTTATAAATTACGGACAAGTTAGCTCAGGGGCTCCATCACTTGTTTGGAACTTGTTTCAAGTCTGGAAAAGTAATTGAGTATGTCAGTGATTCAGATACTCAAGAAAAAGTATGTATTTATTAAGTATTTAATTAATTTAATCAATTATTTACTTAAATTAAAAAATATATAACATTAAAAGTATGCCACAGAAGAAGTTTGCTTTAAAAATATCAGAATTTAAAATGGTTCATATGGTGTCTGCTTTTGTACAGTGAACTGAAATTCAGCTAATCAGTGTCAGCTTGCAATGTTTGGCCTAAAGTCTTGCAATTTCCCAAAGATCGTCAGACAAGCTGATCAGACACACTTGGGGGAGAAAAAGTAACAGTGTAAAATTTAATACGGTTACATAAAACATTCAATAAAGAAGAGTTAAAAGGCAACGTAAAGCTTTTACATGCAAAAATACAGCAATAAAATTTCCGTTTTCAAGACAGGTTTTTCTGCGTGGTCCTGGCTATCCTGGAACTCATTCTGTAGACCAGGCTGGCCTTGGATGCACAGAGATCCAGGTGACTCTGCCTCCTGAATGCTGGGATTAAAGGTGTGTGCCACCACTGCCCATATAGCAATAAAACTTTTAAACTTGAATTCTTAATTTATTTCTTTGTTTCTGAGACAGAGTCTCAGGCTGTAGCCCCGTCACAGGCCTGAGATTCGCTGTGTGGCTCAGAGGACCTTTGAGATCTTCCAGTTTTAGTCTCTAAAGTGCCGAGATTACCAGTGTGAGCCACTACTCCATCTGCCTCCACTCTGTTGTCTTTCCTGAAGCATTGGTGTGAAATAAGGCACTACTGGTAATGGCTGCCACTGGAAGGAAGGGCTTACTCTGACAGGATCTGGGCGGGGCTGAGTTTCATCTTCGTTATGCCCCTGGCTTCTGTGAAAGTGTGTTTAATGGACTAGGTTGGTGTGGAGAGCATTGTCTGTTTTATCATGCAGTTCTAAAGAAATGTACCATTGCAGTGGAAATATAGATGCATTTTGCCTCCTCAAAATTTAATTGTGTCAAGAAACTAAAAAATGAGGTATGGTGGCGAACTCCTATAATTCCAGCACTCATGGAGGCTGAGGCAGGAGAGTAGCCAGGAGTTTGAGGCTACCCTGGACTACACAGTGAATTCCTGGTCAGCCAGGACTACAGAATGAGAACTTGACTCAAAAGACTAACGGGAAAATAAACAAGTGAAGAAGCAAACAAATTGATATCTAAAAGTGCTAGGAAATGGGGAGTTTTTAAGAGAAAGAAATATAATATTCCCTCTTTTAGTGTGTCAATGAGAGATTTCTGTTGTCTCAGATCATTTATCCTCATTTAATTAACTGTGTGTGTGGCCTTGCTTACCTTTTTTATTTTTAAAACCTTTTTTAATTACACTTTGTCCTCTACAACTCTAGTTCAAAGTCCAGGCAATGATCTGGTGGTGTTTGGAATCGTTAGTTGCCTGTGTCCGTCTGATTGAAGAATCACAGACTATCTGACCACCGAGCATTCGGCCCCTAAGTAAAAATCCAGCTGTGACATCTGACTGGTGGGAGGCATGGCATGCTTTGACGTGTAGACACACAGTATGTACAGGGAGCCTTTATCTCCATTTCATCAGTGAAGACTGTTGACTCCAAAAGATGCCTACTCCAGTGCCTGGGGAAGTCACCTAGCTAATGAGCAGAAGGCTGGATTTGTCAGTTTGGTGTTGGGAACTTTAGGAGACTTGGAGAAACGAGGCCACAGCCCTGGGCAGAGGGGTAGGCAAGGGTGGATATGACAGCACCTCACAGCCTTCTCAGGGGGAAGAGCTCATCTGATGGGGATGGAGATGGTTCTGTGAAAGTCTGCTAAGGTGGTGATAATTTTTGTCTTTGTAGAAGACGTTTGTGTTCAGATTGTTTGGAGACCTCCCTACAGTTCTTCTTTACCGTAGTTTGCATTCTCCTGACCACTTAGGAAGACTGAAGGTGGGTCTTAATGGTAGTGTCACTACCACTGAGTTTAGATGGTGATTCCCGAGGACTTCTGTTCCCAGTCACCCCTGCTGCCTCTGCTCTCAGGCTAACCAGAGGCTTCCGTCTGGCTGGAGAGCAGAAGACTTTTACACTGTGGTTTCTCTTTCCCCACCGGCAGAGAAGGAATACATAGCGCCTCTTTGGAGGGTTTTGGAGACCGCAGTATGATGATGTGTAGTTCAGGACTAAGTGTATGCAAACAGTCCTAAATGGTAGCTGTTGGCCCATAGATTTTCACTTCAACTACACTGGAGTATTTTTCAGTGTTATACTGTGCTTCCCTGTATGAAATTCTTTCTCTGTTCTGTGCCTTCTTAAGAAGTATAAGGATTTCTCTTTTTTCTCAGCATGAATTTTGACCTTTTCAAAAGTCTGGAATTCACGGGACACAAGGAGTTATCCAACACTTGGTGAATGCTGATGTTTATATTGGGTTGGCAGGCAGCCAGGTGCAGGCAGCATTCAGCAGCAGACATAAATTTTTCCCTTTAGAAGAGGCCACATGGACATCAGGCTCCCATGGATATCAATGGGTGTAATGTGTGCAGAGCAAGGGAAAGGTCTTACTATTAAAAAGTAGGGCACTGTGCTATGGAAGATAAATTGGTATGTTCCCATGAACTCATGTTTTGTCCTAAAAGATGTCTTTGTCTTGGGGCCCTCTTAAAGAGAGTGGCTAGTAGTAAGTGCCGGTATTTGATAGGATTCTCAGTAGTCGAATCCTGTCTATCTGGTGTTATGAATTTGTTTAAAAAAGTGAGTAGTAGAGAAGTCTAGATAAAAGTGCTAAAATCTCCAGCTGTGTCTTGTTAAGGTGGTGTTTGCTAAAAGGTTCCTGTTGCCCCAGGTTTAAAAGATTGACTGAGATCTTTTCCTCACGAGTTTGAAGGGAAGTGGTCCATAAATCTGTAAAGAGAAAAAAAAAATTTGCTCATTGTTGGCAGAGGTCTGAAAATAAAATTTTAACTATATATTCCCATACTTTAAATATATAACATTTTACTGTGAACCAATACTGCTTACAATACTGTCTTTAAATCCTTTCTTAAAATTAGAAATTAAATAGGTAAATGAAAAATAAATAAGTGGGAAAGGAAATATTATACAGGGTATATGGTGAACTTTATGTCTTTTCCTCTGTGAACTTAGAATTTCCTCCAAGAGTTTCTCAGACATTTCTTATATACAGGTCATGTGTGGTCTCGTGAAGAACTGTGTTGCTCTGTGTAATTACTAAGGAAAAAATTGCATATTTCTAGGTTGAGTGAGAGTTCTAATTCTCTTGCTGTCTTTTGTAAGAGAAGACATTTCTGATCATGGATTACCTAGCTTATTATACTAGTGATAGGTGTCTTCTCAGACAAGGAATGTCCGCTGTTGTCATTGCTGAGCAGAGCAGCTGGAGTGCAGGCCTTTGATTTTGCTCCTCTGTGGAAACAAGAAAAAGAAAAACAAAAAAGGCTTAACCTGAAAGTAGAAGAATGTTTGCCATTGATGGTAAATAGGCTTGAGGGGAAGCCAGAGAGATGAGGAGACAGAGGATGCAACGGAAGCCCAATGTCCGCGCCCGTGAAATGCCGCAGTGAACTTCTCTGCAAAATGTCAAGTTAAACACAGATCTCCTTTGAATGTTCCCCAGATCTCTAAAAATTTCATATTTGCAAGTTTGAAACTTTATACTAGCTGCACACAGTTATTAGATAACAGTGAAGGGTTTAGTGTCAAGCATCTCCCTACTCCCTGGACTCAAGAGTTACCTCAAGCTCATCCTGCGTTTCTCCCACCCTAACTCTGGGATCTGTTATTTTCCTTAAGACTTCTAATTTGTGGCAGTGGATTATCATGTTTGAAAAGCACATGGGCTGACCAGAGACTGTAGTTAGATTTTATCTACTCACTGTCAAAACGTTGAGCTAAGTTTTAAAGGTTGAGAAAGGTCATATGAGAATGCAGAATTTAGATTCTTCTTTCAAAAGTCGGCACTCTAGCAACGCTGGGGCCCACATGCCTGTGGCATTTACTTGGGGTAAGCAAGGTGGCCCTTTTGGAAAGGCTCCCACATCCTAATTTTCACCCCTGCCCTTGAGGTGAAATAACAGCTTTCCTGTCTGTCCACTTTACCCAAGTCATCAGCATTGCCTGGATGCCTTCTGTACCTCCCCTTGATTTTGCTTCCTTGACTTAGGCGCAGTGTGCTGGCTTCATGGTATCCCTTACAGTAAAGGCAAAGGGACCCCTGATCTGTATGGTTGCAGAGGAGTCGAAGAGGATGTGTGTGTGTTTATAGAATTAATGAATCTTGAGAGCCAAGGTTCAAAAATAAACTAACCAAAAAGAATGACTTATGTCATTTACCTATTGTTATACACAAAGAACTGCTGAAACCCAATACCTTTGAGCAGTAAATGTTTGCTCCCTCATGTAAGTGTGAGGAACTAGAATCTAGGAGTGTCACAGATAGCTGTTTCTGGCTCATGGTACCTGGGTCTTGAGAGGCTCGGCTGGGCTAGTGTGTCTTTCCACATTTTGATATGTTGTTGCCAGACTTGTCCTTGCTTGCTGTTAGCTGGAGGCTAATGCATGCTCATACCATAGCAGCTTGCTTTCCCCAGAGGCAAAGATCCCATAGCAAGGCAGTAGCCAACCAAGCAGGAGCCCGGTACAATGTGAAGGGAGACTTACAAGTGAGACGTATCTCACCGGAGACTGACAGCCATGGTGGCCCCACAGGCACAGTATTTGCCTTTTGGAGCAGGTTTTGTCCATGTATGAAATGCCACTTTTAAATTCTTCTATAGTGAAATCACTTGTGGTGTTAATGATTCTACTGCACTAGTTGGCCCAGAATCTTAATTAGTTTTGGTATTATACTCCTAGGTTAACTTGGGATGAGATAATTAGTAGTTTTAAAGATCATATAGTTTATTCTCTAATTTTTTAGTGTTTTCAAAGCTTACAGTGCTGGGAAGAATGATTTGCTCCATCCCATTTTCATCTGCTACATGTGTGGGAGTGTGCAGAAGCAGTTTGACTTCTGGCCCAGTGCAGCCCCGCCCCGACACAGTCTCTTTGTACCATGCACAGAGGACCGTTTCTGTAAAATGTTACTTCAGAAATGTATAGTCTAGGAAATAACTTACATGTTATTTACTTACAAGAAATAACCCAGGTATCCTATTGAAATGTTTGCTTTGTATTTTAAGATTTTTTTTTTATTATTTTAAGTAAGTGTGTGTGTGTGTGTGTGTGTGTGTGTGTGTGTGTGTGTGTGTGTGTGTGTGTACACCTGAAGTTATAGGCAGTCGTAAGCTGGTTGCTAGGAACTTATTTATCTCCGTAGCTCTTCGCTGCTGAGCCAACTTCCCAGCTTCTATTATGTAATTTCACATATGAACTTGACATTGGGCTTTACCAGATGATGGAGCACTTACGTAACAGAAGCCGGCTAAAAATATACATATTTCTTTCCGAAGTTGAGTTCTTGGCGTGCAGGCATTCTTGCCATTCTCGACCCTAACCCTGGAATGGCCTGCGTCCTCGCGCAAGGGTGCCTCTCTCCCTCCTACCATCAATCACAGTGGCTCTGTTGGAGTGCATTTCATTAATAACGCTGGTGCGCACTTCTTTCCCTTTCTGGAGTAGTAATACTTTCGATGGGTTTTACACGCCACGGCACCGGTGTCTTTGATGCAGCCGTGCAATGGAATTGTGTAGGTCTGTGTATTTTGACCCAGGACTTTACATTTACTTGGTGGTGATTTATGTATGTTCAGTCCTGTCAGAAGCAGAAGCCTTACAGCATGGCTTTTAATACTCTGCGTTCACCACAGGAGGTATACAGTCCCCTTGAATGATGTTATTTCTCCCAGATGCCTGTGGAGCAACTGCCCCTTACAGATGGCTGCAGTGTGAGGCTTTAGCTTAACTATGTCAGCCTCCCTCCTCCCCACGTCGATGAGCTCATGAATTTATAAAGTGATTCCTGGTTTCTTTAGGTAGTGTGCTTCTTTTCGAAGAGACTGTTATCAGATAAGAATTGTGGTTTAGACTCCTCCTACTCCCAGCACTCAGGAGGCAGAGGCAGGCGGATGGATCTCTGAGGTCGAGGCCAGCCTAGTCCACAGAGTGAGTTCCAGGATAAACAGAGAAACCCTGTCACAAAAATAACAACATCAACAACAAGAAATACAGTACAAACAAAAACAGATTCCTGCTACAAACTGATGGGTTTGCTCTTTAGCAGCTGTATTGCTCTGGGATATGGTTAGCCCTTAGGTTGTGTTTAGATGGACAGAAGAGGTACCTTTCTAACTGGTTTTTGCCTTGTGCACTTGACGTCTGACATACTAAGTGGTTTGAAATGAGCAGTGTTAGAATCTTTCTTTTGCTGCCATGATAGAACACACTGACCAAAAGTGTCCTAAGGGAGGAATGGGTTCATTTCAGTATATAGCCCAGCCCATCACTGAGGGAATGTAGGGTAGGAATGCAAGTAGGAACCAAAGCACAAACCGTGGAAGGAATGCTGTTCACTGCGCACTGGGACTCGTGCAGGACCAGCTGCCCAGAGACTGTGACATCCATACTGGACTGGGCCGATTCTATCACTTAACAATCAAGATAATTCCCTGTAGACATGTCCACATGTCTGTCTGATCCGGGCGATCCCTTACCTGGGTCTTCTTCCTCAGATGACTCTAGGCTGTTTCAAGGTGACAGTTCCAGCTGACCAGGACAACTCCTGTGATACATTTGTTAACTTACTGCCTTTGACACCTTGAATATAAAATACTCTACAGAAATTACGGCAGAGTTGGCGAGGTGATGACTCAGGCACTAAGAGCACTTGTTGCTCTTCTGGGACTAGAGTTCACATCTGCCTGTGAGCCCATGTCCATGGAGGTCTGACACCCATTCTGGCTTCTGCAGGCATGCACACATGCAGCATACTTTCATGGGCAGGCAAAAACAGCAAATCTTTAAAAAATGACATCGTCGTGTGTCATGGCTTTAGGATAGCAACAGATCAGGTGATGGAGTCCTAGTTATGCCATTGTTAAGTAGAGCTTTTATGATTTAACTTCTGTGTGCTTCAATCCTTATTGAGTTAATGGCCTCCTGCCAATCATTGAGGACATACTCCTGAAGGCATCACTCTGGGGGGTGTTTTAAGGGCAGATTTACAGGCAGTGAGAACACATAATAGGGCTTGACTGAGGGAGGTTAGCAGGAACATGGGTGTACCACTTATTAGCCATTTTTTTTATAATCTTACAGGTGGCTTTTTATCCTTTATGTTATCTTCATTTTGGAAGTAATTATTAAGAGTAAAAGCTTTTCTACTAAATGATGTTTTCATTTTAATTAAAGTCATAGATTCACTGTGCCTAGTAATGAAAGTACATACTTTATGAGGGTAGGATTTTTTTTTTGTAATTAGCATGTTTTCTATGCAGTTTTAAGTTTATAGAAAAAATTGGGCAGAAAGTAAAAATGTCCCCTTGTGTTTCTTCTTCTGTTTCTTTTGTTAGCATCTTTAATAGATACAGAACATTGTTTTTAAATAAGGACTGATACTGATGCATTGTTATTATTGGATCCATCGTTTATACTAGGGCTGGACTGTTTACAGATTTTGGCAGATATACTTCTGTACCCCACTCCCCTTTGCATAATAAATTAGAAGAGTTCCACTAATACCCCGAGGCCCTTCCAGACAGAGGAAACCAGGTTCTTCTGTCTTCCTCTTGGCAAGCACTGACTGGTCTTTGCTGCTTCCTCTGTGGTTTTGTCTTTTCCAGAAGGCCCTGTAGTTGGAGTCTTGCAGTATGCTGTATTTTATTCTAGCACTTGAGAGGCCGAGGCAAGGGAGTTTCGGTGAATTGTGGCCAACACTGCGGTATATAATGAGCCCTCGTCTCAGCCCTCAACCCAGCTCCCCCAAATAATATACAAAATAGCGTAATGAAAGTGTTGGTGACTATTAGAGGGTTAATTACTTGAAAGGATGCTATGCTGGGTGCTAAAGTTTTGCACCTTCATCTTTAAACCTAAGGCCTTATTAGATGGAGTGAAAATTGAAATCAAGCCGAGGTAGTGCTTTGGAAAATAGATTTATTGGCAAGCTAAATGCTTGCTTTGTGATGGCCTCGGCGCCTGTCTCCTGACTCATGCCTACCAAATGTGTAAAAGTAATCCTTTCTGTTGGAGTAGGAGTTCAGACTGCACTTCCTCCTGCAGTGACTTTTCCGTCTTCTCCAGTGCCGTTTGAAGAAAGCATCTGTGGGCTCTAGATGCCACCCTTTAACGTTCATGTGTAACCGAGTCCTAAATGCACCGTTGAGTCAGCACAAGCCTGCAGTCCGGGGCTACTCAGGAGGCAGGGGCGGGGCAGGGGGAGTTTCCGAGTCCAGGAGTTCTGGACAACAAAAGGACAGGTGAAGGGAAGGAGGCAGAAGCCTGCCTTTTGAAAAATCTCACTGAAAGCAGCATTTCATCCAGTGAAACACTGTGACCAAAATCAGGCTGGGGAGGAGCGGCTCACACTTCCACATCCTCTTCCATCTTTGAAGGAAGCGAGGATAGGAATGCAAACAGGACTGGAACCGCGAGGCAGGCCAGCCTATGGGGCCATTGTCATTCAAATTACCCCTGGAGGGCAAAGCTATTATTCAGGGTTTCTATTGCTACAATGAAACACCTTGACCCAAAAGCAGTTTGGAGAGGAACACTTCCATATCACAGCTCATCATCAAAGGAAGTTAGAGTCAGAACTCAACCAGGGTAGGAACCTGGAGGCAGGGGTTGTGGCAGAGGCTGTGGAGGAGCGCTGCTCACTTGCTTGCTCCTCTTGACTCGTCCAGCCTGCTTTCTCATAGAACCCAGGACCACTAACCCAGGGATGGCCCCACCCACAATAGACTGGGCCCTCCCCATCAATCACTAATTAAGAAAATGTCCTACTGGCTTGCATACAGCCAGAGCTGTATGGGCACATTTTCTTAAGTGCTCTTAGGTGACTATACTTTGTGTCAAGTTGACAGAAGTCTAGCCAGCACAGGACCTTCTACAAGCATGGCAGATTTTGTATGAACAGGGAAATGCTTGCAAGTCTGAAGCTTTTGTGTTCCAGGTGGCAAGTGGGCCTGCTGAAGTCCAGGGCAAATGTAACTAGCAAGTAGCAAGTAGTTATATGCCAGTGTTCTGGTCATGAATTTAATGTCTTTTGTTTCTTTCGGGGCCTCCCTTTAGTACCCTTCTCCCTAATATCTTTCCTTTTCTGCTCTCTCTTTCCCCCTATTGACTTCTGCATATCCCCTCTCTGCTAGGTAGCATGCTCATTGCTAGGAATGCAAAGACAAAAAGAAAACAGGGTAATTGCTGCTGAATTGTTCTGAGGGCTGTCTGCTTGTGGAGAATTGACCCTGGAGCCTGGGAGCTCAGGCTGCTGTTGCCATGGGAACATAGGAAGTTGTTTTGCTTAGTCTGGAGAATGATCTATAATAGCCATGGTTTGGGTTTTGAATGAGGGAATTTACTAAGTAAGTAAAAGAATAACCGGGAAGTAGTAGCAGAGAACAAGACATTGCCAAATCAGGCACTCCAAGCATCCAGCAAGAAATACCCTGGGCAGCCTTGCTGAGGCAGTCACCTGGAGCTCCAGAATGAGAGAGTGCCAGGCATCCCCTAAGGTGAGTCTTTCCAGTGACAACAGCCGCCAGCAGAAAGGTAACCTCAAACCAGTTGCTTGCAGTCACCCATCAGCAAGCTCACGGGGGAAGCTGCAGTCAGCCAGCTGAGGTTCCTGACTCCTCAGCTTCTGACTAAACTTCCCTCTTCCTGGTCCCACCCCACCCCCCACCCCCTTGCTGCAGGCTTTGTTGCAGTATGGGATAAACTATAGTAACCTCTGTTGGAACAGTTTCCATCTTAACTGCTATTAAGGATCTGATTTTTAAATGCCCTCACCTGTTTTTCTTTATTACAGGGTTAGGGGACCAGCCTGGCCCTTGACAGGGATTTTGGAGGGGAAAGGAGGAGGGCTTCCTCACTCCCAGGTTCACCTTTAACAAGCTTAAACAGCACGTGACAGTTTGTCAATATAGCACACATTAAAGTCAGACAGGGTGCTTAAGGGGATCACAATGACCAGACTACTGAGAGCATTCAAAGGAGGTGGAGCCAAAGCTACCTACCAGAAAAACAAATGAATGATGTTTGTTTGCAGTGGTTTGTCCAGAGGACGACCTCTTGGAGGAGGTGCTGTTATGGGGACTTGTAATGACTTGCAGTTTTCCGTTCAGCCACTTGGGAGCATAGGAACACTGGGTATGGAAGTTCACAGAGGCCCCTGGGGATGGGAAGCATCTCCCGACAGGGAGATAACCTCTCCATTAGGGTGTGTGTGTGTGTGTGTGTGTGTGTGTGTGTGTGCGTGTGCGTGCGTGCATCTGTGTCTGTCTGCCTGTAAAAGAGAGGCGTTCAGGAACATTTAAGTTTTCTTTTTCTTTTTTTTTTTTTCTTTTTGGATACTTCTTATTCTGTAGTAATTAGTGCACTACAATTCTTCTATGCAAAGTTGTATATTAATCTGTTCGTAGTGTGCTGTTTTATTAGCGGGAACTCTTGCAAGCGAGGCCACAAAAGCGTTTCTGAGCCTGAGGTAACTAAGCACATTGCTCAGTAGTAGAAACTGTAGCTGCTAAGTCACGAGAGTTCCCTGTGAGTCTGTGAGGTAAAGGGTACTTCACACAAAGAAGCTCTGAGCTTTCCCCCTCCCCCAGTTCATTCAGGTACCCATTCTCTCCCTCCCTGTCCACGTTTCCTCCCTCTCTTACCCCACATTAACCGACAGAGAAAAACTAGGATATGATGGGATGGGCCAAGGCAGACAGAGCCCGCATTTGCTTATGTGTATGTGAGCATTTTAGAATTGCGTATTGGGGACACATGACCACGAACAGCAAATCCCTAAGGTAAACTCTGGAAACGTCCATCCTGTAGGTCAACTGTGTCGTTCATGGTTCCATACACAGTCGCTGCTAAAATATGTCCTTGCTTTATGGGATGAATTCGGTAGAAATCATAGGACAGAAAGGTCTCACATTAAAAAAGCCAAACCCTCAGAGAGAAAGTATGTAGTGGGTGAGGAGAAAGGACTCGTGTAACTGGAAAGCTGATGGGAATGAAACAGAATTGTCGAGAGGGTAGAAGAATGGCCAACAAAGGATTTTTAATTTTAAGGAAGTTTATAATGGGGGGGGGGGGAGAAGTGCATACAGGTTCCAAGGCTATGGCACCACCAGCTGGAATAGCTGTCCAGGCCAAGGGGGTAACATCTTTCCTTTGGGCCTCCAGCTCACAAAATAATGACAGCGGGACTCATTAATTATGAAAGCTTGACCTTTAGCTTAGGCTCGCCCACAGCTAGTCCTTATAACTTCATCTGCTCCTGTTATTACATTCTACCCCGTGGCCTTTTTTACCTCCTCTCCATTTCTGTACACCCAGCTTGTCCCACCTCTCCTGACGTCCTGCCTCTCTCTTCTCCCCAGAGTTCCTCTCTCTCCCCGGAAACCCACCTATTTTCTCCTGCCCGGCTATCGCCATTCAGCTCTTTATTAAACCAACCACAGCGACACATCTTCGCACAGTATAAAGAAATATTCCGCCACGGGGGTCTTGGGATCTGGGTGAGCTACCCCTGAAACTCACCTTTACTTCGTTCTTCTCTGGGCTCAGGGAAGGCAAGGAGGCAGCGCCAGACGATGTGGCCAGAAGCAAAGTCTCAACCGGCAAGCCAGCTTCTGTGGTTAGTAAAAAGGGACTGTGACGCAAGGTTTTGATTTGAGTGGTCAGCCCATGAAGACCGGTTTATCCTCGGCTGCGAGGAGGGACTCTAGGCATCTGGGCTTTTAGATGTTTTACAACTGATTTTAGTGTTCACCAGAACTGAGGACCACCCTGCCATATCTTCTCACGTAGGTGGGATGACAGGCACGAGCTACACTGCCTGGCTCCTCCCTCCCTCCCTCCTTCCCCCTCCTTCCTCCCTCCCTTCCCCTCCCTCCCTCCCTCCAGCGATACACTTTAATCATCTTGCATTGATGAGTGCATTAAGGATCTAAAACACATTCTCCACTTCTCTCCCCGTGTCTTCGTCTGTCTATAGCTTGTGTTTACTCGACTGTCTGTAGTCTGTGTGGTGTGTATGCCTGTCTGAATGCTATCTCATGTCCAGTCTGTCTCTGTTCTTATTGAATAACACAGAAAGCATGGCATTGGAAGGGAACGAGGAATTCTTTACAGAAATCCTTAACAGAGTTTTACAAGGAAAGACGCCCTGCAGCACTCAGAAAAGCGGGTGGCACAGCAAACGCACCTTATCAAGGTATATCCATGTGTCGTTTTCAGCATCTATGGGGAATATAAAAATATTTGTGTAAGGTTGCTTGCTACCCGTTGGCAGCCTTCAGTGAATAATTATAGGATACATATGCACATGCATTACTCCGGGTCAGGAGGACATATGATTTTGCATTAGCTTAGATTGTAAGTGCTGATTACATGGGAAATCCAAGGCAAGTAAGATTGGTTGTGTTGTTCTCGTCAAGGCAGGTCAAACTTGAAAGTACACGTTAGGGTAGCAGGGAAGCCTTGAGTGCTCTCAAAGCGTGTTATTAACTTTGCTGCGGGATCTGCCAAAATGCCAGTCTTTTGGAGGATGGGGTATTTTCATAGTTACAGCACCAGCATATCTCTGTTATTTATCTATTTGTCTGTTATCTATATATCCATCCACCCATCCATCCATCCACCCATCCACCCATCCATCCACCCATCCATCCATCCATCCACCCACCCACCCATATCTTTTCCCCCTGTGAGGCAGGTGCTTGGGGCAAGTTGAGTGAGACTGAGCCTGAGGTGTCACCTAGGTCTTCAGTCATCGGAAGACTGACTGTGGTTCAGGGATCCGTTTCTAGTGTGACTCATGAGCTGGCTAAGGGCAGGGGACTCCTTCCCTTTGATCTTTCCTGAACACTGTCATAAGTGTTTTCAAGACTCTGTGGCTTCTTTCAGAATGAGTGGCTTCGAGGGCAAGAAGGACACCACACTGCTTCTTGTGAGGTTATTTCAGGGTGTCACATCAGCCAGTTGTATTGCCATTGTCACAGCCTCCACCTCCTGGGTATTGGAATGAACACTACTCGTGTGTCGTGCATTAAATTTTACAGATTTTTCTGTTTGGCTGGTTGCTTGGATTTTGAGACAGGATTTCACTTGGTAGTATAGGTAGTCTAGGGTCCTGGCTTTGAACTCACACGACTCCCCCTCTGTTGGCCTCAGGATTTCTGGGGTTACAGATGCGAGCCACTATGCCTGGCCAGTTTTAGTAAATGTTTGTGCTTCGGCTTCCTCATCCACAAAAGAGAAATTCGGTTATAACGCCTCTCTGGGTTGTTACTGGAGGATCCCATGGTTGGTACATGAAGCGTATACACCTCATTTTTTTCTCCCTCTCAGAGATGCTGAGCCAGGAGGGTGGCTGTCCTTGCTCAGCCTCATCAGCCTGGTTTGGCATTATCTTGTCTTTGCAACATTCTCATTCAATGGCTCAAAGCCAGTGACCATAGCTTTCACACTGAGTCATGTAGACAGTCATGAAATGCTTTACCCTTAAAAATTAAAATGTTATCAAAATAGCTTAGTAATTTAAGGGTATCACAGTATAAGTGAGCAGAAGCATCACAGAACTGTGGTGCGTAATTTTGGGCAATGAAACATCCTGTTGCCCTCCTAAAATAAATCCGTTATTCCCTTCATGGCCGCTGTGTGCGGAATAAAATGTGTGAGGTAGTCGTCTCTTCCATGGAATGTAGCAAGAGAGTGATAAGCGTGAACTAATCAATAGTCTCAGCCTGCCCTGCTCATGGCTAAGGACATGCTTTTCTGCTTTCTCTCTTCCCGGAATCCTTCCCTCAGAGGTTCCCAACAAGGGCTTTGTGACCTTCTTCTATCTCTCCATTTCTGCTCCGTCGTGTGACCTTCCTCTGCATATTATATTAGCGCATTCTCTTATTGATGCTACGGTTTTGTTTCTAATGTGGACACTACTCTTTCTTTTTTGTTTGTTTTTTGAGATAGGGTTTCTCTGTAACCTTGGAACCTGTCGTGGAACTCATTCTGTAGACCAGGCTGGTGTCGGACTCACAGAGCTCTGCCTGCCTCTGCTCTGCCTCACGAGTGCGGGGATTAAAGGCATGTGCCACCACTGCCCTGCTTCACATTCTTTTTTAAAAGGGGAAATTTTGCTTTTTCTTCATGTCTCCTCAAGTTTTCCTTTGACAGCATCACTTTTTATTAGATTTAGGTTACAAGCCAAAGAAATTATACCAGAACCAAGAGGCAAAACTATTATAGAGAAAATTAGGCTACTATATCCTCCTATCAAATCTTGATGTATTAAAAATTAAGCATACTATTTATTTTCTCTTCTGTGTTTTCTCCAGCTCAAGACACGGCTTATCAATCTAGAAATTTGGGAGTTCAAAGTGTCCCCCGCTGTTGTTAGTTTCTCTTCACACTGTCTCTTGTTCTCTAATCTGGATGACTTCAGGAAACAATTCATCATTTTCTAAGCTGGGAAGGATCAGACATTTACCTGTGTGAGGGAAAGGTTTGATGGAAGGGTGTCCTCTTTGCAGGGTTACCTAGTGTGAGGCAAAGAAGGACCCACTGTTTTATAACATTTGACACTATCCAGGTGATTCTTGCTAATGGAGGGGGAGGGGGGAGAGCATGAGAATGAATGTGATTTAGCTGGGCATGCTGGCACACCCCTGTAACCTCAGCACTCAGGAGCCCGAGGCAGGCAGATCTTGAGTTCAAGGCTAGCCTGAGATATATAGCTCTGTCTCATATATATGTATATATAATATTATACGTTAAAATCTAAAACTTGCAGAAGAAGAAAGGAAAACCTTGTTTTTGTTTGCCTGAATCATATTGTTCATCCCAGTCCCCGTTTTATAGTAAATACAGTCTGTGGTACGCAGTTACCAGAATTCAGACCGGAAAACCACTTGACAAATGATCCAATGACTGCAGCAAATAGATGATAACAAGAGTTGATGAAGAGGAGGGAGGGAAAGGATTCTGTCGTTTGAAAGACACTAAAGAGATGCATCGGTTAATTTAGAGGCATTTGACCCCATCGGAACGCAGAAACAAAGAGCCACAAGTAGAAATAGGGTTACTGAGGGACAGCAGACACCTTTCCCCATGATATTAAGCAATGTTTTTGCTGTGACACATTAAGCCGTCTGTGAGTGACCTCCTAACGATTACACTGGGAAAAATGAGGAGCCAGAAGTAGAAGATTATTCATTGATAATTGCTGAGCTCCTCCGGAATCAGAGACTCCCTAATAGAGTAATGTTAGACCTTCCCTAAGCTGCTCAGTGTGTGGAGATCTACCACGCAGGTAGCGCTTCCTTCGAGGTTGGGGTTGTGGTGGGCCACAGTCACAATCTTAGTCTCCCTGCTTTGTGCAGGTGTGTCATCCATGACCCCACAGCTCTGTTGTTAGAGCAGTGCTGTCAGAACCTGGCCGCCTGTCCTAATTTACCCGTTGCTGTTGTCAAATCCCATGACAGAGAGAGGGGCTGGGGACTGGGGTGGGGACAGGAAGCAGAGCCAGGTTGTCAACCCTCAAGAGTCTGTTCCCAGTGACTTCCTCCAACAGGGCTCTGCTTCTTAAACGTAGCTTTCCCAAACAGCGCCACCCACTGGAGGCAGAGTGTAAGGAGGCTCTTTTCCATTCCAGTCATCACTCTCTGGCAGAGCACTTTGTCTGTTCTGTGCCAGCCTGCAGGGCGCAGGCCTGGCTGTGATTTGGAAGACAGAAAAGAGAAAGCTTTCCCGTGAGCATGCTTTGCCTGCCAGCAGCGGCTCCTGGGACGGTCTGATGACAGGGAATCCGAGCCTTTTCTGATTAATAAACTCTGTGTTATCGCTTTTGTCAGAATTCCACCACAGTCTTACGCAGCCTTTAGGGAGTGAGAGTGGAGATTTGTGATGTGTGACGAGATCTACAGAGACGTCATGCTGTGCACAGACCCACTGCGTGATCCAGTGGTTCTTGGCTCAGAAGAACCAGTGTTTGCCACATCCGCTTTGGGCCACGTGTTGTATTTAATCCTTGTGGTGGCCATTGGCTCTTGGTTCCACTGTGAATTCACATGGAGGACGGGTAAATTTCCTTGACTTATGGAGCTGGTTGTTTCTAGAACTTATTTTTTTGGCTTCCTCTGTTTCCGAAGCCTTATTTTCCTGGATTGTCCATGTTACTCAATAGGTTTCAGGTTCAGAACTTATTTGGAGATGGTTGACACAATCTTCTGTTAGTTTTGTGTGCCCTCAAGCTCTGATTTCTACTGGTTTTTTGCAGGAAACATGGAGGATAGGCTCTTTCCTGTATTAACTGTGAGAGCGTGTGAGGAGGCAGAACCCGTACTGTGTGTTGGTATTATCCTTAACATTGTTATCATTAAAAAGAAAGCATAGTGATGTGTCCAGTGGATGGGACTGGAACTGTGCTGTGAAACATTAGAGTCTTCCCATTTCTGAGTTAAAAATCAGTGATGACTCCAGCGGATTTGTCTGTCTATGGGGAGCATTGCTGTGACATTGGTGACTCTAGGCGTATTGATTTAGACTCACACAAACATCTGCAGTGTTGATGTTTGTACTACAGTTGTTTTGGCCACATCATCATACTTAACTGTTTCCGCTCAGAAAATTGCTTAGGTGTACTGAGTCAGGAAGGGAAATCTGTAGCATGCAAATGACTAGCAAAGCGATTGTATTATTGCATTAGGCATTCATGATGTTTGTTAGTAATTTTGAAAATGTGCCAGCAGCTGACAATATAAAGTAAACTGCGAGCGGAGTCACTTTTATTATAGAATTAATTTCTTGGGATAAATATTTTTGCTTTTTTGCTGTTTTTGTTTGATGAGTTGCTTTTAAATATTGGAGTTATATAGACACTTAACATTTTTTTGCGGAGACCCACAATAAGGGTAGGTTAAAAAGATCACTTCCATTTCCGTTCATGGAACAGTATGGAGAAGGGAGTGTAGGCCGGCATGCAGCCCGGTCACTGGGCTGCACCATGCTCCCACTGAGAGACTGGGTGCTTTTTAAATGTGTGCAGTGTCTTTGCTAACTGTTCCCCATTGGTCTGTTGAGCAGGTCTGTCATCACCTCTAATAGAACAGAGGATTAGTGGTGGTCTGTGCTTTCCTGCAGTTGGGACCCGTGGCTGAGGTCCCTGAGGCTGCCATTCATTGTCTAGGGAAGTCAGGCCACAGTGAGTAACCTGTGACTGTTCTGTTAACTGCCCCTAACATCCGTCCCTGTTGATAGTGTCAGCTACTGGATATGTGCGTCAAAATGCCTCCAGATGATTTTAGCTCCCAACAGCTGAACTTTACCTGTTGAGGCTCTGACAGCATGGGACAAGCTAACAAGATATCCTCACTACACACACACACACACACACACACACACACACACACACCAACCATCTTAAAAAAACAGGAAATCCCAGCAGAAGGCACTGCAAAGTCAAGCTGGATAGAGGCACCTCCTGGGGTAACCTAGGCTTCTTATAGTTTGCACTCAGCTGTTGCCTGTGACCTAGGATGGCTCCATCTCTCACGTCTGCCTCCTGACCAGTAGGAAAGAGGAGGAGGGAAGGTTTGAAAAGGTGCCACACAACACTTCTACTTGCATTTCCCTTGCTAGAGTGTTGTCATTTGGCCAGACCTCACTCAAAGTGTGGCAGAAGTGCACCTTTTATTTTCATCCGTGTCCCATGAGAGCCAGCATTTCCATCCTAAGGACTGACATGAGTGAAGCCAGCTGTGCTGCAAAAAGTTAGTCTGTCTGTCTGTCTATCTATTATCTATCTTATCTATCTCTCTATCTCTCTATATCTCTCTATCATCTATTTGTCTGTCTATATACCCATATCTATCTATCTGTCTGTCTGTCTGTCTATATGTCTGTCTGTCTATCACCAACCTCTGGCACATTATATGTTGAACTTTAAGAAAAAAGAATAGCAGGAATTATATGTAGATTTAAGAAAGTAATTTCTGCATGTTAACATAAGCGCCACTTTCCTGATTATTACAAGCTCCTGGGCTTGTTTAAAAACAAACAATCAAACAACAACAAAACCACTTGCTGTTTCCTGGTGGTCCTAAGTTGGACTGGTGGAGGATCTGCTTTTCTAAAAGCATACGTATAATAGGTTGGGTCCCAGAAGCATCTTTATCCCTCACTTTAGACCTGACTGAGTTCATGGCATTGCTGCCTTCCTGGAAGAGCTGGGGTTTGTGGTAGTGTGTGATTTGTACCATATCTTGCCAGTTGTAGAACTTAGAGCTCTTGATGAAAGGCTACGGCCCTGTTCTTTGTGTACCACCAGCCTTTCTGCCCTGCACTGAAAGATTTAATTGATGAACTTAGAAATGAACAGGAATGTTTTCTTTGGTTTTTCTAGATGAGTCCCAACCTCTGACTGGCATAGAGAAAACGTAGTGAAATTGAGTCTTTTTTGTTTTTGACAGCAGAGTGTGATGCGAGTCAATGTCTTTATGGTTGTTCTATGTCTCTGGGCTGGAGATGCTTGGTTCCTGTTGGTTCCAGGATCTGGGAGAGGAACGTGGCTTCTGTGGTTGCGCCTTTCTGATTAAAGCTGAGGTGCTTCTGTCTCCTGTGGTCTTTGTCCCATTCTGCCTGTCAGTACCCTTGGGTGACTTTTACCTGACTTCAGCCTGGGTGCCTGGTACCCTGTGGGTCATGGATTCTCAAGACAGCACCCAGTGTACCTGGAGCAGGTAAAGTTTGGATATTAGGTTTTCCCTGTATGTGTGTTTGAATACTCAGTCCCCAGCTGGTGGCACTGTTTTGGAAGATAGTGGAACCTTTGAAACCAGGCCTAGTTGGAGAAAGTGGGATGCTGGGCTTGGCCTTCAAGTTTACAGTCCAGCCCTGTTTCCTGGTCCACCTATGGGAGAGTAAGGGCTACCTCCCCTTCCTGACTCCACAGAGGAGAACCACTCCTGCCAATCTGCCTTACCCTCATGATGGACTACCGCTGAGCCAAAATGAAGCCTTCTCTCGAGCTGCCTCTTGTCCAGTGCATGGTCACAGCAATAAGAACATTAGCCAATGCAGGTCTGTCCTATGCAGTCCTACCTTAGGTCTGACCGGAGGTTCCTTTGCACAGCAGCCCGATGACTGGCTCAGTGGCCTGTGCTCCTGAACTCATTTCCTGCTGTGACGACCCAGCTGGCAGATGCCTCAGCCAGACTCATAGGGAATTGTGTGTTTAGTCTGTGTCAGGCAGAAGCAGGTACCTGACCACTTTCCCTGGGTACCAAACAGGAGACAGAGTTAAATGCCCTTCGGTCATTTACTCGGTATCTGCCTCCTTTCAGGGCCAGTGCCCTTGACCGCATCTTCTTTCTCCAGATTGTTTACTTCATTCTGCAAGCACCATGATGCTTCTGTCAGAACAGGAAAGGATGTCTTCTTAGATAGACCTAGAGGAGAGGGCCCTCATTGGTAGCGGTAGTGAGGCATTTGGGATTTCTCCCACAGCAGAGCTGCTCAGTCTTGCTGAATAAATCTGTTTTTGAAATCATTAGTAATTACTGACATCTTCTGTGACATTTCTATAATTTCCTTTTCACGTGGATAAATAGTTATTGTAAAAGCAGAAGGCAATATGTGACTACTCTTCAGAATACCATTATGTGTACTTTAAGGTCAGCCAAAATATTTATCTTTTTGAGCTTTGTGCCTTTCTGCTGGTATCATTTAGCAAGGAAAGGATGGGTGATCCACAGACTCGTGTTCATGCTCATTGCCCACAAGGTGATGAATAAATTGCTCTCAATTACAAGTACCTCATTTTTCCTCATCTTTAAAGGTCAGAGGCACACAGGGTCGGAAAGCTGGGTGATTATGGGTTGTCATGTAGTGTGCGGATGCTAGCTCCCCTTTTCCTGTTATGCTCACTGCATTTGTATATAACACAACTGTTCCCTTTCCCTCCACCCTACAGCTCCTCCCAGGCGCCCATCAGGCTGTCCTGCAGTCAGGCTTACCTTCTCCTAGTTCTCTTACACATGCCTTCCAAAGATCCCCACCTGGCATCTGCCTTGTGTTTTATTTTCTCTGTTAGGTGTGAAAGGCCACGGGGTGGGCCTGTAGTGCTTTTATATGCTTAGTGCCTTTATATAGCCCTGGGACATGTTTAAGAATAGGAAAGAATAGGCATTGCGTGATACTACTGTCACCTAATAAAATGGAAAGGATAAGTTTTTTTCAACTGGCTTTCCTTTAGTCTTATTTTCTATCTTGTTTTTTTCTGGTTCTGGAAAGTATTTTTTTCCTCTAAGTAACTTGCAAGTAGCTGAAATTATTCAAAATTTATGAAATAACGTAAGTTTTAATTTAAATACTTTTTCTATAGCTAGTGTTAGACATAATCTCTACATTTAGGATATTTATCTTAGAACTATGAAATCGTTTCTGTGATCACACTCAAATTTTCATGGCTCAGTGAATGTGTTTGAATTAACACCTAGCAATTGTTTCTTTTTATGTGGGTGGTCATAGATTTTGGACCTTTGAGGACTGTATCTTTTGGTACTGTAATTAAGACAGCTTGGATTTCATATATATAGTCATATATACATACATACATGTATATATATACATATATGCATATACACACATACATACATATACATATGTACACCTAGATAGAGAGAAAGAGATAGAGTGAGAGAGAGAGACAGAGAGAGAGAGAGAGAGAGAGAGAGAGAGAGAGAGAGAGAGCCAGTGTGGTTGAAAGCGGTTAAAATGGACATAGTCCATATTCAGATCAATTGGCCGCGGTAGGTGATACCAAAAGCAAGTTAGGGAGGATTTTAGAAGAGTCAGTTTTATGGACCCCATCTACAGAAATAAGATTGTGCAGGAAATTGTACTGAGTTGGATAGAAACCCCTCATCAATGTGAGGTCAGTATGCTTTTGTCTATACTTTTTAAAAGGTCAGTATTTACAGATAGGTTGCACGTTTCTTGCATCGGACAGCTTTATAGTTTCTTTTTCATTCCTGGTGCTAAGGCAGCTGAAAGTGTCCTTTCCAGCGGAATTAACTGTTTCCTTAGGAGTGGTTTCAGGTGAGTTAGAGCATGGCTCATAAGATCAGAGTGCTGGGTAATCAGGTGTGATGTTGGTTGCAGCTGTTGATGAGCTCTTCAAACAGGCTGCTCCAACACTGAGCTGGGTAACGGACGTTAGTTTTCTCCATTAGTGGGAGCTGTCACCAAGTATCTGGTTTACGGATGTGTGCATACCTGGTACCTGTGCTGTTCATGCTTTCTTGTTTTTATAAGTGTTACTGTCAGAGGAATTTGGTAAACTTAATGCAAAATGAGACACTGGAAGTCCCACTGATCTATCTTCATGTGATCAGTAGAGTACTTTGAGTTAGCTGAAGTCCTCATAGATGCTTCTGCCCTTGGCCTTGCCTAGATTAGACATGTGCCTCCAAGTCCATCAGATTGCATTAGGAGAAAATATCACTGTAGGTAGGCCAAGCACTCTCTTAAGCTCACAGCATTCATTATTTCAAGTCCCCCATACACATGCCACATAGCCATATAAATTATGGCTTCTAGAACTCTCTCCTATTGGACTGAACAAGATGTGTGATTTATTCTCCACATAGCCAGTGCTTAGCACTTAGCTTAGTTATTTCTCAGCACATGGTTGTTGAATCAGTGGAATGCTGCCTTCCTAAAAAGATGGGCTTGTTCCAAAGAAAAAATGAGAGGGGTTGGAGAGACGGCACCATCAGTAATATGAAAATTAAAAAAGAAAAAACCTGGCCAAGGTGTGTGAAAACTCCAGTCCTCGGGGCCAGAGACAGGAAGATGCTTTGAGCTTGTTGGTTGGCTGTTCTAGCAGGAACTGATGAGTTCCTGGTTCAGAAAAATAAGGTGGGAAGCGACCAGAGAAAAATAACTAATGTTGACTATCACATGATCTCACACACATGTGCAGACACACATACCCACAGCACACAGACATCTAAACGCATGCATCCATAAAACTGGTTCATCCTGATGAGTGTGTATATATAAATCTAACTTCCCATAGGGTTTGCAGCCTGAGCCATTATTAACTTACAGAGGTTTTTATTATATGAAAATAGACCGAGATCATATGGTTTTGAAGATTTGCTGTAAGTTTTTCAATCATGAGATGTCAGACATTGCCTGGATTTTAAAATTGTATAATTTCGTATTCCACCACACTTCTTTCTCTTTTCTCTGGGAGAGATTTATAGCAAATCGGATCCTCAAGTCCCACCCTCCACCTGCGGGGAACTTTCAAGCACTGCATTGTTAAAAAAAATATTGTACAAAATTCATTTCAGTAAAGATTGTTGAACGCCTATTTTATCTAGGGCTAATGGGCCACTTGGGGGTGCCCTGTCTCAGAAGGAGCCCAGCCATGTGCCTCTCAGGACACATACCTTAGCACATTTTGGGGGCTCTAGCTGGCTTAGAATAGAACTCATGGCTTATGCCTACTAAGTGTTGACTCCTCATTGCCTGGAACCCCAGATTTTTCAGGGTAACACCAGTAGGAGCCAGGAAGTAAAGGATATGTTAAAATAATATTTGTATGGCTGAGAACGTTGGGAAGCAACAAAACAAAACCAATTCTTATGTAAATTCACTCCTTTCCATTGTGAAGCATTGTGAATAGCAAACACATGGGCATTTGAAATGGGAAATTCCCATGGTGGCTCTATCTTGCTTCAGCACTAGCTTGGGGTGCCTGTTTTTGCACACACTGAGCCATTAGTGAAACTTCCTGAAACGAAGATTTCTTATTCACATCAGCAGTCTGTCTTCTTTGCTTTCTGAGCAGTCATTTGTATTAAATAACTTATCTAGTCATCAGTGATCGTTAGGGACTAGATGGTGATAGTTTGTTCTCACAAAGATGAACAGGGTGGTGATGGAATTTTAGTTGAGACACTCATCTAACAGAGCTGCCTACGGTGCTCTGAAATGCCTGAAAAGACGTCTAAGCAGAGCATCTGCTTCTTTGAACTTTGCCTCCAGTGTTCAAGGAAGCAAGCAGATAGGGTGAGCGTTCTGGAGAGCAGTGGTTCTCAGCCTTCCTAATGCTGCAACCCTTTAATGATCTTCCTCATGCTGTGGTGACCCCCGCAACAGTAAAGTTATTTCTGTTAGTACTTCATGCCTGCAATTTTGCTACTGTTATGAATTGTAATGTAAACATCTGATACATAGAATATCTGATATGCAGCCCCTGCGAAAGGATTGTTTAACCCCTAACAGGGTTGTGACCCACTGCTCTAGACCATTAGCTGTGTAGACAGTTGACCTCGGCTCAGACTCTCCAGGGGGCCAATGTAGAAGGAAGTCCTCTGCCTGATCAGAGCTCTGTTTTCATCTTTTTACCTCTCATTCTATGGGTCAGCTCTGCTTGGGAGGACGAGACTCCGGATGGACAGATGAAGCCTTTTTTCCCAAAAGGAAGTGAACCCCAGGGAGAGGTCCCTGGCACCTGGCATCCGTCTAACTAGTCTGTGCATCTTTGCATTTTCCCTGTCCGTGCTCACGATTGAATGCAGCAGGCAGGCAATGATGGGCCAGAGCTCTTCTGGAATAGGGTTGCGTGAGCCGGGATGTGGCACAGGGGCATGCCTGGGGTTCTGCAAGTAGGCAGTTGTCTGTGCCAGCCACAAACTGCATTTAACTGAGAAATGTTGGGTGGGAGGCTATCGTTAGGGAGCAGGCTCGGGCCTGTCACTTTTTCCAGTGGTTCAGAGGGTTGCCACCCCTGTACCCTTGCTGCTGACTCACTGTGTGGCTGGCTTTGTTTTTATTGGAGTGAAAAGTGCTGTTCCTGTGACTCATGGCTGTAACCTCCATTGCCTTGATGACTCTGTCACAGCCCAGTGACAAGAGGCCACAACAGTTTGAAAGGACTTATTAGGAATTCTATGTTGGCATGCTTTATGGAAAATGAAAATTTGCTAGGTGAGCCGTAGGCCACTAGCTGAGGTATATTAGGACTTACTCTTCTGGCTCTTTTGACAAATTCCCGACACCAGTTAGTACCAGGAGAGACAAAAGTATTCTTAGGGAAATCGGGACCTTACAGCCATGCCGAGCTTCCGCTGCATTGAAGCCAAAAGCCTTCAGATCCTGATGAGTCACACTGATAGACACACACACACACACACACACACACACACACACACACACACACACACACACACACACACCCCGCCACACATACACACACCCTCCACACCCTCCAGAACTGAGTGAGTGGAGAATTGCTCAGCATCACTTCCTGATTTACGCATTAGCTTGCTGAAAGATCGATTCCTCTCCAGGCAGAAGGTTTTGTGTTTTGTTTTTTTCCCCCTTCTTCTCTAGAATTGGTGTGGTGCAGAATGGAACCATGTCCATCCCGGTTTCTCCACGTTACATGCCTGTGTGTCCCATTGTTCCTGTACAGTAGGAATGGCAGTGGAGACCCTTGCAAGCCCTCAGCTCTGCTGTGTCCTCACCCACAGAAACCTCGGGCCAGATTAAATTTAAGTCTTGTTTTTTTTTTTTTTTTTTTTTTAAATTGGTAAAATGAAGATTGATAGGTGTGGTAGCAGGGTTATTGGGGGACAGTGTTCGATTCTGCAGTGCATGGCACTCTGGTGACTGGAGCCGGGTAGGCGAATGCTGTGCCACTGAGGTGTACCGGGGTCCTGGTGCTCTGGTTGTGTATGAGTTCCTGGGTTTTACCCTGCAATCTCATGTCACTTGAATTTTAGAGCAAGCTGTTTCAGTATAACACAGATAAAGAGTTGTAAACATGCTCTGTCCTTAGCATGGACTGGGATGGCAGAGTTCTTGTGTGACGGTTAAATAGAGCAGCGTAACAATAATTCGAAGTCTCTTTGTGGCCGTGTGTTTGTAGTCTGCTCCAGTAGGAGAAGGCAGATTAAAAAGCAGATTCCTGAAGTTTTGTGTTAAATTCTTGGTTGATCATAAGAACGGGTATTGACCAGTAAATTCCTTTCCAGAGCAGAGCCTGATACCTCTGCTCCGGCGTCCAATACTAAGGATCCAGAACTGCACTGACAGGAAGGCATGCGTTCTGAGCATCTGAGGGCAAACACAAAAGCATTTGTAGAGAGAGATTTGTGCTTCTGTTCAACATCCCAGCTTACACAGCACATTCTACATCCCTGGAGTCCTCGCAAAGGCCTGGGAAACCAGCCTGTGTTTGGTGTGTGGTAACTAAACTTCGGACAAGGAGAACAGGCAAGCAGAGTAACCTGTGTGTGTTTCCAGAGGCCCTCCCTCTGTGACTTTGTTTCCCTGCTGGTCAGCCAGTCTCTGAGGATCTTATCAGTCCCTGATCTCCTTCCTCCCAGTCCTCTCGTGGGACATCAGCATAGACACAAGCCCAGCATACCTGTTGTGCCATTCCGCCTCTAAACCTGAACAGGGCACTGTGGCCTGCCCGGTCTTGGTCTTTTTCCTGTGACTTCTGTGCAATCTACTGGACTGTTCAATGTATAAGTGAGTAAAGGAGCTTGACACCTTTCCTCGCAGTTATTACCGGTGATGATGTGCAAATGTCTTCCTTAGGAAAGATTCACTGAATCCAGAGACCCTCGGAATGAAACATGAGTGGAACATGCCAGCGCCCCCTTCTTACACCTTGCACATACGTCTGTTGAAATCCGTTGTCATTCTGTCTTGGAGGTCTTTTTTCATGCCAGTATTGTGGATTTTTAAAACTGAAGTTTCGCTGCACGCATGAACTATAACTCATTTATCTAGTCTCCTATTCACCATCATTTAGCTGTTTCAAATATTTGGACCACAGTAAACATCCCTGTGAGCTAATCACACGCTATACACAAGTAGTTCGTTACCAGTTCCTACAAGTAGAATTATTGATTCTAAAAGTATATTCTTTTAAATATGTGGTGCAAACTACCAAATTATCCTGCTGAATGCTATAATCTATCTACATTAGCGTAGGTAAGAACTACCCATTTCTCTGGATTTGCTGTTATTATTCTTATAATTTATGTTGGCATAAAGTTTGCTTATTTGTCTGTCTGTCTGTCTATTTATTTTGGCCTGATGTGATGGCACACACCTGTAACCCAAGCAGTTCAGAGGAGGAGACAGGAGGGTCAGTAGTTCAAGGCCAGCCTGGGCTACTCAAGACCCTGCATTTCAAAGAAAACAAAACTGAAAGAAAGAAAACATATTCATTATTGAGTAGGAGGGTGGTTGAATATAACCCCTTATCTTTATCAGTCATTTGCATCCCTTCTCTGAACTTTGACCACATGCCTTTGTTTGGGGGGAGAGGACCTGTATATACACATGCCATTTGTCCAGGAAGATGGCCTCTTTTCCTTTTGGGAAAGGAAAGGAACAAGCAGAAAGTGCTAAGTCTAGGCAGGTACTTTGAACTCTCAGCAGCATCTGGCATCATTTACCATGTAGTCTGATTAGGGTAGAGTTAGACGGTGTCCATGGATGTTCAGAACATTCTAGCAGGAGTAGTCTAGCAATATTGGGGTATCTTTTCATGACCAAATTTGCTGGTCCCTATTGTTGAAAATAAGTATGCGTGATCAGTTTTTATTTATTTTGGAGTTACTGTTCGTATAGCTTCTGTTTGGGAAAATCTGATGTTTCAGTAAGCATGGAGGTGCTGGTGATCCTTTGCGTGTTCAGAATAAGGGTTCTCACTTCTTGGCATGTTTCATTCAGGGTTAGAAATGAAGTTCTGAGAAACTGGAAATTGCAATTCTGAATTGTAAGGTTTGGGCTTCTGTTGTTTGACAAAGAAAAACGTACACTTTAGAATCAAACTTAAAATCTCTCTCAGGAAATATGAAATATGCCTGCACAAATATTTGATGGTGATATTTCTCCGTGAAGAACATGTCTCACCTGTAAAGGTGAGATTCCCACTCATGTGTGTGACTAGGGGGAGCTGTGTCAGCTGGGTGCTGGGGGCCCTGCCTGCCGCGGGAGAAGGCAGTACTCCGTTGTCTCTGCTGTAAAACCCTCTTGGTTCCCTCACTGTCCCCTCTCAGACATTAAAGAGAGGCGGGAGGCAGGGTAGGGGTGGGGGTGGATTGAGGGCCCTGCCTTTTAAAAGACAGCTGATTGCCCCCTTCGTGAAACAGACGATGTAGCTTCTTTTCACCAGCAGTTAGTTGCACAGTACTCTGGCTCGCTAATGTTTGTTTAAAAGGGGGTGTTGACTGGTTTCCGTGGCAAGTAGGAGTGTCTAGTCAGCGCTTGCCTTTCTGCGGAGAAAGTGAGCAGCGCTGACAGGTCAGGCTTGGCAGGGAGCGTCCAGGACCCTTCTGCACCGGTCCCCGCAGAATGATGGGGCAGCTTGTGAAAAGTGATCAGGGCTGGAGTGTGCAGCTGGCGCGACGGATGTGCTGTATGGGTCAGTACAGCCCCAGAAAGCCTCTTGCAGAGTTGGGAACCTGGAAAGGAAAGTTGTGCTGCCAGTTTCGGCTTGCTGGGCAGAACTGCTGACTGTGGAGTGAGTGCCTTGAGGAATCTGGGTAGAGTCTGGACCACCTTTCTGCTTGCCTGGGAGAACTCTGGGATAAGTCTTTATGTAGCACTGACGTTTGCTGTGTGTGGCACTAAGTATATTTAACGTGGAATGCTCTTTCCTGGGAAGTGTAAACAGTACGAGTCATAGTAGCTCCTCTTCTTGTGATTTTTCTCTTCTTACATTCTGTGACTTGTATTGGTGTTTTTGTGTATTTTAAGCTACTTTGTATCTCATAAGGTGAGCATAAGTGTGTGCTTTCACTTAAAACTCATTGTGGGTAAGATGATTTTTAACTAGAGTAATGGCTATAAAACTTAATTCAAGAACTGACTGGGCAGTTCTTAAAAACCAACAGATCTGGATAATGCACAGGAATGATGGCCGTCCTCTTTTTGTTGTTATGGCAACGGTGCCCTAAATACAAGTCTCAGTGTTAAGCATCCCTGTCTGAAAGGAGGAAAAATCACCATGAGACTTGTAATTGGAAAATTAGATGGTGTAATCGGGCATACTCCCTTTTGAAATGATTCCCTTTGGAAATAATGCATAAGGTGGTAAAATTGCCCGGTCTTCCGAGGCTTAAGTTCTTCGCCGACTGCAGGGTAGTTACTGTCTTGTAGAAACGTGAGGGTCTTGGAATTGTTGTCATGGTCCTGTTGCATGGATTTTCTAGGTGAGGGTCTCCTTGGTACTGCAATGCACCAGTCTGGGTTTACCATGAGTTGAGAGAAGGTTTGGGTTGTTACCCTTCGAAGACAGCAGCAGAGTTTATTCATGCCTTACTCATCAGGAGGTGGCCTGTGGTCTTGGGCTTTCATCGTGAGTCATAGCTCCCAGGGTTTTAGCATCCATCATCTCGGGCATCAGTGGTGGTCCGGAGCCTCTCCCTCAACCACGCAGCACTTGGGGTGGTCGGCACCTGGAGACAGTTATGATCTCTAAGGAAAGTACTTCGTTAAATTACCTTTCCTGGAGGACCATTTGTGTTAGAAGTCAAAGGACCTGGGTTCTTCCTTTTCATGCTTCTTAACCTATGTGCTTGGTATCCGCTTAATTTAGAAAACAAAACATCCCATTTTGGTCACCATTCCATGCCCAAGGGAAGACTTTCACATGAAACAACATAATACATTGAATTTAATGATATTGTAGGAGCTTGTGTCATCACGTGAGGATTAAGTAAAGCAATACAACTTAGAGGAGAGTTACAGGAACTTCTTAACTTTTCATTTTGTAACTTAATATGGATGATGCTACCTTTTCTTGAATCTTGAACTTTCTTTTTGCAGTGTTCAAGTTTAAAGCTAGGGCCTTGCTTTAAACTTCCCAGAGACACATTCCCAGCCCTGGATTTTTGTTTTTAAATGTTTACTTATTTATTATATAGACAGTGTTCTGCCTGTGTGTCCCTGAATGCCAGAAGAGGCCACCAGCTCTCATTACAGATGGCTGTGAGCCACCATGTCATTGCTGAAAATTGAACCCAGGACCTCTGGAAGAGGAGCCGGTGCTCTTAATCTCTGGGCCATTTCTCTAGCCCCCCCCCACCCAGTTTTCTTGAGAACTTGCTATTAGGCTCCCAGGTTGCTAGTTGGACGGGACGATTTAAACATTACAGAAGCAGGTTTCATGTCCACTGTTTTCTTGGTGTTGGAGACTTAGAGAGCACAGCGGATCCTGTGATGTGAGAGCTGCCCTTCCATGTAGGGTCTTCATAGTTTGTCAGTGGTCCTGGTCCATCATTCGCTTTGCTCTGCAGGACCCCCTCCCCCAAGATCATCCTCTGTGCTGGGGTGAGTCCCTGGCTTCCATTTGAAAGGTAATAGCACCTTGGGGCAGTGTATGACGTTTCCTGTGCACGGGTCATACCAACCTTCTTTTCTTTTTTCTTTTCCAGATGAGCGGGACAAAGTTCAAAAGAAAACATTTACAAAATGGATAAATCAGCACCTCATGAAGGTGAGTTACTCGCTCATAGCCTGGAGCTGTTTTGCACACTTAAATGCACTGGCAAAGCTGTGGATTTCACATACTGCTAATGTATGTCAATGGCACGTGCTTTTGAGGCACGCGTGTTATCTGGTGCGTGACTTGTGGGTAATGATTGTGGAGGTGGGAAGGTAAGTAACCCTGACCACAGTGTATTTTGTGACATTTGTAAAACCTCTTACTATTAGATGCAAAATAACATTAACAGTTCAAGGAGTCCTTAATGCTCATTTGCTTGGATTGGGAAAGCCACATTCTGGAACAGATTGTTTCTCTTTCAAGACTCTGATTCTGGACTCAGATTTATTTAGACAGTAGGGGGTCAGGTGAGAATTAAAATGGATTGTGAAAAGAAGTTGGGAATAGTTTTATTTTTGCTCAGGGATTGTATCTGTATTGCTCTGAGAAGTATCTGTGGCTCTTAGATTAATATTATTTGTGAGCTATGTGTCACCTTGAGAATTTGATAGACACTCCAGAAAAGTACACAGAATTTTCCTCATTATTTACAGAGTTGTTGAATTCCACCGATGCCCATGCGCTTTTACAATTAACTGTTGGCCACTTTCTCCTCCTACTTTTGTAAGGATTCTAGAATTTCAAAGGGAACCCTTCCGGCTGGGAAGAGTTTTTCCATTTAAACTATTGTACAGTGTAACAGAGCCTGCAAAATGTCAAAGTGATTCTAGCCAGGTGTGGTGGTGCTCACCTTTGATACCAGCACTCATGAGGCAGGGGCAGGGGCAGGGGCAGGGGCAGGAGATTTCTATAATTTCCATGGCTCCTTTGTGTATGTTGTGAGTTCCTGGCCAGCTAGGGCTACATAGTGAAACTGTTTCAAAAACAATTTCACTGACATACTGAATCATAGTAGAGAGAGTTACCAGTCACTCTCTCCCCTCCCATTGCCCAGTCTGTGTCCGATGATTGCTTTCAGAGAGAGCATGGCACTCACTCTCTAGTTGAGAGCCATTTTGGTAAGAAGCCTGTTGTGTTAAGAAGAAGATGAGACCTGTCCTCCCTTATGATGCCTTTATGAGGAAATGCATCATGGGTTGATGAAAGAAGCCAGCAGTTTTATCTGCCATCTTCCAAGTTTTTGGATATTCAGATGGGAGTGCAGTCAGGTGTAGGGTGTGGGACTTTGGAGCTTAATCTCCAAGAGGGATTCTGCCTTAGTTACTTCTTTATTGCTATGATAAGACACTATGACCAAGGCAACCTGTCAAAGAAAGCATTTCATTTGGAGCCTAGGGTTTCAGAGGGTTAGAGTCCATGACCATCGCAGCAGGGAACATTGGGGCAGGCAGGCAGGCAGGGGTGATGCTGGGGCAGTAGCTTAGAGCTTACATCTAGAAAGAGAGAGAGAGAGAGACAGAGAGACAGAGAGAGACAGAGACAGAGAGAGAGACAGACAGACAATACTGGGTGTCTTTTGAAACCTCAAAGCCTGCCCCTAATGACACACCTCCTCCACCAAGGCCACACTCTCCACACTCTCCTAATCCTTCCCAGATAGTCTCACCAAGCGGGAACCAGGCATTCAGTCAATCATGTGAGCCTACGGGTGCCATTCTCATCCAAGCTTCCGGTTTCCCATCTCAGAGCTGTTGCTGTGGAAGCAACTCTTTGATGAAGGGGTACCCCTTGTGACTCCCGCTGACCTAACAGCTTCCGTAGGTGTGGTGATTTGGGGATGGACAAGTGAGTAGGGCATAGAAGGTTTGCCCAAATCTTCTGGAACACAGATAGCTATGGGAGGTGTTCCGTGTTTGTAACCAAGTCACTTCAATGCCATAGAGAAGCACAAACAAAGGCAGCTATCAAGGGGACCACACAGCCTCGCCCCAGACAGGTCATTTTTGCAAGCTCATGTGTGCCAGGCCTGTTGCACTGAGCTCTACTCATCATGCAGATGAATACTTATCGTAAGTGAGATGATTACATGTAAGAACATTTTACTAAAAGTATCCAAATATTAGTTAAGTACTTTGTGGACTCATTCCTAAGCTCCATCATGTGTGGGGCTCGCATATGCATTCTATGTGTAATCATTGCATACATTCTATCAGTCACTCCTGCAGACATCCCTCTGACATGGTTAGTCTACTGATCTCACATACAAGACCGACCTTTAGGGTCTGATAGATCACCAGGATTCAGATACCTGGAATATCTCCTAGAATATTTAACTCCCTGACTTCCTTATATATAAAATGAACATCTCAAAGATTTAAGGCTTACTTATGCGATATATGTATGTATGTGTGTGTGTGTGTGTGTGTGTGTGTGTGTGTGTGTGTGTGTGTGTATGTATTGGCAAAATAAGTATTTTACTACAATAGTCAGTAAGTTGATGCCCATGTAGCTGCAAGCAGGCTGGGATTTTTTTTTTGTGGCGTCAGTTAGATATCAGGATTTTACATTAACTCTTGGTTGGGGTGTAGTTCAATGGTTGAGTGGCTTGTTGAGCACATACAAGACCTTGAGCTCAATCTCAAGCACACAAACAAAACAAAATTAAATTAAAATGGTCTCCCATTTAATGTAGAGTCACACAAGGGAGGTGGGAGGCTGGAATGTGGCCTTGGCTGCCTCCCATCACCAACTACTTACGTTCTTGGGCAATGGTTTTAGAGCAGCTCCTGCTGGGCTGTGCTTGGCATCCTGAGAACTGTGAACTGGGGCTGTGGATGTCACACTCCAGCCATAAGAAGAGCTTCCCCCCCCCCTTCTCCACACACACACTTTCGTTTGTGTCTGGAAGTCACATCATTGTGCTGAAGTGAAGAAAAATGAATAACCACAAACATTCTGGCCCATTAAGTAGAGACGGTTTGCCTCAGCCACTTCATCTGTGTTCACTAAGGTCTGATGAGTGGAATGCTGTACTGGGTGGTGAGTGTTGTTTTAGGTAGCTGGGATCATCGCTCAGTTGGTAGGAACTATAAGTAATGCATTTTAGTTAGAACAATGTTAATATTGGGAAAATAGTCCTCTGTTGATTTTCTTCTCTCTTCCCTGGACTTGTTGGATGTACTCAGGGTGAGGCTGGAGTGAGGGAGTGGCTGGGGGGGGGGGCTGTATCTTTGTTGGTTTCTTCAGTCCCTTTAAATTAATGAAAAGTACAATATTTGGAGAGATTTTATAAAAGTCAAATCATGTTATTTAAGTGTTAAGGAAAAAGGTAGCATTAAAGGTGAGACGATAGAGATTATTATCTGTCGTGGTCAGTCCTCAGAAGCTTGTGATGCTGTGAGAGTAGTTATCTTGGACCTCTCTACTCGATGCTCGTTACTTTACATTCATATATGAGACTTTTTTTTCCCTCAAGATGTTTGATGAGGATTTTAAATCTTTTCTGAAGAAAGTAATTGTCTTAGTCTACTCCTGTGACCAAGGCAACTCGTAACAAGAAAGCATTTACTTAGGGGTTTGCTTACGTTTTCAAAAGCAGAGTCTACTCTTATGGCAGAGAGCATGGCGGTAGGCAGCCATGGTGCTGGAGAAGTGATTGAGAGCTACATCCTGATCCACAGACAGACAGACAGACAGACAGTCTGACTGGGTCTGGCATGGGATTTTGTCCTACTCCTTGGCGACTAAGCATTCAAATATATGAGCCTACAGGGTCCACTCTTACTCAGACCGCCATAGTAATTTTTCTTAGGTTTATTTTTTTATATTTAAGCAAACCTAAACTGATTCTTGTTTAAAGTAGCCAGGCAGATGGGGTGAGGTGTACTAGCTGGGGAGCAGTCTCTTTGTTCCCGGAGTTTCTCCCGAATACGCTTGAATTTTAGAGTCCCCATGCCTCTGTGTGAATGATGGTACCTGAAGCACACTGACTGTCGGCAAGAGTGTGTCCTTCTAATTCATCATCCTCTCAAATACTTAAAGGCACGGAATCTGGTCAGCACATTCCTTTCTGCTGTCGTTGTTTACCCTGGGAATCATGCGGTGGGAGCGTTTATCCGTGTTTTAGCATATTTTAAACTTCAGCGTTGTAGCATGAGTAAAATGGTTGTTCCTGAAGATACCTGGAGGATTGTTTTCAAATGCAACCTGGCTGGCTGGCATTCTTTTAAGAATATTCCTTTACAGCATTTGTTTGTGACCATCCCGTTTAGGGTACTCTGTGTTTTTATAAACTGGAAGTCGTATGTAAATAACTACCTGGTCTCATGTATGTCCACCTGCTGTGTTGCTGTCTAGTATCTCACAGGACCATAATCTGAGAAACAGCACCAGAGATCCGAGCCCCCTGCAGTTCAGCTCAGCTTATGGTGGGCCTATGGGGAGACGCCCTTTGTTCCCAAGGCACTGTTACTCTACCAGGCATCTCATCGCTCACTCCCTTTGCATGCAGGCCTGACCCCAGAACCAGAACCTGAGCCAGGAGAGAGCAGATGTTGGGGGCTGGTTTAAGGGGCAGCAGTTTCTCCCAAGTCTCAAATCCTCAGTGCTCCGTGTGCTTTCTCTGGGGCCCATCGTACTGCCAGTTACTTAGGAACCGTGTTTTTCCGCATCTATCAGTTAAACTCTGTTTATTCTGCAGTATTGTTCAAATGGTTCATGTTGTAATGGCCCTTTTCTAAATGTTAATCTACTGATAACTAATTTATTGGTATATTTGGAGAAGAGCACCTGGATTCCAGTGTTGGACTGCACTCTGTTAGTTAGTGTGTCCTGGGCTGCTACACGGAGGCAGAGGAGTGGCTGTACTTTTTTTGCCTCCCATCTGTCATGCCTCTGGAAAGCAGAATTCATTCACGCAGGAATGTTCTCTGCCACAGAAAAGTCAGTGACCTTGTGGTCCCACCTTAGCAATCGGTCTACTATTTGTTTTTTGATTAGTGGCTGGAAGGACATCTAAACCCCCAAGCCGAGAGAGAAAGAGAGAGAGAGAGAGAGAGAGAGAGAGAGAGAGAGAGAGAGAGAGAGAGAGAGAGAGAGAGAGAGAGACTGTGTGATCATGTTCATGAACATTTCAGTTAGGACGGGGGTGCTTTTGAATTCCTGGCTTTATAAAGGGCCAGTGAGGATAGAGCAACTGCAGTATTTTGATTCTTAAAATCCACTTACGAGATTATCTTCAACACTTCCTGTTTCCAAATGTCAGGTGCCCCAGACTCACCGGATAGGTTGTTAAGATAGATGTGGCCTCCAGCAGCTTCTGAGTCACAGTCCTGGGATTCTAGCGAGTTGCTGAATATCCCATTTCTAGCCAATTGCCGAAGCGGCCGAGCTGGGACCATGCTTTTCGAACCTGCCATGGATAGATGGACCAGTGTGCAAATGACCATATGAGCGTGTGACATCCATGGGAGTATGTGGATGTACATGCTTGTTCATGTTTGCAAGGGCCAGAGAGCAATGTTGAGTGTCTTACCCTTTTGCTTTCCATCACACTATCCCATCAAGAGATACTGAGCAGCTGCACACACAGACACATTTGGCATATCCAATAAGTAGTTTGATTTAGAAAATACAGCTTTTAGAAACAATAGCTATATCTTTTCGGCTCCCAGCAGTGTAGGTATACAGTTGCCCGTGTGCTGCTTTACCACAATTATCAATATTAGTCACAGTTTGTCTAACGTTGGTTGAGGCCACATGCTAGGGTCAGTTATTTTCCTGTCTTACTGCATTTCATTCTCACGGCAGTCATTGAGGGCACACCGTGGTTACTCTTACCCGAGTTCACAGATGGTGAGCTGATACACAGAGAGGATCCCAAAACTCCCCGAGGTTGAACAGCTAGCAATCCATAGATGTCCAAAGGGCCGGAGAGTAAGTGGAAGTTGTGTCCCTGGTCTTTCGTTCTCTCTATCATGCTGAATACTTTAGGATAGATTTGGAGCTGAGTGATCAAAGCTACAGAGAGAAAGATGAATGGCATTTGGACAACCTGTTTGCCCTTGCAAACAGGGCTTGCTATTTAAGTTGTTTTTGTCATGGAAGCTATATTTAAGTGAGGAATTGTTGAGTGTTCTTTGGAGAAATGTTAGGAACGCAAAGCATAAAATTTAGAAGCAAGTCTTATAAATCGGGTTTTTATGAGTGCAATGAAAGGTAACGCTTTTATGATTGTAGGAGGCACGAGGCAAGCATGAAGACAGGTAAAAAGAGATGGGAATCCAAAGCTCACAGTATGTTTGCATACTGATAATGTTGACGGTGAGCAGTATGTGAAAACACGTAACACCCCCCTCTGGCCTTTACATGCTTGTGAACAAGTACACACACATCTATGTTCCACACTCTTACAACACTGTGTACATATAGATTCATGGATACATGCATACGCGAAGCACACTGGTACAATCTTTACCCACGATGAACTTTTTGACCTTATTTTGTTAGCTATTGACCACTGCGTTTTGAGCATGTGTATGAATGTTCAGCATGCATATATATACATATATATATACATACATATATATACACACATACATACATGCATACACACACATGTGCCACTTGTATGCAGTGCCATAAAATGCCTGAAGAGGGCATCACATCTCCTGGACAGTAGGTCCAAATGGGTGGTTGTGAGCATCTGTTGGGTTCTGGGAGCTGAACCTGGGTATGCTTAGCCACTCAACCATCTTTAGCTCCAGTGTTTATTCTCTTAAACATTAATTTGATCCATCAGAAGAGAAGTTATATATGCCCTGGCTGTTTACCTCGACACACTTGAAAATGTGTGGGAGCATATGTTTGTAATCAACTATGTAAATCTACACTGGTGTCATATTTAGTGATGCATTCTGTTGGTTGATCCACATTTTCTCATAGGACAGGATTCAGTCCGGCATTGCTACTATGCTTAATTACTTCCCTTTGACACGGTTTAATCAGAAACAGTTTAGTAGCCTCTGTGTAGACATCAAACATTTCTGAAGTGTAGAATGCAGGCTTTCGGTAAGGGCCTCCTAGGACAAAGAGAAGACTTAATCAGTATCTGTGTATGCACGCTCAGTCTTAGTTCCTATGGCCCCAGTGTCACAGACCTAAGCCCTGTGAGGGGAACAATGTGGGCTAAAAGTGTCTGTCAGGGTACGTACGCCCTGCTGTGCAAAAGTTCAGCCTCTGGATGTGAATCCACTGGGTCTGTGCAGATAAAAGCTGTCTGCCGATAGAAAACCTCTGGGCTCTCTGTCTCTGCTCTGAATCCTGTTATAGGTTCACAGTATAGAAAATTAGTTCATTATGAAATGTATTTTGAATTTGAAATTATCTTGTGACATGAAAATTACCTTTCCCCTTTTGACTATTAGGATGATTTAAGTACTTTTAAATGAGTATTATACTTGTAGGCTACTGTTTTAAACTAATTACTTCATAATTTAGGCAGATAATTATAGTTCATTTTTGTCGATCACAGTTTTCCTTCACTTTCATTATTATCATTATTATGGCTGCTCTTTCTGCTTATTGAGTGTCAGATGCTGCTCTGGTTAGTATGCAGCAGACATGCCACTCAATCTTCATTTTACCATGAGGAAACTGAGCCCGTTATCTGCTTGACATGACATTAGACATAGCTGGAATGTGACATGGCTGAGATGCAGTTGGCTCTTCTGATACTAAAGAGCTCCTCTTTCGTGCGGCCATGGCTTCTGTTTGCATTCTTCTTTAATCAGTATACTTTGCAAGAATCTAGAGATACAGAGAAAAGTATGCAAAGAAGCCAGGCAGCATTCCTGAAGGTCAGTCTTTTACACGTAGTGACTAAGACATTTTCAAAGACAAAGAAAAATAAAAGAGAAAATATGTATATATTTTGATCAATGGCATTACCGTCCCCAAAGCTTGTTCTTTGGTCCTCTCTATCAGGAGTATGAGCGCCCTGTATCTGGTAAACTGAGGCAGACTTGGCTATCACTTATGCTACACTCTAGGCTGCATGAGGATGGGGGACTGCTGTCTCATCACACAGTGCGTGTGTCGCCAGCACTCAGCATACTGTCAGGCACACTGCTGCTTCCCGTGCACCACACTAAAGGATGCTTACTTAGAGAGTGAAGGTGAAATCAAATCAATCCCCAGAACTGTTACATCACAGGATATTGGGGGTTGGATTGCTGGGGGTGAGCAGAGTCTACTGAGAGACCAACTCTTTTAAAGCTGAAAAGGCTCATTTCACTCTGTGTGTGTGTGTGGGGGGGGTGTATGTGCACATACATGCTAGTCACCTTTTTTGTTGCTATAACAAAATTCCCAAGAAAGTCAACTTAAAAGGCCCATGGATTTGGAAATGTCCAGCCTGTGATTGGCTCACATGATGGCAGGGCGTGCCATCACATGATGGGGAGAAGAGCTGTATAGTTCATGACAGTCATGGAGGAGAAGACAGGGGCAGACACAAGAGAAAAGGGGCTGTGGACAAGATAAACCCTTCCGAGGCGGTGACCTCTTGCTTACGGAGCTGTTCAGCGTTCAGTAGCCCTACTAACTTCAGCACATGAACTTTGGGGATATTTTATGTCCAAAATCATAATAGCTCAGAAGCTGAGCACCCTTGGGGCTGAAGAGTTGGCTCCGTAGTTAAGAGCAGTGGTTGCTCTTGCAGAGGACCTGGGTTCAGTCCCCAGCACCCACACGGTGACTTGACTCCAATTCCAGGGTGTCTAATGCCAGCTTCTGTGGGCACCTCCCACCCCTGGTGCACACACATACGTGCAGACAATACACTCACATGCATAAAAATAAAATGGGTAAATGTAGGGAAGGAGCTGAAAAGAAACAGTGCTGAAGTGAAGGAGCTCAAGACCACAGGGCCAGCCCTGAGGTCCGACCCCTCTGCATGAGCTCTGACTCCAGGGGTCTCCAGCTTCACTTGCATCATCTACCATTACTAACGAGCTTCCCTCCTGTTTTCACTAGTTCTGAATTCAGAAAAATCTTCAACTACTGACTGGATAAGTCTGGCAGGTTCTTTACCGTCAGACTGCAGATGCAGTCAGGTTTCTTTCAAAGGCTGGATATTCCTCTCCGTACAAGCAAATACAAACATGCTTCCAGGCTCTTTGTAGTCAGGGTTTGTTGGACTGCAGACTCAAGGAGGCCTCAGCAGGCAGCGTAAGAAGAGTTGACCGAGGAAGACGGTGACAAAGTAGACCATGGCTAGAATTGAGAGGGGCTTGAGGATGCTGGCTGATATTGGTTGAAGAGTGCTTTTAAAGCAGGATCATTTAAGCACTCAAGTGAGCATCACTTCCCAAACCATGTTCCCAGGTGCAAGCACAGGCACCCAAATCCCGTTCCCAGTAAAACCAGCACTGTGGGAGCCAGGTTGGCAGCGAGGGTGTGGAGGAGATAAACAGGTTTCCACATCCAGGAGGATTTGGAAAGACTTTTCCCAGCTGAAAGATTTATGTTACATATTAGCATGTGAAAGACTGACAGATTCTTTGGTAAAAAAACTGTTGGACACAGTGTTTCTCAAGCCCTGCTTCGTTTTTGTCTAATAGTAGCCATTAACATCCTTCTGGGAAATAAATGCTTTGGGAGAGTTTTAAAGCGATTGCTTTTAAAGGAATAGAGTTAGTTATTCTGACAGTCATTGTCATGCTTTGTCACAGCCATTTTCTATGGCTCATTACTTTTGTACTTGCTGGAATTGTAACCAAACTATTTCTGTCACTGTTTACAATTTACCTCTTCTGCCTTCCCCTCATTTTCTTGGACCAGACCCCTTTAATGCTAGACCTGTATGCTAGCTCTTCAGTATTTGAAGAAGCTAACCCCCGCCCCTTTTCTTGTTAATCAAGCAGTTCTGTCTCCTTTGTTTCATTTACATGTGATTTTTTTTTAATCTTAAAAATATATTCTCACCTTTAATTGACACATAGTAATTATATGTACTTAGGGGTACAGTGTGTCGTTTCAGAACATGTCCACAACATGCAGTGATCAAAGTGATCGTTTTATTCATCACATTTGTCATTTCTCTGCATTGGAAATATACCCCTCTCTGCCCTACACTTTAGCCTTGACATCTATATTTGATGTTTCCTGCCACACCTATATTTGTTTTATTGTTCTTCTAGTCTGATCATTTTTTGAGACAGAATCTCTACATGTGACAAACATTTTTTTATATCATCTTTCATTTTTCTTTATTGCTTTTCATGTTTATTTGAAAGTAAGGTTGAAAGAAAGTCAGGCCTATAGTCAGAGCCTGGGGAAATTACCAGAAGGGTGAAATCAGCTAATTCTAGCTATCTCGACACCTTAATCCTCCTGCCTCTGCCCATGCAGAGCTGTTGGCTGTTCACACTTTGCAGTCCCCCATACTGCTAGACAGCGCTTAAGACTTAACCATTCATCCGTTCTACAAAGAATACATATGATTATATACATACACTCTTATGTGTCTATGTGCACACACAGGAGAATGATATTCTGTTCTTTTTGTTATTTTGTAGAAACTTGGTCTTTTTCATTCTTACTTTGCCACAGAGATAGAAAACAATGGGAAAGTTCATCTGCTTTTATGGAGCTGATAATGATGAATGTGCTTGCTATCTATTGCTTCAACCTGGGGCTATTTGGATAGGGTCAGCATACAATGTGCTGTAGACCTAAGCCAGCCTGTTTCCTAATATGTTTATTGGTTGATAAATAGCTTTTAGGTTTTTCAAACAATTGAAATTAAATTAAAGAGTATTTTGTGATGCATGAAAACATTTATAAATCTGAAGTATAGTGTTCCTGAATAAAAACGAAACCTCAGCACAATACTCATTATGTATTGTCATACTATATTACCCACAACTCCTCCAACACTTCCTATCTGACTTTTCATAACATAAGTTTCCAGACTTTTGTCTTTTTCGTTTTCTCTTTTTTATAGTTCTAAGTATTGAACCTCGGACCTTGCACATGCCGGGCAAGCTCTGTACCTGAACTGACCACATGCCTAGCCCCTATCTCTGTCTCAGGATAAGGTTTTGTGTTAGATCTGGGGCAGAGTTTTGTGTACATTTGCCTCTGTGGTGAGGAAGGGATCATGTCCCGTGTTTCTCAGAATTCTTTTGTGAAGCAGGCTTTTCCTTCCTATGGGAATGTCAAGTTCTACTAGGGCTGCTTTTCTGAACATTCTTTCCTCTTGGTTTACTTCATGGAGTCTCCTTACACACGACAGCTCAGTACATTGGTTTGCTGCTCAGGCAAAATTTTATTTCTGTAGTAATCATCTTTGAAACAAGATATGACTTGAGGGTTAGTGTTTGCCACCTGGGAACGGAGAACTTCATCTGAAGAACTGCCTCCATAAGACTGGCCTGTGGAGCTTCTTCTTCTTGATTAATAATTGATGCCACAGGGCCTAGCCCACTGTGAGTGGTGCCATTCCTGAGCAGGTGGTCAAGGGTTGTGTAAGAAAGCAGACGAGGAAAGAAAAATGGTACCATGGGTGGTGGTGGTGTGTGTGGGGTCATGTGTATAGGGTCTAGAGAGTGTGATGATAGAACATGGGTACTGTGAAGGGGAAATGGGAAACACAGGGAGAGAGAGGGGCTTCAACTAGGGAAGGATGAGAAGAGAGTAAATAGCAATAACAATTTTTGGAAAACATACTATTTTTTTGTACTTAAAATGTATATGTATACATGTTTTATTATATATATAATATATACATATATATATTATACATATAGTTTAAGTGACATTAAGCCATGTTGGGAGATAATGCTTCACCAAGAACTATAGACCACGTAACAACCCAATAAGAAGCCTCTCTTCCTTTGAGTTTTTGGTAAGGGGAGTTCAAGAGACTCTCAATACAGACTATTGCTGTTATGTAGCAGAAGGTGCTTTGTGATTTGCCTAGGGAGTAAAGCAACCACTCATCCTACCCAGCTGTAAAATCTGAGAATCACAACAATGACCTGCATGACAAGATATCCTCAAAGGTACAATAGTACTCAAAGGTACATCTTAGTGATAACCAACAGCCATCTAATTGCATCAAAGGCCCACTCAATAGCAGGGACTTTGTGCCTGGCACTGTGAAGCTAGCTAGCTACCCATGGGTGAGATCATAGACCCTGGAGGAGAACCTATTATTTATCACTAAACCATACGTGTGGGACAGAACTTTTTCTTGTGGAAATGCATCACACATGTCTATTCACCCAGTAGGGAGCCCATGACAGACCAAAGTACAGATACTATCAAAGTCCATTTACAAACCAGTTTGTTTTATTGGGGTTACTTACAGGAATATGGGTGAGGAATCACAGGAGCAGAACTGACTGAAAGACGGCTGAATCACCAAAGCCAACCTCAGCATGGGTGACAGCTTACAAAGCTGGGAATATGGAGCACACTACACAGCTTGCAGTCAGCTCAACGAGCTGGAGAATGTCCTTACCAAGTGACTCATTTGGTCAAAACCTCTTCCAGACAGCTCGGCTTGGTTTCTACTTTTTCCAGGAAGCTGATCTCATAATCTTGTTTGCGTGTGTTTTTCTCCTCAGAGAGTCTTCTTTGCAGCTCAGCTTCCCTTCATCTGAGGGAAGCTCTCAGCTTTTATTGCTCACTCTGGCAGGGCGGGGCATAGTGAAGCTGATCAATTTCAGGGACTTCCTGAAGCTATCTTGAATTGTTTATCTCCCTGGTTGCAAAGTTTCCCTGAAGCATGGAATCTGGGGATAAACAGTAAGGCAGCATCATTAAAACTCTCAATTACATCCTAAATCCTTGATACTCATAGATAGGTGTAGATCTCGACCTCCATCAAAGAAGCTTTTTTTTTTTTTTTTTTTTTTTGGTTTTTATTTCAGCAAGCAGTCCTTTACAGAAATCCACAACTAGTCATAATGAAGAGAACATAAAACTGTTCTAAGAGGAAAATGATGATAAGCATCCTGAACCAAGGAATATGATAGTATAGAAAAACGTGGTAGGGAACTTGAATGAAGATAAAATGTGGAGAGCCAGAGAAATGGGAACAGAATAGATGGTGAACAGAAAGGAATACCATGAGTCTACTCAAATGATAGTGGTGGCTTTGAGAACGTTACGACCTTGATAGTCAGCAAGGCATTCTTTTCTAATTGTCTTTCAGGATTGGAAATGAAGGTTTATTGTCCAGATGGGGCCAAGGGTCTTACATTGTGCCCATGGCTGTGTTGCATGTTTACTTGTGTGGTTGTGGATTCCCTAAGTGCTACTTAGTTCAAGTTTACCCTTGGAGACAAATGCTCCTGTCAAAATTGGGGAGGTACTCAGAGCAAGGACAGGGGAGGAATTAAGATTTAAGCCTCATTGTGGGACTTAAGGTTCTGCTCAACTGAAAGGTCCAGTTGGTGAGCACTTGTGACCCCTACAGCTCTGGTAAGCTGACTGGAGTCAGGAAAGCTGGTATAGCTGGGATGTCACCTGTGAGGAGATCAGTTCGAAGATGCTCACGGTGTCTTTGAAAATTTTGATTCTGCTACAAAAAGGGTATTTCTGCCATGGAGACTAATTCATGTAATATGACCTCTCTCACACAAACACACGTTTGTAATTTAAATGTAATTTTAAAAAAAAATAGACTTTTACAAGTAATTCCAAACATCATTTCCTCAGATATGGCTTTAGAAAATGTAAATCAGGGAACTGAGTTTCTGAGTTGCCATCTTCATTTGTGGAAAGAAAATTGACAGCCAAAAAGGCCACTGAAATCTTGGAGATGTGTGTAGCAGAAGCCATGGGATACTGTTATCTGGGCATACCTAAAAATAGTTCTATTCATCTCCCTGTACCTGTTGTCTTCATCACAACCCTAGGTGTGTCATAGGTTTAATACGAAGGCATAACCGATTGTTCTTAGGTGCTTATTGGTCAGGACTGGAGGAATGGGCTTAAGTTTAGTTCAGAGAGTGTCAGTTCCAGGAAGGTCTGGAGGCCATCAGTGACAGTACCCGGGGGCCTCTCATAGTTCTATGCTTCAAACCTGAAAAATGGAAAGAAAGAGAGAAAAGTCACCTTTTATGCCATGACCTATTGTCTGAATGAAGGGGACCAGTAAGTGTCCCTTGTAGAGGCTAGAGGTGCTACTCTTCAGCCTTGTCTACTCAGTATCTGCATTTTCTGTGCGGGCAGGCTTCCTCCTGAGCCTAGAGTCTGAGCCATCATGGCACAGCTACCCCAGCTAGTGGCTCTGCGTTGGTATGAAGACTGATAGCTCACATTCCACATAATTCAGACTGTACACGAAGCTCACGTCTAAGGGCTCAGGAAAAGTTGGGTTTTCGTTGCCGGATATCCTTAGAGTATAAACACCATAAACAATTGTGCTATAATAGATAAACAATTTTGCTATAAAGATCAACCTTTTTCATTTTTAAAATTAGCACACAAGATATTTGATATCATTGTGGCATTTTTAAAGAAAGTGTGATTTCATGGATTTTCTCCTTCTCCCTTATAACTCCTAGTTCCTTTTCCTCTTTTATGTCTCATACTTTTGCCCATTCTTCATCAGCACCTATTCTTACCTTCTTTTGGTCTCCATTTTAGTTTTTTAGGCCTTATCCAAATTCAGACACACACACACACACACACACACACACACACACACACACACACACACACACTACAGTCTAGGATCTACATTTGAGAAAGAACATGGGTTTTTATTCTTTCTGAATTTTGGTTCATCACCTAATACTACTTTTTGCCATCTACCCATATTCATGCAAATTCCATTATTGTTTCTGGCTAAATAAAATTGACATGTACCATTATACACTTACCTGTTGATGGACATCTAGCTGAATCCCATTCCCCTGTTATTGTTACTAGAACAGCAATGAATATTGATGTGCAAGTATCTCTGTGGTAGGATGTGGAGTCCCCTGGGCAAATGCCCAAGAGTGGCATAGCTGGGTCATATGGTTGTCCTATTTCTAATCGTTTGAGAAGCTTCTGTACTGAGTTCCATAATGGTTGGTCTGTTTTGCACTCCCACTAACAACCTATAAAGCCTCCTCTTTCCTTACATCTGCCGTTCTCAGGGTCAGTACTTTAAGTAGTGTGAGCCATGCGGGAGAAACTTGAAGCTGTAAAATAGATACTATAAGGATTTGCTAATACGCTTGCATAGACAATATTGTTATACACAGTAGAATTTTGCTAAGGGAGCGCTGCCTCCATTTGACTAGAAGATAAAGACCAGGCTTGTTAGAAAGAGAAGTCTGTACCCTAAGGTTCTGTTTATTCATGGAGATTGACCTCCAGTTAGGCTCAATTCCCACAACAAAAGGAGACAATCCTCACCTACAACCGGCCATTAGGACCATCCCCTGAGGGCAGACAGCTCAAGGTTACAGCCAACAAGCAGCCCTAGGTCCCTCCTGCTCTGTCCTTTAGTTCCCTGTGTGCTACAAGGAAAATCATTCTAGCAATATCTTTGCTGTGTAAACCTCCTGTTTGCCCACGTGGCCTGACTGCAGACTCCTGTCTCTGTTTAATTGTTTAAAGTGACCTGAAAGAGACTTAAGGACAGCAGTATATGCAGAACGCCCAAGCCTAAGGTGTATCCCAGCTCCTCTTTGGGATAGAAAGAAATTTGTCCTTTTTTAAAAATTATTTATTTTTTTATTTTACATATCCCAGTTCCCTCTCTTCCTTTCTCCCTCCCATGTCCCCCCATCCTCCCCCCACTCCACAGTGAGGGTGGTGCCTTCCTGGAGGGGTCATCTAAATCTGTCAATTCATTTGGAGTAGGGACTAGGTCCTCTCTCCTGCCTCTAGGTTAAGGAAATATCCCCTCCATTGGAAATGTGCTCCCAAAGTCCTTGTGTGCACCAGGGACACATCCTGGGTCCACTGGTTATTAATCTCCAAGTATGTGACATGATTTCTCCCGTGGACGTCATATTAATTCCATAACACCAGAAAGATTGTTCCGTGGCATAAAGGTCCACTCCACTGTTGAATTCCTACGCAGCAGGTGGAGGTCCCACTCCTGTAGCTCGTTTGACAAAGCTCCTAGAGGTGACTCAGCTAAGCAGGATCCTAGGTTGCCAAACTCAGCTCTGTGATGGGCACTGCATTCATAGTTGCTTCTCCGTGTGCATTTCCTGTGCTGCGATCACACCAGCTTTGATTCACACCAGCGTTGTTTGTGGGATAGCTTGTTAGGAACGTAAAGTCATCAGAACCCATTTTCCAAGCCTTTTCCTTCTCGTGCCCGCCTGGCTGCTGCCTGGACTCTTTGGACTGGGTTCTTTTACTACGGAATCGCTGGTGCCCTGCACTACCTTGTTTCCTCTGCGTTATCCCGGAATGATTGGGGCCAGGCAGATTCCTTTGCAGCTCTGAGAAGCAGTTGTAGGGAGGAAAGGCAGGCTGGTGAAGTGACCTTGTATCCAGGGACAGACAACCAAGACGGTGCCCTGTCCCCCCCGGCCGTCTATTTCACCAGAGAAGAACTGAGCGCACTTGCCCAAAGCTCGCCTCTAATTTCTAATAATTAATTCGGAGCGATTCGTAAGTTATTACTACAGAGTCATACGGGAATTTATTGAAGATGTTCATATTTTAATAACTAGTTTCGGATTTTGGTCACGAGTGTGTTTTAATAAAAGTAATTTAAATCCTTTAGCTTTTACATGATGTAAAGCTTCACGATTCTGGTGCAGGAAAAAAAATCAGTGAGAGCCAGTATTTGAAACTGCAAGGGGATTTGTTTTAAGTTTGTGTTCACAGACAGGATTATGATACTCTACTGACACCTTCCTTCCTCTCACCCCTCCCCTCCTCCTCTTCCTCATCGGGGAATTTCTCACACTATAGCTCAGGCTGCTCTTGCTCTGTAGGCCTGTACCACCACAGGTACGTTCTAGTGTCTTTTCTACGACAGAAATGGAGTGTGTGCTTGCACCTTACTAGGTTGTTGTTGTTTGTCTTATTATGTTACTGCGCTCACAGGATTTCTCCTACAGCAAAACTTGGTTTCACTGAGTAGCCTGCTGTTTGTTTATTAAGAGTGTTAGGTGATGGTGACTCCTCTTTCTTCAGCCATTTCTCTTTAGGATCCGTATTGTGAGAACTTGAGAGTTTAGGAAGAGTGTGAAAGAAGTTACAAAAACATACCTGTAATTGACTTCTCTGTGATCCCTTAAGTGGTTATCTAAAACCGAGCTTGACATAGTAGCGCTCACTATAGCGATTTGGCATCAGCACTTTACAGAAATGTGTATAGGGGGACTGGGCTAGGATGGCGCCTCAAGAAACGTTTACAAACTGAGACCCTTCTCCTCCTACCCAGTGTGGCCTGTCAGTCCCCAGTGACAGAATACTGGACCATCTTTCCTCTACTTTTCTGTGAGGTTGGAATGATAATGTTTATTTAGCCTGTGCCCCATCCCCCTCTCCCTACCCCCTCCCTGTCTCCATGAAGCAGTGTTTATATGTTTGACACTGAAGTGTACAGCACACCCAGAACATACCTGTAACATACGTTTACTCCAGAGAAAGTGGACAGGGACAGGAAAGGTGCTAGTCTGCAGAGCATGTTGGTTTCTGAATTTATTTTTCTCTTTGCGTTATAATTTCTCAATACCAAGGTATGTAAAATATGAAAGATGTATAGACTGAGGGAAAAACTCCTACAAAATAGATATTTGTCAGTTTTCCTGTATATGAAAAGAAAAAGCTAGCGGAAAAGGGAAACTACCCAACCAAACAAAAACCAGAGTTGAATAAAACTTTGCACAATTACAGAAAAATTCCTATCCTGGCTCAGAAAAATTACTTGATTAAAAGAAAAAAAAAGAAATATCTTATTTAAGTTTTCTAAAGCTACAACAAAACTATTGAGAGTTTTCTTGACACATATGTGATTGCTTGAAACCATGACTAAAATTCCCTGGGTCTTAGTGTTGGTCAATGCTATCAATGCTTTTAACTAGCACAGTTGCTCCTTGTGGTGAGAGAGGAGACTTGTTTGTTTAGCTGATACTGCACTTGAAAGTTCTGAAAAGAAACCTTTTTCCCTCAAAGGACTAACTGAATGTGCTATGATGTAACTATGCTGTTTCCAATGTTTGCCAGCATTCATGGGGGCATTTCCTCGTAATACCTAAATATACCAACACAGAATCGTAATAATGGAAAATGGGAGGGGGTATTCTTTTACAATTGTTGAAGAAATAATACTAAAATATGTAATTCACAAAACAACTCAGATAACTTCCTGAGAATATTTTTAAGCCTTTCTGTGCATTGTAAAAGAATCAGTTGCTTATCCGTAATTCATATAGCAGTATTAATACTTAATTTTTTTTTTTTTTTTTTTTTTTTTTTTTTTTGGAGTGGGGAAAGGATTTTAAAGGAGCTGTCCTGGGAGAGCTGGTCTGCCCATTTTTCATGTATTTGTGTGAGCTAAAAAAGGAAACAAAGCATTTTAATCGATAGTTTTCACTAAAACCGACTGGCGCCTCCTTTTTACTGGTTAGCACAAGGCAGCCAAGAGTTCTTGGGACAAGCCTTCTTTTACCATTTATGCCTTTTAAAAGACCGCTGATTGTGTTTGGGAATCTTGTGTCCTTTAAGAGAAGACTATGAGCCCTTTATCTGCTGAGCGTTGCTTCTGGGATGCATGCAGCGTATCCAGGGCTCCCTGACTCAGTGTCCTTTCTGGTTGGCTTTGTCCCTAGGCCCCTTTTCTCGGCTGACAGATCTGGCCTTTGACTTTTGTGATTTGACTTTTGTGGTTTGAAGATCACAGTTTACAGGAAACTAATGAGAAGCAGTGTAGGGAAGAATAACCCTCAGTTGGAACCAACCATTGTAACAAAAGATTAAGAGGAAATAAAGTCTATTAACTCGTTTCACATAGGTGTGGGGGGGGGAGGGGGAGGATCTAGGAGTGAGGAGGCTCTGATAGCAGCTTGCCTAGCATATTCAACAGAGAAGGGAAAATCTGTAAAGTGACGAGACAAACATAAATCACCCTGTCTCAAGGGGTGGCACCTCAGGAACAGCGAGGAAGTGGCAGAGCCTAGTTATTAAAGTGTGTCCCTGGAGCAGCTTCTGCTTACCATCTACAGCAAGGTGCAAGAGCTTCAGTGGTCAGTGATCTTCTCTAGGGTTGAATTAGGAGATGCTGTTTGTCTTACAACACCGTGCCCTGCTTTTAGGCTTCCGATAAAGGAGAGCTGAGAGTTTTCGCGATTCTGCTCCCACTAACTGTCCTCAGCTCAGCTCAGTATGTGCACCAGCTTTTCCTGGCTCCCTACTTTTGCGTAATGGCCTTCAGAGCTTCTCAGTGTACAGTATATGAAGCTGTCCCGTCTCCTGGTACCCTTCCTGCCTTAACCTGCACCTCACATTTCGTAGGCTGGAAAGCCGACTCCTTTCCTTGGTACCTGTTACACGGTTTTGAACATCTTTGCCCTGTCCCTCCGTCTTCTCCTTCAGGACCTGACATACTCCCATCTTCTTTGCTAAGAGGAGTTCTTAGAGCCACAGTGGGATGGGGCTCCTTGTAATGTGAGTGTGTCCATGTGAGCTGCAGTGTCTTCACTGCGTGTCATCCCAGAGTGTAGACTACAGGAGGCAGCCCTCTCCTACATGTGTCTCTCCGTCTTTAGGATGTCTAGGCCTGTGGTGAATGTCCAATGTGCACTTAGCGAACTCAGCTGCAGCCACATGTATGCTGTGATGATTGATCTTGAGGATCAGGTGATTGGATTGAGATCTACCTAGGCTATTAGTCAAGTGCGCTTCTGTGTGCATCCGTCAGGGCGATTTCAGAGATGAAAGGGGTAAGGGAGACCTGCTCTAATGATTGTGGGCAGCCCATTTCAAAAGGCCGGAGCCTGTCCATGGCCTCCCTACCTTCGTAGGTACTCCTCCCAGTGTGGCACACCCACCATGCTGTGATGGACTGCAGCCTCGTGACCAAAAGTAACAGTAAATCTTAGCTCCCCACTATGCAAAAAAAGATGTATTTATTATGTATACAATATTCTACCTGCACTTATGCCTGCATGCCAGTAGAGGGCGCCACCATGTGGTTTTTGGGAATTGAATTCAAGACCCCCATCTCCCCAGCCCAAGAATTAGCCCTTTAACCACTTCTCTTGAGTGTTTGTCCCAGCCATAAAAGTCTTGACACGTCAGAGATTCTATGAACAAGAACTAAAATGATGTCAAACTTCCGGGAAAGACCATTTTGAATACTGAATAAGCAGGTGTATAGCCTTCTCCCCAGAGCTGGATTTGAGTTTTAACTTAGTAAATGTTTAACAGCATGGAGCTTTTGGGTACCAGTCTTGGTTTCCCATTTGTATGTTGTTATTGGCCAATGCCTGAATGGTAACACAGGTCTGGCATATATATGTAGGTTACCTCCAGCCTCTTGAATTTTCTCTCATTCACTGTTTTCTTATCTACTTTCCTTCCTTAGGTTATTCTCTTTAGAAAGAGGTCAGGCTGCCCCCTGCAGGCATGTGATAGATTCCAGGCAGTGCACACATTTTAGAAAGCACTGGAAGCCAGTTGAGCATGGTGGCGCACACCTTTAATCCCAGTGCTCTGGAGGCAGAGGCAGGCAGGTCTCTGAGTTCAAGGCCAGCCTGGTCTACAGGGTGAGTTCCAAGACAGCCAGAGCTACACAGTGAGATCCTGTCTCAGAGCAACAACAACAAAAACAAACAGGAAAGAAAGGCAGAAAAGTAAGAAAAAGCAGTGGAAATTTTCTGGGAAGATGGGGTAAAACAACACAGTGCTTCATCTTAGTTATTTAACTGGGGCTGTGAAACCTGGCCCCAAGGCCTCACAATGCTTTTATGTTGCTCATCATTTCCTTGACTCCTATTTATTCAGATTTTTGCCTCGCTGGGAAAATCTATCCAAAGAAAGGGGAAACTATGTTTAGTTTTAAATGGAAAGCAGAAGAATGTTGGCAGTTACAGCAGTCTGTGAAGTTTCCAGACCAAACGTCTATGACTCAGATTTTGGACAAAAGAAAGCAGTTAAGCCCTTCTGTTTAGATTTAACTGTTTAATTCCCCTCCTTATTTCAAACTGGCCAGCTGATCAGATCCCTGAGTTTGATCCCTGACCTCATCCATTACCACCCCTTTCTCAGGGTGTGGACTTTGAGCATTTTAAAAGGTGTGTGTGTGCGTGCGTGCGTGTGTGTGTGTGTGTGGGGGGGGTGTGTGGGGGTGGGTGTGTGTTTTTCTCCCGTGGCTCTAACTCAGTATCCACATGTACCAGGCTCTACCACTTAGCTTCATCCTGATGTCTCAGAGTCAATGAGCATTGTTTATAGCGTATTTCTTTGGCACCAGACAAGAAAGACAGGAAATAATATGTAGTAGCCACTGTTTTCAGAGATACAGAGGTCACTGATTTTCTTCCCTAAAATATTTCAGAAATTTATACTCCCAGACTTAAGAGGGACTTCCTGTTTTACACATTTTTTTTTTAAATTAGCAAGCCATTAATTAAAAAGAAAATGGCAAGTCTGTCTTGAGACAATAGAATTGTTGTTCTTTAGGCTTTTCTTTCCATACATTCATTTTGCCAGAAAAAACAAAAAAACAAACAACAACAACAAAAAACAAAACGAGGCTCAGATAGCTTTGACAGTTGGTTCAAGGTCATGGGATCAGAATGAAAACCAAAATCACAATGCAGGTTTCAAATTCTTCTTTTCCTTCATAATTGGTTTCTTTTCCTAATTTGATTTTATGTGCAGTACACTATTTTCCTTTTGAAGCATGCTTGTTTTTTAATTTATTATTATTATAGCATAAGTATAATGGTGAGAAATGACTTTTAATTCTGAGAAGTGTTCTGGTGAGGAGGGTTTGGTGCAATCTGTTAGCAAGGGGAGTTGTGTAATTACCTTTCTATGAGATTAGTGTTCAGAATCACACCCGGCTCAAACTGTCCTGGAGGGAGTACGGCAGGAAACAGAATGCAGGACACTGACAGGTTTCAGCAGGACCCTCCACACTGTCTTAGTTTCAGCTCATGGGATCTCCATCCTCAGGACATGCTCATGTACCGCTGTCCTGTGGGCAGAGGATTCAGATCCCCACCAGAAATTCATTTATTTCAAGAGTTGAAGCAACTGGCTGAGCATCAGTAGTTACACGATGCTATTGTGTAATTATGCTCTCTGCATGGTCCTGGTCAGGCGACTGTGGAGACGCCAGGTTTTTTTTTTTTTTTTTTGGCTTGCTTTGGCGTTTGTCTGTCTTGTAGCACAGGTCTTGTAGTGGGAATCATTACTGCCCTGTCCCTGTGGAGCAGACAGGCAGGGTATTCTGGAACCTTTGCCACCTTCAGTCCTGAAAGCAGAGGTTCTGGGCAGGTTGGGAGTACAGCACTGTTACAGGCTGAACGCCAGTGTCATGCTAGAGTTATTCAGATTCTGCAACACAAAATTTACGTTGTCAAATGGACTTGCACAGAGGCCTCCTAACCTACGCTTTAATTTTTTAAAAAATACTTTAATAGAGGCTGACACAAAGTTTGTAAAAAAGAGTACACAGAATGCTGTATACTGTTACTCAGTTTTCATTTATGCGTTTTACAAGGTGCCTCTTGATCTGTTACATGTTAGATCAATGGTTCTCAACCTGTGGGTTTGCTCCTTTAACAGGGGTTACATATCAGATATCGTGCGTATTATAAATTTATATTACAATTTATAACAATAGCAAAAATTAGAGTTTTGGGGTAGCAACAAAAATACTTTTATGGATGGGAGTCAACAGAGCATGAGGAACTGTTTGAAAGGGCCACAGCATTAGGAAGATTGAGAGCCACAGTGTTAGTGTCAAGATGGATGGATGGGAGGTAAAAACACAGCTGGGCATTGGTGGCGCACGCCTTTAATTCCAGGACTAGGGAGGCAGAGGCAGGCAGTTGTCTGTGAGTTCAAGGCCAGCCTGGTCTACATAGCAAGTGCCAGGACAGGTTCCAAAGCTACAAAGAAAAAACAAAAACAAAACAACCCCAAAACAAAACAAGATTCCCCACAACTCTTTGTTAAGGTGGCACTGGTGTGTCAGGAAGTAAATAAAATCAGGATATTACTTACATTTAAAATTGTAATCCTGTATAGTAGTTCATGATAATATTTAGTCTGAGGTATTAAAAATTAGTTAATGGTTCTGGTCATCTTTATGAATTGTTACTCTGAAAATCAGTTTTTTTTTTTTTTTAGGTTTTAAATTTAAATTAAGTTTTCAAGTAATGAGAGAATAAAAATGCAAAATGGCTGTGTAGGTGAACACCGTGTGAAACATGTTTCTTTTAACAGCCCTGCCTGGGTTAGGAGCGGTAATCTTGAGTGGGAGTCCCAGGACTGACGGGTGTTGCTTATTCTGTGCAGGTTCGGAAACACGTGAATGATCTCTACGAAGACCTGAGGGATGGGCACAATCTGATCTCCCTTCTGGAGGTCCTTTCTGGAGACACCTTGGTAAGTTTAGAGACTTCCTAATTTATTTTGCTGAGCCTGTACGTCTGTACACACGTGACCAGGGTGCTTGCAGCATAGATTTCCTAGGGTTTATTCTTCACACTATGAACACAGCCAGAAGGAAAGAGGTCTGTCCGGTTGCTCCAGCAACCCATCTTCATGTGACGTCAGCATGGAGCTAGAGTCGTCTTTGCTTTTGTGATAGGTTCTATAATTAACAGACTGTTTTTCTTTGTGCTTCTTTCTTTTCTTTTTTTTTTTTTTTTGGTTACCTTCGGGTTTTTTCCTGATTTTTCGTTTTGTTTTTGCTTTAAAAGAAGTCAGGTAAATAAAAAAAGAAGTCAGGTATGCAGTGTAGCCACACACGGAAAGACTCACACGTAGCAGGGAAACAGACTTCACTCTCTGAGGAGGGGGCTAACCCAGGCGTCGTCTCCCTCCTGTGTGATCATTACTCCCTTTCTCGGTTACCTGTTCTCCCTCATTGCCTTCCGGTCATGCTCTTCTTTTCATTCCCGGTCTGTCTGTACCCTTGCTGTCCTGTCTTCTGTCTGTTATATTCATTAGCCAAGGGAGCGAGACTTTCTGAAGACCTTACGGTTGGTGAGTGCAACAGCAGCATGCGGGTGTGAGCAGCATGAGGATGTGGAGGATGAGGACAAGGGGGTAGGTGTCCCCCCGTAACGCACTAACCTCGCAGGCGGTGTGTGCAGCACTAACGTGGTAGGCCAGTAACTCACCGGCTCCAGCCCTAGAGCAGGGTGGTCACGTGTGTTGAGACAGTGGACAGAGGAAGTATTTTCTCTTTTAAGGTGTCTTCAGAGCTCAAATGACTGACTTATTTAGACATTAGCTATTTTTATTTTTTACACTGTGTATAAACTTAGAATCTTGATAACTAGTATACTGATTTTTATGCACATTCATTTCCTCCTGGAATTGATAATCCAAATATAACAGCTTTTAGAGGAGAGCATAGGGAGACTTTTATCAGTTTCTTCAAATCATGCGCTTCTGTGGGATGCGTAAGGGTGAAGATTTTAAACCTTATAGCCCGTAAAATCACAGGGCCATCTAACTGACAGCTTAGCCGACATGGGCCGGCTACCCTCATAGAGACAGATGAGCTGCTCCGGTCGTCTGCATCCCACACTCCACCCTCGATTTCCTGGGAAATCGTGTTTTTACAGTATCCAGTTTGTGAATTTTCAGCATCATTTCTACCCTGATAACCAAAATTATTTTCCCCTTTTCCAGTCTGCTGTCTTTTATCATGGCCCCTTGGATATCAATGGCTTGTATTTCAGAAGTGAAGATGCTCTTAGACTGTTTCATGTGATAAATTTCAGCCCCAGTCTGTATTTTCATTAAGCATTTTCCAGCTCTGTTCTCTTTTCCCTTTTGCTAATGTGCACCATTTCCTAAGGAAGTTTCCTTAGGAAATGGTGCATTAAAGAAAATAACTATGATTGACACTTTTCCCGAGACCGGGAAAAGAATTGTATGACATCCAGTGAAATGCAGAAGTACAGGTCCTTTCTGCCTGACATTAAGTTCAACTTTGTGTCAAAGCCGAAATCATCACAGAGGAAAAGTACTGCACAGCGCTAACTGCTGTTTCCTCTCCTCAGTCACAGCTAAACAAACCTCTTGTCTTTCTCCGTGGCGTTTTTGGTTTTCATTTTTTAACACTAATTGCATGCTGTTTTTACCTCATTTTCATAAACCCATAAATTTGAAAGACTGTCTTGCTGATAGTGTATTATTAAGAAGGCAAAGTGGGGAATTACGATTATTTTTATAGCTAAGCACCAGTTGACCAGGATTGTCCCTGTTATTGAACACAGGTCTCCGTGGTCTGTGGTTTTCCTTTTATTTAAACAAAGCTTTTGTAATAAAGTATTTGAAATATATTTAGAAAAAGTCCCTCAGACTTGAAATTCAGTCCAACATGATAAAGAAGAGTTAAAAAAAAAAAAACAAACCTCTTAACTATGTATGGACCTACCTAAAAAATAGTTTTAAAATACTGAGACGAGCAGATAATATATTTAAATTAACATGTTCAGTGGTGTTGTGAACTGTAGTATCTTCACGCCTTCAATTTTCTGTCCGTAGCCCAGAGAGAAGGGTCGGATGCGCTTTCATAGACTGCAGAATGTACAGATTGCACTGGACTATTTGAAAAGACGCCAGGTATGATATTTTCCAGACTCTAGCCTTATAAACGTAAGTGATTGAGTAAATCTACACAGGGATATGTCAGGAAATGTAAAGGTTTAATTGGGTCAGCTCTATAGTAATTATCGTGCATGTCGCTGAGGCAAATGTTTAAGGATGTTTTCAAACATCTGTTGCTGAGGAGAGGAAGTTAGTCCTGAGTGCAAGCTTGCAAGAATGGTGAGTGCTTTATTGAGTACAGCGGCATATTCAGATGCCTGTGAATATGGCAGTTCCTGGTAGGGTGCACCAACACTCCACTGTTTTCACTGCATATATTAGAATGTTTTTGTACTTGATACCCTACTTCTAGAAGCAATGTGTGCAGTGTTTGTACTTACGAGTGGTGTAGCCAGCTTCTATTTGTTATGAGTAGATAACTGGCTTGGTCTTATTTGTGCTGCTATCATAGAATATAATTCATAAAGGACAGAATCCATTCCTTGTGGTTCTAGACTCTCTAAAGGCAGGACATTGAAGGTCAAGACAACAACACTTGGCCCTGGCAAAGGCCCCCTGTATTCTCACATGACGGAAGGGTCAAGGGGCAGAAGGCTGTAAAAGTATCTCCCTTGCTTCACCATTCTCTATTACATAAGGAAACAAAATGTCCAACATAATGACATCGGCATTTAATTCTTTTGTATAAGGAGCGAATGTTGGAGACCATTACATTTATCCCCCTGAATGTCAGAGTTGAGCAGTTGATAAGCTTCGGCTTTGAGTATCTCAGTATTCTATAATGTCTGCTTAGCTTCTAGATTTAAATACTTATGATAGAAATTCGTTTTGTAAAACAAAAACAAAAACACCTCTGTAGTAGAGGGACAAGCTGTTCAAGTTGTTTATGGCTCAGAGCATTTTCTGCTTGGTGTGAAAGGGTGACGTCAGCTCATTTCAGAAGAAGTCATCACCTGATTTTAAGATCCACAAAGGTTTACCCATGCCTCGTCGTTTTGAGTTGCTTATTTTGACAAGTGGACACTTCTAGTACTTGTCGTAGAAGACCACCACAATATCCAGTGTAGACTGGTCTGTTTTCTAGACCACAGAAGGGAGGGGTAAACACTAGTGATCTGTGTACTCTTTGTGTGATTTAGCATTTCTTTTACAGGTAAAGAGAACCTGTGCTTAGTTTATAATAAAGTTTTTTTTTTTAAATCTTCATCCATAAAACAGGTGAAGTTAGTGAATATTAGAAATGATGACATAACAGATGGAAATCCGAAGCTGACTTTGGGGCTAATATGGACAATAATTTTGCACTTTCAGGTAAGTCCAGCTTTTCTTCATTGCTGTTTCTATGTCTTGCAGCTGATTTTCAGGTGGCTCACAAGAAGGTGTTTTATGTCCCCTGACTGGAAAGCAAATGTCAGGCTCATTCCCTAACAGTACTCTAGTTACTCTCTCTAGAACACTGTGCGTAGTGTCTTGTCTCTTGGTCTCCAGGAGCGTCTATATTTGCCTTTAAAGACCTTCTCTTCTAATCTTGAGCTAGAGATCCTTTTTTTTTTTTTCTGAATGCTGACATGTTTCTTCTTTTCTTTGGGCGGCATTACGTGTTTTAGCTGTGTAAAGATTCCGTGACTCGAATCCTCACTTCCGAGCATTTCATCCGTATTGGAAATAAGTTAAATTCCCTCTAGTAGACACTAGGTGGCAGTACAAGTAGTCTTAAAAAGCCAGGTTTGAAGACAAGCATCACATACAGCCTTATGTAGATATAGGACAGTGATACATTTTGGGGGGAAATCTGTAATTGGATTTACAGTCTCACACCTTTGTAACTTGCTGTAATCCTTTTGCTGGTCATAGTCTCACACAATTTTTGTCAGGCCCTCAGGAGTACTGTGCAATCAGATCGTAAAGGAAGAAAATAAATGGCTTACCGACTTCAGAAAGGAAATGGGGTTCTTAATCAAATCTTGGGGGGAAATTGTAAGATGTATTAAAGTAATACTGGGAAGTAAAGGACCTCGTCTGGGAGCAGGATCTGAGCCATATGGAAAATCTAGAGGGGGAGAATCATCCTAGGGCGAAAGCCCCAGGGCCTGGTAAGGCTGGGCAGGTGGGGACATAGGATTAACCAGCCTGCCTCCAGGACTGTTGCTGAAGTCAGGAAAGCCAGTAAATAACTGACTGCAAGCCAAGACTCCAGAGCACCAAGGGTCGTCATCACCAGACGACCCCCGCCCTGAAAAGTACTAAGAGGCATCAGCACTACACCAAGGCAAGACTTTGCATGTGAGACACAAGCCAGCCCGTGTTACCAGAACTGTATCGAGTAGAAGTACCCAAAACTCTCATGTAGAGTCACTCAGTTTTGTTATCTCCTAGACCTCAGTGCTTTAGAGCCAGTACTGTAGTTGGATGATCATTATTACTATCGATTATTATTTATTATTATTATTGCTCTCTTTTGGGGGCACCACCCAACTCCCAAATAAATACAGAATCTTATCATTACTTATAAATGACCGGCCTTAACTTGGCTTGTTTCTAGCCAGCTTTTCTTAACTTAAATTATCCCATCTACCTTTTGCCTCCGGGCTTCTACCTTTTTCTATTCTATATCCCCTTCTTCTCTTCTTACTCCGCGGCTGGTGGTGCTGCTGGGTGGCTGGCCCCTGGGTCCCCCTCGCCCCCTTTTCTTGCCCCCTTTTTCCTCTCCTCAGATTTTTGCTCCTATTTATTCTCTCTGCTTGCCAGCCCCGCCTGGCCTTTCTCCTGCCTTGTGATTGGCTGTTCAGCTCTCTGTTAGACAGGCACAGTAACCCAGATTCACAGAGTTAGAGGAATGTAACAGAATGCCGCACATTTTCGCCTCATTAGATACATATCCCGCGCCATAAACGGATGTAACACGTCTTCAACTAACATTCTGCAACACAGTACTTTTAAATGGGGGTTGAAACTGCAAGGCCCCATCACAAAGCTGACATAACAGGCTGTGTCTACAGGTGGGTACCACACTAGAAGTCACTGTGGGCCAATCAAAGGCTTCAGAGGAGGGAAGCAGAATTTCATTCTTGGCCTGACTAAGCTTGAGGGGGAAAATGTTTCGATAAATAAAAGCCGACGGGCTAGGGAGATGGCACAGTCTTGTCGACAAACCCCAAGGCTTGACCTTGATTCCTGGAGTCCACGTGGTGGAAGGAGAAGACCAAGTGTGGTCAGTAGTCTCCGGATGTCTAGCTGTATGCCAGCATGAGTACCCCTCTCCAATAAGTAAGATGTAATTAATTTTTAAATCTGTAATTCTGTGTAAAGCAGATGGTGAAGTGGTTTCAGAGGGGAGGGATGCAGGCCCGGTGGGGATGAAAAGTCCGTACAAGAGGTGACAGTTGGAAAACGGAAGAAAGACACTGGGCTGCAGGGTTTAGGAAATGGAGAACGGGGCTCGGGTTAAACTCCTTAAGACGTCGGAAAACATTGTGAGCTCTGGGGTTGGTAGTGGGGGAAACTGGTTGACCCGGTGGATGGGTTTGAAGGGTAAGCGAGCTAACCTGTGTCCCAGTCTGCTGAGCAGAGCAGATGTGAGAAGTAGAGGTACAGGGGCTTATCAATGCAGATACGGTTGTTGAGTGGGTCCCCTGGGGGGACGGCCCATGATGACAGGGGCCCATGATGACGGGGGCAGGGGCAGATCTTGCTGAGGAGACAGAAAATAATGAATATTCAGAGAGAGGTGTGAAGCAACAGAAAAATGAATTGATGAAGCCATGGAAGAAAACAGGAGTAGAAAAGGACAGTTAGCAGTCTGAAATGCCACCAGGGTTGTGGAGGGAACACACCCCCCCCCCCCCCCGCCGCTTGTAGCAGGAACTAGAAAGCGACAGCCGGGAATGTGGGTAAACGGGAATTAGAAGCAATGTGTATACAGACTCTTCATTTGAGGGAATTTAAAGCCAAGGGTCATTTAAGAAGAATTACACGTTAGCCCAGCCATTGCAGTACTTACTGCTTGTGTCTCAGCATCAGGGATCAGAGGCAGGAGGACTGAGGCTTTGAATAAGGTTGTTTGAGTAAAGTGTAACGACACAAAGCTTTTCTTAGCGCTGTGCAGTTCGAAGATCCGAACTCCTTCTGGCCATGGCCAGAGAGGAGAGTGGGGGTCACCCTCACCCAGAGCGGCTCAGCCTTTTATTTCCTCTACTTGTTGCATGAATAAGGCAAGACTTTCAGAAGAGCCGCTGGCCTGCTTTTAAAAAATACTGCTTTTGAGCATCACAAGTTGAATCTGTTTTTGAATCTGGCATTTGGAAGGTAGGAGTTATATTCCTGGCAGCATCATGTCCTAAAGCTCTATATGCTAGGTCCTGATGGGGTGTGTTGTGCTGTTAAAGTATTTCTTATAAGGTGACTGTAATCAAGAGTGATACATCCATTGGCAATAGAAATACAAATCGACGTGTATGAAGAAAGGTTTGGGGCCTGTGCCAGGCCTGGCAGGGTGTTAGAGAAGAAGCCTGGGAAAGGGACCCATTCCTAGGCACATGTAAAAGCTGAGCCATTTCTGGAAGGGGACAGTGCATGTGACCTAACCATGGACAGTTGCTTAGTTTGGCAGGGCCAGACGGGAAGGGTGGAGGGAGTGTGCCAGTCACGGGTTGCTTCTCCAACCTGTGAGTACAGGCATCAGCACTTCTGGGTAAAGTGCTATCCCATCACCGCTGAAGAGGTCGAACACCGAAGAACAAACAAGCCCAAGACTATGTCACTGGATAGTTTAATTTTCTCTTGAAATAATTGTGAAACCCTTACAAAACAGATGATGTTACAGGCAGGCATCTACAACATCAGCGCTAACGTGACCATTTGGTTGGATATCCGTCCTCAGTAAAACACGGCGGGCTCCGTTTCTGACTGGTGGAAGGCTGCCTTTGGAAAGGCAGCGATCCACTCTCCAGATGACTTTGACCCATGTGCCAGTCTCCTTCATGTCACACTGATTTCCTTTGCTCTGTGTCATGACTCAGTGTTAGAAATATGCACAGCTCAAAGTATCGGTCTCCATACTGATTTCTTCATTTTCCACCGTGACCCTCCTAAAGCCGTTTAATAAGTAACCCGAGTGTAATTACAGAGCATAAAGTTTAACCACCCTAATGTATGTGTCAGCTGTGCGGGCTCTTCCTTTGGCCGAGGGTTCCGCCCTTAAATCACTCCATTTATTCGTTTGCTCATGTGACAATCCTAATGAGCAGATAACTTAGAGATTCTTTATTAGAAAATATGTCAAACTGTATTAAAAGACGGGCTCTAGAGATGGTTAAGGTATTTTTGGTCCTCAGTATTTTTGTCTCCCCTTCAGCCAATAGTTGAATCGGGTTTTTACTCTATTGTTTTTCTGTGTTGGTCTTCACATAGAGGCTCTTAGGCTTTCTATTTGTGTGTGTGTGTATGCCCTAAATTTAGTTGGTGATTTTTAAGGTGGGGGGAGCCATACAGGAGCTGCTTTCCGAGCCTCAGTTTGAGAGGCACTTTGAGACGGAACTTGAAGGACACTTTACCAATATGTCTCTTGGCTGTGTTTACTTTCCGTTCGCTCAGCTTCAGAGGTTAATGCGGGTGGTGATAGTGTGTGCGCATTTCAGGAGGCACTGTGTAAATCTTCGGGTCATGGTCTCTGGGGTGGAGCTCGGGGTTTGCCTCGGAAGCTCACTGGTGTCTGTTTGACCGTGAGCGGTCTTGTTTGTCTGAGAGGACCAGTGGCCAGGAATAAGCCACAGCGCTTAATAAGACACAGAGACCAGCTGGCAGGGTGCCACGGCATTTCTTGCAAGTGGTTTTTCTCATAAGCAACATGGCTTCAGGCTGAAGAGGATGGCCACACAGCCTGCTGGGAATCACGGGTCTGAGTGGACTCGCAGGACCTGCTAGAGCCGGTCCTGGACGCCCTGGATTTTGAAATGAGTGAGTCTGTGGATCTGTGAGTGCCTGTGGACCCAATGGGGAATGTCTGTGGCTGTGTTCGGGCTGAGAAAGAAGAACAGTATTTTGATCCTGCCAAAACTCCCTTGAGCCCTGAAAACTACTCTCCCGGAAGGAAATATTTCAGAAGAAAACTGGTCCCCAAAGCTGTAGGTGACCCTGCTCCTGTGGGGCGAGGCAGTAAAAGAGAAGGCAAGAAGGGTAGCTGTCAGCCTGCCAGGGAACAGCCGGCTGTGTCATCCGGAGAGCCGGTGCCAGGAGACCCCACCACGAGCCCCACACCGGAGGGCGGTGTGCAGCCTGGGAAGACGGTTGCAGCAGGACACAGGGGACAGAAACCTCTGCCCAGCGCCGTGGACAGCTGTTCCTACCGGGTGACAGTGCCCTCTGCTCAGAACAGCGACTCAGAAGTACAAGTTAGTGCCCCGGACAAGACGATTGGAGGAAGAGATGGCCCTCCATGTTGCACAGAGAAGGAGAGGCATTTATGTGATGTCAACTCAAAACAGAGAACATTCCAGAGAAGAGACGATGTTTTCCTTTCCCAAAAGGCGGCCAGCCTAAGTTCCATTCTCTGTGTCACAGAGAAATCACTCGGAAACAGAGTGTTTGTGGAAAACCTATCAAAAAGCGATGGCACTGTCCAAGAGCATCACAGGACTGAGGGAGTTCACCCCCACGAAACACACCATCTTCAGTTTACGGAAAGGAGGTCCCTCTCCCTCCATTCCCACCATGCTGGTGTGTCCCCTGTTTCCAAGGACACGCCTGAGAAGGATGGATGTGAGGTGAGTGAAATGACGAAAGGAATACTGCCCCTTCTCACACCAGACTGGAGTGATGTCATTTGCCAGTGTCTAAAATGCCACCTCCATATTAGCTTATGTGAAAGTCAAGAGTTTTCGTATGTGAACCCTGCAACTTTATCTTTTCTGCTAGCTGGGCCGCCCATCCTCACTTCAATTTCAGTAACATAAAGTTTACTGTTGCATAACTTGGGAAAGCCCTGGTGTAACAGAAAACTTGATTTTACTTTCTCTAATTCATGGCTCTCGGTTTTTCTTTTGGAGTACCCTGCAGCAACTTAGCTCTGTGGTAGGGAAAGATTAAATTAGAAAACAGTTGGGACAGCTAAGTACCTCAGAGTAGACAGCACAGAGGATTTTGGTATTTCTAACACACACGAAAATATTAAATACTTAAGATAATAGATTGCCCAAATATGCCTTTTGGATCGCTGACACTTCTATGCACATACATACTGTAGTTGCCAAATGCATCCAATTACTGTGTATCAATTAAGTATTCCTTAAAAGAAATGAGTGGTGACAGGACATACAGGACTCAGTACAGTTCTCTGTAATTCTGACTCTCTGTTCCATGCAGGACTCAGTACAGTTCTCTGTAATTCTGACTCTCTGTTCTGTATAGGGCACAGTAAGTACAGTTCTCTGTAATTCTGACTCTCTGTTCCATAGTCCAAGAGGCCAAATTCCAGTTCTCTATCAATTTTCATGTACAAAACATTCACATCATTGCTTTTGGTTGTTCTGTGTGTTGGGGGTGGAGGCACAGATTAACTTGCCCAAATTCCATGGCCCTGATTTGACATCAGAATCTGTTGGGGCAACATGTCACCAGGACTGGGATGTAACCCAGGCTACCAGGAAGTTGAGCTCTTTTTCCCTAACATTGATATGTAACTTTGGACAAGTTACTTGTCCTTCACATGTAGTTGGATCAGTATAATTTATTTCCCTGGGAAGTACATAACCTAAATATCTTCTTGCTCCTGATGCAGGCTTGATTTTTTTTCCCCCTTTAAACTTTCCCCAACTTTATCTTTTACCCCAAAATATCCGATTACGAGCTGTATCCGTGATGCCTGACTTCAGTCACTGTGTTGCTGGTGTAGGCCATTGCACGGGGGCAGTACTTTTACCAGGATTAGTGTGCGCAGTCATTGTTGACCTTGGTGACTGAGTTCCTGCTTATGTGCACCGCAGACCTTGCCAGTGTTCTGCTTCATGAAGCTCTGTCCATGTTTTGCAGTGGTTGCATTTATAAAGAAGACTTCCAGTTGTGGCGTTGTCTGACATAAAGACCAGTGTAGACGAGAGCAAACCAGCTGCCCTGTGCTTATGAATGCAGCTTGATTTAGTGTCTTTAATTTATTTCCCTCATAGTTTGGCTTCAAGTAAGCTCTGTGTGTTTTTGTTGTTGATTTTTGACTTTGGGAATTACTAAAACCTGCTTAAGTGATTTTTTTTTTTTTTTGTCATTATCCTCATGCCAAGTATTTTGTGATCTATTATATTAAATATGTTTGTTAAAAAATTTCCTTGGAAAATGCATGTGGAAATAAGTCATAAACCCACCTCTTTGATTTGTTAAGCGATTATGCTATGGCTGTGTTTGTCTAAGGGTAGTGTCTTCTACCGAGTAGACAGAGGCAGCTCTGTGTTCATCTGAGTAGCTTGTTTTATGTCACAGAAAGAGGAACAGGAACTTGGCTGTTGTCTGAGGACATTCTTCCTTCGTCTTTACTGGTGATTCCTGTCCTCGGTTTGCTTAAATGTGCTTGATTAGAACTCAGTGTCACAGTGGACTCCACTTTTCATGGATAATTAGCTGTAGGTGACAGGCCCCACCTCTTCATTAGCATCCCCCTCCCCAGAAATAGCTTGTTAGTCAGTCACACAACCATTGTTTGTCTGTCTGCCTCAAGTTATTCTTCCTATCTGTCTCATTTGATGCATTATTTCTTGTTGCATGCAGGATTAGCCTCAATTGAGGTCTTTAGAGATAGCTTTTAAGAAGAATGTGGAACAATTCTTTGGGCCCTCTTAACCTGATCTGAGCTCCCTTGGTCTTGTGACGTTGGTCGTTCTCCATACAGATGTCCAGCCTGCCTCTCTTTACACCTTGCGGTAATATGCTGAGAGGCGGTCCAGGCAAAGGGGTCCTCTTCCACGTATGCCTGATGAGTGTATCTCATAAGCACGCACACATAGATTGGGAGGAGTGGGTATTTTGAAAGGAGATGAGTGGGTAGCAGATTTGGATGATGTTTCTAAACTGGGAAATGCTTTAGGACATGTTATGTCTTTGGATCACCCCAGCAATTACATGAAATAGTCAAAATAGGTGACTGTCATACAGAATGAAGAAAGGAAGCTCATAGTAGTTCTACAACTCAATGTGCTCTAAGATAATAATACAGTTTTATGATTAGCTCATTTATACAACAGTGTGATACCTGTTACATCTCATTGTCAGAGATGCTCTGGCTGGGCATGGTTGCCAGTGTATAACCCTAAGTACTCAGCAGGGACAGGAGCTCTGTTGACCTCAGGAAGTCTAAGAAATAGTCCACCATGCCCAAATACGAATATGGACTACTTAGCGTAAGGCTCAGTGAGCCAGTACAGAAACGGAACGGATCATAACTCATACAATGTCTGTAGTAGCCACTGTCCTTTATCCTGGGCGACATAGAGAGACCACAGTTCTGAAGAAAACTGTTAGAAGAGATCAGAGCAAGGGCCGGTGCTCGTAAGATTGTCTGTGAAGAGTGCAGTGAAGATCACAAGAGGCCAAGGGCAGGTAGTCCTTGTGGACAGGTTGCCCTGTGTCTGCTTCTTAAGGGACTCCTGCTGTGCACACCCATGTGTCCGTACCCTGTGGCATGGCCTCTACCTTCACCCCTTAGTCCTTCCCACAGTACATTCTTCTTCCTTCAGTTTCACAAATCTCACTTCATCCCAGTCTTGTTGAGTGGATTCCAACAAGACAGTTGACTTCTCTATTTATAGACCTTGGATTCTCTAACCTAGTCCGTATGTGAGAGGAATCTGGGAAGATTTTGGAAGTATGAGTGCCTAGACGTCATTCTCAGTGGTTCCTATATAATAAACGAGGGTAGCTGAACTCTTTAGTAGGTTCTAGTGATCAGTGATAATGTGCTTGCGAGTGTGCGTGCGTGCGTGCGTGCGTGTGTGTGTGTGTGTGTGTGTGTGTGTCCAAAGCTCTGACTTCTTACAGTCATCAGAAAGAAAACAGTATGACCTTGTAATTATCATTTCTGCAGTTCCATATTCTTCCGGAAGCTATTGGAGCAGATCATGATTCTCCTACTAATCATACATAATGTTATTCCCTGTGTCTACCCCACACTAGGCACTTCCCCAACAAGGTTCATTTTCAGGGGGTGCCTGTGGAGTGGTTCTAGGTGAGGCTCAGGAGGGTTAAACAGACTGCTCATCTTACATGACTAGCACATGGGAGAACTTCACGTTGAACCAAAGTTATCCAAGCTGAGCTGTTTTCCTGACACCCGCCTCCTTTTCCTGCCTACGCCTTTCCCGGTTCTGTATGTCTGTGAATTCTTATGTGTACGTGTACACTTTCTGATTTTCAGGAATTTCTCTCCCCTCCTTCCTTTCTCTAATATTTACTATCTGTTGTATGTTTGATTTAAACAAGACACGGAGCTGAGTAGAACACCCTTTATCTGATTGTTACAGCCTATTGTTTGCCACAAGTGGTGCCAAGCTATAACCCTAAGTCCTTGAAACTCAGGCTTCTGGATGGTGGTGGGGTTGAACTTCCTTCCCACAAGTCAGGTGTGTTAACTGATGAAAATAATACTTCCATGTGCCTTTCTGTCCTCTGATGAGTTGCCAGTCAGTGGTAAAGACCTCAGTGAGCCATCATTGAAAATACGATGAAAAAATTAGGTAGAGATTTTAGTGGTCCCCAGATAAATGAAGAGTGAGTCTTTTCCGTTGTTGGTTTTGGTTTTGGTGTTTGGGTTTGTTTGTCTGTTTGTTTTGTTTTTTGTTTTGCTTTTGAGACAGGGTTTCTCTGTGTAGTCTTGGCTGCCTGGAACTATCTCTGTAGATCAGGTTGGCTTTGAACTCACAGAGATCCTCCTGCCTCTGCCTCCCGAGTGCTGGGACTAAATGCGTGCACCATCGCTACCCAGCTATGAGTGAATCTTCTTATTACATTAACTTTTATAATTTGAAGCTTTAAAGACAACTTGGAGCCATCTCAAAACAAGAGAGGAACACAGTAGCATTCAGCCACACTGAAATGCATTTATTCATTATTTTTCTCTTTATGTGTCAGCTTCAGAATTCACAGTGAGGTTTAAGGACTGTTAGAAACTCAGAATCTGTTCTTTCTGTCCTGTGACAGGTTAACTTCATCACAAAGCTAAAGATCATCTGTCATACAGCCAAGTAATTTGTTTCTTTCTGAACCACTTTATCTCTTTTTAATGCAAGTGTGTTTATTGATTTTTGACTGACTATAGTTACTTAATTAAATGTAATATAATTTGAACCCCAGTCATTTTTACAATGTTCTATTTTTTTTAAACTTCATGGAGGATCTATAAAAGCCTGAAATTCTATCTTCTACTAAAGAAGTGGGTATTTTTTTTAAATGTTTGAACAAAAATGAGGAATTGCCTAAAGTAGTCTTTAATTTAGCTTTAGCACTTTATTTTTAGCAAGTTTTTTGACCTATGACCCCAGCCTTAATTTTTTTTTTTTTGGCCCATGTTTAAATCACTTTTGCCTTTCACTTAGCCCTTTCTTTCATGTAGGTGGTTTGTAATTGTTGCAGTTTCATAATGTTTGAGCAATATTTTCACTTAAAATATTTTGTAGAGCACTCTAACACATTTTTTTTTTTAAACTTGGAAGCAGCCACTTAAAAAATATGTTGATTACACTTATTTTTGCCAAAATAGTTAAATCCTTTCTAAAAGACTCGTCTTTGGAAGCAGCATCTTAACTTGAAAATGTGTGCTTGCGATGACGATTCGGTGTGGGATCTGATTTTGCCCAACTGCAGTGGCAAGTGGTGTACATCAGTTTAAGCGGGCCCCTTCCTGTACACTGACCTCAGTTTACCCTCAGCACCGACTGTCCTGAGACCTCTGTACATGCTATTGTTTCCTTGTTTCATACAGGGAAACTGGCGCCCAGAGAAGTCAGGGGGTAGGGAGGGTGGTATTGCTGCACACTGCCAGGCTCTGCAGCTGTGGCCCAGTCTTCATCTGACAACAAACTTCTCGAGTTGGAAGAAGGTTGGTGTGCTAACTCATCCTACTACAGCTGCGGCTTCTGTTCTTAATACTGTCTAAATTCTCACAAACAATGTTTGATTCTAATACCCCATGCTAAGAAATGAAATGTTTGTTTGATGACATTTTCCCGTCGAACACTGTCTTAGGATTTCTGTTGCTGCGATAAAGCTTGATGACAAAGAGCAACTTGGAGAGGAAAGGGCTTATGCATCTGCATCACAGTTCATCACTTAGGGAAGTCAGGGCAGGAACATGGAAGCAGAGATTGAAGCAGAAGCCTTGTAGGAGCACTGCTTACTGGCTTGGTTATCTTACTTTCTTATAAGACGAACAGTGAACTCAGCCCTCCCATATCAATCATCAATCAAGAAAATACCCCACACCCTTGCCTACAGGACAATCAGGAGCATTTTCTCAATTGGCTGTCCATTTCCCAGATAGCTCTAGCTTGTGTCAGAATGACAATAGACTAGTCAGCAAAACAGTGTAAGGGGGTTAAGGACTTTGTGATCTGCATAGGTGATCCTCTGACTAACTGTCATCTCCACATTGCCATCTGTCCCAGATGTCATGTCCTGTACTGGTAGAATGAGATGGTTCATCAATGGCTAAAACTCTTAGGACATTGTAGAAGACCTGAAGATGTGGTAAAATAAGGAACACATCGGAGATCTTCAGTCAGAAATCTTGCGGGTCTTATTATCCCACATCTCTAAGTTGGGTGTGGCTTCTTGCATTAAACAAGGTAACATAAGAGTAGACTGGATGCAAAGTGCATCATGCCCTTCTTTTTCCTGGGGATATGGTAAACCCTTCTAACCATCCTCTGAAGCAGAGAGCTCTGTAAGCTTTCAGGTTTTACGGAGACATCTCCTGCTGTCCTGTAGTCACGAAGCGTTTTACATAACAGAGTAAGGATACTGCATCCTGTCCTTGTCATTTCTCATCTTCTCACTCATTTATTTCTTCAGCCGCCATAGATCAGTGTGTATTTTCTCCTTCAAATCCAGAGTTAGCTTAAAGCTTCACCTTACTCAAACAGGAATTCTCCCGGGAGAAACCAGTGCTTAAAGTTACCTTTGCCTATTTGAACCTTAGTAGGTTTCACCTCAAAGGTGTGGAGTCACTAAGATGTGAGAGAAAGAAACGAATCCCAGAGGCAGATCTGCAGGTCTGTGGGGAGGAAGGCTGTCGGGGAAGGAGGGTCACAATGTATTTATCCACTGCAACGATTTATTTGAGACGGAATCTTAGTGTGTTTTCCAAGCTGGCCTTGGCTTTGCGAACTCGAGTGATCTTCCTGCCTCGGCCTCTTGATTACTCACCTATCACCACACCCAGTTTACTGGGAAGACTTTTGGTTTGGTTTGGTTTGAAAATGAACCCTCTTGCCTCCTATTTATGTGAGGGAGCCCGGTGTGTTGATACCTCAGGAAACACGTGCTTTTCTGTGTATTAGCTACACGGTCCCCTTTGAAATTGACACTCTCCCATGAAGGAGAGTTTGGCTACATATGTTGAGGTGGAACTAAGGGATGCCCTTACAGGATGAGGACTGTGGAATAGTCATTTTCGTAGCAGTGGCTATTGTATCTGTTAGTACTGGAAGGTGAAGTTAATTAAAGCAGTTGAGTTAGTGTCCTGCACTCTGGCTGCTGAGAAAAATAAATTCATCTGTTACAGCGATGATGTGTTTTTCTAAATATGAGGGAGAAACCTCACTCTCAGAGACTGTGAGCTGGAACTTAGGGAATCAAGGAAGATGTTGGACCCTGGGCACAGTGTCGTATTTACTTTTACTTTGTTGCCAGCCACTAATGTGGTCACATTTCCCCCAATGGCTTTGCTTTCTGTCAGTTTGAATTCTTGCTTGCTTCATCTTCACATTTATAGCCTTGCCTACAGGAAATAGCTCATGTTGACTTTCCTACTTTTTGTATACATTAGGTAATTAATCAATTTTATAAAACTTTTTAAGTGACATACCTATTTTGAAATATAGACAATAAAAGTGGGATTTTTGTGTGGAATGTTAAATACAGATGTGCTTTAAATGTACACATGATGCTAGGGTAGAACTCTGTCAGGATGCTTGCATGACATAACTGGCCTGGAGCTCAGTCCCCCCCCCCCCACCACAACTAAGTTAGGTCAATGTGAACAAATTTTCAGGGAGTGTCGGAGTTTTGGAATCAGCTGTGCTATGTGCATGCCATGATGGTGACAGCGTCTGTAAAAATAGGGTGTCCCTGATTCCGGGTAGTCTGGTGCTGTTGCCTTACTTGGAGGCGCTTCTCATTTCCAGGTCCCGCAGACTGCGAATTGATACCACTGTTACCCACTATTTCCCAGCAAATGGGCCGTTCAATCCACTGTGACTGAAATCTGAGAACCCAGATGTGTCAGCGGGGTGTCCAGGATATGTCCTGTCATGCTTGGGACTTTTGTTTTCTAAAGGAGTTCAGTGACGAAGGTGAAGTTCAGTGTCTGCTTGGTTCTGGTTCCCTGTGGGGTACTTAAGCACAGTGGTCAGTCTGTCTGTCTGCTTTTACTGGAAAGGGCGCTTTCCTACAAAGGCAAGGTTTGCAGAACTTCAGATAACAGCATACAATGCTTCTGATTTACATTGGTCTCCCCCTGCCACCCAGTCCATACCTTTTCACCTAGTGGACATGTTCTGTTAATACCTGATGGGTCTGTATTAGGCAGATAGGAAGAGGACATTCTAAGGGTAGAAGTCACTTACAAACCTAGACAGAAGGAAGGAGCATGCGGTGTATATAGCCAGATGCGTTCATATGATTTCAGCAGCAGAGAATCAAGGACATTACTTACTTAATCCTAGCAAGGTCAGCAAGCCTAACTGGCTGCAGAATAAAGAATATGCTAAGCCAGGCATGGTCGAACACGCCTTTAATCCCAGCACTTTGAAGGGAGAGGCAGGAAGATCTCTGAGTTTGAGATCAGTCTGGTCTACATAGTGAGACCCTGTCTCACAAAACAAAAACAAGCAAACAAAAAGGAGTAAACTGCACCACTAACACAGGTCGGGCAGAACCTCAGTATAGTCGATGACTGTTAACTAATCAGCTTTTTGGGGGCTCTAGAAAGTATTCATATTTGACGTAGAAACCCTGAAGGCTCTTCTTTCCAACTTAGAGCCATGTATCATGGAGCAGGGATACAGTACAGGTAAGAGTGGTGGTGGCCGCGGTTGCCACTGCACACCCTGCTGTACCAGGGCGCTGGCCTGTGAGATGTGACAGGCTTACTCCATGGGGAGCAAATAGCATTTCCTCATTCATTCCGCAAACTTGGGATTTGTCCTGTTCATCCATGGGTGAGTCGCAAAATGCACACTGTGGCTGTGTGAATACGCTTAATGGGTTAAAACTTTCGTGTGTAATTATGTATCTAAGTAGAACCTGTGATTAACTTCTGAATTGTCTCAGCCGAGGCAGAAAACTAACAAAAGCTCGGAGGATTTGCTTAGTTGAAACATTAAAGAAGCAGAGGTGGCTGAGGTCCCAGGAGCGGGAGAGCAGGTCCCGCCCCTTCCCTGGGCAGCACACTAAAGCCAACCCTGTTGAGTGCCAGCCTTAAAGCTGTGAACATGGGACGAGTGTCCCCATTACTCAGCTGCTGTGTGGCAGCATGGGCGGAGGAAAATTGCCCTTCTCCCCCCACCCATCAATGCTTGAGGCAGGCGGGAGAGCTGGCCCTGTGGTCATAGGAGTAGGGTAGCTGTCCCTAACCCTCGTGAGCTGCATGCAGCACTCGGGAAAGTGGCCTCTATCCCTTGCAGGGGTGACACAGTAGAGCTGGCCCTGATGATGTAGGTGTTGGAGAGCTGGCCCTGTGGTTGTAAAAGAAGAACCAGCCATACCCCTCACTCATTGCTGCAAGAGGTGAATTAGCCCCGGCGATGCTGGAGAGCTCCCCCCAGTGGTGAAGGCAGCAGAGAACTGGAGGGCTGACCATCCCAGCAGCAGCCCAGGCCCAGTGCCTGGGTTTGGATTTGACCCTCCCCAAAGTCCACCCCATCTGTGACCTGCAGGAGCACGTGAAGGGACCAATCCTGCAGACCCAAAGCCGCAGGATCTCCACAACACAGGGCAACAGCATAATATCCAAGGCGAGTCCTAGCGAGGGCCCAGCATCGACCGTAGAAACCAGACGCCTTGAACCAGACCAGTGACTCTTGGCAAGGAACACTTGCAAGTGAAGATACCCAGACAAAGGGGGTTTCCTGTGTGACTCACTGTGTCACACTGCAGATTCCATGATGCGATTTTGTGTTTTACTTGATTAGTCAGCTGGGACCTTGATGAGATTTTTAATTTTTCCTCTTTCTTTTCCCTTTCTTCTCTCTCTCTCTCTCTCTCTCTCTCTCTCTCTCTCTCTCTCTCTCTCTCTTTGTGTGTGGGGGGGTGGTTGCAGGGAAGAGGGTGGATTCGAAGGGATGGGAAAATTAATGGGATCGTGACACACGATGTAAAAGGCACATAGGATAAATACAAAGAGGAAAGCAGTAGTAAAATCTGACTTAGTGCAGAAGGTATACAGATCTAGCTGAGAGAATAATTAAAATCAAAGGTTTAAATCCATAAAATGAAAAGCTAAAGAACACTTCCTTATCTCAACGACTGTTGTTAATTGGTGAAAAAGGAGTTTTAGCATACCAAGACGTGACACTCCACACTCTCAGATTTCCATCAACAGGGAAAATTACATTATGGAGGACAGTGTAAGTTTTGCTATATATAGCCAGGATCATTGGAAGTATTTCACATCAAAAGTGATGCTTCAGCTTACGTGGACATTTGGCATTGCATTTGTTCAGGTTGAAGAGCCAGCTCCTTAGCCATAGCCTGAAAACAGGTTACATATTCCCTCCCTTTGAAGGGACAGCTCTGTGTGTTTAACACCACTGGTCCCCTAGTGCTCTCTCTGTGAGCAGAAGGACCTCCTTCCCTCCCACCTTTCCCTGTATGAGAACAGTCATGCCACAGCGAGCTGGAGACGGTTAAAGTGATGTCATAGCGGCTGGAGACGGTTGAAGTGATGTCATAGCGAGCTGGAGACGGTTGAAGTGGGAGAGCATGCCAGAAGTTATTTTCTGAGACAGATAGTCATGGCTTGCTTCAAGCTGATACCAAGGTTGCTGAACTTGAGTGAAAAGAAAGGACTATGAGTTTTCTGTATTAGGTGGAGCTGAGGATTGGGCTTATAGGCACACTCAGGTACTTATCAGTTGTGGGTACATCATCGCCTGAGGAGTAGAACAATTGTCCTGTAAAGTGACAAGTTGAGGTCTTTGTACCCATAGACACTGGTTTGAAAAACATACCTGCATGCATAGAGGACCTTGCTGACATTGAGTTATGATAGTGGAGAAAACCTCAAGTGATGCAAGGTCCTTAAGAGGCATGGGATGAGATTTCTGGCAAGTCTGGAGTTGTGGGAGGCAGAGCAGGAGAGGAGACGCGAACACACAGCTCAGGGGGAAAGGCCCAGCGACCGATGATCAGCTCACTGAGAATGGCCTGAGAAGTGCAAAATAAGCTGGTGTGTTAACCTTCCAGGTAAACATGGCTCATGACATAATTAAACCTGTGTTTTTAAGTTATAGCTTAAAAATAATAAGGTATGTGTGCGTAACTGTCTGAACCAGTGTGTGTGTAAATGGCAGTCTAGAATTCACCTGTTGAGGATCATTCAATAACAAGGCCCTGTCTTTCTCTGTAACTGTTGCAGACCTGTAAACTCACCTTTGACATCTCTCAGGTAGACCAGCAGCACTCACACCTTTTACACTGGCACCTTATCGCTGAAATGTGCTGTCTTTCCTAGCTAATGGATAATTATTCTTAGAACTAGACTGGCCCAGAATGTTCTTGAATCAGCTAGAAACAGTAGAAACAATCCTCTATATGTTGGGAACTGGGGAAAAATGTGAAGGGCATGTTTTTGCTTCTTCTCCCTTTGTAAAAGTAACATCACAAATAAATTAAAATATATTCAACATGTATTTCCCGAGTGCCAGGTATTGATGCACCATACTGATTCTGAATAATATACCTAGCCTACACTGAGCGTATATTTCCTGTGTGTAAGATATGATCATGTCATACTAATTTGGAACTTTCATACACAATTTAATAAAGGTAGGGACATTCTTAAGCAGCTACATGACTTGAGTATGCAATTATGGAAAAGAAAATTTGTATGGGCTGTATCACTAAGTTATCTAGCATGATTATGTCTCTACATCCTTGGAAGTAATTAAGTAGAAAACAGTGGCATTTGTTTTCCACATGGAAAGATAAAAATAAAATTCTTCTGTTTATGTGATCTGTTCATGCATACAATTCTCTCTCATGCTATGGAGATTAGCACAGATTCTTAGGGAAGATGATTTAAATTTAAAATCCCAGACGTTTTAAGACCAGTGTCTCCAACTCTGTTCAGCTTTGATCTCCACGGGTTACTGACTGCCTCTTGGTGGACCCTGGGTAAAGAGGGAGTGAGACTCTGTCTTCATCTGCAGCAGCAGACATGGCAGCATCTGGGGAGAGTTTTTGTACTGCACACTTTCTGACTCAGGTCCTTGGAATGGCCATGTCCCTGGCTCTTGTGGTAGCTGGGAAGAATAAGGGGCTCCCTGTTCAAGCTTGGCACTGACCTATTCTCCACTTTCAGTAGCTTGACTCTGTGTTTAACCTCTGAGTTCTTTGTTGTGTTTATAGTGCCTTATTAAGATTTTAGATCGTAAAGCCTTAAGCCTTATAAATGGACACAGAGCTTTTCTTTTGTCCCAGCCGTCCAGTTTCAAATAATCACATTAAAGTTAATTATTGTTAGTTACAGAATGCTCAGCCTATATATAGCTCAGGCCTATTATTAACCAGCTCTTACAACTTAAATTAACCCATTTCTATTCATCTATACTTTGCCACGTGGCTCGTGGCTTTACCTGTCCTTTAGCGCATCTTGTTCCTCTGGTGGCTGGCTCACATCTGTCTAGACTCCGCCCTTCTTTCTCCCTGTATCTCCATTTAGCCCCTCCCCCCAGCCTTATTCTGCCAGGCTATAGGCCAGAGCAGCTTCTTTATTAACCAATGTGAATAAGACATATTCACAGCATACAGAAGGATTATTCCACGGCAAAACCATGTCAACAATCTCCACCTCCTCACTTTATAGGTTAAGAAGCTGGCTCTTAGACCAGAATCAGACCTCATTGCTCTGGTCTGGAACTTTGTTTCTGTTGCAGACTGGTTTGTGACCACATACACACACGCACACACACACACATGAGCACACACACGCACACACACGCATGAGCACATGCACACGCATGAGCACATGCACACGCATGAGCACATGCACACACATGCATGAGCACGCACACACGCATGAGCACACGCACATGCACGCACATGTATGAGCACACACACACCCTTCCTTATTTGCAAATCTCTTCCAGGTCCTGGCTTGCATCTTGTTCTTCATCTCTTAGAGTCACGCAATGTCCCTGATGGGGGGACAGTTGTATATTGATGTTAATCCTGCGGTGAAGTCGCTTCGTGCCCTGTATAGTTAGCACCAGGCCAAGAAGGGCCCGGATGAAAGAGCTGCCCTAGGGACAGTGCACACCATGGAGGGCCATGCTGTTTTCTGTCACTCGATGGACGGGGCTCTGCGACAGTGCAGGCCCATGTCCCAGTTTGTCACTCATTAGCAGGGGTTCTAAGGACTGCACAGATGCAGAAAACACACATGAAAATTTTGTCAGAACTGAACAAGGAGTCACAGAAAATTTATAGGCTGTTAGCCAAAAATGTTAGAGAATGTACTTAAAAATGAGAGCGGGTACTGTTTCCTTATTCTTGATGTGGGATACTTGTTAGGTCAAAGTCTACATAGAGCAATTTATGGCTTTTACTTATGATCCATTTTTAACTGGGAAAAAAAGTTCACTTAAGTTGTTTTAAGAGATCTCATTAGCAAAGAATGTGGAACTTTTACAAATGCTGTTAAGTTTTGATACAGCCCAAGAGCCAGTTAGCGCTGCCCCTCCCGGCATGCAGACGGACCTGCAGGGCAGCTTCCCTTGGGTTAGCATGCCGATCACCACAGCGTGCTGCGACACCCGTGCTACCTAGCTTGTGGTGTGCCCACTAAATAAATTAAAGCAGTACAACATAGTTACCCTCAATTGTGTGGGGTGGGGTGTGTATGTAAAATGAAGCTTTTAAAATGTACTGTATTGCCTAAAATGAACCTCTAAAACGTTACTGTTCCCGGGAACAACTACATGAAAGAATGGGTAAAAAGCAAGCTGTTGACTTGAGATGAGAACTGTATAACTCGGGGTAAAACAGCACGGTTGTAGTAGTCTAACATCTGCTAAACAGAGAAGTTCTCTTAAAGTAAATGCATCATACAGAAGTTCGGTAGTCTATTACAGATACAAGGGTAAAAGCCTGCACTGTATCTTTCATGTTTTGTGTGTTAGGATGCTGTCACATGAAGACTGATGAATTCCGTTTTACCTGTTTCTCTTACAATACCAATTCGTGATGCTGCTTCAGCGTAATTGGAGTAGTCTGATCCCTCTGACTGTCAGGGTTTTGTTGTTTATTCTTCCCAACCCCCTTGGTTCCCCCCCCCCCCCTTTGGAGACAGGGTTTCTCTTTGTAGCTTTGTAGACCAGGCTGGCCTCAAACTCACACTCACAGAGCTCCGCCTGCTTCTGCCTCCCAAGTGCTGGGAATAAAGGTGAGCCACCACTGCTCGGCTGTTTTAAGATTGTAAAATTAGTGTGTTTCACGTTTAAAAATAAATTAGATTCTTCTAACAGGTAAATTGAATATGAAACCCTGCTTGAAAGTCAGTTTTCCTCTGTAAAACACAGGAAATATACTTAGTAATATATTTAGTATAAAAAGCAAGAGTTACAAGGACCAAGGAAAATAGGATGTAAGTACTTGGCACATAATAGATTTGTACTCTCTCAGCTTCCGTCCTTCCTAATGCTCAATGCTTCTGTTACGTTTAGATATCTGACATCCATGTAACAGGAGAGTCAGAGGACATGTCTGCGAAAGAAAGGTTACTACTGTGGACACAGCAGGCAACAGAAGGCTATGCTGGAGTACGGTGTGAAAATTTCACTACCTGCTGGCGAGATGGGAAACTATTTAATGCCATCATTCATAAATACAGGTATGCAATATGTATTTTCCCCTCGTGTAAGAAAGACAAGTCATCCCTTTCTAGCGTTTTACATAACGTGTTACTATCAAAGAAGCAGTTCATGTGTGTAGCAGAGAGATAGCTTAGATCAAATGAAATACTACACAGGCCTACTACTCAGTTAGTACTACATGTGTGTACAGAGAGAGAAAGAGAGACAAACAGACAGAAAGACAGATGCACACACACACACACACACACACACACACACACACACACACACACACACACACACACGGCAGGTAGACAGAGGACAACAGAGCTGTATTGTGTCTGGATTTTTTTTATATGACCTAGCAGGTAGTAAGCTCTGATGCCTACGACCTGCAAGTCACGGATCTAGATTTTGTCTGTAGGGAAGAAGTGCAAAGACGGGGTTTATAGTTCACAGGCGTAACAACCCATGAATCTCCAAGTCTTATCACTCTGTCATTCTAAGGGGTGACAGGACAGCTGATCTGGGCCTGGTGAATAGTTTTCCTATGAAGATTATTAGTCTTACTGTTATCATTTGAATTAACACTGAGTAGCATTGTTCTAAGCATTGATTAGTTCTCACCACATTCCCTCTTGCTGTCCCTATTTCTACACGAAGCTGAGACACTGGGTAAATGTTTACCTCGTCACAAGACTTGGGGTTCAAACCCTGCAGGCTGGCTCTTGAGTTTGTGCTTTTACTGTCTCTCTAGAGATTAAGTGTGCGTGTGTGCACGCGCGTGCGCGCGCGCACACACACACACACACACACACACGTTTATTGAAAACTATGGGTTTAGCCTTGGTTATTTTCCTTGTTTTTACAGAGATTGTGTCATATGGAAGAGCCAAATATATTCACAAGTAGATTAAGTCTAAGCTATAACCGTATTAAACTGAAAAAGGCGTTGACTATAATAAACATTACACAAAACTCGTAATGAACTCTTCACACATTCACACTCAGCAGCGCCTATTTTTAGGTAGCCCAGTAGCCTCCTTCCTTTATGGAACAGCTTTTGAGGAGAGGTGGGTAGAGGTTGCTGAATTAGGAAGAAGATCTGGGTCAGCCTGCCTGCCCATGTCCAGGGTACAGTGCACATACTGAGCAGCACGGCAGTACAGACATGTCCACGGTCGCCAGGCCTGTCCCAGGGACTCGCCCCTGGGAGAGCACGGAGCTCTTTCTCTGAAACTTTGTAGGTAGTATAAAATCGTTTTTAGAGACGAGCTTTTCTAAAATTATCTGCTTTAAAATTGTTGACATCTGTATTGGCCGTGGTAGCCCATACTCAGGAAGCTGAGACGGGAGGCTCACAAATTCGAAACCAGCCTGGGTTCCATAGCAAGCCCTGGTCTATTAATAAATGCTGTCTCTTCAGTACTCATTAAGGATTACATGAGCAAACTGGCATACATATGTGTATTTTTCCTAAGTACTAAAACGAGTCACTGTACATCGTAGATTCTAAACTTTTCAAGAGAAATTAGATTTGCCGTCACTCGTTTTGGTGAGAAATGGGATTTTTTTTTTTTTTTTTAAATCCTATGTGTTTGTGTATTTTGTGTTTGCTACCACCAGCATGTCTGGTGCCCTCAGAGGTCGGATTTCAAACCACTATGTGGGTGTAGGTCCTCTGGGAGAGCACTAGCCTGCCCAGAGCCACTGAGCCATCCCTCCCCAGACCAGAAATTGGAGTTATGTTTTTTTTTTTTTTTTTTTTTTTTTTTTCCTTCTCTAGAATTTCTGATAAAATTGAACTGCAGCTCTAAATGCTGTCAGGGTTTCTGTTGCTGAAGTTCTGTTACGGAACTCTGTACCCCACACTTAGTCTTTTTCACTGAAAGAAACCTTAAGTCTCTAAGAGGTATTTTAAAGCTTTTGCGCCTTTCTTAAGACAGCAGTTGAGTATTTTTCCTCCAGTGTGTGTAAGAAGTAAACAGATAGGCTTGGCTTCCACATATTTCTTACTTCTTAATACCTTACTCCAAAGACCAAGTCATAAACAAGGGAAGTATCAACATGAGTGGGTTTTTAGATATTAAGTCATGATAACTTAGGAGCAGTGTTTGATTTTATAGTTGGTTTTACTTATTTGTTCGCTTACAATCTTAATGTATTTAATTTTTCTGTGAAGACCTCTTTTTATTTAGATAATGAAACTTTATTATTTGTCGGATTTAATCTTGCTTCAGTAGGAAAACTTAGCTGAGCTAGCACAAGGGGCTGTTTTCTGAGCAAATGGATAGCTATTAGAGGACCATCAGAGTGATGGCTGCAGGGGCTGGGGTAGATGGCTGCAGTGACTAGAAGGCTGTGTGTAATGTAGATCGGGTTCTCACACCCCAAGAAGACTGTGTGTTAAAAACAAAAATATATACTGATTTTTCAAGGTAAGCAGTATTGCTTCACATGGTGATTTAATAAGAATTTCATATATAATATCTAAGGATTTAGAAATATTCATTGTCTATAAAAGCAGAATTGTGATTGATTACTAAGCTTTAGAAAGTAGCACACAAAGCAATAGGTTTGCTTATGGTGTTTTCAATCATACTTTGGTTTTCTTGTTCACACATACATGTTCAGGATCTTGGAATAATATAAACTACTTTGTGGAAAGCCATTGGTCAAGTAAATTGTTTTGGACAGCCTACCATAATTTTTATTAGTATTGTGCCTAGAATATTTGAAAATAAACAGATTTGCTAACCTAAGTAAGCAATATGTTATTAACAATTCAATATCCTAAAATTTTTACATAGCTTAGTTTTCTGATTTTTATCAACCAAGGAACTATTATATGAAATTAAATGAAGAGATATTTTAAAGGTAACATTGCCTTTGTAAATAGAATTGTCCACAGAGGTAAAAAGAACACAGATTTAGAAGAAGTGTGTCCATGAAACACACACAGAATGTTAACATGTAGGTAGATGTTTCTGCTCCAGCAGAAATTTGTATTATAATAAAAAATAAATGTTAGTTAAAAAAATTATCAAGCTGGGCCATGCTGCAATACAAAACAAAACAAACACACACACACACAAACAAAGAAACAAGGAAAGTCTCCTGAAATAAACTGTGCCTTCATTTTTATCAATAATAAAAATATTCAAATGCTAATTAATGAGCTCAACATCATATGCCTTTTAAGAAACAATGAACGTGAGTGTTCTGGCTTTTGTCATTAATGGCATAGCTTCTGTGTGCTAAGGGTTTTAAAGGTGGAGGTGCTGACCTGAACAATGGAGTCATGGGCCAACCCAGGTCTTTGTTTCTTCTCATAAATTATTGAGGGATAGTGTTAGTTGCTTAATTTAGGATTAGCTAACTGTTAAAATCATGTAATATGTTAAGAACTATTAGATTAAAATTTAAAGCATACTAAAATATTTAGCTTAAGAGTAAAATCACAAATCTATAGTGTTAACATGTCATATTATCTGGAAGAGATAAAGAGCCTGGATTGTGGTCTAGGTAATAACAATGGGAAAGTAAGGCCCTCATAGAGAACAGTTCTTGGGTTTTGTTTAAGTAGATTACAGCTAAGTTAATTTCCCCCTGTTAAATCTTGTTAGGGGATTTTGTTGCTGTTCCCGGGTCCTTCTGGGCACTTCTGCTTGTTACGTTCAGTTTTCAGTGCAAAGAGTTGAAATAATAAAAGTGCATGTACATGCCTGCTTGTTTTCCTTGTTCGGTCCAAGTAACTTGAACGCTCTTTGGTCTGTAGTAAAATCTTGAGAGATGTGAAGCTCCCCCTTGATGAGCTCAGAACTTTGTCACTCAAAAGACTATCAGGGAGGACTGTGTTTGATGGGTCTAGATGGAAAGCGTGTCACAGGAGCATTTGATGAGGGAGCTTACTAGCAGGAGGAGCTGAGGCAGCCTTAGTGAAGTGCCACCAGCCTGGGCACCCCAGGAGTGTTGCCTAACAGGGTGAGTTAGGGTTCGGGCAGCAGAGTAGCCTGCGGACATTGCTGTGTGTTCCCGAGAGGTAGATCTTAGGCGAGTTTCAGCGTGGCTCCTGCCATAGGTGCGCCCGCATGTCTCTGTCCAAAGGAGGTAAAGCTCTGCCTTTGTGCTTGAACTTCTGCCCCTGAGCTACCTTCAGTCAGTCTCTGAGCTGAGTGGATATTTCCCCTAGAGTTCCTGAAAGCCAGGGTCCACATAGCAGCACCGGCCTCATAGTGTGAAAACTGCAGCTGTCTGGGTGGGAAAGGATGTGACCTGTGCACCAGGGAGAGCATGGGGAAATGCAGCGTGGTCCTGAGATGCTGCAGGGCAATATGGAAAAATTCAGGATTATCAGGACCAGAAAGCTGGGGTGTGGGGGTGCATTTCCGGGAGAGCTAACTGCTGCTTACTAGTTCCTGCCTGTCCTGCTCTTGTTTTTAATTTACCCATTCATTTATTTCAACCTCTTGTTGAGTCTCTGCATTCTTTCCATGGGCATGTTTTAAATATATCAGCCAATTAAAAGTGGGAAATTTAGGCAATAATTTACAAGAGCGTGCCCTTTAAACTACTTTCTAACTAAGGAGGACATAATTTAGTATTAATTATTTTGCTTGTAATTTGCATTTTCAATCAAAATTTATTAGGACCACTGCACGTCATAATATTAAAAGTTTAACAACGTTTTAATTGGGTGAGTTCCTTCAGAGCTCTGTGGTCAGAGGCGTCATGTTTAATCATACGACCTGCAGGCTGGTGAGTCACTCTCTGTCTTGGATTCTGTCACTCCTTAGAAGCCAAACCGGATTGGATTGGTTTAAAGCTGGGAGGAGGCCCTTCAGGCTTTGAAATGTTCTCAGGGGAAGGTGGTTCTTGTTGACTGGGTAGTTCTTTTCCCTCTGTCCTCGGGCTGCAGAGCCCTGATGGCGGGAGGGTGTGTCTAAACGTGTGCACACACCTGGGTGTTATAGGTTCTGGTTCCTGTGGCCGTAGTCACTGGTGGTTACTAATGTTAAAACAAAACAACAACAACAACAAAATAAATATTTCATTTTGTAACGCCAACCAAATTGTTTACAAAATGAACTCCAAATGTTTGCTCTCAGAGAAGGAATTGGTCACTGCTAACTATCAGCACACTTAAAGTGCCGAAAGAGCCAGTGAGCACTGCTGCGTGGAAGGGAATTCATTTGTGCCCAAGTAAGGGATATGGCTTAGTGGCATCAATCCGGTTGCCATTTTTATTGCATCTATTTTTACACATAATTTGGAGGGTACAGTTTGGCAAGTGAGAATCAAAGGAAATGCCAGCCAGTCTCTCTTTGTTGCTGTGCCCCTGGCCCTGTTGCTTGACGAATTCACGGCAGTGGCCAGGGGTGAGCCTTGGGTTAGCACGGGAAGTAGATCCTTAAGGATGTGAAGTAAGCTTTGTTCTCCTCCCGCCATTCTTGAAGCAGAGCACTGAGGCGTCTCGTTGCCTTAACAGGAGGGTGGCTTGTGCGGCTGCCCCCACAGAAGCCTCAAGCCTTGGCGGTCTGCTACCAGACACAGCTCCCCTCTTCCCTCTGATTTCCTCTAAGATGCCGCGTAGCATTCTGTTTTGTGAGTGGAAAACACATAATTAATGGGCAGTTTATTGAAAATGCTGAATTTAACTTCGTGTTCTGGGCAGATGTGTGGATCTGTGTAGAATTAAGGTCCGAGGTCTGCGTCATTTCCCTTCTGCAAGGTTTCTGAGGGAGAGACATTTCCTTCTTTTTAAAAAATTGCATTCTTAGGTCTAATTACCTTTTCTCCTTTTACTCACCAAATTATTTACATTGATTTCTTAAGGAAACACCAAAGCTGAAATCGTAGTCATGTTCTTCTGTGTTTGACGTGCAAGGTATTCTGCAAAACACAGGTATATTACGAGTTGGAGAGAAGGAAAGTGAGTTAGGTAGGCTGATTTCAGAGTGACATGATCACTTAAAGAATTAGAAGGCTGTGACCAGGGAGGTGGCTTGGTGGGTAAAGGTGCTTGCTTTGAAAGCAAGATGACCTGGGTTCAAATCACAAGCACCCACATAAAAGGGAGGCATGGCTGCATGTGCCAGAACCCCAGGATTAGGAGATGGAGACAGGAGGATCCTGGGAGAATCCTGGATCCAGCCTCTCTGAAACGGTGAGCTTCTAGCTGAGAGTCCCTGTCTTAGAAAATAAGATAGAATTGAATAGAGGAAGACTCCCAATATCCTCTTAGTCTTCACGTGTGTGTTCATGTACACATTCGTGCATGCACGTGCACACACACATATGCACTAACACACACATGTGCATGCACACACACACTAACACACTCACGTGCACACACATGTGCACACACGGATACACAAACACATGCACGTGCACGCACACACACGAATGTGAACGTTAGCATGCCAGCAGTAGAGGTTGTCATGTTACAACACAAGAATGCATGCCTGCTCATGTGCCTGACATTTAGGCAGCCTGTGACAAGCTTCTCCTTGTGAGCTGCCTTTGAGCCTCTAACAATAGGGCACTGACTGGAGCACCACAGATGGATGCGGATTCCAACCTCACCCTGCCTCTGAGCTCCTTTTCCCATCATGCTCCCTTCAGCACCCTTCCACACCAGAGCAGCCAGGGAGGGCACGTCTGTTTTTCCCTGGGTCCATTCATTTGCTTCAGCTTGATTCTGACTTGTTTATAGCTTCCTATTCTCCTCCTGTTGTGTGAGGTAAAGTAATTGAAGTTGTTAATTTTGGCACAGGGACAATAAATTGATTCTGACCTCCCTGATTTGGGGGAGGTTTTGGGGTTTTTCAGTCTCTTACAGATTAAGATCTTAGTAGTTCACTCAACATGCAGATACTAGAAGGAGGTCCCTTCTGGTTGAAGCCAGAGATTTTCTCTGGACTTACTCGGAGTTAGGGGACGGTGTGGAAGTGCATTGTTGATTGTAAGTTGAAAGTCGTACTTCTTTAATTACCTTTTAATTAATTACAATTGTTAGATTTTAATCTCCAAGTACCAACAAAGCTCGCAGTAAATTACGGTGCTCTGATCTTTTCTCTAACCCTTGTTAACAAAGTGGTACTGTGTAGGGGGAAAGAAGAACATATAACATAAACACCTCGTTTTGGGAACAAGAGGAAAGCATCTTCATATCCTGTTGCTACCTAGGAGTTCTTGGCTTTGATTCTCTCAATAACATGTGTGCCCAAATATGAGCATAAAGGGTTGCCTACATCCTTGTTACATAACGCTGTGTGGTTCTTCTGCAAGCCCATATTTATTTGCTGGGGGACAGGGGAGGAGACAGCTTTACAGACCTTCAGGGGGTGCGGTGGGGTGCAGGGAGGAAGTGAGATACTTGTTCCACCAATGAGCAGTTAGAGAATGTGAAGTCTCAACACGATTTGATCCAAACAGTCATCTTCAGGAATTTGTTATGATAACTGTGGTGCTGTCTCCGGAGCAGTGAGGTATATGTTCTTACGGTGTGATCTGTTGAAAAAGGTGGTGTTAGGTAACGTGCTGCGGCAAGTGTCTTTGTGTGGGGGCTGTGTTCTCCAGCGGAGTTTGCGTTAAGACTGGACCCCGAGTAATCGCAGTGGGGTTTTCTTTGTCTTTATAGTAAAACTTTGTAGACTGAACCCCTCCACAGTTCTTCGCAAACTGCTGAGTAAGTGTCGTTCTTCCTAGCGAAGCCTGCTCCTGCATGAGCCCAGGCTGCTGCCTTGTCTGTGCTTGTCCCTAAACTGAGATGCTCAGCACGGAATGTCACACGTCAGAGCGGAGCCTGAGTAGCAGCAGGCTTCCGTGTCTGACTCTTGGTCTCCGCGCCCCTTGGATGTCCTTTTTCCTTCATCCCTCACCTCTTCACAGATGAGCTAGGGAAAGCAGATGCCAGCGAGTATAAAGAGTTTCTTCCACTCCCACAAACACACTTCCTCCTTTGCCCATCCTCATCTCTTCTGCTCCTAGGAAGCACAGCCGCCTTTCCCACCTGCCAGAGCCCCTGCTGCTGCCCGTGGCTCCTCTCTCCCATTCCCTCTCAGCCCCGTTCTCCTGGGCGTCCTACCGTTCCCTCTGGTAGAGCTTCCTGTTGGCAGTTTCTGCTAGTTAAAGACTCTATGGAAATGTTCTTTGACAGCCCTATGATTTGTGTGGAAGAGCTGTCTACCTTCATTTTTTTTTCTTAACCCCCAGTTGATACTTATTTCTCCACCATGCTTATTCTGGCTCGGGTTCCATAATCCACTCACATATTTGTAGGGCCCTGGGTGGCTAAATCCGTACAGTTGCAGGCCTGGTCTTACTTGTCAGTGTTTGGCCTCCTGGGCGGTGTGGCCTGTTCTCTCTTAGCTGCTATACTGGAGTGTTTCACTGTTGTGGGCCCAGCCCTCCCCCTTCCCTCTTTTGGCTCAGCCGTATTTACAGCTTTAGTTGCTATAACCTTCATTACAGAACACAGTGCTGCGAGTATGAGCTTCTTCTGGCCCCTCTTCCTCTCGCCATTGCTGCCGTCCCTCGGCAAGCCACCGTGGTCTCCAACCTGAATTCTGTGAGGGTATCTGAGCCACTTTAAATTTCCTTGTCTGATCTCAGACCTGACCGTTTAATCTCTTAAAATCCCGCACTCCGATGGCTTTCTGTAGTTCCTAAGGAAAAGAGTTTGCAACCCTGTAAGAAGTCCCTGTGAACCCGCCTCATGCTGGTTCCTTGTTGGCGCCAGCCTCTCTTCTCACCATGCTCCCCAGATGCTGCTCCGGCCCTGCCTGGGCTTTGCCTGAACTCATGTTTCCTCCAGCCAGAGTTACAGATGAGTTTTCTCTTGCGTTCTCACCGCCGCCAGGCGAGGATCTACCTACAGCTCTCCTTGTACCCCCTGACTGTCCTTAGCATCTTATTGCCTGGAATGTGGTAGATCGTGTTAAATACCGCGTGCACGAAGGAGTAGACTTGCTGCTTTGTTTGCTGGGAAGAGTTACGTCTGTGTGTAACAAAAGGATTCAGTTACTTCTTCTCCGGTTGCGTGTTCATGGCATTGTCCTGAGACAATGGATGCACCTTAGCCTGTGCGCATTATTCTTCATGCTTGGTTTTACAGCTGCTTTCTCCCAACTCATCTTGAGACCTTGGGAAACCCTCAGGAGTTCTTGTCCCAGTTGGCAGATGGGAATCCCTCACATTTCCCCATAGATGTAACTGGAATTCTAGATCATTTTGTTCAGGCTTGTGTAATCCCTGATTTCCAGTTGTAGTAACTAGAGTTGTGCATCATTTGTATCCCAAGGAAGAGAGAAAAAGTCAGGGAGAGGATCGCAGGACACCTGCATCAAAGCTCTGCATGTTTTGTTGTTATTACTGTTTTACCTTAACATGGTCTCCTCTCTTGATTATTATCAAACTTGTCTTTCAGTAACTAAGACTAACCTGTGAGAAGAGACTCACAAAATGCCCCGTCTTACCAACTTTAAAGCAAAGGTTAGGCGTCATTAAGTACATTGTTGTGCAGCCACCACCACCTTCTGTATATAGAGCACTGCATCTTCTATGACCCCTCGTTTCTACTGCGGTGATAAAACACCCTAACAAAAGCGTCGGTGGAGAAAGGGTTGATTTTAGCCCACGCTTGTAGGTCATAGTCCAGCATTTCAGGGAAGCCACAGTGGCAGGCCCCTGAGGTAACCAGTCCCATGACCCGTGTGGGGGAATGCAGAGAGAATGAATGCATGTAGACATACGTGCTGCTCAGCATGCTCGCCTTACCCCTGCACACTCCAGGACCTAGACTCGGGGAATGGTACCATGGCCCTTTTAAAAGGAGTCTTTCCACACCACTGAAGGCAATAAAGACAGTCCCCAGAGACACGCCCACAGGCCAACCCAATGTAGACAGCCCTGCACTGAGTTATATCAAGGTGACAAATGAGAGTAACCTTTGTCAACTTGGCACATAAAACATGGCCTTAAGCTACAGCCTTCCACCCTCGTGTTTGTTTGCTTTTATAAGATATAGTCCACCTTTAAAAGTCCCTGAAGTTTGCAAAATTGCTGACGCTTTGAAAGTCCAAAGTCTCGTAACTGTGAGCTCCTGTTACCAAAAACAAGATAATGCTTCCAAAACGTGATGGCACAGAGTAAACATCCGTATTCCACAAGTGAAAGCAGGGCCAGGGGACAGACAGACATGGGGACAGGCAGATCAGCACAAAAGGCAGTCTGCAAGTCCTAATGCCAAACCTGCATGCAGCTTCATGGTTGGCTTCTGGGGCTGATAACGTAGTCACCTGAGCTTCAAAGGGCTTGGGCGATTCTACCCCTCTCTGCCCCTGCCCACGTGCAGCATTTACTGCTGCCCATTTAGGCTTAGGCAGGCTCCGTTTCAGAACACCTGTACCTGTCCTTGGCAGAACCACACAGCCCTGGCATCTGCCATGTCCAGGGGTCTCCTTTCCAACCGAAGCTTTGCCTTCCCAGCTTCATATCACACTCTCCACAGCCATCCTCGGGCTGCTGCCCTTTGTGCCTTCAAAATTGTGATATTGCCGAATACTGACTCCAGCCTGCATGTAGCCTGGTCCCCTTAGACCACAGTGATATCAGCTTGTGCCCTGACCCCTTCGAGGAGCAGAGGAGCCCTTTAGGGTGTCTTCCTTTAAGGGAATTCACATCCCAGCAGGTGGGGCCTCCAGTAGGGTTTGCCCAGGATGTCCCTCCTGCTGCCCATGCACAGCACAGGCTTCCCCAGAGCCTGTCTGAGCTCTTGCAGCTGCTTTCTCGGATCAGCCCGGAGGCCCCTGTCTCCCTGATTTGCCAACACAGCAGCCCCATTAGCTTTAGTTGTAACTCCACTGAGTTTCAGAACATTCTTAAGCTGGGCCCTTCCCCCATTAGTTAAGGCTTTCAAGACAATATGCCCCCCCCCATACCCACAGGCCAGCCTGATCTTCACCGTCCTGCATTGAGAATCTACCCAGGTCATTCTAGGTTGTGTCAAATGGACGATTAAAAGTCATTGTGACTTCGTGTGACCCAGTAAAGGATCTAACCCCAGCAGCTAGCAGCCACTTTAACTTGACATAGGAAATTGTTTCCTAATATCTTTTCAATGATCACACCATTTCAATTCACCGTGTTTTAACTGTTGTTTTTATTTAATTCTAATTTTTAAAAAATCTGTCTTGTACTGCAGACCTAGTGATTTTACTATGTACTTGAGAGTTAGAGCAATCTACATCCCTCTTCAATAGTCTGTATCTTTGCTTCTAATTTAAACAGTAAAAATGAACACTGGAAGAGAGTTCAGAACAGTCTCTGGTGCTGTACTGGGGGGAGAAGGTGATGTTAGTATGTGTGTGCTCTGTGTTTGCATTTCTACTGTGAGAATAAAGTGATTTTATTTTAAAGGAATAAAATAAGATGCAAGTTTTAAGAAATATTGTAGCTTCAAAGGAAAATGCAGCTTATTAGAGATACACAGTGCTAACATATAGAGATCACACACACACACACACACACACACACACACACACACACACACGTATACACGCTACCAATAAGAGTGTGGTTGAGGGATTATCTATAGAGTCAGGAATGACTCGAAATCAACTGTATCACAGAATGGCCCAGCTCAGCATGGTGACAGCTTTAGGAAGGCTGGCAGTGTGCAGCTCATTGCAGGACACACAAAGAGCTCAACAGGTCAGCGGGTTGGAGAGTGCCTTAAGCAGGTTGGCTGGTCTGCATCCCTTCCAGGCACCTCACTGTTTATAAACCTTGGAGAGGGAGAAGAGTAGAGAGTTTAGTCAGTTTCAGGACTTCTGAGACTTCTGTGTTGTTTGCTTCCTGAGTCTTAAGGAGCCGAGGGTTCTGAGTTTCAGAAGAAATTGCTTTACAAGTAGAAAGGCCTGGGGTCTCTTGGGTATTTCTCCACAGCATCCTACCTAGTTCTATGAGTTAATGTACTAACAAAGTGTCTAAAGTCCAGAAAGTAATATTGGAGTTATCCCCTGCCCCAAGTAAAATCTCTTGTAGAATTTTAGTGTTCAAATAGCTTTGGCTGTTTCTAGAGAGATATTTTGAAATTATGTATCTATCCATATTTGTTCCTACATGTACATACATCTCACATGTGTGTATGTATACGTATGCATGTGTGTGATTGTAAACATTCTTTTCTAAAGTGAGTGCTTTTTAAAAATAGGTACTATGCAGACTCGTAAATATTAATTTTATTCAAACACTTAACTTGTATCAATAGCCATTTTTCCTTCTTTTATTTCTGTTACTGTGACTATTACCATAGTCAAAAGCAACCTGGCAAAGAAGGGTTTATTTCATCTTATAGTTTCCAGTCCAGCGTTGAGAGAAATCAGGGAAAGAACTCAAGTAGAGGCCATGAAAGAACGCTGCTTACTGGCTTGCTGTGGCCTGCTAAGCTTAACTTCTTACCACCCAGGTCCACCTGACAGGGATGGTACCACCCATAAGAGGCTGGGTCATTGATCAAGAAAATGCCCCCAGCCACTGATGGGCCAACCTGATGGGCCAGTTTCTTAATTAACATTGCCTGTTCCCTGATAACTCTAGCTTGTGTCAAGAAAAAAACAAAATAAAACAAAAACCCAAAAAAGATAAACAAAAAACCAAACTAACTAACCAGCACTCTCTTTTAAATACATTTTTGCTTAGAGCTATTAAAGCTATTAAACATATGTAGGGGTAGTTTGCCTTTATTTTGAGATAGGGTCTCACTGTATCCCTGGCCAGCTTACAACTCTGTACATAGACCTGGCTATCTTCATACAAGATATCTGCCCATCTTTGCCTCCTGGGTGCTGGATTTAAGTTGTATACCTCTACATCTGGCACTTTCTGATCACACTTCCAAATTGACTTTATGTCCTTTTGATCTTATTTTCGATTTGAAATTTTGTGATTTTCTTGTATCTTTGCTTCAATTGCAATGATTCCTGAAAGAAAAGACGGGGTATGGTGTTTAAAAATTACAATCTATGATGACTGAGTCATTTGGAAAAATTAAATTATCATAAGGCAATAAGACAATTGAGAACTTGTCCATAAAATGTTAAAAAAAAAAAAAAAAGAAGAAGAAGAAGAAAAAAACCTAGCATACATTTTTGCCAGGATTGCTTTATATGATTAGAAAAATTATAATATTAGTGGAATGTAAGAAGGAACACATAGCCTTCATGTGCCTACGGTGTGGTCTGTTGCCCTTTTCAACCAGGTTGAAAATGAAATTCCTGCTACCATTTTACACACACACACACACACACACACACACACACACACACACACACACACGATGTTATTTTACAATGGAAATAAAAATCTCAGTAAGTGGAAAGCCTCTGAATTTATTTGTGTGTGTGGCATGCATGAGCGTATATGCATGTGTGGAGTATGTGCCCTTGAACCACATGTAGAAGCCAGAGCAGGATCTTGAGTGTCTTCTATTGGAGTCTGCTTCATTAGTGCCTTGGAACAGGCTCTCTCCTGAACTGGAGCTCACCAGCCAGGCCAATCCTGACATCTCTCTCTTTGCCACCCAATGCTGAGATTACAGACACACAAAGCCAAGCCCAGTTTTTTATTTGGATGTTGGGGATTTGAATACAAACACGGGGGCTCGCAAACCAAGGGCTCTTTCCCACTGAACCATCTCCCTATCCCCAAAGCAGGTGAGATATTTAAAGACTGTGTTGCCCGATGATACTACCAAGAGAGGAGGAGGTAGATAGGGCTCCAGGAGGAGGAAGGGCAGCTGGAAGAGTAGCTAGGAAGTCTTTCAGTTGTTTTTGGGTTTCCCCCTTTCCTACTTTGGCTTACCCAATTTGCTTTATCTACTCCAAAGTTTTGGTAGGGGCCAACCACTGTAGTTACTGCTCTGATGAAGTGTTAAGTTCAGGATAGAAGAGGGGCTTATTCAAGCTCACTATACTGTGCAGCTGTTTCTGCTCTGAAATGACATCATTCTAAAGGAAGTTTTGTGTTTTATTCTCTTGGTCAAAAAACTTCATTCTTCAATGACTTTATTCATTCTCTCTGGGATTACTCAGTGTTTACACTCTTTGCTAATGGCAGGGTTCTCATAATAGCATGCTGTTTCTTGTTCAGAGATTGGCAGACTCAAAGTCTGGTTTTAATTTCTCCAGGAAATTTGAATTTTGTGGAAGCAAAACAATGCTTCTATTGGAAGAATTTTAGGTACCTGGTCTAGACTTTTGTACATTCCTGTTTAGTATTCTTGACATCAATAGATGTCATGGGTATGTTCTTTAAAAAAAAAAAAAAAAAGTATTATTTGTAGAGGCTGCCCCTTACCTCTACTGCTGTCAGTGGTGAATTGTGATTGTGGTGGTCACACTGGTGGATGTGGAGGCCAGGGAATGATTTTCTGGAATGTGAACAAATAGGAAATGGAGCTACATTTACAGTTCATGAACACTCCCTCCAAGCCCAAATAATAGCAGGCATAGATTTTTTTGGGGGGTGGGGGTGGAATCCTGCCTTTTCTTTAGGCTAAAGAAGCAAACAAGAAAGAAATACACATTTGTGTTTACCTTTCTCTTAAGATCACTGATGAACCCGAGTTTCCTGTGCAAGTGAGTGCTAAACAGTGTTCCAGGTAACTTCCTAAGTCCCACATCACCTGGAACACACAGAGGACACACTGTTCGTGTGTTTCCCTGAGGGGTAGTGTGAGCAAACCTGAGAGCCTGCAGGATTACAGAGAGGCTTCCTCTGAAAAGTGATAGGGAATGTCTAAGGAGATCTGAGGGTGTGGGTGCGGAGAGAGAGTGCAGGGGTGGGTGCTGCGGAGAGAGAGTGCAGGGGTGGGTGCTGCGGGGAGAGTGCAGGGGTGGGTGCTGCGGGGAGAGAGTGCAGGGGTGGGTGCTGCGGGGAGAGTGCAGGGGTGGGTGCTGCGGGGAGAGAGTGCAGGGGTGGGTGCTGCGGGGAGAGAGTGCAGGGGTGGGTGCTGCGGAGAGGCAGTGTTGTGCTTCTCCTCCTTGGAAGACTCTGTTGTTCCCAAGCTTGTCTATATTCTCTTACAGCTGTTTTCTTGAGTTCAGAGTCAGGGCTCAGGCTGAGTGAGGTTCTGGCCATCATGTCCCACCAGTCTTTAACAGAGAATAGGTGAAGTCTTTTCCTCTTGTAGATAGAACGAGCTTCAGAGTATCCCTGTAGTGTAGGATAGCATGTCTTAAAAATTATAATGGATAAAGAGCTGTCTCTCTCTCTCTCTCTCTCTCTCTCTCTGTGTGTGTGTGTGTGTGAGAGAGAGAGAGAGAGAGAGAGAGAGAGAGAGAGAGAGGGAGAGAGAGAGACTGATGATGAGAGAGGTTATAAGTACACAGGTGAATGAAATTTTACTAGTCAAATTACTAACTACCCAATCTGTTCATAACATACCAGTAGATATTTATCAGTGGATATATATTTCAGTAGGAGGATAAACTGTAGAAGTGTATTTGGATTTGGTCCTTGCAATCTTGCAGTGAACCATTGAGAGAGACAAGATATTCACACACACACACACACACACACACAGAGAGAGAGAGAGAGAGAGAGAGAGAGAGGGAGAGAGGGAGAGAGACAGAGACACAGAGAGACAGAGAGAGAGATTGATTCCTAGGGCAAAGAAGTATAAAATTACCCTTGTTGCTACACTGAGTACAGCCTAGCAGTACAAGGAGCTAAGGGCCAGACAAGATGGATTGAGGGGAGTGTCCTATGGAGGAGGTGGGGCCAACTCTGCTTGGAAGGACAAAGGATTGTAAACAACAACGGTAAATAGGACACCCTGAGCAGAGGGTGCCATGGGCATGGCATTAGAGTAAGCAGACAACTTTGGCATTCGGGGAGAATTTGAAGGATGAAACCGGGAGAGAGGAGCTTAAGTCAGTTGGGGAGGATAGATATAGTCATAATATCTAATCATGGACTCTAGGAAGTGACATATGCTTTGTGTGTGTGTGTGTGTGTGTGTGTGTGTGTGTGTGTGTGTGTGTGTGTGTGTGTGTGTGTTTCTTTTGGCCCATACACACCTCTGAGACAAGTAGGCAAAGGCAAGTGTTTGGAGGAAGCCGGAAGCCTCAGACTTATATGGGTATGGCACTAGTATTTGCAGGTGCTATTATTTAGGTAGCAAATTCATGAGCTTGTCATGCTGAGTTGACGTGTAAGAAACTTAACACAGTGCACTTTTTTTCCTAGGCCGGACCTGATAGACATGAATACTGTTGCTGTTCAAAGCAACCTTGCAAATTTAGAGCACGCTTTTTACGTAGCCGAAAAAATCGGTGTTATAAGACTTCTGGACCCCGAAGGTGAGTTATTTTCTGGCTCTCACCTGTGCTGGCATGCTCACACATCTCACCAGAAATCATCTGTGAGCATCGTGAAGTAATTGATTTCTGTTGCTGCTTGTAGATGTCGATGTCTCTTCACCTGATGAAAAGTCAGTAATAACCTATGTGTCCTCCCTCTATGACGCGTTTCCCAAAGTCCCCGAAGGTGGTGAAGGCATTGGCGCAAACGTGAGTATTGCTCTCCTGCCCTTAAAGCTGTTGGTTCATCCACTGATGATCAGTAATTGAATTGCTTGCCAATTAGTGCAGGATTTTAAAAGCAGATTTTAAATGCTATTTATATATTTGAGCTAATATGCTATTTTTCCAATTGTACATACATCTTACAGCATTGTTCTACCATTGAAATGAAAGTGTAGCTAAAAAAAGTTGTTCTATGTCACAAATAAAGGAAACTACTTGAGAGTCACAGCACATCTGTGAATGAAAGTAATGAGTCACTGGAATGTAAATATTTCCCTTTTTAACTTGCTGCCCTTTTACAACTGCCGGCTCTCCTATCCTGTGTAGATAGGCCGGGTCGCTGTGGAATGCAATTGGAAGTTGGTTCAGGAGACCCTGTGAAATAAGTTGACTAGATAGTTGTTTTCCGACTTGAGGCCTCGGTGCCGGTCTCTGTGTTTGACCAGGTGACCAGAGCTAGATTGCTGACACACAGTTTGCTGTTGTGTGACCTGTCTGGGATCACCGTTTCTCAAAGGCTTGTGGAATTTAACCCAGCTGTGTACTTTGACTTGGCCATGCTAAACAAATGCCATGTCTAGCCGTGAACAGGACGCTGTGCTCATTTGGGGCGATGGCCCTTTACCCCAGCCTGCAGGACATGGGAGCCTTGTACCTCCTTGTCCGATTGCTTGCTTCACTCCCCACGCTCTTACTTCTGGGTCTGGTTTTGTTCTCTTCCCCTCCCCTTTCACGAAAAGATCTTAACCTTTTGGGTCTCCCGGCAGTGTGTCCCATTTCACTGCTCTGAGCTGCTGCTGCAGAAAGGTACCCGTGGCTCCTTCCTCTGCCTTCTTGCCACAGTCACCTTAGGTTCATCTCTTCTTTCTTCACGTAGAACTGACCTTGCTTGATAGCATACGCTTTTCCATCCCTGCATTAACCCTGCACATGCCAAATTAAGTTTCATATACTGTGCTGTGTTTATTATTACAGTTTTCGGGGTTAACTGGTTAAATTCATCCAGCTGTTTCAGTAGTCAAAACTGCATTTTAATTACACAGTTCCATCTAGGGTTTTGTAGTATTAACCAGTTACTTATAGGTAGAGCATTTCTGTGTTGGTGCCCAGCATTCTTTGGGACTCATGTCTTTTATCCACTCTCCTCACCTTCCCCTGACCACATTGCTACTCACTGTTCATTGCGACACTTCTCAGAAGCCTTTGGTGACCAATGCAAGGCACATGTGTATCCTCCCCTCCATTTTTTAACTGTTTCAGTCATTTGAACACTTAGACACTACCCCCCCATGTTGCTCCACCAGACTACAAATATTACACCTTAAAAGTTTTGCTTGTTATTCTAACAGTGAATGTAATCCTGTCACTTAATACACATTCTTCAGAAGCTTAATTACATAGCAGTTGTCAGCCTTCCGATGCCTTCATTTTACAAGAGTTTGTTTAATGAGTACTTGAAAACCTTTCCCCGTCTGGTCCCTTCATCTCCTGCCCTTTGGTTTAGTGTCAGATATTAGGAAACTTAGATGTGCAGTGGTCAGCAGAGATGACTGACCTGGTCTATGCAAGCTGCCACTCCCTTAAGTGGAGCTCTGGACAACCCTCCCCCACCCCCCAAGATCACAGCAAGTTTTGAAGCCTCAGAAGCCTATTTGATGCAGTATTCCAGAGGGCCACTTTTTTTTTTTTGGACCAGAATTGACACTCATTGGGTAAGGGTTAGTGACCAAATGTTGATAGCATGTTTTTAATTTTGTTTGTATGGAAAGAATTGTAGCTGAGTGGAAATTAAGAAAGCATTTACCTGATTCTCTCTGCGAAGCCTCAAGACATCTGGACTCCCAGGAGTGTGTATGACAGATTGTGTTCCAGATGAGTGTTGTTACCCATAAACACGAAATGGTCCTGATGTTTTATTTCCTAGGATGTTGAAGTCAAATGGATCGAATACCAGAATATGGTGAACTACCTCATCCAGTGGATTAGACACCACGTGCTCACAATGTCTGAGAGAACATTTCCTAACAATCCCGTGGAACTAAAGGTTGGTGTACTGTAGAAGTTCAGGAGGGTTGATCCCATCAAAAGCTTTAAACTCATGCTAGGTCCATCCCGTAATCTTAGCGTTCGAGATGAATTGCCATTGACAAGCCATGCATTTTAGTAGGCAAGTTTTTTTTTTTTTTATTATCTATTGTCTTATATAAGGAGAAAGTAGGGGTACATATTAATAATTAAAACAGTTATAGCAGCAGCATCTTTAAGAAGCTGCATTCCTCAAACTTTAATTTGTTGAGAATTAAAGGTATAATATGAGAGCTTCTGAAATTAGCATGATGAATGGGAATGTGCTAACAGGCCACCAGATGCTGGGACAGAAACATCCCTGGGGAGCTCACACACACCAGGAGCGTGCCTCTGCTTGAGTCCTGTTAGAACTGCCCCAAGGGCTGCTTTTGTAGAGTACAAGGCACACCCTGCATGTTAGGAATTTCAAAATACAGATCAGCTCTAGTGCAATTGAACTTAGAATCGATGCTCATAGCCTGGTGTTTGTGGCCAGGGTTTAGCAAACTTTTGCTAATACTGTAACCTTAGGTAAGGTTATTGGGATGGAGCTATCCTAGCAATATAAAGGAATTGTGAATACACAGCTTATCAAAGAATAGGCTGCCTCATTTTATACATTTGTATTTGAAATAGCAGTTTATTTTTAACTAACTACAGAGTAGCCTTAATTCTTTGACTTAATAAGCTTTGTTTTAACTCTCAGGCTGGAACCACAAGAACTGTAATAGCACAGGCTAGGCCCCACGAAAGTTCCTTGCTGTTCTCACACATCTGTTCAGAACATCTGTGGCATTGCCCTTCTGTTCATTGTCGCAGTGTGCTTGTCCTTTGCTCAAAGTTACTTAGTATGCTAGTATGTGTTGAATTAAAAAAAAAAAAAAAAAAAAAAGACCTTTTTATACGGTGTTACCATTGTAATGTGTCTCTCTATGTGGATATGAACTATTTTAGGGCATGAAAACCTGGGTCCTTCTACTGCAACATGGTGCCATAGTGTTTTGCACATAGTGACATTTGGTGACTAATGACTGACAGCAGCCTACAAGATTTTGGTTTTGGTCCAATACAGCTTTGGGTTTCATGTACAAATACATTTATTTGCAAATGAATGCTTGAGGGGTTGTTTTGTTTTTGTTTTGACCATTGGGCAAATTTGTGTGGTCCCTGACTTCTGCAGATCTTTAAAAGCTGTAGGAGTCTGAGTATTCACACGGGTTACTTGCTAGTGGGTAATTTAGGAGAGAAAAACATATCGTTAGGAATTAGCAAGTTCACAAGCCATCATAGAATCTTGCAGAATTGTGCTGTCTATTTTAATGTAGCATAGATTAAGCTTAATTGATTGATATGCACCTTTTAAATGTGGAAGTGTTTTATTTATGCAAATTTTAGAAAGGTCTTCTAAAATGAATATAATAACATTTTAAGAGTTTCACAAATGAGATGTAATTGCATGATTGGAGTGTTTATAGTAGTAATGTCAACTAGTTAGTGAAACAAAACAAAAGAAAACAAAAGAAAACAAAAGAAAACCTGTTGAAATTGACAGTGGTATGGTGAGGCCCATGTGTCAGGCCAGCCTAGCTGCTACAGTTTCCAGAATAGTCATGGAATGGAAGGCAACACGTCCTTTCCTTCCTTTATGACAGCGTCGCCAAACTCTTTTCTAGAAACTAAAAACCTGTGTGTGGTATTTGGAAGCTCAGCCTCTCAAGGATGTGCTTTTATGTTTGGGTGCCGGGCACTGGTCCTCAGTCATTGCTCAGATTCCTGTGTGATAAATGTTGAGTTATGGCTCACATCAGCAGTTCAATCCTCATCCGGTCCTGCCTAACCCAGCACACAGCTGCCTGGCAGCTGGAGCGTTGAGTCCATAAAGAAATTGTACTGAGTGCTTGTGACTCAGGGAGTAGCCTTGGCTGTAGCAACATGACAGAAACAGGCTTTCAGAGTAGGCCGTAATTTATTTTCTGTTTCATTACAGGCACTTTATAATCAGTACCTACAGTTTAAAGAGAAAGAAATCCCACCAAAGGAGACAGAGAAATCGAAGATTAAGCGGCTATATAAACTGTTAGAGGTAAGCCAGACATGTCCTTTGGTAACGCCAAGTGTAATTTCTGCATTGTTTCCAGGTCTTTGCTGTACAGTAACTGTTCTGTTTCCTTAAGATCTGGATAGAGTTTGGACGCATCAAACTCCTTCAAGGTTATCATCCAAATGACATTGAAAAGGAATGGGGCAAACTCATCATCGCCATGCTCGAGCGGGAGAAGGCGCTGAGACCCGAGGTGGAGAGGTAGGGAAGCTGGCTTGTTACAGGGTCTGCTGTAAGGTGCTCTCCATTCTCAGGCTCTTGGAGCTCGGCTTTTATTTTGCGTTGTTGTTTGCTTTGTTTGTTCTTTCTGTGATGCGTTCTTGTCTGCCTGGGTACTTGCGTGTACTTGTGTGTGGAGGTCAGAGTTCAACCTTGGTCTTTCCTCAGGAACTGTCCGTCATGTTTTATGGGACATGGTTTTTACTGGGACCTAAAGGCTCACTGCAGATTACGGTTTCCGTTCTTTTGTTTGTATAACCTTGGTGTTTTTGTCCTTCCATTTCCTTATCTAGAAATGGTAGCAAGAACTCTTAAAGAGTCAATTAGTAACTACATAAAGGGTCTGGTACGTTGGATTGCTCTGTGGAGTCTCGTCTAATAAGGTGTTTAGTGCAGTTTTAAAACAAAAAGCACCCAGGAGTCTTTCTGAAAGCAACCTTAAGGTAGGAGGGCCCAAGCTTGGAAGTTCGTAAGTTAGAGATTAGCTATTGTGGTTCTTATTAAAGTTTTAAGATGGCCTCCTTCTCTTGAGGCAATGGAAGCACTAACAAGGCAATGGAGGTTGAGCGTGTAGTTGAGTTAGTAAAGGACTTCAGAAGGCTGTGGCTTCCATCCCTAGCCTCTCACATAAGACCGGGCGCATTTGGGAAGTGGAGGCAGAGGAATTAGAAGCTCCAGATCATTTTCCCTTCGCTACGTTAAAGAGGCCAGCCTGTGCTACCGGAGACCCTGTCTCAAGGAGCAACAACAGCAGAAACAAGACAGAGAATATTAGTCCGGGTCCCCTTTCCACCACCAGGGTACATGTCCGGCCATGTTCTCTGACCTTTTGGTCACTGTCCTGCAGCCCTGCTGTAGTGTGTGGGACTTGTGCTGTCTGCCCCTCCTTACAGCTGGAGGCACGCATGGTCAGGTAACGCTCTGGCTGCAGAGCGGATACCTTGGCTGTCTCTTACGAGCTCACCTAGGCTGCGTTCCACCCTCCTCTGTTCACAGGGGTTTGTGCAGTCTGTCCTTTAGGTAGGGAAGCCATTTCACTTCCTATTGTTCTTTACTCCTGATCCTTCTCAGACTTCAGCCTCTGTTTTCCTTCCAGTAGTGTCCCAGGCTGGGCAACGCGGCTCCTTTTAATGGTTGATAATTTCTGAGTTTTTTTTTTTTTTTTTTTCAGGAATGCTTACCTTGGTTGTAATTTCATACGAGCCACCTGTTTCTGAGATAGTAGCTCTAATAATTGGAGCCAGGCTGTCATTGTGTGTCCTTTACCAGAGCTTTGGCACAGGGCGTGGCCGATAACAGTGGACACCCAGTGTAGTTGCGTTCTTGTGGTCTCCCACACTGACTTCAGTGTTGACCTGGGATAATGTATTTAAGATACAAAGGCCAGTTCCACTGGCCGGCCCTTCATTACTAGTTTCACTCTTGTTAAAGCATAAATTTATCTTGTCCGTAGAAACAGAGCCTAAGGGTCAAAGTGAGTCTTAAATGCATGAGGTGCAGTTCTCACTAATGCTTAACATGAGGTGTTAAATGAATCACTTGAATGGAAAGATACAGAAAAAAGATAGAGAGCTTTAGTCACTACACCAGTAGCAGAATGTTAACGTGCGTCTTAGTCCACTTGGTGCTGCTACAGATTGCTACAGACTGGATAACAGACGTTTGTTGTCGAGGGTTGTGTTGTGGTACAAGTCTACTATAAGCCCAGCACTTGGGAAGCTAAAGCAGGAGCATGAAAAGCCTGGGCTATATTAAAGACTCGACTGTCTTGTGCTTAGGAAGAGAAAACAAGAAGAGGAAATTGGTGACTCAAAGATGTAGAAATGCTGGTGCTAGCACCTGGTGAGGGTGTTCCCCTGGGAGATGCAGAAAGGCCACTAGGGGAAGAACAGAGCAGTGCAGTGTCCAGGGAACCAGGCAGGCACAGGAGAGAGAGGGTGCTCTCTGGAGCAGCACAGCCATCCTACCCAGGGGCAGTAACAAAGCCACTCCTTTGATAGCTGCATTAATTTATTCATGAGGGTTGAGCCTTCATGACCTAATCGCCCTTAACCGCTTCAGGCTGGGGATCATGCTTCCAGCCCAGATGCAACCAACCACAACAGTATGCTACTGAAAGACAGCAGTTGAGAGTTCAAGATTCAGGAGCCAGTCTATTCTGGATTAAGTGTATTACTTCAGTTTGGAAGTCACATGACCGTAGAGGCGGTCTTAAATCGCTAGGCCTGTTTTCTCATTGTAACAGGATGTAGCAATACCTTCCACGTTTTCAGGCTGTGAATATGAGATCAGGTCACGTGTGTAAAATGTTTAATTTCCTGGCATATAAACAAGTGTATAGTAAGTGTATGGTATATAGCTGTTCCTGGCTTTAATTGTTCTATTTTACTTGGTAACTGCTTTTTTGAAAAATAAAATGTTTAACTCAGAGCAGAGAGTCATCAGTTTGGCTTGGTAGTATTGGAGGTTGGGAAGGGTTTGGGAATGTGCTTGGATTAAAAAAACCCTCATTTTTCTTGACACAAGTTTTTGGCCCTGGCTGTGTATTGCAAATTGCAGTAGCTGTGTGGCTTGGGGTGTGTGGAAGACAAACAGGAAAGAGTTGATGTTCTTGGGCCCTCTGCTAGTCTGTGTGAGGGAAAGCAAGCCCAGACACATTTGCAGTTAGTTATTTGTGCCCGTATTCGACTCGGATTCGTTGTCTTTTCAAATATGAGCTGTAGTAGTTTAGAAGTAATGTCCCTGAGAGAGTCCGTCTTACAAAGAAAAGTAATTCAGTGTTTTTCCAGTTACTTTAACGTGGTGAACAAATGACATGCTGGTCAAATGGAGATGAATTTTGTTTCTCGTTAAATTTGCTTGACTGTTCCAGCATTTTGCCTTGTGTATCCAGCCCATAGCATCTCTTTGCAGAAGTCTGGCTGTGGTATAATCTTTGTGTCTTCTTACTTGGTGGTTGGTACTGATAGAACTACCTTCACTGGGGCTGGTGCCTGGGTTCCAGGGTACTGGAGTTGTTTTTTTAGGTGGTTGCAGCTGGATGACTCGTAGTGAAAATATTTGGCATATCTTTCCCAGTGACGCCCAATCATCCAGCTCTGTCTCTACTTGCACGGCTTTAATGCAGGCTACAAAAGGCAAACCTCAGCAAGCAAATGAATGGCTTGAGGCACGGTTCTTCTGAATCGTTACCAGCACAGTATTTGTAGCACATTGCATATGCATGCCGAAGCATATTTAAGGATCTGTTAAAGCTGGGTCACTCCTCCACCAAGGCCACTGTTCGCGAGGTGGAAGTTGAGCCTCTCCAGTCCTACTTTCATGGTCCTGGGATATCGTTTCAGGACTAAAAAATGCAGAGCAGCAGCTACAGCTACCGTAGCAGCGACTCTGTGTTCACTAACACTACCAGCACTCGGACTAGTCTAGACTCAAATGACAACCTTCTGTCTGTCCATTGTGGCCCCACACTGATCAACTCCTGCATTAGCTTCGGCAATGAGTCCTTTGATGGACGCAGGTATGGAGTCGGTGGTGTGACGCCATGTTTGCTTGCTTGGTGGGGCCGATTTTCAGGACTGATGAGCTCTTTGACTTCACAAAGAAGAATTTTCTCCCCCTTTTGTCTCTTTTAGGTTGGATATGCTGCAGCAGATTGCTTCCCGAGTTCAGAGGGACAGTGTCATCTGTGAAGACAAACTGATCCTAGCCCGAAATGCTCTCCAGTCTGTAAGTTGGTTCCGCAGCCAGGGCGTGCTGTAGAGGGGTGGTCTGTGCCTGGGTAACCTGGAACCTCTCGTATTATTTCACCGATTTCTGGTACTCACTCTGTAGAAGCTTTGAGAGATTGTGATTGATATTTTCTCTCTTGGGAGGCAGTGAGTAAAAGGAAAACAAACATATTTGAACCAAATGAAGTAAAGACCAAATAGGCTTCTCTTCTCCTATTTTGGAATTTGTAGTTTAAAACTACTTTTGACCTTTGTTTTACAGAATTAATGCTGAGTTCTTTTTAAATTACAGGACTCTAAAAGATTAGAATCAGGGGTGCAATTTCAGAATGAAGCAGAAATTGCCGGGTACATTCTTGAATGTGAGAACCTTTTACGCCAGCATGTGATTGACGTGCAGATTCTGATTGATGGAAAATATTACCAGGCAGACCAGCTGGTGCAGAGGTAGGGGTGATTCTTCCTTCTTTTCAATAACTTTTTCATGAGAACATGATGGGAATGTATAATATGAAATTAAGTTCTATATGTGAATTATAATGTTTTGATAAAAATAAGTAGGACCAATATTTGCAATAAACATAAATTTACTGTTGCAGTAAGTACTGGAGTCATTAAAATGATGGTTTTAAGTGTCTATATTTCCAAGTATGTAAAATATTTTGTAGGTCTTTGGATGTGACCAAGAGGCAGAGTGAATATTTAACTAAGCATAGTTAAGGTGCTAGGTGTGATCCTCAGACTACCAAATAATAATAACAGTAATAATAATAATAATAATAATAATAATAATAATAATAATAATTTGCAACATTAGGAAAGGAAGAAGTGTAAGAAAAGTTCCCATCTTCAGTTAGTTTTGTGTTGACTCTATTATGAAAATGATCATGACCAAATACTAGAAAAATGTGTATAAAATGTTAAAGCTGTGGGGCTGGAGAGATGCCTCAGTGGTTAAGAGCACTGACTGCTCTTCCACAGGACCTGGGTTCAATTCCCAGGACTCACATGGTGGCTCACAACTATCTGTAACTACAGTTCCAGGGTGCCTGATGCCTTTACACAGATATATACATAGACACAACACCAGTGCACATTTTAAAAAATGGTGAAGCTGTGTTTGGTGGCACCCACATGAATTCTGAGTCCTCCGAAGGCTTAGGTAAATCACAAATACACAACCCTGCATGAGCTACATAGCAGGACTCTGTCCCAAAGTGGGAAAGTAAACAGCAAATACAAAAATGTTTCTGAGAAGTTTGTGGGGGCATAGAGAATAGAACCTGGCAAGCTACAGTCAGTCTCTCTCTGTCTCTCTGTCTCTCTCTCTCTCTCTCTGTACATAGGAAAGTAAACTGTAAACTTTGTAAACCATGTGTGAGCCAATAATTTCACTTCTAGGAGCCAGTAGTTATTTTTGAGGTAGGTAATAAGTAGATGCAATTATAAAGCTTTATGTTCATGCCAAAAGTATTTTATAAGAAATGTTATTATCCTTAGTGTCAAATAACAGAGCCATCACCTTATGGTACATAATTAAGTATTTTATAAATGGTGGCTATAATGACTAATAATATGGAGAACTTTTGCAGTCTGGTATTCAGTGAAAGCAAAGCATAAGGCAAAATTTTACCAAGGTAGTTTCGGTGACGTTTTTAAAACAAAATAGTTACTTCTCGAGCAGCATGCATTTCAGAACGACGGCTAAAAGCAGCCCTCCTGTATGTCCTTTGGGCCCATTAGTGGCCTACTGCAAGGCCAGTATTTGTACGTCAGCGAACGCCAGCAGTTTGCATTGGCCTTTTCAGTTGCACCGTATCCCTCTCTGTGTCCCTGCAGGGTTGCAACGCTGCGTGACGAAATTATGGCCTTAAGGAATGAATGCTCCTCCGTGTACAGCAAAGGACGCATGCTGACCACAGAACAGACAAAGCTCATGATATCAGGAATCACTCAAAGTCTAAACTCAGGATTTTCACAGACCTTACACCCCAGTCTGAACTCAGGGCTCACCCAGGGTTTAACGCCTTCCTTGACCTCTTCTAGTGTGACTTCTGGCTTGTCCTCGGGGATGACTTCCCGACTGACTCCGTCCGTTACTCCAGCTTATACACCTGGTTTCCCATCAGTAGCAGCGCCAAGTTTCACTTTAGGAGTCGAGCCGAATTCATTTCAGACCCTGAAGCTGATGCAGATACGAAAGCCCCTTCTAAAGTCATCTTTGCTGGATCAGAATTTGACAGAAGAGGAAGTCAATATGAAATTCGTTCAGGATCTCCTGAACTGGGTTGACGAGATGCAGGTAGTGTTTTACCTCAGTTTCCCAGTCTTGTTCACGAGACAACTTCTTCTTCTTTTTTTACAAAAACTGGTATTTTGCTATTTAAGGTGCAGCTGGACCGCACTGAATGGGGCTCAGATTTGCCAAGTGTTGAAAGCCATTTAGAAAACCATAAAAATGTTCACCGAGCCATTGAAGAATTTGAAGCTAGCCTTAAGGAAGCTAAAATTAGCGAGGTGTGTGAAGTTTTAAAAAATATTTTATGGTACTTAGATATTACTTTTTTTTTTTTTTTTTACATAAACACCTGAAAACTCAATGTCTAACATTTTAAGTATTAGTCAGAACTTAAGACCCTTAATGGCCCCCATGTCTTTCCCCCATTGTTTTTAGATTCAGATGACGGCGCCTCTTAAGTTAACATACACAGATAAGTTGCACAGATTAGAGAGTCAATATGCAAAACTATTGGTAAGTTTTTGTTTATTTTTTTTTAAATTTGTTTGCTTTACGCTCTCTATTTCCATCATGTCTGTTTATTGACAGTCTGTTTCCTATGATGATTTTTCTTTTTTTAAAAAAAAAAAAGAATACATCCAGAACTCAGGAGCGGCACCTTGATACGCTCCATAACTTTGTCACACGGGCAACTAATGAGCTCATCTGGTTGAATGAAAGGGAAGAGGAAGAAGTTGCTTATGACTGGAGTGAGAGGAACACCAGTGTTGCTCGGAAGAAAGGGTACCATGCGGTGAGTCAGCCTCACATTCCCCTGCCAGGGCTGGACCTGGGTTTGCCGCTGCTTCTGATACACTTCTTCATGCTTCCTTGCTAGGAGCTAATGAGAGAACTAGAGCAGAAGGAGGAAAGTATCAAAGCCGTTCAGGAGATCGCCGAGCAACTGCTCCTAGAAAACCACCCAGCCCGGTTGACGATAGAGGTAAGAAGGTTAGAGGTCTGGACTGAGTACTGATGTAACTGTCAACTTAAACCTCTTTAACCAATTACAAAGGGAAAAAAAAATCCCACTGCTAAGTGTTTACTGCAGTCTGGCTCAGAGGTAACTCCCAACATACCAATCTGTTTCCCTTCATCGTCTTAGAATAAAGACACCCTGTGGCACCTGTGAAGCTGCTTTTGAGAAAATCCCTTTAGTGGGGGGGGTGGGTGGGAGGATGTTCCATGGTAGAGCATGTACTTACCATGTGTAACAAACAAAAATGTAGCTTAGCCTGAGGGAGCAAATAATAGCGTATGTTGTTAGATTCCCAGGGGCAACTGTGCATCTTGAGGAAGGCCCTGCCCGAACACATCTCAGAAGCTGTGGGGTCATTCCAAGAGGAAGAGGGGACAGGCTGAGCACACAGCACACACAGAGCTCCCTCTCGTGGGAGGCAGGGATTTGCACCTTCTATAAAAATGGGTTTCATAATTCGTGAGGAGCTAGGTGTGCTTTCTACAGTATTTGTTTCTTTCGTGAAAGATATACTCTGCATTAAATAAACATTCAAATAGATGCGATAAATTTTCATTATAATATTGTTAAAATTAATAATTGCATCGACATGAAAGTGTAGGCCTCCATTTCTACCCACCCACCCCCCATTCTTCTTCAGCAAAACACAGATGAAAGCTATAGACCTGTGTATCTGTCAACACAGACATGCAGTAATAAAGAAATCCAGAAATGGGACGTGTTGGAATGCCATAGAGAAAAGCACACAGGTGTCAGGATTCATGAGCAAGGGGTAAAGAAAAGGGTGAATTTTATAGAGGTGATAGCTTGCATTTATTTCAGATGTAAGTTTTTCATATAAAATACCCATCATTTTCTCTCATTCTAAGAAAAAAGCCAAGAAGTTAGAAATTTGAGAAAATTTATCTGTATTAATTTAAGATTATACACAAATTTTGAGACTAATCGTGTGAGGAAGAACTCTCATATAAGAACATTCACTACCCTAGTTTTCATGGTTGGGTCCATTAAATTTTTTCCCCATCTGTCTGGATAGTAGAGTGTTTTGTCATTTGAAGTCATCAATGCTGAGCTGTGTGTGATGGCTCATGCCTGTAATTCCAGCCTGTAATGAGAAGCTGAGGCAGGGGGATTGCCACAAGCTTGAGGATAGCCCAGGCTGTGTACTAAGTGACATCCTGTCAAAAAAAAAAAAAAAAAAGTGATAAAAAAATGGATGGATGGATGGATAGTTAGACAAACAGACAGGCAGATAGACAGACAGGTGCATGCATCAGTATTTGCCATGCAGAGGATCAGACCACGAATATTATACATGCAAGGTCCATGTTCAGCTGTGGACGCGGACCTGCCCTGTGCGCCTGGCCTGTCTGTGCCGCCCGCCGTTCATTGTGTGTTTCCTCTTTCAGGCGTACAGGGCAGCGATGCAGACCCAGTGGAGCTGGGTCCTACAGCTCTGCCAGTGTGTGGAGCAGCACATCAAAGACAACACTGCATATTTTGAGGTGTGTGAGTAGAATTGCAGCCTGGGTTGCAAGAATATCACGATAAACCAATACTTTCTTCACAGGACGTAAGTGCTGCTCCTGGGTCTCAGAGGGGAAGGGTTAGGTGTTAAGGAAGGGATCCTGTGGCCGGAAGATGGCTTAGTTGGCCCGTTGTTTGCCATGCGTTCAAACCCTAGAAACTACACTTAAAAAACAAAAATGTAAGGTGCCCAGTGCTGTGAGCCAGTAGTGACAGGAGGGTCCCTGGGGGTCGCTCCCAGCCAGTCTAGCCAAAGGAGGGAGCTCCAGGTTCAGTGAGAGACCCGTCTCAAAAAAGTGAAGAAAGCATCCAGTTGTTGACTCTGATTTATCCTCTCTCTCTCTGTGCCTCTCTCTCATAAGACCTTTAAATATTTAATTCTACAAATTTTTCTCATGTTAAGGGAAGTTGTTATAGCGACAGCCAAATAAAGACTTCATTTAATTCTTTAGAAATTTCAATGTATCCTTTGAAATTCCACCTCTACTTAAAAGACTGGTTGGGCCCTAAAGTAAAACCAACTTCCAATGAAAATAATGTAGATCCAGAGCATGATTTTATCCATGTGCAATTTGGGTAGTTAATATTCATCCGTAGCTATCCCAAGTTCAAAGGTTTTTTTTTTTTTTTTTTTTTTTTTTCAGTTCTTAAAAAGACATTGCTTGCTATTCAGTTCCTTTGTGCTTTGATTCTGTTCCCCCTCGTCAGGGGCATGCAGAAGGCCAGAGCTCCCAAATTTAACAGCTCTGTGTCTCCCTGGCATTCAGTGTGGTTCAGCTGCGACATTTTATCTTTCCTTAGTTTTTCAACGATGCCAAAGAAGCAAGTGAGTACCTAAGGAATCTGAAGGACGCCATTCAGCGCAAGTACAGCTGTGACAGATCCAGCAGCATCCACAGACTGGAAGACCTCGTTCAAGAGTCCATGGTACTGATATGCAGACTGTAGGTCGTGTCAGACAGATGGTGGAGTAGATCAGTGGTCTAGGGGTGCAAATTTGCACTTCGTCAGCACCATCGGGTCATTCAATTAAGCTTTAGTATGTTCAGTTTGTTTTTTTGTTTTGTTTTGTTTTTGGTAATAGCAGTGTACTTTGTATGATGCTGTTTAAACTGCTTTAGCAGTGATGTGTGTGGGCAGTAACCCCACAAGGAGATCCTTGGTAGACACCTTCTGTGTCTGCCCAGGTAATCTTTCCAGTTCTGGAGATATAAGAGCCATGAAAAAGCATGCAGGGATCGCTCTCTGTTGTGGTGCCCAGATAATAAATGGTAGCTGCATGGTAGCATGTATGAAGAATGTTAGATGGTAGTAATTGCCAAACAGGGGGGGAAAAAACGTAACCGGACAAAATGAGGAAGAGGGATTCAAGAGGGGGAGGGGCGACAGGATGTGGAAAGTATAGCCCAGTGGCCAGGGCGGACTTTGGTGATGAAGTTTCGTTTGCGTCAATCCCTGTGGGATGAAGAGTTGAAATCGTTCACTGGCTCTAAAAGCCGCCTGTGTTTCCTGACCAGGAAGAAAAGGAAGAGCTTCTGCAGTACCGAAGCTCGGTGGCCGGCCTGATGGGGAGGGTAAAGACAGTAGTGCAGCTGAAGCCGAGGAACCCTGACAATCCACTCAAGACTTCCATCCCCATCAAAGCTATCTGCGACTACAGACAGATCGAGGTGCTTGTCATTCTTAAAGCGGAGCAGGTTCCGTCACTAACCCGTGTATCTTAAAAAATGAGGCCGCCTTCTCTGCCTCATAAAAATAATAATTCCCAAGGTTATGTATAGGAGATGAGTTAAAGGTGACCTCGGTTTTTCTCTCTTTCACTTAAAACCAGATAACCATTTACAAGGAGGATGAATGTGTTTTGGCAAACAATTCTCATCGCGCTAAGTGGAAGGTCATTAGTCCTACTGGGAACGAGGCTATGGTCCCATCTGTGTGTTTTACTGTCCCCCCACCAAACAAAGAAGCAGTTGACTTTGCAAACAGGTTTGTATGGTTCGGGGGGTTTTGCTGAAGATTAAAGAGGCAGTTGGCACTTTGTCAGGGACCCACAGGACTAGAAGGCTCTAGAGCCAGTACATAGGGGGTCATTTTAGAAACTTAAGATTATATAGCATGTTTTCAGAAGGAGTAAAAATGCTTAACGTCTTTTTTTTCCTGCATATATTTCAGAATTGAACAACAGTATCAGAATGTGCTCACGCTTTGGCATGAGTCTCACATAAACATGAAGAGTGTAGTCTCCTGGCATTATCTAGTCAGTGAAATTGACAGGATTCGAGCTAGTAACGTAGCTTCGGTGAGTATGATGAATGTGCTCATTAACCCAGTGTATCTAAAAGTGTGGGGTGCCTTGTCACATGAGGGGTTGAGCTTGTATTTGCTCTGGAAAAGTGTGGAGCCCTGCACATGTTGACATTCAGGCATTCAGTGAGTTCTTGTTAGGGCCTGTCTCGAGGCACGCTTTACAGATGAGGGAAATCTGGAGCTCAGGCAGCTGTGTCCCATGCCCTTAATCCCAGCACTTGGGAGGCAGAGGCAGGCAGATCTCCTTGAGTTTGAGGCCAACCTGGTCTACAAAGTGAGTTCCAGGACTACACAGAGAAACCCTGTCTGGAACCCCTCCTTCCCCCCCTCAAAAAAAGAAATAATTAGAACTAGGTGTTTGGACAGACAGAGTGGGTATATTTTAATTTCATTTATTGAATTTTATCAATGTTTTTGCTTGTCTTCATTTAATTAAAACTTTATTGTAAAGAACTTGCAAATGAAAAAAAAAAAAAATACCCCAAATTAATAGGCCCAAAGTCCATACATCTCAATGGTTAGATAGCCATTCGGAAGCTACAGAGCCTCACATTCGATTTTATACTTTTACCATCAAACATCCTCTGTATTCACTAGTCCATCATAAAGCCTAAAAACCCATGACAGTTGAGACAAAAATAAGTAAGTAAGTAAGTAAATAAATGCAAATAAGTAGCTTTTTACGTTCTTTCTTGATCTCAGTCTCCTTTGCCTGAATTCAGCCCTTCCTCACCCCTAGTATTTACCCTTTCCTATTCGACTTTCTACATGGTGTAGTATATACACATGCACGTTCGTTTTCTTACCTACATATGAGGGAGAACTTAATGCTCTTTATCTTTCTGAGATTGTGTGACTTCCCTTAATATTACATATTATAACTTTTTCCATTTTCTACGATTTTTTTATTCCATTTTATATATGTACCAAATTTCATTATCCGTTCATCTGTTGATGGAAAACTAGGTTGGTTCCATTTCTCTGCTATAAGAGATGAACCTGAAATAAATAGAAAGACTACTAACTTCAGATGTTTCCTCTGTGAATATAATGAAGTATACTGTGATACCAGTTGCGATCCAACCCATCCCAATGTAACTCTTGGCACTACGACATTGATCAAAGGACCCTTTTTCTTTCAGATAAAGACAATGTTGCCTGGCGAACACCAACAGGTTCTGAGTAATCTCCAGTCTCGATTGGAAGATTTTCTGGAGGATAGCCAGGAATCCCAAATATTTTCAGGCTCAGATATAGCTCAACTAGAAAAGGAGGTGAATGTATGTAGGACATATTATCAGGAGCTTCTCAAGTCTGCAGAAAGAGGTAAAGTGTGGGGTGCCTGCTTACTTTCCCTGCCGGAGTTCCATCCAGACTTTCTTCTGCTCTCGTTGGAAATCTCAGTCTTAGGTCTATTGCATCCATAGGCGAGGGCTTTAACTCAGGTGCAAGCTACGAGACAGATTACAAGGTCTTATCACTTGCATTTTAACCTTTGCCCTGCTTTACAGAGCAACACTCAGAATGAAGATCCTTAAGCGCACAAAAAGATTTGATTATTTTCCCGTGCTCAGTTTTATAAAGGAGTTCAAGCAAAAGGCTTTATTTAATAAGTTAAATTTTATTCATTATAAATCTTAGTCTTAACTCTTCAGACTATTTAAAAAACAACTAATTTTATTCATGGTAATCTGTTTTAAAAAGCTTAAGACATTAACACTTTCTTTATCTGCTGCTTTTTACTTTTGGACTTTTGTTTAATTTAATGGTTAATTGATAGCGTATAATTCATATTTTTGTGAATGTAAAACGGGATAATACATTGCTTTCTTGGGTTATTTCCGTGGTAATTTGGTGCTTTAAATGGCCCTAGGGAAATTCGATTAGCATTTTTAAAATTTTAAGATTCACATTTTAAGGTACCCTGTTTTAAGGTTATGCCTTTAGGATTTCTGCTAAGAGGAGAACTGATTTCCCCCAGTAAGAATGAGGCTGTTGTATTGATACTTGCACAAGAGCTTCCAGGGAAGGAGAAGTCCCTTGCTCACCATGTTTACTTTCACAGAGGAGCAAGAGGAGTCGGTGTATAATCTCTACATCTCGGAAGTGAGAAACATTCGGCTTCGGCTAGAGAGCTGTGAAGACAGGTTAATTCGGCAGATACGGACTCCCCTGGAAAGAGACGACTTACATGAGAGCTTGTTCAGAATCACAGAGCAGGAGGTAAGAGTTACACATGTGTCAGAGAACACAGGATCATTTCCTCTTGCTGACCGTGAATGTCACCTGATTTTCTGGATGCTCATCTGTGACTTCAGTTCTTTACTGAGGCCCAGTTCTACATTTCTTGCTGGATATAAACTAAGATCCTATAATTCTGCTCTGCCTCTGACTTAGGTCAATGTAGAAGCATGTTGCCCCCATCCTGGTGGACTTCATACAAACAAGAGTCCTTATACACCTGGCGTATACAAAGTAGAGGTTTAAGTCGAGGGAATGAACAATAAAGTCATCACTGATTATAAAGCTGGAATGCCATGTTTCTGTTTATTTGGTAAAGAAAAAAGTTATATGAATGCTTATATCATAACAATATAAAGTGTATATTTAAGCAGTGTATATGTAAGCAGCTATCAGAAACATAACCATTTGGGGCAATAACCTACAACCTCCATTTGTTTCCGTGACTAGAAACTAAAGAAAGAGCTGGAGCGGCTTAAAGATGATTTGGGAACGATTACAAACAAGTGTGAAGAATTTTTCAGCGAAGCGGGGGACTCGCCATCTGTGCCCACTCTGCGATCAGAGCTCAGCGTGGTCATTCAGAGCATGAGTCAGATCTACTCTATGTCCTCCACTTACATAGAGAAGTATGTTAGCATGACGTCTGCATACCGTCATCACTCTGATGGGTTCTTATGAGCAGCGTGCTTTATCTTAAGGAACTGGACTGATGGTGTTTCTCCATGTCCAGGGGGCGTTGCCATGGAAATCGCCGTCCTCCCACACTTCTGTTTCTTAGCTAACCTCTGGTAGTCTTCAGGGTTTTCCTTGATAGAGTGGCGTGACCTAGGAACTGTCTTGTGTTGGAATGTGTAAATACCACCTGGGGGAGGGGCATAAGGTGGTGTCTATTCGGAAGAGAGTCGACTGAGTGTCAGACTTACAGGAAACCAGTAAGTGTTCCATGTCATCATGTCTTCTGTAAGTCTGAAACACCATCAGTCTAGTCAGATGGCAGACTCGCCGTCTGTCTGTCTGCAATCAGAGCTCAGTGCGGTCATTCAGAGCATTAAACAGCGTGCTCTAATATTTATTTCTCTTTTAAAGGTTGAAAACGGTTAATTTGGTATTAAAAAACACTCAAGAGGCAGAAGCCGTCGTCAAACTCTATGAGACCAAACTCTGTGAAGAAGAAGCAGTAATCGCCGACAAGAATAATATTGAGAACTTAATGAGTACTCTGAAGGTAGGAGTCTCTTCTGGACCTGCTTTCAAGGTCATAGTTATACGGCCAAGGTCATTTCTCTAGCACAGAGCTCGGGCTTTGACGCCCAACACTAAGTACCTGACGGAGAATATGTTTCTGAACCTGCTCTCTCCGTTTCATATTTCTAATTCTATAACTTCCTGTAAATGAGTATGTCCCATCATTTTAGTGTAAGTTACTATTCTGCTGCTATGAAGAGACAGCATGGCCAAAGCAGTTTATAAGAAAACTTAACAGTCTTAGAGAGTGGAGTCCATCATTATCGTGGCGAGGAACACGGCATCAGGCAATCATGCAAGCAGGCATAACCCTGGAACAGTGGCTGACAGCTTACATCTAATCCACAAGCCCAGGGCTGAGCGAGAGAGTGAGACACACACACACACACACACACACACACACACACACAGAGAAAGAGAGAGAGAGAGAGAGAGAGAGAGAGAGGTCATCTGGGTGTGGCTTGAGCTTTGGAACCCTCAGAGGAGTATAACCCCCAGTGACACAACCTCCTCCAACAAGGCCACACCCCCAAGCCTTCCCCAACAATCCTACCAGCTGGGGACCAAGCATTGACACCCATGAACCCTGCTCATTCAGACCACCGCAGGGGTTCTTGTTTGAGAACGAACCTTCTGACAGCACCTTTACCTAGCGGATTCGTATCAGCAACAAGATGAGTTGATACTAAAAATTAAATTGCTTGTAGTGTATTCACTTGCTTAAAAGTGGCAGTTATTCTGAGATAATTAAGGAAGTAGAGGAGTATTTTATTAATATTTTTTAACTTATTTTTTTATGTATTTGAGTGTTTGCCCGCCTTTATGTCTGTGACCCAAGTGCATGCTGTGTTCACTGAGGCCACAGGGGGCGTGGGATCCCCTGCAACTGTAATTACAGCCGGTTGTGAACCATGATGTGGGTGCTGGGATTAGAACCTGGGTCTTGCAGGAGAGCAGCCCGTGTTCTAAAACAGTCATCTCTCCAGCCTCAGCAGTTATTTTGAGAAAGAAAAACAGATTTACTACTGTATTTGTTTTTTATTTTTAAAAATTAACTCCGTGTGTGCACGCGTGCGTTGTGTGTGTACCTCACATGCCAGGGTACATGATTGTTGATGTCAGAAGCAAATTTTCAGGGGTCGGCTCTCTATTTCTACCTGTGGTTCTGGGGCTCGAACTCAGCTCGTAAGGGATGGCAGCAAGCAGCCTGAATCACCAAGCCATCTCTTTGGACCCTGTATCTGTATTTCTCCATGTAACGTGCTTACTTAGCAAGGCCATTGCAAAAACACTTCAGTCATTTTGAGCGTGTATTAGTTGTTAAACAATGGAACCAGAAGCATCTAAAAACAATAGAAAAAGACTTATTGGAGCAGCTGCCTTGTTTATGGAATACTCTTAATTTTGTTGACACATAAATTCTAGTAGGGGCTGGAGAGATGGCTCAGCTGTCAAAGGCTAGGCTCACAACCAAAAAGCATAAATTTTAGTAGGCTGGATTTTATGGACTCCTTTGTGTTTTTATGACCTTTAATTGAGAAACATGAATTTAGCTTCTTTATGAACATGAATTTGTGCTTGCTTTTTGTGTGTGTTGACCCGTCCCTGTGAACTGCTACCCTTCCCCCTTTATCCTTTACTCCATTAAGTGACATAAGAGTCTCTCACAGCAACACCTCTTTATTTATTTTAGAGATCAAAGCACGGTTAGATAATAGTCATTTTATAAGGTTATGCCTTACCCGTTTTCAGGATCACAGGTTTCTCTTCGTCTGGTTGTACATTACATAGTCATGAAATGAATGGTCACATTAGAGAAAGACTGTGTTTGCTGTATGACTTGCTGATAACGTTTCGTGATGCCCATTGGCTCGTGTCTTTAGCAATGGCGGTCAGAAGTGGATGAGAAGAGAGGGGTGTTCCATGCTTTGGAGGACGAGTTACAGAAAGCGAAAGCCATCAGCGACGAGATGTTTAAGGCGCACAAAGAGCGGGACCTTGACTTTGATTGGCACAAGGAAAAGGCAGACCAGCTGGTTGAAAGGTGGCAGAATGTCCATGTGCAGATTGACAACAGGTGGGTCCTTTTCTGTTCAGTGGCTGTGTGGGTTGGATTCCCTCTGTGTACAGGGGGCAAAGCCTAAACTTAACAGGCTTTTAAATGAGGTTCCGTAGCTAATGTGTTAATTTAACTGCAGGATTGTTTCCCATTTACATATGCACTTGAGCAACACGTGTAACTTGAAAGGAACATTCCTTTCTCTTTATTTAAGATTTGTTTTTATTTGATATGTGTGGGTGTTTTGCTTGCGTGTATGTATGCCTGTGTTCCACATGCATGCCTGGTACCTGAAGAGACCAGAAATGGGCATTGGATTCACTGGTAACTGGAGTTTACAGAGAGTTGTGGACCTCCATGTGGGTGCTAGGAATTGAACCTAAGTCATCTGTAAGAGCAGCCAGTACTTGCAATGCTGAGCCATCTCCCCAGCCTCAGAAAAACAACATTTTCAATTCTTTATAATTAAAAATGCTAATATATCTTGGTGTCTTGGTGAGGGTTTCTATTGCTGTGAAGAGACACCATGACCACAGCAACTCAACCTCTGAGCCATCTCTCCAGCCCCCACCTCTCCAGCTCCCATCTTTCCAGTCCACTTTGAAGCCCCCGGAGCAGGTCATCTCTGTTCGCCCTGATGGTGTGTGGAGTGCCCCAGGGGTCTGTCTCAGGCCCATCTACCCCGTTTTGCTTGTGCAGCTGCCACTGCGCTTAGGCCCCTGGATCTCCACTTGGGCTTCCTCTTCCCAGCCCCTCAGGTTCCGCTGGAACCTGACTGTTCATTTTCTTCTTGCAGGCTTCGGGACCTAGAAGGAATTGGGAAGTCACTGAAGTACTACAAAGATTCCTACCACCCTCTAGATGACTGGATCCAGCAAATTGAAACTACCCAGAGAAAGATTCAGGAGAATCAGCCAGAAAACAGCAAAGCCCTAGCCTTACAGCTGAATCAACAGAAGGTACATTCAAAGAAACACTTGTACTGCGATTCTGCCCGCGTTTGGTTGTCTACGAGCTTCATCTTTCTCTCCTGTGTTGGAAGAAAAGGCAATTACTTAGACAGCCGCAGGCAATAGCAATGTGTATGGGAACTCTACACCCCAAACTTGCCTCCGCTTATTTTTATTTCCTGGAAGTCATTTTTTGAAAGCACAGATAATGAGCAGTGTGTTGGGGTAGCTTTTACATGCCTCATCTTCCTGCTTTCGTAGGCTGTGTCTAATTTTCTTGACACTGTTCCAGCAACATGGTTGTATGCTTGCTGAATTAATAAGGGTGGCCAGAGGTAGTAGGCAGAATCCCAGTCACAGCTGTGGGAAATTGAGTGTCTTGAGGTTTTTGTTCCATTATTGGGAGCCGGTGATGTCTAACCCTGTTTTCATCTGGAGTGGGTATGAGGAAGGGCACCGAGTCTGTCTTGCCTGGTTCTCATGTCTGCTTTGAAAGCCCCACAAGGGTGGATCGCTTATGGGCCTTTTTTATTTATCCATACGTCAAGGTTCATGCACTGAGACATACAGTGCTGGGTGGCGTGGGGGTCTCTCGGTTCCCGAGCATGAGCTGGAACGGTGTAGAATTCCCGTCCCTTTTCTCTACAGATGCTGGTGTCTGAGATAGAGGCAAAACACAGCAAAATGGACGAATGTCAGAAATATTCCGAGCAGTACTCAGCCACAGTCAAGGTGAGAAGAGTCGCTTGCTTGAGGCAAATTTAGTGTTTATGTATAGATATTCCTGTAGCATATTTTTTAAAGAAACTCATACCATTTCATCCCATGTTAAAAGACCATTTGAACCTTTTGTAAGCCCCTTTCAAACCTTCTTATGCTTACCTACTAACTCTTGGTGAAGTGAGTCATGACAGCCCCAACCGGTTTATTTCACCATCTCCGTAAATGCGTGAAAATGTGTGCACGCCGTAGACAAACGGCTCTGAAACGCGTTCCTTAGTGCGTTCCCTTTTTCTTTAAAATTGAGAGAATTTTAACTCGTACTTAAGAGACGCTCTCATATTTCCATTGACAGTTCCTTAGCTTCCCAGCTCCATAGCTCTGTTGTTGCTGCAGAATAAGTAGAGGCTGCCTGTACCAAGAGTGATCTGCAGCAAATGCTTTTGTGTCTTCTAAAGACAGTTGGGATCTTTGCTGACTGCTGCACATGTCTCTGCGTAGGTCACCAGCTTGCAAGTGCCTCTAGGACCAAACACAGTTTTAAAGATTTCGTTTTCATTATTTACTTCTGTATTTAAACTTAGTCCAGTGGACCACATTCAAATTCCCTGGGATCAGACACTATGGACGAAGCTTTCAGGCTTTGCTTTAATGAACTTTATCATCTTGACTCTTTTATGCAGGACTATGAATTGCAAACAATGACCTACAGGGCTATGGTCGATTCACAGCAGAAGTCTCCAGTGAAACGGCGGCGGATACAGAGCTCCGCGGACCTCATCATTCAAGAGGTAACAAACAGAGAAGAGCAGAGGTCAGGCAGAAAAGAGAAACATTTTAAGAAGTTTTACTTTTATCATGGTAAAACATACCTTTTATATATAAAACTGGCCATTTTAGTTATTTTTAACTGACTTAATGCAATTTTAGTATATCACAATTTTGTACATTCATCACTATTCACTTCTAGTACTTTTTTTTTCTACCTATCCTGACAAAAAGATGTAGTTGGACTTTCTTGTCTGACTTTCCTGAAGTGCCAAGCCCCAAATAATGATATGGAGACTTATTAATTATGAAAGCTTGGCCTTAGCTTAGGCTCTTTTCCAACTAACTCTTAAATTAACCTGTTTCTATCAGTCTATGTTCTGCCATGTGGCTCAGTTGCCTCTCCTCCCCGTCAAATCTTCAGTATCTCCCTGGCATCTCTTGTGCGCCTAGATGTAACCTGAGTTCCTCTCTCTGCCTGGAGTCCCGCCTATCTTCTCCTGCCTTCCTCTCTATTAAACCAATCACAGTGACACAGTCCAAACAAGGATTCCGCAACAGAAAATGCCGTAACACCACATTTTATTAAGTCTCCTTAAAATCCCTTTTACAGGGGGGAGGGGGTGTGCACGCCTCTAACCCCAGCACTTGAGAGGCAGAGGCAGACAGATCTCCATGAGTTTGAGGCCAGCCTGGTCTACAGAGCAAGTTCCAGGACAACCAGGGCTACACAGAGAAATCCTATCTTGAAAAACCAAACACCAAACAAACAAACAAACAAAACAACAACAAAATCCCTTTTAAAATAAAGAGTTTTTTGTTTAAATATTTTTTTGGGGGGGGGCTGAGGGTTGAGAAAGGGTTTCTCTGTGTAGTGCTGGCTGTCCTGCAACTCACTCTTCAAACTCATGGAGATCCACCTGTCTCTGCCTCCCAAGTGCTGGAATTAAAGGTGTGTGCCACCACGGCCCAGAAAAATTAAATGTACTTCGCGATTAAATGTAGAAAGAAGCCATGGCTTAGCGTGGTGCACAGAGCTCATTACTCCTGTGTTCTTTGTTCTCCGAAGCCCAGTTGGTAGTGCGGGCATCATTTAGAGCTCACTAACCTTCGTATCATTTCTCCCTCGCAGTTCATGGACCTACGGACTCGATACACTGCCCTGGTCACTCTTATGACACAGTATATTAAATTTGCTGGTGATTCACTGAAAAGGCTGGAAGAGGAGGAGGTAACCTTTAACAATGAACACCCAAGGAACAAGAACAAGATCTGAGCCGTAACTGTAATGTTTTGGGGAGGCAAAAATAGGCTTCATGGCAATATGACTGAAAGCTAATGTACAAGTAGTTAATTAGAAGCTTACACAGGGAAAGAGGGAAAGCCTTGGACAAAGCATTTTTAAATTTTCACTTTGAGTGGACTAGGGTATTTGCTTAAGTGTGCTTTAGTTCTGGGTTTAATTTCTGAGACCGCAAAGGCAGTTACTTCAGAACCCTAACATGATAGAGTTAGTGTCATAAATGGTTCTGTTTCAGCTAGAAGATTTGGGGGGTCTGGTCAGAATTTTGTTTGTCTTCCTTACTGCAGGGTAATTATTTCCTTCAAGTGCAGTTGCTGCTCATACAGAGGCTGTAGAGATGCACTCTGGGAACGCATCTTGAATTAATATGCATCTTTAAGGAATTAAAATTATTATAAATAATTAAATTTAAAAGATAAACTTAGCAACTTATTCAAAAGAGTGGGCTTTTTAAGAATTGATAGAGCTTTATACTTTGTGTGTTTTTGCCATAAAATTATAGGTGATCAGAAGAGTAAGTATGGTTCTGATTTGAAGGACCTCTTCAGCTTTCATCCGGAACTTAAAACTGTGTTGAAAATAGGAAGAATGAGAAATCACTCATAAAAATACATCACATGAAAGCTTGTTGATTCTTTTCGTGAAAGGATTCGTTCATGCTCTATTCTTCTGATGACCTTTTTTCCCCCCTCATCCTAGAACAGACAAAAATAGTTGAAAGCATGCTAAAATGTGTAAATGGAAAATCTGGGACCTGGCCATCGTAATTGGGCTGTTGAAGTTCTTCAGGTGTCGCTACCTGATACGGTGCTGTTTGTGCACTGACGGAACAAACGGTCTCCAGAGCCTGTGAAATGGCGGTTGCTTTGCTGTCTCAGCTTCTGCAGGCACAACTCTTTTATAAACTGTTTTGGTCTGTTCAGAGTCAACAGTTTTCCGCACTAACCCACTCATGTAGGTTCTTAAGGCTTCCTTTATGCCTACAAAGAAAGGGCCCAGAGTTCCTGTTTAGTAAATATAATGCGCTTCTTATGTGCGGAGGAATTTCATTTTCACTATAGTTTGAGATACGGTATTCCATTTTAAACATGTCTTTCAAATCTTACCTGCAGTTGTTAAATATAAAATCATTTAAGTCCTTTTCTGTTCTCACAGTAGATATTTAGTTGCACATATGTTGGGCCTCACTGCTCAATTCCTGTACTAAGATAGAAGCTGGCAGAAACAGAGATTTTCAAAGACTTCGATAGTGAATTGAATGATAGTTCAAGCGCGTGAAGTTTCAGTTAATATTTAGTTCCCCAGTCCTCCCAGCTGCTGAAAAGGGTTTCTTATTTTTATTTGATAAAGCGGACATGAATCCCTAGGTGTATCTTTAAAACATTTCACAAATATCTTTGTGTCCGTGGGGTACCTAAAGGTACTTGACAAAATGGGTTTCAGATGAGGCATGCCAATGACAACAACACAACAACGAAATCTGTGGGTGCTTGAATATCATCTCCGTGAAAGCCAGGGACTGGAGCTGCCTTTACATTAGCAATTCTCGTCATCACGATTGTCACATTTGCCGTCATAAACAGTGGCTTGGAAATGCCAAGACTTATGTAACCCTCCTTTCCCATGTTGAAAGGATCGTTTCTGAATCTGGCTCTCTGTTCTGAAATTCCATGTCTTTACTCATAAACATGGGGTGAGTACCATGTTTACCTTCCGCTGGTCTCCTTAGTGCAAACTAAATCTGTGCCCTTTGTTCCTGCGTGGCGGTTTTGTTCTAAGGTGGCATGAGTAAGTTGAGAGAACTGAGTGGGTATCGTCGTGAGCAAAGCTTAATTTTGCATCTATAAAAGTTTGGGGTTCTGCTCCATGTTTGGTAGAGTCCTTTCTTACTTCAGAACTGCAAGCCAGCTAATTTTCCATATGAAATTACTCCCGAGGACAAAGGGGATTCTTTGGGAAACGTCCTGCAGGTCATCTGTCTGCTCCCTGCCAACTTTCTGTCGTTTCTGCTCTGAAGAAACTGGTGCTGGTGGCCGGTTCTGGTGCTGGTGATGGTGCTGGTGGCCGGTGCTTGTTCTCCCCTCCAGTCCCCTTGGTCTCGTGAGTACATGAGCACTGCTTCAGAGGCTGCCGACTCTGTTCGGGTAGAACGGCTTTGACACTTGCAATGTTTCTCGTAGATGAAAAGGTCTAAGGAGAATTCTGAGCACGGGGCATACTCAGATCTGCTACAGCGTCAGAAAGCAACCATGGTGGAAAATAGCAAACTTACGGGAAAGATCGGTGAGTTGGAAACCATGGTGGCTGAGCTGAAGAAACAGAAATCCCGGGCAGAGGAAGAGCTCCCGAGGGTTAAGGAGGCTGCGGAAAATGAACTGAGAAAGCAACAGAGGAACGTGGAAGACATCGTTCTGCAGAAGCTAAGGGCAGAGAGCGAGGCCAAGCAGTATCGCCAGGAACTGGAGAGCATCGTGAGAGAGAAGGAGGCTGCAGAGCGCGAGCTGGAGCGAGTGAGGCGGCTCACGGCCGAGGCGGAGGCCAGGAGAGCCGCGGTGGAGGGGAACCTCAGCAGCTTCCGGAGCCAGCTGGAGGAGCACACCCTCACCAGGAGGACCCTGGAGGATCATCTTAGGAGGAAGGACTCAAGCCTCAGTGATCTGGAGCAGCAGAAACAGGCCTTGGTGGAAGAACTCCGCCGCAAGCGAGACCACGAGGAGGAACTCTTGAAGCTGGTGAAGCAGATGGAGAGGGACCTGGTCTTCCAGAAACAGGTGGCCGAGAAGCAGCTGAAGGAAAAGCAAGAGATCGAATTGGAAGCGAGGAGGAAAATAACCGAGATTCAGTATTCGTGTAGGGAAAACGGGCTGCCGGCTTGTAGCGTCACACAGGCTACGTCGTGCAGGCCCGTGGAGGGTCCCCAGGAGGAGCTCGGCAGACAGAAAGAGGAGAAGCTGAAGCAGCAGGTGGATGAGCTGACTGTGGCCAACAGAAAGGCCGAGAAAGAGATGAGGGAGCTGAAGTACGAGCTCAGTGCCTTGCAGCTTGAAAAGGCTTCCTCGGAGGAAAAGGCTCGGCAGCTGAAAGACAAGCTGGACGAGACCAACAACACACTCAGGTGCCTCAAGGGGGAGCTGGAGAGGAAGGACCAGGTCCAGGAACGCTACTCCCAGCAGCTCCGAGACCTTGGCAGGCAGCTGAACCAAACCACTGACAAGGCTGAAGAGGTCAGACAGGAAGCTAATGACCTCAAGAAAATAAAGCACAGCTATCAGTTAGAATTAGAATCTCTGCACCACGAGAAAGGGAAGCTCCAGAGAGAAGTGGACAGAATCACTAGGGCCCATGCTCTAGCAGAGAGGGACATCCAGCGCTTAAATTCCCAAGCCCATGCTTCGCGGGATGAGAAGGAGCTCTCGGACGAAAGGAGACAGCTCTGCCAGAGAAAATCGGATCACCTAAAACAGGAGTTTGAGAAGAGCCACGCACAATTGCTTGAGAATATCAAAGCTGAGAAAGAAAACAATGATAAGATCCGAAAGCTGAACGAAGAGCTGGAGAAAAGCAACGAGTGTGCAGAAAGGCTCAAACAAAGGGTGGACGAGCTCACCAGGCAGAACAACGAGACCAAGTTAATGATGCAGAGGATTCAGACCGAGTCCAAGAACGTAGTTCGAGAGAAACAAGCTATCCAGCAACGATGCGAAGTGCTGCAAATTCAGGCAGACGGTTTTAAGGACCAGTTGCGCAACACCAACGAACACTTGCACAAACAGACCAAGACAGAGCAGGATTTCCACCGAAAAATCAAAAGCCTAGAGGATGACCTAGCCCAGAGTCAAAACTTGGTGAGTGAGTTTAAGCAAAAGTGTGACCAGCAGAGCGTCATCATCCAGAACACGGAGAAGGAGGTGAGGAGTCTGAGCGCGGAGCTGAGCGCTTCCAAGGAGGAGAAGCGACGGGAGGAGCAGAAGGGTCAGCTGCAGCGGGCTCAGGTGCAAGAGCTGAATGACAGGCTGAAAAGGGTTCAGGACGAGCTGCACTTGAAGACCATCGAAGAGCAGATGACCCGCAGGAAGATGGCCCTGCTGCAGGAGGAGTCGGATAAATTCAAGCGCTCAGCGGACGAGTTTCGGAAAAAGATGGAAAGGCTGATGGAGTCCAAGGTCATCACCGAAAATGATATCTCTGGCATTAAGCACGACTTTGTGTCCCTTCAGAGGGAGAACTGCCGAGCGCAGGAGAACGCAAAGCAGTGGGAGACAAACATCCGCGAACTGGAGCGGCAGCTTCAGTGCTACCGCGAGAAGATGCGGCAGGGCCAGCATATAGAAGCAAATCATTATCAGAGATGCCGGAAGCTTGAGGAGGAGCTGATGGCCCAGAGGCGTGAGGTCGAGAGCCTCAAGCAGAGAATGGACCAGCAGATGAAGGAGCATGAGCATCAGCTAGCTTTGCTGCAGTGTGAAATCCAAGACAGAAGCACAGCCAGAGATCGTACCTCTGCGTCGGGTCTTGACATGGCAGGGGGAGAGCGCCACCACCCCACAGACACTTCCTCTGGGAACTCTGGACACCTTAACCTCAAGGGCAGGTGTCCGCTGTCAAGATGGACTCAGGAAGCACAACGGGTAGAAGAGAAACGGCAGCATAGACTGGCTGAACAAATTCCAAAGGAGGTTCAGTTCCGACAGCCGGCGCCTCTGCTGGACTCGGAGAGCAGCCAACCATGCTACTCCGAGTATTTTTCCCAGACGAGTACTGAATTACAGATAACTTTTGATGAGAAAAACCCGATTTCGAGAATGTCTGAACTAGAGAAGATGAGAGACCAAGCCTTGCGTACTTCCAGACCGCCTGTTAGGTATCAAGATGACAAACTTGAAATGGAATTGGTGAAGCTTTTGACACCCTTAGAGGTACACATTGTTCTGAGTGAGACCTTATCAGCTAGACCAGGCCAGGCTTATTCTTTTATTTCTTCTTCCCTCCAGGACTACGTTTTTTAACAGCTTTGTATCCTAAGCTGCGTATAGTCCTGAGAAGAAAATAATGCTATAATTCTCCATCAGTTAGGCTGCATTTTTGCTATAATTCACCACTGATTTATGAATGCTTGAGATTCTACATAAATGTAGTGGGTAAATTGATATATCTATGGGAAATTAATGTGGTTTTATTTTAAAAAAAAAAAATCTAGAAAATGGCTGTGTATGCAGTTCAGTGGTAGACGACTTCCCTAGCATGTGCAAAAGCCCTGGGTCAGAGTCCCAGCACCACAAGAAGGGGGAAAAGCTAGAAGAACCAAATATTATCTTCATCTTCTAGCATATTCTGCGTCCAGGTTTCATTTCAATCTTTTTTTTCCACATACTACTTTAAAGTGTCTAATTGCCAAAAGAGTCTCAAAATATTATTATCCCCTCTCCTTGTTTTGCCATTCTTCACTTATTTATAAGTCAAGAGATTGGGTTTGGGTGGAGAATATTTGGTAAAGTGTCATCGTGTTCTTTAGGCAACTTTTAACATCTTAAACATTCCTGTTGCAGATAGCTAAGAACAAACAGTGTGGTATGCATACAGAAGTCACAACCTTAACACAAGAGAAGAAGCTGGGTTCCAATGCTGGTGGATGGATGCTGGAAGCATCCAGAGCATCTGGTGGATTCAAGGGAGATTTCCCTAAGAAAAGTGTAGAGCCAGAGACTTCGCGGAGCTTTGACCTTAACCAAGCATGTTCTGTTAGGGAGGATGAGTTTCAGTTCCAAGGGCTCAGGCACACTGTGACGGGTAGGCAGCTGGTTGAAGCAAAGCTTCTGGACCTGAGAACAGTTGAGCAGCTGCGACGCGGTCTGAAGACTGTTGAAGAAGTTCAGAAAAGTCTTAGCAAGTTTTTGACCAAAGCCACCTCAATTGCAGGACTTTATATAGAGTCTTCCAAAGAAAAAATGTCATTTGCTTCTGCAGCCCAGAAAATCATAATAGATAAAATGATGGCTCTAGCATTTTTAGAGGCTCAGGCAGCAACAGGTTTTATAATCGATCCCGTTTCTGGTCAGACATACAGCGTTGAAGATGCAGTTCTGCAAGGCATCGTTGACCCTGAATTCAGGAATAGGCTCCTGGAGGCAGAGAAGGCAGTTTTGGGATATTCACATTCTTCTAAGATGCTGTCGGTGTTCCAGGCAATGGAAAATAGAATGCTTGATAGGAAGAAAGGTAAACATATCTTGGAAGCGCAGATTGCCAGTGGGGGCGTCATTGACCCCGTGAGAGGCATCCGTGTCCCTCCAGAATCTGCTGTGCAGCAGGGCTTACTGAACAATGCCATCTTACAGTTTTTGCACGAGCCGTCCAGCAACACAAGAGTCTTTCCTAACCCCAACAACAAGCAGGCTCTGTATTATGCAGAGTTGCTACAGATGTGTGTGTTTGACGTAGATTGCCAGTGCTTTCTCTTGCCATTTGGGGAAAGGGACGTATCCAGTCTCAACGTAGAGAAAACTCATAAAATTTCCGTGGTAGATACGAAAACAGGAGCGGAGCTGACTGCCTATGAGGCTTTCCAGAGAAACCTGATTGACAAAAGTACTTACCTTGAGCTCTCGAGTCAGCAGTACCAGTGGAAGGAAGCCACATTTTTTGACTCCTACGGGCATCCTTCTCACGTGCTGACTGACAGTAAAACTGGTCTGCAGTTCAATATTAGTGAGGCCGTAGAGAAGGGATCGCTAGACAAAGCCTTGATTCAAAAGCATCAGGAAGGCCTTAGCACACTAACAGAACTGGCCGACTGTTTGCTGAGCAAGGTCATACCTAAGAAGGATCTACATAGTCCCATTGCAGGCTACTGGCTGACTGCTAGTGGGGAACGCATCTCCTTACTGAAAGCCTCCCGGAGAAATTTGGTTGATAGGATTACGGCCCTCAGATGCCTTGAAGCCCAAGTCAGCACAGGGGGGATAATTGATCCGCTAACCGGCAAAAGGTACAGAGTGGCCGAGGCTTTGCATAGAGGCCTAGTTGATGAGGGTTTTGCCCAGCAGCTGCGCCAGTGTGAGTTAGTGATCACGGGCGTTGGCCACCCAGTCACTAATAAGACCATGTCAGTGATAGAAGCCGTGAATGCAAATATCATAAGTAAAGAGATGGGCATCCGCTGTCTGGAATTCCAGTATCTGACAGGAGGCCTGATAGAGCCACGGGTTCACTCGAGGCTGTCAATAGAAGAGGCTCTTCAGGTGGGTATCATCGATGTCCTCATTGCTACCAGACTCAAAGATCAGAAGTCACACGTCAGGAATATAATATGCCCCCAGACTAAAAGGAAGTTGACATATAAGGAAGCCTTAGAGAAAGCTGATTTTGATTTCCACACAGGACTTAAGCTGTTAGAAGTTTCTGAGCCCTTGATGACAGGCATTTCCAGCCTCTACTATTCTTCCCAGTAGGGCCTTTAAGTAACCCATGCAGGGGCAGTGTTGGCCGCTTCCTGCCATCTGTTCAGAGTAGATGGTCTAGGAACTGTGCCACTGACTCGAAGCACTGATAATTTCTCGTAGGCTAGAAATAGCTCCCTGCTCCGAAAACATGGTCATTTTTAAGTTGAAAATAACACAAGATTGGCTGCTCCCAAAACACTACATCCTTAAGTCATCTTATCTCACTAAAATAAATGGGTTTCACCTAGAAAGCGGGGTGAGGCATGGTGACCATCAACGCATTCACAGACTCATTTCTTCAGTCACCCTTCCGCGCCCTTTCACTGAGTAGATAACGGCATGTTTATGGTGTGGTACAACATGCACCCTGAAAGACCACCTCCAGCACACTACAAGATCGAAGAGAAATGCAGGTGCATCCAGACCCATGAGGCTGAAGACCGCTTCCTACAGGCTGTGATGTTCTTTACATATTAAAGTGTCTATTGTAATCTCTTCTTTTCGTTGAGTCCTCGGAATTAAAATCTAACAAATCCATTGTGTATTGGAGGAGGGGGGGGGGTCATCTGTGTGTCTCTCCTTTTGCGTCCTGTTGTCTGTCAAGCCATTCGCGACTGTAATGCTAATGTAAAGGCAGCAATTCCCAAACCTCCCAGTCTCATGAATAAAGTTGTGTTTGCTTCTTTGCCATACTCACAGAGCAGCTGGGTGGTCAGAGCAGTGAATAAAGACAGATTGTCAAAGCTTTCCCCGCTAACGTAGACATCTGCTGTGTGACGTGGTGAACAAGGTTAAGGGAGTGAATAAAATATCTCCGTAATCCATGCGTGTGATGGGAAAACATCTCTGCGTTCTTATTTTCAGCAGAGAGGATTAGTTAGTTGAGAAGCGCGCTCATGAGTCATTTACTAGAATGTTTCTTCTTCTTTTTTTAACCACCTGTCAGAAGTCTTTGGAAGAAGAGAAGAAACAACATGTTGAAAAGGCCAGAGAACTGCAGAAATGGGTATCCAATATCAGCAAGACAATGAGAGATGGGGAGAGAGCTGGGAAACCTCTCTTCTCTAACCAACAGGTATTCACAGAGGCCCTAATCCTGCCTGGGTAGCACTCACTGAATTATGCAGCCTACAACGCACAATCTAGAAGTCTTCATGTCCGTTTCCCCCAGGGTTACTCCTGGCAATGAAGATACAAGAGCTTGGGCGGTTAGGCAGTTTGCCCAACGAATCATAGTTAGAATGTGATGGCAGAGGGTGTCCTATTCCAAAGCCAGAACCATTTGCATTGGCCGCGCTGTCAACAAGCCAATAGGTTATAGGACCTTGCCACACGTAGAGCCACTCCCTGATTAGAATGACTGGGACTGTTGACCCATGAAGTCATCAGTCCTCCATGCCACCCACATCAGAAAGACATGGAGAATACCATCTAAGATGTGAACATCGGTGGATGTTTAGTAGTTCCTTTCTAGATCTTTCTCACAAGGAAATAGTTGCTTAGGATTAGCTGGGAGACTACATCATGGAGGTGTTTTTGCCCCACAGTGTTCAGGGCATTGGTATTAATGAATAAATCCTATTAATGCTGTTATTGGTGGTGGGAATTCCTGCTAGTTTGTATATTTCTGTTGGGTCGGTCTTATTTTGGGGAGACAAGGTCAAGGCTGGTCTCGCCTCTGCTATGCAGCAAGGACTGGCCTTGAACTCCTAATCTTTGGCCCCAGTTTCTCAAGTGCTAGGATTTCAGGATTGTGTCATCATGCCTGGACATTGACACCAATAGAAGCTTTTACATAAGGAATACTTTTCCTACAGCAGGCTAGTTCCTACCCTTGCCTGACATTGGTCGTTTCTAGAGCTTTCACTCAGTCTCAGGGTTTAGTGTCTCTTCTAGCTCTGCCTTAGTCCTCGTACTCAGTCGATGTTGAGAGGGTGTGGTTGGGGAAGACATCAACTATTGTCTAATCTTGCTGTTGATGTAAGGCTAGATAGATCTGATTTGGGGTTTCTCTTAAGATATTATTCTTTGAAAGTGGAGCCAGTTAGCTCATAGTCTTTCGTGCTGTGTATCATTTAAATGGAAGAGCTGAGGATTCAGAAAGAACTTAATTTCCCGTGCTTCAAACCAAAACCCTCCAAGATGATTTGCCTCAGATGTTGGATTTAAAATATCCCCAAGCTTTTCCTCATGATCAAATAGGAACACATTAAAACAGGCCCATAAGCCTTAGCAAAGATGTGTTGAGAAAATGTGTTCCTGTGGAAACATCAATTTATAAACACCTGGTATCTTCACATTATAGTTACAAGTTCTCTGAAACACTGGTGAGATTTAGGTGTGGTGTTCACAGACACTTTTAAATAAGATCACGGCTTCAGCTGGAGTTCTGCCAGAGCACTTGTTTGTTCTCTTCTAAAGGAAAAAGTGGTTTAATACACACCAGTGAGTCCATTTACCTTCATGATTACCTACAGCCATGCAAAGCTAAGTGCAAATTGACTAAATAGTATACTTGGCATCAGTGGAAGCCTCGATCAAAAGAAAGGGGGTTAGAGAAGAGTCTTGGGAAAACCCCTTTTCCCTCAGAAGGGTTTTCCTTCTTCCATTGCCAAAGAGGACCTAGGATGGAGGGTGCTAGCCTGAGCTGTTACCTCTTGATCTACAGGCCCACTGAGTGCTCTTTCACCATTATGAAGGAGCCTCTGGAAGGAAGATCCTCCTTGGAAGTAGTGTCCCACAGTCACAGTGTCCTTTTGAGAACAAAGGCACACAGGGATGTTAGTGAGTCAGCACTGAGTCTCTGGCCTTTGGTACATTCATGGCTGGGCCAGGTCAAATGCAAGACTTGTGTGGTGTTGCGTTAAGGTGGTAGCATTGACTGGGGGGCTCTGCACTTCTCTTGTATCTACTGGGGAGAGCTGACCTTGACCTCTTAGGCAGGCCTTCATACTGCTCACAGCCAATGTGTGTCACCCAGAAAATATACCTGTCACTTTTGCCTTGATTAAAACATTATATTTTAAAATTATTATTTAATACTCATTTTGTAGGGCAGAATTTGAATGTGCCTTCTTTACCTTTACAGATTTCCAGTAAAGAAATATCAATCAAAAAGGAGCAGTTCTCCGAAGCTCTTCAAGCCACACAGCTTTTCTTAGCTAAACATGGAGACAAGTATGTTGGCTTTCATTGGCCCTTTGGTTCAGTGTAGGGTCACCTTCTGACACATCCAGCAGACGAGAGACAGTGCATCTTAACTGACATCTTAACAATGGGACATAAACCAACCACACTTAATAGAACATGAACTTAGCAATCTATCACTTCTAGTCTTCACCATTCTACAGTGTACCGATCCTCATCTGCTACTGATACGTAAAACTGGTTCATACAGGTTTACGATGAGGAGCCAGTGAGTGGCCATACAGGCTCTAGGTCAGGTTTTAATTCTATATAGTACTTTTGGGGGACTTTCATAAATGTGTTCTTTGCATGCCTGCGTGGGTATAGAGGTTTGTGTCTCTATGTGTTTTATAGTCTTATTCTTTGCATGTTACTTCATATATTTCAAACAGTGATTGAAACAAGGAAGGCCTTTTCCCCTTATCTTATGTCCTTTTGGAATGGCCTCTTCACAGTTACCCTGAAATGATTTCATGTTATTCTTTGAAGAATCTTTCTCTGATCAACTTGCAGTAGCTCTAATGGTTTTTGTTGTTGTTGTTGTTGTTGTTGTTCTTTGTGTAGATCTTGAAGAGGTACTGACTATTTAACTCTTTAGTCTCTTTCTTAGACAAAGGGAAAGAATCTTGGATATTTTATATAGGCCCCTTACTTTAATATATTATCATTGTAAGACCTGAGAAATAGCAGTGGCATTTCAGGCAAGTTATACACTTTGACAAGAATGCTAACATTACCTCTTGATACTTTATACCTGTTGTAGACTGACAGATGAAGAAAGAAGTGAATTGGAGAAACAACTGAAAGCTCTTCAAGAAGGTTATAATTTATTATTCAGTGAATCTCTGAAACAGCAAGAATCGCAACCCTCTGGAGATACGAAGGTAGAGAAGGTAATGTTACTCGCTAGATGTGAGGGCCGTTCAAGAGTCTAGTCTGTGCATGACTGACAATATGGTAACATACCTCATGGTTTGTACGTGGAAAAAACACGGAGAGAATTTGAGCGTTTGGAGGCTTCTTCTCTTGATAAAGTACAATCTTCCGTGTGCTGGTCATCAATCTATGCCTTCTTAATCTCTGCCTTGCATGGTCAAAAAGGACTCGTTCATCTTCTAACTCTTCTTTTTCAAAGCCATTCTTTTACTGTTGTCTTTGGTACTTCATATGTTAGAAAAGAGCCTGTGGGTCATCTCTACAGCTGATATGCTATGGAGTTTTTTGATTGTCAGACATAGCCATTGAAATTATTTGAGTGATGGGAGGCTACATCTTAAAGTGAGAATATTCTCACATCTTCTTAAAAAAAAAATTAACAGAAACCACGGAAAAATTGTCTGGCGCATAGTAATGTGCCCATCTCAGTGTTCAATATTTAATAGGTGTTTCTTATTTTTAACTTCATGACTCCTAGGAATACTTTCACAAAATTTGTCATGTTTGGGGGGTATGTAACAAGTTTTCTGGCTCCTTAGGTTTTTTGGTTTTTTTTAACTATCCTCAGAAAAATCTGTATGCTGTAAACATCAGTAGCATGGAGTTTGATGCTCTCTGGTGTCACTAGACTCTAATCTCACCCAGATGCATAAAGCATGGTTTGCCTTCTAGATACGTGTTTTCCTTTCTCTCTATCCACACCTACTCCTGTGTCCTCACTAACCTTGTTAGTACACAAAGATGTTAAGTTTTCAATTCACAGATGCATGTTGTTTTCAAAGCTTTATCACATCCTGTGCTGTTGAATAGATCACTGACATAGATCACTTGTGCATTTGAGCTGCCTAACATTCACAAGCTGCCTTGGTAAGTAGAGGTCTTTTTTTTTTTTATGATTAAGTATATTATTATAAAACAAATCCACCTAAGTTGTAAGAAACTGCCTTGGATACCCGACTGATCCAGCTTTTCTACATTTTCCTTTCAGCTGGATAAAGTGATTGCAGGCACCATCAATCAGACAACTGGAGAGGTCCTTTCCATCTTCCAGGCAGTTTTAAGAGGCCTTATTGACTATGAGACAGGAATCAGGTTGTTTGAGGCACAGCTAGTGATCTCTGGTTTAATTTCACCAGAATTAAGAAAGTGTTATGACCTCAAAGATGCCGAAGGCTGTGGCCTCATTGATGAACAAATTCTACGCCAACTGAAAGAACTCAACGAAGTAAAGCAGATCATTTCTGCTGCATCACCAACCACGATTCCCGTGCTAGATTGTCTGGCCCGAGGCGTGGTATCGGAGTCCATGGCCATCCGAGTTCTTGAGATGCTGCTTTCTGCTGGCTCTCTGGTGGTTCCAGCCACAGGCGAACGCCTGACCTTACAGAAGGCTTTCCAGCAGAATTTGATTTCCTCGGCATTGTTTTCTAAAGTCCTAGAGAGGCAAAATACTTGCAAAGATCTCATTGACCCATGCACTTCGGAGAAGGTATCCTTAACTGACATGGTACAAAGAAGCATTTTGCAGGAAAATACCGGGCTTTGGCTTCTACCCGTGAGACCACAGGAAGGGGGCAGAATCACATTGAAATGTGGGAGGAGCATCAGTGTCCTAAGAGCAGCTCATGAAGGGCTCATAGACCGTGAAACCATGTTTAGGCTATTAGGTGCACAGCTTCTGTCTGGTGGTCTGATCAATTGCAGCTCTGGTCAGAAAATGACTGTCGAAGAAGCCATGGCAGAGGGGATGATTGACAGAGACACAGCAAGTAGCATCCTCACCTACCAGCTTCAGACAGGTGGGATCATGCACTCAAACCCTGCTAAGCGACTGACAGTAGATGAAGCCGTGCAGTGTGACTTGATAACTTCCAGCAGTGCTCTCCTAGTTCTGGAGGCCCAGCGGGGCTATGTTGGGCTCATTTGGCCCCACTCTGGTGAAATATTTCCCACATCCTCTTCCTTACAGCAAGAGTTGATTACAAACGAATTAGCCTACAAAATTCTGAATGGGAGACAGAAAATCGCGGCTCTCTACATCCCAGAAAGTTCTCAGGTCATTGATCTGGATGTTGCTAAGCAGCTGGGAATTATAGATAATAATACAACATCAATTTTAAAAAATATAACGCTGCCAGACAAGATGCCAGACTTAGGAGATTTAGAAGCTTGTAAAAATGCCAAGAGATGGCTCTCCTTTTGTAAATTCCAGCCATCTACAGTTCATGATTATAGGCAAGAAGAGGGTGGCTCTGAGGGTGAAGAGCCAGTCACGGTCCAGAGCTCAGAACAAACTAAAAAGTTGTTCCTATCTTATTTAATGGTGAACAGCTACATGGATGCAAACACAGGGCAGAGGCTTTTGCTCTACGATGGAGACTTGGACGAAGCTGTGGGCATGCTCCTGGAAAGCTGCAGTGAAGAACTCGGAGCTGACCCCTCTGTAAAAGAAAGTCTCTCTGTCTTAAGCATCCCTGGTACCTTTCCTAATTGTGCTTCAAGTAAAGAAAAGGATGAGTGTTCGGCTTCAGCATCTGGTTCTGATAAATGTCCCTACAGACAGCCTGAGCATAAAGAGGCTCTTGAAAACAGAGAGTGGGCCGTACATGAAGAGTTTTGTAAAGCAGAAAACAATGATAACAGTAGTGAATTGTGTTGGTCAGAAAACCTAACGAATACAACAGCAATTGTTCATAAAGCCAGTAGTCCATCTAGTGTGTGTGTCCCCAAACCTACATCACATTCAATACAGCCTGAATATGCAGAAGGGAGCATGTGCAGACATGATTCTGATGACGTTCTTAAAGACCATAAACATCAAAGTGAGCTTGAAACCAAGGCACATCCAGATGAATGTAACCATTCTAAAATCACTCATGATTCGGCAGGTAACTCTTTGACATCAAAAACTGGTAGTCTTTGTGATTGCAACGAAAGAGAGAATGAAGATAATATGCAGAAAGACCCATCTGTCTTTGACTATTCCCCCCAGCTGAGTGCCCTGCTAAGTCACGATGAGTTGAGACACAGTCAGGGAAGTTTCAGTGATACACAAACCCCACAGAACATGGGACATGTATGTGAAGCTTCTCCCTTGTCGTTCAATGACCTAAGTGTGTCAGCTGATCGAAGTACAAGAGAAAAATTCCAAGACCAGTTTCTGGGAATCGCAGCCATTAACATCAGCTTCCTGGGGGAGCACTGTGAACAGAAATGTTTAGATACTGGGTGTAGCAATCCTCACATACCACGTCACGGTGATGAGTGCTTGTCAGATGCTCCGGGTGAGGGTGAAAATACTCAACAAACGGATGGGAATGAGAAAAGTGGGTCTGAGGTAGATTATTCCCGTACCATGATCCCTGGGGATGGTTCCTGTAACACAGACACATCTATTTGTGGTACACTAGCTCATGAAGGAGCCATTGATGCTGGTGACTATGAGACATCACTGCTCGCTGATCAGACTGACACAGACTCTGAGAGTGATGATTATTTTTACGACACTCCCTTGTTTGAGGATGACGACCATGATTCTCTGGTTCTTCAAGGCGATGACCAAGATTGTTTGCATCCTGAGGACTATGATGTGTTGCAGGAGGAAAATGATGGGACCCCTCCCCTTGTTGATATTTTGTATGATGTTTCAAAAGAGAAGAACGATCCTTTGTTCCCCCAAGGAGGAATGGTTGACAGCCTAAGTGCGAAGAGCCCAATGCCTCCTTCTCAGGAATGTCTTGTAGGTATGGAGAAACCTGAACTGTATTTACTTGACCAGAAACCGTTAAATTCAGTTGGCTCAGCCAAGATGAACGAACAGTTAATGGAACCTGTATCCAAAAGGGGAAACCCATGTGACCTTGACAGTAATGGTTCTGACTCATTGACTGATGGTGAAGTTATAGGAAGGAAAGAGAGCTCAGATGATAGTTGGAGAGGGAGAAGAGAAGAGTGTGACATCAGCCAAGAAAGTCAGTCTGATACTGACCGTGTAGGTTCCATGCAAAGCAGAGAAAGTTACGGGCACTTTATATGTGATGATAGTGACACGGATGATGATTACGATGACACTCATAGCGGGGACTACAGCAGTGAAGATGGCGATGACAAAGGAGGAGGACGAGGAGAGGAAGATGAGAATGGAAAGCCCGTGCACCAAGTGGAAGATGCCCAGTGTGTAAAGGAACGTGAGGATGAAAGCCAAAGTATCAGTAACACAGTTATCCTAGATAAAATGAGCCATTACAGTCCTTTAGAAAAGCCGTACCCCACCAGTGCTTTGCAGCCAGAATCAACTGGTATGAGAAGTCAGGGCACCGAAAGAAGCAACCATCCAGAACTTACGACTGAAGCCGATGAGGAAAACGAACTAAGTCTGTCTAATCACATGTCAGCTAAAGATGCGTCACTGTATGACGCTAAAAACAACACCTCAGAACAGATCTTTGGCTTTGAAAGTACTTTATCTAACAATACCGGTTTGATTTCTGAATTAGAAAGTGATGTAATGAACACAAAAGTCAAGCTGGTTCAAGGGCCAGAATCTGCAAACATTCTAAAAGCTGAAGATGGGCATCTTGAGAATGTGACACCCAAAATCAATCCATCTTCAGATAAAATCATTTGTTCTGAAACTGAGTTAATAGGAGGACCATCTGAGGAAAGCCAGTTGTCACCCACAGTAAGTGACAAGGGTCGGCAAGGAAATGGAAGAGGTCTGGTTACAGGTAGAGAAGGCAAAAGCGATCCACTGGTAGATGAAACATCCATTCGGGAAATGGGCTTGGGTAAAGAAGAAGGTTTGATGGAAGGCTCGGGAGAAGAAGAAAGTTATCTTGATGCAGCAGAGAGCCTCACCATGGTTGAGAGTCAGTTTCCCCCTCTACTGACGAACACGGAGGAACTTAGTCACAGACGGGCCCCGAGAGCAGCAACTGTGACTCTGGGAGAGGAACCCAAGAGTGTGCCAAGGGAACTGAGTGAAAGTCCCGTTCCGTTTGAGACTCTTGCAGAAATATTTGACACCTCAGTCTCTAACGTGACTCGTGCTTACTTTGCTTCAGATGTCGCATGTTCTGAGGTAAAGAGCCGTGTGGAAGGAGATTGCTTCACAGAGGGCCTGGAGAAAGAGGGTTGTCCGTTTACTTCCTTAGAACACTGTGATAAACATATGAAAGTGGATACACCAGAACCAAATAAAAACATCCCAAGCTGTGTCTCAGTAGTTTCTCCCCTCAAGAAGGATGATTTATGGACAGTAAGTAACGCAGAGGGAACGCCAGTCATCCCCCAGAAGACTGGCGCTAAGATCCAGCAAAGTGATACCTGTACCCTAGAAAGTATCTCAGAAGGAAAACCGGGAATTCTTCAGTTCACTCCTGGAAACAGTGACACCACACTGTCACTCTGTGACAGTGTGCAGGACGGTGGAGGAAATGCCAGTTTTGTACAGTCCGAGCTCCATCCGAATGGAGTGAAAAATACCTCCAGTAACACTTTAGATGTGGGCTGCTCGCTGCCAGAGAGCAGCAGGGAGAGCAAAAACTCTGAGAAACAGCCAAACAGAGAGCTAGCCTTACCTGCAAGACTCCAAGAGAGAGAGGGTCATGCTCCTGAGTGGCCTGTGGCGTTTGTGGGTGATAGAAAGGACATCTTGAAAGGCATGTTAGAAGAAAGTCATATGAATCTCCAAGAAGTGGGAGACCCTTCAGCTTGCACAGGCACCAAAACTTCAATTCAGAACTTAATCGAAAGCGTTATCCTGTCTGAGTTGCCGGATGAAGTATCGGGTATGCCTGGTCCTGGCGTTCCCCCCGGGAATAACTCAGAACTGAAGGCAGAGAGTGGAGGTGATCATCTCAGTGTTGAGGGTCTTTTTGATATTCTGAAACAAAAACAGCAGACCCAAGAAACCCCAAGTGTTTGGGAGCTGATCAAAGTGTTAACTCAAATGGAGTGTGATCCAGAGAGAAGAGGCATTGCGTCTGAATTATTTCCACCGCAACTCAGAAATGCTTTTCACAGGCTGCTTTTTGATGGGTCTTCCACTGAAAAAGAACAGGCTCAAGCTTCGAATCAAAAACCGTGTGCTGCTTCTAAGATGGTGGGGGGAAAGCCATACACATGCAGTGGTCTTAAAGGCAAAGAAGGAAATCACTGTTCCCTGAACCCACAAACTGAGAGAGAAACGGAGGCAGAACTCTCTACTGTGCACATGGCAGCATTGGCGAGAGATGGGAATCTTGAAGAGCGATGCCGTGAGCCTACAGGTCATTCAGAATGTATTTCTGGATCAAAAGAAATGGCCTCTGATGACAGCTCAATGGAAAAAGTGAGTCCGCATATGCATTTTTTTCCAGGACTATCCCAGCAGTAAGCATGTAGGGTAGCCTCATACATTTTGTTTCCTTTCAAATTTTTTCATAAAGGCTACTAATTACTGTTCCCAAATTTGTTTTTAGTGTTCCAATGAGTTGCAACAGTGTTTACATCACACTGAGAAGATGCATGAATACTTGGCTTTGCTTCGAGGTATGAAACCCCCCTTAGACAGCCATCCATCTGAGGATAACAGTCTAGAAGCCTTGAAGAGTCAGCTTAAGCAGTTAGAGGTAAGAGTTATCTACTACTGTGCCTGTCAGCTTTCCATCGGTAATCAAGTTAAGCCAAAGGTTTATTTGGGTTCATGGTTCTAGACCTGTGATCACTTGGTCCTGTTACTTTTAACTTTGTGGCAAGGCAGCTCCTCATCTCAAACCGAAAGACAGAAGAGGGAGTCCACAGAGCCTCTGTTCCCTTTGAGAGTCCCCCAGCCCCTGGGATCTGAAGTCCTCTTACTGAATCCGCTTCTTAAAGTTTCTAGTCCTCCCCTTAGTACCAAGCCAAGGGCCAAAGCACCAGCCTTGGGAGGTATCCACATCCCAGCTGCAGTGGCTGGCGGTTCACGGATGGTACCATTTCATGCACAATTTGCAAAAGGTGGAATGCTTTGCTCTTATGTTTTGTGTGTGGGTTTGTGCTGTTTACTGAGCAGTAAAATAGACGAGGAATACATTTCTTTGCAGACGTTTGAGTTGGGATTTGCTCCAGTTGCTGTGCTTTTAAGAAAAGATCTAAAGCTGGCAGAAGAGTTCTTAAAGTCTTTTCCTAGTGACCTTCTCAGAGCACACCGAGAGGAGCTGAGCAAAAGCCATGAAGCTTTACAGAATGCCTTCTCCTCCCTCAGCAGTGTATCCTCAGAAAGAAAGACGCTGATCATGCTTGCGATTGACTCTGAAATGGTAGGCATAAATGATGAATTCTGTTAAAAAAAAAATATGATTGGGAATTTAAACCATATTTTGAAGTATTTTTTTTTAAGTATTATATTTTTAGAGTTCTCAACTCTTAGAATCACTGTAGGATTTGGAAATTTGGGAGGCGAACAGAAATGAACGTGTAATTCTGTTTTCTAGTCTAAACTCGAAGTTTGTCATGAAGGCTTCCTACATAAACTCACATCACATTCAGAGTGGGTATCAGAGAAAAGCAAAGCTGTGAAAGATATTCAAACTGTGAACATCCAAGACACCGAACTTGTAAAGAGAAGTGTGAAGTTTCTTAAGGCAAGTATCTGAGTACATACAAGACATACAGATTTAGTGTAAGAGCCTTCCTGAGACTTAGCCTCTTTGGCTTGGAGAGATGTCTTTTCATAGTTGACCTAACTCTAGAACATATTCCGTACACCATACCAAATTCTTACTACCACTGACAAACTGATATTTGTGTTTATGTCTTTTTTTATAAATGAATTATATACACACAAGATAGCTGTAAGTTAGTCAAAGTATAGGAACACACACACACACATTATATATATGTATATATGTATATACATATATATATGGTAATTAATTTTGGTCTGAATTTTTTTTTTTTTTTTTACAATGCTCCATGAACGCATTTGGGTCCCTTGCCTCAGAATCAGAAAACTAAAATTATAGTGTGTTTAATTCACATCTTGTGTTCTTTGTGGTCTTGCTATGTATTTTCACCATTGAAAGGCTAATGGAAATATTAGCAGTTACTTTGTGGTGTTAATTTGCCTTTCACTACCATCAGTGAAACTTCTTTTTTTGTTTTGTTTTGTTTGGGGGTTTTTTTGTTCGTTTTGTCAGTTACATTTTAAGTATGATCTACCGGACAAAAATGGAATGTTCTTGGTGTTTTTTTTTTTTTTTTAAATCTTTGTATGTTAGCTACTGTCATATTTAAATACTTTGATATTGAGATGGAGCGATGGCTCAGTGTATAAAGCTCTTGCCACACTTCCTGTGTGTGCAAGTGTGGGGATCTGAGTTTGAATCCTAGATTCCATGTTCAGTCAGGTGGGGCGATGCACATCTACAACACTGGTGCTTCTGCAGGGCAATGGGAGGCAGGGATAGGAGAACCCTGGTAGCTTGTGGTCCAGCTGGCTTGCAGGAAGCGGTGAACAATGAAAGAAAAACCCAGTCTTGCAAGGAGAAGACAAGAACCAACCCCTGAGTCTGTCCTGGCACACACATACATCACACACACACACACACACAAGTGCCCAGGCACACACATGCAAATACATCACACACACACACTCACCACACACAACCACACCAGTCCCCAGGCACACACAACACACATGCATATACATCACTCGCAAACACACACACCCACACCCACCTATAAACCACGTGTATTATGAAAAAGGTGTCATTAATCCTTCGAGTGCTGATAGAAGGAGCATATTTAAGCAGTCGGTATTGTGACTAAGCTGTTGAACTTCTCCATTAGAACCCACCATCCATGACCACTTGTACTGCTTTTTTCCCAGGATGTGCTAAGAGACCTCACACACACCAAGGTGCAGCTGGAGACAGCAGCCTTTGCCATACAGTCCTTCATCTCTGACCATGCACAAGATCTGTCCCCCAACCAGAGCAGACAACTGCTGAGGCTCCTGAATGCAACCCAGAAGGGTTTTCTTGATGTGCAGGAGCTGGTAACCTCCGAAGCGAGCCGGTTAGAGATGTGCTTACACCGAGAGCGGGAGCTCGGTCATCAGAAGGTCCGCCTTTCTTGTGGAGTTGTGTTATTTGACTTGTTCAGTGTGAAACCAGAAATAATGGTCTGCTAGGGAGGTGCTCTGGGCGGGCCTGAGTGGGTACAGGTCAGAATCCCTGCAGTGAACCACAGCGCAGTTTTTCACGTTGGCCCTTTCATACCATTGATCTCTTCCCATGGCTCTCTAACGGCGTCTTGTTAGGTGAGAATCTTTATTCTCTCCGCGGAAATGGGAACTGGAATCTAACATTCAGAAATGTCCAGGAGTGAAGGTTTCTCTCTGCGGGTTCAGAGTATCATTTCCCCTGGAGGGAGTGGAGGGGAGCCCAGAGTCAGAGCTTGTGCTTTGGGGTACTCGCCTAGAGCGGAATCGCCTAAGTTTGTGTCCTAAATGCTCTACTTTATCTGCTCTGAGTGACTTAGTGAAGTCACTTTGGTAAATTAGAAGTACTAGTGTTTATCTGGTGATATTATGAGCACTGATAAAATGATCGTAAGAAACAGCCCTGTGCCTGACCCATGTTGAGCTTTTGGTAAATATGAGCTGTGTTTACTGGATAATAAGTGTGTGGGAGGAACGGGAAAGTAAAAATACAAGTTTTGACTTATTAATCTTTTAGATTCCATGAATTCAGTACTGCCTACAGGCAGTAGTGAGCAAAGAACATAAAGATGGGATAAAAGTAATGCATGCAACGTTCCTTTTATTCTTGAAGCATCCGGGCATTGTGTGTAGCATGATAACCTGTATATACATATCCATATGTTTACTGACAAATCACAACTAACTTCTCTTTTGGTGTCCTTTTGCAGAATTAATTATGTGTGTCGCAGGTTTCAAGAGCTTAAGAAAATGGGATGTTTCTTCCTGTCCATCAGAGGTTCCATCTCTTACACATATGCATGGCTAGTATTGTACTGAGCAACTTTGCCCAAACAGGCTTTTTCCGTTGTACATGGGGACACGCTCATACTCTACGCTCTTGTCTGTCTTTGCTCGGTTTACACTCCGATGCTACCATGTTTACAGCATACTTAAAACGCTAGTGGAGGGTGTTTGGAACGTGTATTCTGATAAGAGGCTTGCTCGGAAGTGGTTTGAAGGTCACCCATTGAAGGTGTTTGGGGTTTTCTCCGTCTCAGGTTGTGGCAGAACGTCAGCAGGAGTGCAAAGAGACGCTTCAAGGTCTGTGTGATCTGCTCACCCAGACAGAAAACCGCCTGATTAGTCACCAAGAAGCCTTTGTGATTGGAGATGGTACCGAGGAATTAAAGAAGTGTCAGACCAAGCAAGAGGTAGACCTTTGCTGTCAGCAGCTGTCCATCCCTTTTATGTTTGGTTACGGTGCCCGAAAACCTACCAGGTATATCAGAAGCAAGGCATTCCCAGAGACCCTGAGAAAAAGAGCTTTACACTTTGTACTGAAAGCCAGATACACATTTAAAGCAGGCCAGGTCATTGTCGTGACTTTTCGGTGGCATACTTCATCAAGGGGGTAATTGACACATTACAGTGCGAGCCCCTTTGTGGCCGCCGACTCACTGACAGATCGGGAGAAATAGCTTTTTCTCAGCACTCACTCTCTCTTCCTGTCCCTCTGGTCTTTCCTGTAATGTGTAACTTTTTAATCTTAGAAGGGAAAGAGATGAAATAACAAAAATGTCAGATAAGGAAAGCCTGTGTTAGGGTGTCAGCAGGAGAAAGAGCGCCTCGTTACATGTAGCTCTGGGTTCAAACCCAGTGTCAGTCATACCTCTGGGTCTCGGGTCCCTTCAGTAAGTTCTAAGGGAGCTTCTCGTGCTACTTTGCCATGAAAGCCGAGTGAATATGAATCAAGTCACTGCCACAGTTCCTTATACACAGGCTTTCATGCAAGTCACACACACACACGCTGGAGGGACCGCAAGATAGAGGGTGGTGTATTATAAAGGGAGAAAATGCATAAAACAGGACCCCGTTGTTTTTAAGAGGAAATATCACATGGGAATTTCCACTTCCCAGACAAACCTTCCCCCCACCCTCACCCCCAAGAGAAGAGCTCCCTCTCAAGTGTCCTAATAGCCAGGGCTAAGATGCAAACACAAATCGTGCCCGGCAGTGGTGTGGTGTCGTTAATCCCAGAACTTGGCGGGCAAAGGCAGGCAGATCTCTGAGTTCGAGGTCAGCCTGGTCTACAGTGTGAGTTCCAGGACAGCCAGAGTTACACAGAGAAACCCTGTCTCGAAAAAATAAAACAAACAAAAATCACTATATCATGTATAACCTGGTGTGAGAAAAAGAAAACATCGCCATTCACTGATGGAGCTATTTTCCTCTTTCCTGAGCAATAGGTTTATAATAAAATCAGGGTTCCGTAGAGTGTGGGGTAGTGTGTGCCTGTAAGCATGGCCCTTGGGAGGCCCTCCCTGGGCCACGTGGTGAGATCCAGCCTAAAAAAAAAAAAAAAAAAAAAAAAAAATGCATCAGTGTTTAGAAATAGAGGAAATATCACCACAAAGTTACGTTGTGTGTCCATATACATGTCATACAAACCTGTACAGTTCATATGCTGCCCCTCAATATTTTTAATGTCTCACAAATACTCTTACACATTTTTCTCGTGTATGTCTTAAGGAATTACAGAGAGATATGCAAGGAAGTACACAGGCATTGGCAGAAATAATGAGAAACACGGAAATCTTTCTAAAGGAGAGCGGCGAAGAGCTCTCCCAGGAAGATAAAGCTTTGATTGAGCAGAAACTAAACGAGGCAAAGATAAAGTGTGAACAGCTGAACTTAAAGGCGGAGCAGTCAAAAAAGGAGCTGGATAAAGCAGTGACGTCAGCCATCAGGGAAGAGGCTGAAAAGGTGCGTGTCCAAGTGTGTGGGTACACTGTTGCTTTGCTAATAATTAACACAACACAGTAGCTGCTTGCTTGGATCAAGTGTATCAGTTGGGGAGCAGCCCTTAGCACTCAAAATGCTGGGAATGTGGGTACATAATTGCCAAATACAAAGATTGGAAGAATTGGCTTTGCTTCATCTCTCCTTAAGTAGAAGCAGGTTGAGAGACTTTGGATGTGAAAAGTGCTTTCAACTATAGTTCAAAATTCAAAATAAAATGTTTGAAGGTGGTGTAGACCCAGAGTGTCTGCTTGTCGCTTTAAGGTTTAATAACCGTATGTTTCCAATATGTGTTTGTTTTTTAAATGTTAGGATTACTTAAATATTTTTCCAATGTGCTAAACCTAGGCTGTGTCCGTGATACTTGCGAACCTTCCCTACGCAGGTTGTAGCCGTGAAGCAGCTGGAAGAGAGCCGAACCAAAATAGAAACCCTTATGGACTGGTTGTCGGATATTGAGAAAGACTCGGGGAGGGCAGGGATGGAGCACACGCAAGGGACGGAGCAGAACGGAACCCATGTGCACGAAGGTGACGGCAAGTCAGTCGCTGGTGAAGAGGATGAAGTCAATGGCAACCTGATGGAGACAGATGCTGAAGGGCGCAGAGGGGCCACGGAGGAGAATCTGAACCAGCAGTACCAGAGAGTCAAGGTGTGTGCTGTTTAAACGGTGCTGTCGTCAGAGTCTATGAGTAGGTCAAGAAAGAGACAGACAGCTTTACACAACAACAGAGAGTCAAGACTTTCCCTCCCCCAGGCTCACTGTGTGCCATGAGAAGTGGCTTCTATGTACAGGTGAAGGCCTGGCTAAGAAATGAAAGGGCTGCAGAGTTGGCTCATTGGTGAAGGACAATTGCTAGCCTTGCTAAGGATCTAAGTTTGGTTCCCAGCACCCACACCGGGCAACTAAACACTGCCTGTGACTCCAGCTGGCCTCCAAGGCCATCCATAACAGACATATATGCATATCTTAGCGAATGAATCTGGGAGTTGACCTCTCCGGAACGGCGACAGTGGCCAGCGCTCCTCCTGCCTCTTCCTGAGTCACTCCATTTAGTCTTCCTGGCTACTCCTTATAAATTTCCATTTTATAAGACAGTTGTCATTTAAATACGTAAAGTGGCTTGCCCGGGTTGCACATGCAGTGGATAAAGCTAGAGTTTGGCTTTAACCTTGGCCACAGTTTTGGTCACTCTGCGGATCTCTCCAGTGCATGTTTGCAGAATGGTTTGCTTGTGCAGTCCTGAGCGCACATCCATTCCAAGCTGAGCCTCTGAGGCAGTGCAAGCCACTGTGGAGAATGAAAGCCAGGGCTTGGCAGCCATGGAGGCTGTCATTCATGCCACTGCAAGAGCAAAGGTGGTGTTGGGTAGCGCCCCGAGTTGATGTTTTTTGTGTCTGTCCTAGATGTCAGTGCCCCATGACTATGTTTGAGAGGCTCTTGCACAGTCTGCGAACTCTCCTGGAATCCAGTGGGGTCTCCTCTGTGAGATTGTTTAGGAGATACAACATGCCAAAGGGTGGGAGCGTCCAACTGATCACACTTTCCAAAAGCTCAGGGATGGGGTCTCACTGCTACTGTTTTTTGTTTGTTTGTTTGTTTTTTGAAAAAAAAAACTAAGAAGAACAAAGTCTTGAAGGAAGTTTATGAGTTATGACAAAAAAAGGTCGTGAAAAGGTAGTAACTTAACCAAAGTCATAAAAACTATCAGTGAGTGTACGTGGATATGAAGAAGTCACCTAAACCAGCCATTGCTTCAGACCATAGCATGGCCTTTTCCTTCCCAGATTTTTACTTCTGTGACTGAGAAGCCTTAAGAGCCAATCGGTTGTCTGAGTGGGGCCATAGCCATAGGGCCCGTTAGTGATGCCAGCCCTCTGCAGCTGTGCAGGGCCCCAGGTCAGCCAAGCCCCTCTCCTCCATCCAGCCTGGGATTCCTTATAGAAAAGGAAGGATGCTGATCTGACGATGTAAGGTATTCTGTATGTCCATCCCATCAGATGCGAAGCCCGGCTGGGGAGGAGCATGTGGAGATGTTTCAAATGCCAAAGGCCAAATTTGTGGAAGAAAATTGTTTGAACAAAACTATTTGTCAGCAGTACATAAGGTGTTGGCTTGTGAGCAGGGCCTGTCCTCTCCCTTGTCATTTCACTGCCAATACTGTCATTGTGCCCGGGTGTCAGCACTGCTCTAGGGGCTTGGGATTCCGTCCTGGCACTTGCCTACCAAGGAGAGGACAGCACAGCGCATGATAACTGAGTTACATGGTTTGGTGGAAAGTAGTAAGTGCTGAGGGAGAGAAGTCTTAATGAGTTGGTCAAGAGTAATTTAGTGATTTGAGAGTTGAAATCAAGTAGTTAAGATAAAACCGTGTTGATGAGGTTTATGCAGATATTTAAAGGGGATAGAGGCAGCTGTGTAGGTGTCTTTAGAAATAGCTGTCACCAAGCAAAAACAGAAGGGGAAAAAAGTTGTACCCGTGTCCGGACCCAGGCGGGTGGCATGGGGATAGAGGCAGGGCCAAGCGGAAACCAGGTGTAGTAGAAAGAGCCCTGTGGTGTTAACCAGATCAGTCCTGTGTTAGCCGTTGAACTGAGAAACCAGCTCAACTGGTTAGGAGCGTTTACTTGCCATATTTGGAAAGCATATTTGAAGAAACTTCTTATAGATGGAGAGGAAGGAACTTGACGCGGCTAAGGCCAACGCGCTCTCTGAAGTAGAGACCCTAGGTGGCTCTGTATACCCTTGACGCCTTGGCCACCCCACTTCCTGCCCCGGAGTAGGCATGAGCACCTAGTGTGATCCACGTTCTGGAGGAATTCTTTGTGTATGAGCTGAGATGGTCCTTAAAGCAAATCTGTGACACATTGGGGTCACCGCCTCCATGTTCACGGTGGGACCAGATGTGTCCCGTGCTCTCCCTTCGGTTCTGTTGGACTCCAATATGCTGTTCTTGTCTCCCTGTCCCTAAATTAACCAGTAAGAGGACTTGAGAAGCAAATTCACAAGTATGTTGGGTTCTGGAAGCGGGCAGCTCTGACATTGCAATTGGCTTGTTTCCACACAGGCCCAGCACGAAAAGATCATGGCTCAGCACCAGGCGGTCATCATAGCCACGCAGTCTGCGCAGGCGCTGCTCGAGAAACAGGGCCACCATCTCTCCCCCAAAGAAAAGCAGAAGCTGCAGGCGGACATGCAGGAGCTGAAAGCGCATTATGAGACGGTGCTGGCCGAGGCTGAGAAGAAGGTGAAGCTGACGCACTCCTTGCAGGAAGAGCTGGAGAAGTTCGATGCCGACTGCAGTGAGTTTGAGCTTTGGCTGCAGCAGTCAGAGCAAGAGCTGCAGAACCTGGAGGCGGGCGCAGACGACCTCACTGGCTTAACGGACAAGCTGACGCGGCAGAAGAGTTTCTCAGAAGATGTCATCTCACACAAAGGCGACTTGAGGTACATCACCATTTCTGGAAACAGGGTGTTAGAAGCTGCCAAATCTTGCGGCAAGAGAGACGGCAGCAGGGTGGACAAGGACAACATCGATACTTCTGCAACCCACAGAGAGGTGCAGACTAAACTGGACCAGGCTACACACCGCTTCCGATCTCTCTACTCCAAGGTAATTTTACTTTCCTTTTGGTTTTTTGAGTAGAGATCAGTTGGTGGTATATTCTTAAATCTGCACTCTTCACTTTTGCTTTAGATTTAGGATATAGATGATAAATGGATGGATGGATGGATGGATATAGATAGATAGATAGATAGATAGATAGATAGATAGATAGATAGATAGATAGATGAGAAATAGTTTTATTCATCTCCCTTGCTTCTGAAAAAATGCCTCTTAAAGAATAGCAACTTCAAGTTACTTAGCTTTGAGAGAGGTCTACCAGAAGTTTGTGTTCTCAAATTATGCAGTACCAAATGTGACCACCAGATGGAGGATGTGAACTAAGCAGAAGGAGGGGCTCAACCCCTGGTCTTCCAGCTGAAGTTCCATGTAGGATAATTCCCTTCAAATATATTACACAACTGTTTGTCTGTCCTACGGATGTATTTGATCACTGTGTTCTCGTTATTAATTACTAGTGTGTATTGATGATGAATGTTCTGTGAAGGAAAGAAAGACAGACTGTGTTTTTGGTCTCCCTTCCCATCCCTTCTTCGTTTTTTTAGTGCAGTGTTCTTGGAAATAACCTGAAAGATCTGGTGGACAAGTACCAGCACTATGAAGATGCTTCGTGCGGGCTTCTTTCCGGGCTGCAGGCCTGCGAGGCCAAAGCAAGCAAACATCTCCTCGAGCCCATTGCTGTGGACCCCAAAAACCTGCAAAGGCAGTTAGAGGAGAGCAAGGTAAAGGAGGAGGCGGGAGGGAAGGAGAAACCGCCCCCCAGTAGTCCCGTTGACGCCTGTGTGTGCGAGCCTTTTACTCTGGGCCAGCGTGGACACTGCTCTGTCCCTCCAGAGGGTTCCCGTGGCCTTTGTCCCACTTCTACTGAACTGGTTTGACATTGCTGTTGTTGCCTGCCTCCCCCCCCCCACAACACCAGCCCACTTACTTACTGTTACATTTCTTAATTTCCCCCCTTTTCCATTAGAGTTAAACTCTGTGAAGGCAGGTGTTTGTATCTGTGTTTTTCACCGCCATAATCCCCGTATGTAGATCAGCAGTTCTCAAACCTCCGAGTCCTGACTCCTTTGGGGGAAGAACAGCCCTTTCACAGGGTCACCCAAGGCCGCCTGCATATCAGATGACATTTATAGAATGATTATAGCAGTAGCTACATTGCAGTTACGAAGTAGTAATGAAAACAGTCTTATGGTTGGGGAGGCACCACACCGTGTGACCAAGGGTCACAGCATTAGGGAGGTCAAGGGTCACAGCATTAGGGAGGTCAAGGGTCACAGCATTAGGGAGGTCGAGAGCCACAGGATCACCTGGGCCAACGTGCACAGTGAGCATTTGTTCAAGAGTGACATGTAGAAGAATGTTACTGTAGTGTCTCAGTCACTGTTGAGATCTGTAGTGTTCCCCCATGGTGGGTAGAGGTACAGACTTCAGTTACTGTGCATGCCTTATCACACAGTGCCTTCCTGCCTTTTCAGAAACACAGGTTTGACATCACAAGTACAGGATTGCCAGCTCCCGGTCTGACAAACTGTCGAGTTAGTCTCTATTTTTCAAAACCCAAGTGTATTTTTAAAGATTTTTAAGTAAGGATGTACATTTTTTTTAAAGCACTTTATTCTTCCTCAGTATGATAAGATAAAAAAAAAAATTAAGTTTAAACGTTTCATTGATCTAGAAATGCCTTATTTTAACAGGGAAGGGTACTCCCTGGAGTTGCTAGGGTCAGAGCCTGAGCCTTGGCAGCCTTAAGAAGCTAGGCTTGGCCACCTTCGCTAGGCCAGTTATAGAGCCAGGAGATGATGGAAGCAGAGAGGAGACATATGTTCAGTCTGGCCACATTCAGAAGGGAAACACAGAAGCCTGTCTTCGTGGTCTTGACCCGAGGGTTGAGTTTAATGGAAGGCAAGTGTTATGCATGGCTAGGCATAGGGCGTGGTCTTGCCCGTCATTGGCCCATCTTTGTCTTAGCTTCAGTCTCTTGACTCGCCTCTTTTTTTTTTTTTTTTTTTTTTTTTTTTTTTTTTTTTCAATGTATGATTATTTATTTGTTACCCTTAAAGACTTATTTTTGACTGGACTCAGATTTGGAAGTAGAAGCTCTCAGAGAGGACAGCCTACGTCTTTTGGCGATCTGTTCCTGGCGCTTTTCTTTTGCTTCCTTCATTCTCTTGGCCAAAAGTTTAGCATATTCTGCAGCCTCCTCCTTGTTTTTCTTTGTACGTTGTTTCTTCAGAGCAATACGACGGCGTTTGTGTTGCAGGACACGTGGAGTAACAAGACGCTGAATCTTGGGTGCTTTGGTCCTGGGCTTCTTACCTTCTTTGTTTAAAGGCTTTCTCACGACATATTGGCGGACATCATCTTCTTTAGAGAGATTAAAAAGCTTTCGGATTCTGCTAGCTCTTTTAGGTCCCAACCGACGAGGAACAGTAGTATCTGTCAGTCCAGGAATATCCTTCTCTCCTTTTTTTACTATGACCAAGTTGAGAACACTCAGATTGGCATCCACGATGCATCCTCGAACAGACTTGCGCTTCCTCTCTCCAGTTCTCCTTGGTCTATAACATGAATGCCCCTTACTTAACAGCAGGCGCACTCTGCCATGGGTCAAAACACCTTGCTTCATGGGAAAACCTTGTTTGTCATTCCCACCACTGATTCGGACCACGTAACCCTTCCACTCTTCACCCAGAGCATCAGCTGCTACTTCTGTGGCCATGCGCTTCTCATAGAACGTACGAAGCTTGCGCTCATCGTCCACTTCGATGAGCTTCTGGCAGCCGGTGGCGGGGAAGGAGATATTCAGCTTCATCTTCGCACAGCCGACCGCCTAGGAGGCGCCACGAAAAAGAGCTTGACTCGCCTCTTGACCCTAGTCTCTTCCTTCTCCCAGCATGAGATTCCTGGGGAAATTCCAATTCTTGGGGGCCAGTTGTTTTAATAGTCTCTCATAACTGAAAGGAAAGCCACAGATGTCTCTAGAACATCTCTGTCCCTGAGACAGAACGGGTCGTGTCAGTTTGCTGCAAAGGCTCTCAGGGTTGAGAGCCAAGGAAAAAGGTATGGAGGTGCGGAGTGGGCAGGCACAGCCTTCTGGAGCAAGAGCATTGCTTGTCACCGCTCTGTAGTGGGCACCAGGAAAGTTCTGTCCCTGGGCATGTCCCTCTCTTCCTCCCCCATTCTCCTCTCTCTTCTTCTTCCTCTCGTTCTCCTATTTAGTCTCTCTGTCCACCAGCCTCGCCCATCCTGCCTCTGCCTAGCTGTTGACCATTCAGCTTTTTATTAGACCAATCAGCTGTCCAGCAGCATAGCCTTACTCGCCGAGGAAACGTGGCTAATACAGCTGAGTTAATTTTTGCTTTGATTTTGGCATAAAGTTCACCTGTAGTAAGTCATACTATGCTAAGTGTTATGGCTTCAGATAATGTGAACAGGTCCTTTTGGCTCTTCCCATCCCTGTACTGTACGGAACTTTGTGGTCCAGACCATCTGAGGAGAGGGAGTGCCTCAGACCTTGGTAAAGTCCTGGCTGCCTTGTTCTGGCTTACGTTACTCCCAGTTTTATTTCTCACTTCGTTTCTTTCTCGGTTTTTTGTTTGTTTGTTTTTCTTGCATTGCTGTAAGCCTTTACTTAGCATTCAAAGCCTTCAATAATTCCCCATTGCTACAGACGGAATGTCAAGCCCTTAACCTAACATTTGAAGCTTTTGCAGCCATATTTATTCACTCATTATCATATTCATTTTCTCTCTTTCTCTCCCCCTCTTCTCACTGGGCTATTTCTGTACTTTCTGTTTGTTCTGTGGAGGAGTAGGCTGCTTTTTCATTTCTGCCGTTGATTCAGGCCCAGCATCATCACCACTGAGCGGTCCTCACATCCGTGATGCTCCTGCTCTGTCTCACCTGCCACTAGCATCTCCTCTGACCTTTGCAGTATAGCCCTTGCTGTCAGCTTGGTAATACCTTTTTTTTCCCTACAGAATGTAGCAAAGCTTTTTGAAGTTTTAGATGCTCAGTAACTTACTGAATTAAATACATGCGGATGGCACAACATGAAGTCAATCAAGATCGGGAGTCAGAAATAGTCCCGGGTTCTTTAGTTTTTAGTTCTGTTGGTGGTGTTGGGGTTTGGTGGTAGGGGTGTTGGAGAAACTAAGATCAAAGTGGAAATTAGGGGGAAACAGTAGTGGGGTTACAAGCTGCTAGTAGAAAGACCGTGGAGAGCCCTTACTCGTTTGTCAGCGCTCGACATCTAGATTGGTTGGTTGCCGCTCTGGAATGGCTTCACTCTCAGAAGTCCAGAATAAGCTCGATGATGAAAGTTCATGCTGTATAGTTTATTCTATCCAGCTCATCAATTTTTTTCCTTATTGGGAATCTGTTAATCCCACAGGCTTTGCAAGGGCAGATATCAAGTCAGCAGGTTGCCGTAGAGAAGCTGAAAAAAACCGCAGAAGTGCTCCTGGATGCCAAGGGCTCGCTGCTTCCGGCCAAGAATGACATCCAGAAGACCCTGGGTAAGATCTTAGCTCATTTCCTACCTCACGAGTGCATTCAAAGTGGACACATTTTATACTTAAGGAGAAAGCATTCACAGAGACCATCACCGTAGGAATCTGAACCTGAAGATGTGAAGCAGAAAGGCTGCCTTAGCTGTGTTTCTTCATTTGAAAAGGCATTTGGATGTCTTTCGTATCTTTTTGAATATCTGTGAGGTTTTGTTGTTTTGTTTTTGTTATGGTTTATTTTTTGTTTGTTTGTTTTTGCCTTTTTAAGACAAGATCTTGCTCTGTAGCCCAGGTTGGCTGGAGACTCACTGTGCAGCCCAAGCTAGTCTTGAACTCAAGCTAGTACTCCTGTGTTAGCCCCCTGAATGCTAGACTTCAGGCATGAGCTGCCATGCCTGGCTTTCCCTGGTATGAAGTGTTCATTATTTCATCAATTACATCAATGCTTTGGAACTTCTATTGACATCATTTTCTAGGAATGTGTGAAACTACTTAGAATACAGACATATTTCTATAAGTTCTTTTTTTTAATTTCTAAGAAAAACAGTAGCTTTTAAAATATATATATTTTGGGCTCTTCATTGATTAAAACAGGAGTAACAAATAACAAGGGCTTGCTGTGGATCCCAGGCTCCCCTTGAACTCATGAATGATTTGCTAAACAACTTAAAACACTGTGTTACTGGGGCTGAGAGACAAACACCACAACAAAGATTTTTCTAATACTTTTTATTGCTTAGGAATTACACTGCATTAAAATTTTATGCAAGGAACTGATCAAATAATATACGTACACACATGTGGGATCCAAAGTCCTCATCTCCAGATACCACCATTTTATGCCTTAGACCTACATACGTGGGGGGGAGGGGTTGGCGGGGACGGGGGAGGGGATGTCAAGGGTCACAGACATGCAGTCCATAGCTAACAGTGGCTGGCACCCACAATGTATTAAATTTTTGAAAGCAGCTCATTGATTTAGCATGGGAAGTCACAAGTCATGACTAAACTGCGTAAGCACTGTCCCCTGAGAACAGCTCCACTGCGGATCACAAGCGAGGACATTTTAAGTGACTCCTCTCGGGACTCTTAGTTGGGGGTCATCCTTGAATTTGGCACTTGAGTCCTCTGCTGGTAGCATCCTGATGCTTATTAAATGCAGTCCTTCTCTCTATACGCATTCTCTTCAGGTTCATTGTATCTTAGCAACAGGGCCCTGGTTGTGTCTCGTCATGTAAACTCTCAAATTCAGTGACAATTTGTTAACCTGTGTTCGCATGCTGTAGCATTACTACAGCTTAGAAGAAATTATTTTGCTGTTTAATCATGCGCCACAGGCCATGTAAGGGAACTCACCTGTAGAGCTGTTTAGACCACAGCTTCTCATGCTGTGTCCTACATTGTGGTCTTCTAAAACATTCAGAAGGAACGGAAATGCTTTTTTTGTATAATAAATGAGTTTCTAAAATCATGATTTAAAAAAAAAAAACACACAATTTTCCAGAGAAAGACAATTAGTAGCCCTTTTCTTTGAACGGGTCACTGGCCCACAGTGTAGAATGTCAAATGTCAAAATACAGCATTTTGTATTCCAGAGAAAATTAGGCAGGAAGGTAGTACTTTTCTCTTTTTCTTTCTTTTTTTCACCTTAAATCTTTAGAATTGAAAGTAAAGTTTATATCACGGGAAATAAGTTGTCCTGGTAACTCATTTTTGCCTTTTGCCTACTGTTAAACTTGTGAGTTCCGTTGTTTATATTTTAGAAGTACAATCATAGCTTTAAGTGGATTTACACTGTTACCCTGTTTTCTTAATGTATTTGCATCTTCTGCGTATTTGAAGCCTCTCTCTGATTATGACAAAAGCTGAACGTGTGTGTGTGTGTGTGTGTGTGTGTGTGTGTGTGTGTGTGTGTGTGTGTGTGTGTGTGACAGAATGTTGTCTCTGGAGAGGAGTTGTCTGTGACTGTCACTCACACAACCCCAGATAGTTATCAATAAATACTGATACACCAGCCGTATATGCATGAGGGTGATTGCGGTGACCCACTGTTTAGACCATGCTTTCATCTCTCTGACACACGTCAAATGTTTATGCCTCTAAAGATCTTTCCAGATGCAAATGGTAGGCAGGGGAAATTACTCTTTTTTTGCTATTTCATTTCCCACTCAGTTTGTGTCTTTATAAAAAGTTATAGACATTCACTGGAAATGCATCACTTGAGTGTGTGTGTGTGTGTGTGTGTGTGTGTGTGTGTGTGTGTGTGTAAAGCTGATTGTAAATTAGGAGTGCATTTGAAAAGGACTGAGCAAGCAGAACTTGGTGCTCACTGGTCCCCTCTCTGTGTGGAACAGATGACATTGTAGGGAGGTACGATGACCTGTCCAAGTCCGTGAATGAACGGAATGAGAAGCTTCAGATCACACTGACCCGCTCACTGAGTGTGCAGGACGGCCTAGATGAGATGCTGGACTGGATGGGGAGTGTAGAAAGCTCGCTGGTCAAGCAAGGTCAAGTGCCCTTAAACTCTGCCGCTCTTCAGGATCTCATCAGTAAAGACATTGTGAGTGACCTCTTGTAGAGGAAGGAATTCCGCTTGCAGTTGAAAACGAGTTATTCATCTTCGGGAATAAGTAGGCTTAAAGACAGGGGAAAGGGATGCTTCTGAACACACCGAGTAGCTAGCGGTGCTTGTACAAACAAATGTGTAAATGATTTTTGTGATGTAACTTAGAAAGGTGTACGTTTCATTATTCATTAGGGAGGGTTTCAACCTACACTGTATCGTATCTCATTTATCATTACTTCAGCCAGCGGCTCGTGGGGTTCATCAGATCAATCTTGCTGTTGCCAATCCTTTTAAAAATTAAGAGCATGGCTAATCCCTGGGCTGCCTTAGATCCCAGGGGTTGCTGAGTAGCAACAACCCCCTGCGTTCTTCACGCAGCCAGCCAGCTGTTCTCCACACTCCCTTAAAGGGCTTTGGGATTGGCTTCACCAAGGAAAAATCAAACATGTCACTCATTTCCAACTGTTAGCCTTGTTAGGCACAGGTTGTTCAAGCTTACGGTGCCCTGAAGAGTCATTTTCAAAACCCTTTGGCGTTATTTATAGACATCATTAGAAAGCACATACAGCCGGGCGGTGGTGGTGCACACCTTAAATCACAGCACTCAGGAGGCAGAGGCAGGTGGATCTATGTGAGTGTGAGGCCAGCCTGATCTACAGAGTTACACAGAGAAACCCTGTCTCCAAAAAAAATTTTAAAAAGAAAAGGAAGGGAAAGAAAAAAGGGGAAGGAAGGAAAGGAAAGGAAGGAAAAAAGAAAGAAAGAAAGCACATACAATAATTGCTGTGTTTCAGATGTTGGAACAGGACATTGCAGGTCGTCAGAGCAGTGTAAATGCCATGAATGAAAAGGTGAAGACATTTATGGAGACGACAGACCCTTCCACTGCATCCACACTGCAAGCGAAAATGAAGGAGCTGTCTGCTCGGTTTTCCGAAGCGAGTCAGAAACATAAGGAAAAGCTTGCCAAGATGGTGGGGCTGAAGGCCAAAGTAGAGGAGTTTGAAAAACTCTCAGAAAAGCTCCAGGTGTTTCTGGAGACGCAGAGGCAGGCACTCACTGAGGCGGACATGCCAGGAAAAGACGTTCACGAGCTGTCTCAGAACATGCAGGTGTGTACTCCTCCGTAGCCACAATGCCCACCTAGCATGTGGACCGGTTAAGACAAGTTCACACACGAGTCTACCTAGCAGTTGTCATTCTAAGAAATAGTTCATACTATTTCTCCTTGAAGCATTTGCCTTCAATGGTAGAAGTAAACCATTGGCCATACATATCATAGCCGTTACAAGTGTCACTGTGCATGACGAAATCACGGAGAAGCAAAACTGTAGTGTTCCGTTCACTGTGTCCTAGCTGGGCATTCATAGTCTGTGGAGTGCTAAGCACTGGATGTCCTCCGTGAAACCCCAGCCAGAGGTACTCTTCTCTACACACCTCTGGTGAAGTGCAATTCTACGATCCAGCAACATTTACACTAACTGATGTCATTGCTTTGCAGGAGTCCACTACTAAATTCTTAGAACACAAGAAAGATCTCGAAGCTTTGCACAGCCTCCTGAAGGAGATATCCAGCCACGGCTTACCAGGGGACAAAGCCCTAGTGTTTGAAAAAACAAATAACTTGTCAAAGAAATTCAAGGAACTGGAGGATACTATCCAAGAAAAGTAAGCACCTCATTCGAAATGCGTTTTCTCCTACCGGGTGGCACTCAGTAGCTAAGTTGCTTTCATTTATGTTAAGTATGTGACTGGGGTGGTTTCCAAAATGTGTGGCCTCAGACAGTTGCTGTACTTGTGCATTAAATGTATGCAGGAGGCTGAGGCAGGATCACAGAGAGTTTGAGGCCCTAATCTGGACTTAAGAAGCAAAACACAACAGCAAAAACATCAGGTTACTATTTGCTAAAATAGGTGGGAAGCTGAACACTGCTTGTGTAAAAGTGGGTGCTGTGTTAGCACAGTGGTGCTGATGGCATGTTCCTGAAATGGTTCGGCTCACTGGGGCCTACGCTTCCTTTGGCGAATATTGCCTTTCTGTCTGCAGAAACATAAATAACCCAGAAAGGCAGCGGTTTTTGCTTTGGGGACTCAGTTCGGAAGTTATGGATAGTTTCAGTATGTTCTTTATAGCCCTTTTAATGTACCAGCTTACTTTTCTAATGAGTGAGTGGGCCACAAATCCATGACGAACAAGGCAGAGGCCCAGTTTGACCTGTGAGTCTATGCAGGAATGAGCCCTGGCGGCTGCATCTTTCCATTTCCTGTCTCGTTATTAGAACACGCACTGATTTTTATGATGTTTATATGGAAGAGCCCCCCAAAAGATGTTTTAGAATGGTCATTTCTTGCTCATCTGGTTATATTTCCTCAGAATTCTCTACCTAAAACTTCGATGTTCTGTTTCTGAAACTTCTCACAGAAGAAATATTCTTGGCTTTCATACACAATCTAGGTTAACTGTTCCAGTTTTTAAACTTAGGTAATATCTAGACCATTAAAACATTAAAGCTGTGTAGTCATCAGTAATCAATCCAATTGTACTACATCTTCATCTCCAGCATCCAGAGTCACGTGTGCACAGGACTCATCCATGTGTCAAGTGTGACGGTGCTCATAGGTCATGTGCTTGGCATAAAGAAAGACCCGTAGAGTTTACAATGGAACTACCTGTGCTTTGGGGTGAAGAAGCACCTGTTAAAATTCCCATCACTGAGTTACATCTCTTTGGAGAGGTAGAGAGAGGTGTCATCACTCCAGGGTTAAGTCATCCACTAACATGACCTATGGTCTCCTCGGGTCAACAGCGTATCCATGTTGGTTGCTAGAGTATTTTTCTGTGTGGGTTAGATTTTTTTTTTCTCTTTGACTATAGCTTTGCTTAAAGAATCAATGATAGTTACTCACCTGAAGTCATTGGTCCCATGAGCAGAGTCTGAGATGTTCTGTGCATCAAAGGAAGATGATAAAGTCGAGCATAATGACCATTGGTTAATAAACTTGGGAATAATGGCCATTGGTTAGGAACTGGCCTTTTGAAGAATTTGATTCTGCAGCCTAACTTCTGGTTTGCCTTTGTTCACTAGAAAAGATGCTATCAGTTCTTGCCAGGAGCAGCTGAGTGCTTTCCAGGTCCTTGTTCAGTCACTGAAGTCCTGGATAAAAGAAACAGCAAAGCAAGTTCCTGTCGTGAAGCCTTCTTTGGGTGCGGAGGACTTGGGAAAACTTCTGGAAGAAACCAAGGTGGCTCATTAGACCTAATAGTAACTTTTGCTTGCTTGCCTTAGCAATGGAGTGTAAGGTCCTTCAGCCATGAAGTCATGCAAGCTGCTCCCACAAATGCCCTAGAGGATATGTGGGAATCAGTAATGGGACTAGCTGAACTTTTCAAGGCAGGGCACAGTCTCTTGGTTAATTTGATTTATTAAAAAAAAAAAAAAAAAGTGTTTGTTAGCCATTAGCTAATATTGAAGTTTTCCTCTTCATCAAATGCCAACTTTGTTTCCATAATAAGAGAGAGACCCCTGTCTTCATGTGCCTGGCAACCAGTGTTGGAAGACAAGTTATTTGAATCTCTTGCATAAATAGTATATACATATTTTGTTGTCTGACTTTAGTCATAGAAGTTACAGCTAATTGTGTCATATATTCTTAGAGTGAAATCACGTACCTTTACAACATCATTGAAATTGTGGTAGTTAAAACTCAGCATGAGTTGGAATTTTGTATGCCCTATTTATTTTTATTGTCCTGTTACATACCTAATGATGTGGCTGCACCTGGTATAGCCCTACAGACTTACAGTTGACAGTTACTCTGGAACATTCCCGCAGCACCAGGACACAGCCTGGCTTCTACTGTGGCTGGGGGCAGAACTCAGAATGGGCCTTGCCCCGTTCTCCTCCGCCAACAGTGTTAACAGTCACCTGGGCCCACAGTCATTGTTGCTTTGAAATATGCTTAAGAAGTTCAATAATAATGTACAACTTTGAAGCTACTCGGAAGACTGAACGATAATGTGTTTTTGTGTTTAAAGAAATTACAGGAAAAGTGGAGTTTGAAAGCACCAGAAATTCATAAAGCAAACAACAGTGGGGTCTCACTATGTAACCTGATAAGTGCAGTGACAAGCCCTGCAAAGGCCATAGCAGCAGTCAAATCAGGTATGTTTTCATGACCAGTCTGTAAGACTTAGAGCTCGCATGTGAATTTTGTATATTTTTAATTAATTAAATAAAAAGTCACTTCGGAAATACATTGAAGTCTCTCATGGAGAGATGGGGAGAGGGCTCAGTGGATAAATTGTGTGCAGGTGTGAGGGCGGGGATGTGCATCACACAGGCGTCTTATACGTGACTGGGCATGGTGGCCTTCCTGTGATCACAACACTCAGGAGGCAGAGTCAGATAATCCTCAGAGCAGGCTGACCAGCTAGACTCAAGGAGTCCTTGACCTCTGGGTCTGCTCACTGACCCCACCTCTGTCATGGACCTCTCCATGTAGAAGCAGACATATGTATACACACCTACACGTGTGCACCCACAAAAGTAGGAACATGAACACACACACACACACACACACACACGAGTCCATCTTGGAACAGTACCGGTATTAATCCCTCCCATGTTTGTTTTTTATTAAATACACTATATAAAACATAAGCACATGGCATGTAAGGGAAGGAAAGCCATACTGAGGGAGAGGGCTGGTCAGGTTTCAGACTGTTTGCTTTTTACTGTAATAACACGGAGACACCGATGTTCTCTTTGTCTCGTTTATTTCCTCATTATTCCAGGTAGTAAAGAAATGAATTTGGTTTCCTGGGGAATAAGTGAGGCAAGGGGGTGGGCTCTTCTCTCTCTCTCTTCACTCTGTGTCTGTCTCTGTCTCTCTGTCTGTCTCTGTCTCTCTCCCTCTCCTCTCTTTCACTCTGTCTCTGTCTCTCTCACTCTGTCTCTGTCTGTCTCTCTCCCTCCCCCCCCCTTGCTCTCTCTGCTTTTCCATGCATCGTTCCCAAAGCAGCTGACTCTGAAGCCTGTTGGCTAGCACACCCACATTTCAGCCTAAGTCCCGGCTGGCCCCACGCTTCTAGGCCACAGAACAAAGTTGCAAACAAATGTCGATTCCCAAGCTAATTTAGTATGAATGTAGTGTTTAGGGAAGGCATACTTTATTGGGGTGTGGGTTTGTTTATTTTTGTCTTCTTTTAAGTTGAAGAAGAGATGGAAGGCTGGTCGCACATCTCTCTTGTGTGTTTCCAGTGCTCTCTGGTTTATCTAGTCTGACCAGGCCTCCAGCTGTCCCTATTGTGAGTGACAGCCGTGTTCCAGCTGCACTTTTCTCCACTAGACATTTATTTCACTCTATTAATCCCTTTGAAAGAGATTCCCACATTATATATGCTGCAGTGATCTCTGCTTTCACCCCTAATCAGATTACCTGAGATGCCAAGTTGATGTTTCTAAAGAGGAGGAATTCTGTTGTCTTTAAGTTATCTTAGTTCTTCATGCCCCCTTATTTGTAATAAAATCTGCTTGGTTTCCTTCTTGACCTTTAAGAATTAATTTGGAGGCTCTAGGATGCTTCCAACTTTCATATAAGATGCCTTGTGTGTGATCTGTGTGTGTGTGTGTGTGTGTGAGAGAGAGAGAGAGAGAGAGAGAGAGAGAGAGAGAGAGACAGAGAGAATGTAATATTCAGATGTTTAGATGTTTTCGCTGGTTGTGCTTGTATGGGCATATCTCTGCTTCGATAGACAGCCAATGAATGCTAGCATGAGAAAGTTGGATTTTATTAGCAGTGTGGTTATGGAAACATGCCAGTACCAGATGGTTATAATAATAAAAGACAAATAGCTATTATGACTCACTGAGGAGTTTCTGTTTGATAGGCAGTGGCTTAACTGTCTATGGTCCCAATAATATTCTTACAGGTTAGCTGCCATGGTACCCATCAGCTTTATTTATTAGTTCTCCTAGGCATATAGCTAATAGTTGGCGTTTAAATTCAGAAGTCCTACCACCCCAGTTCTGTTTCAGCATATATGGACTTAGCAAAGGCTTTTCTTTCAGCTTTACTTTCAAAAGCTTTTTTTCTTGTCTTTTTAACCATCCTGCCTTCATTAAGCCTCTGATGACATTGTGTAAACTGCCATAGGCGACTGTCAGCCCTTAGGTAAAGCAGACATTTTCTTCCCAGTTACTTCGCTTTGATTAATGTATGCATGCTGGGGACCTTCTAACCCTCAGTAGCTTTGTCACACGATGCCTTTAGCATAAAAAAAAACTTTGCTACATTATTTAGGAATTAAGTTTTGACTAATTTATAAACAGTAGGAAGACACCACCTCACTGCTGTAAGAAAAAAAACCAATATTCTTAAATAACCACTCTATGAATGTTTGTTTAATGTCATCAATAGCTAGTAGGTAGAAATACTGGGGCAATCTAAGGTTACTTCATTATGTTTGTTTTTGCAGGTGGAGTAATACTAAATGGTGAAGGAACAGACACAAATACTCAGGATTTCTTGGCAAATAAAGGTGAATAGTAACCTTATCTGACCATAATTAATAGAATTAGCTGTTTTTAAGAAAACCTTTTAAGACGGGCATTGGTGGTGTACACCTTTAATCCCAGCACTCAGGAGGCAGAGGCAGGAGGATCTCTGTGAGTTCAAGGCCAGCCTGGTCTACAGAGCAAGTTCCAGGACAGGTTCCAAAGCAATACAGAGAAACCCTGTCTTGAAAATCTAAAACAAATTTAAAAGAGAGAGAGAGAGAGAGAAAGAGAAAGAGAAGATCCTTTTAGAGGGCAATAGTTATATTGAAATCTTACACTTGAATTTAAATGGCCACAGCCTCCATGGATATAATATTCTGTAACCACTGTCCATCTGAAAATAATAAAACTTTAATGTTTCACTTTGGTACTTGTTTTTATTTCCTTCTTGTTAATTTAAGATACACTTCTACTTGGAATTGCATTTGATCTTATTTATTATTTGGCACCCAAGAAATATGTTAATGTTTAAGTTTATTATTCCATTATACTGCCATTTACATTTTACTATTATGCAGTGTTGCTGAGTTACTTGTCATTAACTAGCAGCATGACCTGATCTTTTGATCCTAAAAATGTCTGTGGTTTATTGTAGCTCAGTCATGACGAAGTAGAAAGAAATACTGTGTGGTCTAAATTTAGTTCTATTAACTGTTCCCCAAAGCCCTCAACATGCATTGGTATACTTTTCTTCCCACTCATAGGTTTAACATCTATTAGAAAGGACATGACTGACATAAGCCATAGTTATGAGGACCTTGGCCTCTTACTCAAGGGTAAAATAGCTGAACTGAATACTAAACTCTCCAAGCTGCAAAAGGCTCAGGAAGAATCAAGTGCGATGATGCAGTGGTTACAGAGGATGAACAAAACTGCAAGCAAATGGCACCAGACACCGACACCTACAGACACCGAGTCTGTGAAGATGCAAGTTGAGCAGAATAAGGTAAAACACACCAGTGGAAGAAATCTCCGGCCCGGAGACCAGAGCCAGAAAAACACACATTGCCCCTAACCAATTCAGGAATTAAAAGACAACCAATTCCAGAGCACAGAAAAACAATCAATCCCCACCCTGAAAACCTCCACCTTGGAAAGATCTGCCCCTAAGAAATCTTTTAAAAATCCTAAGCAAGCCAGGGATGAGCTACAGCTCTGAAGGGAATGGCACCCCACCGGAAGTGTTATACAGCCCTGCTCAGCTCCCTCAGAGCAGATGCCCCTGAGTTTCCAACTACAGGGAGAACTTCCCCTTCAGAGCTCTAACACTTACACTGGGTACATAGAATGAAGACATCAGAGAGAATGGACTGAAATTCAGAAGCAACCCTGGTGGTCGTGAGCTCTGTTCTGTTTTCTACCTAGACCCTTCCACAAATAACTTGAGAATTTTAAAAATCTCTTTCTGTAGATTAGGGCAATTAATAGTCATTTCCCCTATCCCCTGACATTATAAATAGAACTGAACTATTGGGTATAAGTAACTTTGCCACTGTTAAATCACTTAAATCTGGGATATTAACTAGTTAACTTTTGGGGAAGATTCAGTGAAGGGCTAAATGTATTAAGGGTCTGTTTTGTCTGCTATAAAATGGGGTAGCTAACACTGTCCTCTTCTTTAAAACTGTCAAAACTGGGAAAGCGATGGTAAGGTAGGCAAATTATCAGCCTGTATTTGACTTCTACCACGTGTTTATTCCCAAGTAGAGTCTCAAATTCTGGAGGCCATCACAAAGGCTGATTTGCCTATGTTCTCTGAGAGCATCCTGCATTTCCCTGTAGGAGTTTGGAAGCACAAAATTCTCTTGAGTAGCAGTTGGTCATTCCCTCCACCGTTAGAGAATCCCCCTGTGGGATTTCTGTATCTCGCAGTTGAAGGTGGGCGAAGACCAAAAAAAAAAAAAAAATGAGAATTATCGGCTGCATAATCCAGCTCCTCACCCACTCCAGCATTTAATTTAGGGGGTTTTTCCTCTCTGGCTCATGGGGGGGGGGCACGCTGTAGCATAATTGTGCTTCTTCGATGTACTTTCATGCAGATTATTGCTTTTTTTTTTTTTTTTTTTTTTTTTGTTAGTCGTTTGAGGCCGAACTGAAGCAAAATGTAAACAAAGTGCAAGAGCTGAAGGACAAACTGACAGAGCTGTTGAAGGAGAGCCCAGAGGCTCCCGAGGCCTCCACCTGGAAACAGATGCTGACCGAGATGGGTGAGTTTGTCGTTGTGCCTCAGCTCGCAGACATCAGGATGCTTTTCAGAGACCTCCCAGTAGTCTCGTTTGCTTCTGGGTAATCAAATGTCTCAGAGTGTCTTTTTGATTATTTAAAGTTGTGACTTTCAAGGCATTGTTCTGAGAATTGGCATCCAGCTGTCCTTTTGGAAAAGGTGGATTGATAAGAAAATGCTCTACGCTGACTAACATGTTCATCGGCCCGTATTTTCTTTTTATTGGCTTTGTGCTCATAGCTACCGTCCTTTGTTTTGTCTCCTGTCATTCATTCACCTGGAAAAGGCAGAGTCCCTTCTCCTTTGTGACACTGGGACTCCCCCAGCCCTGTCTTCTTAGCTCTTCTTTCTTTCAAGCCACTGTTGAACGGACACTGGGTAACCCTCCTTCCCCTCCCGTCCTGTCTGTAACTGCTCGTAGGCAGAATTTTCTTCAAAGGACTTTTCAGTTTGTGTGAGCTAAGAAGTCTAAGAAAGGAAGTTTTCTTACTTCCGTCTGTTGTTTAGAAGTTTCGGCAAGTTAAGGTGTGTCTAGCTAGGAGCCATAGTGTGTGCAGTGTGAAGTGTATGCCATTGGTCATTCTTGGGATGCCTTGACTTTCAGCGACTCCATTGGGTTTATTTCAAACCTCCTCTTCAGCGTTAGGCATCATGAGCTTAGAAACAAAGTGTTCTTAATGTTCAGAGGTAGACAGGAGCCGACTCCCTCTGCTTCATGGTTCCCTAAGTCAGTGACTCTCCTTGGGATATCAGATCCCCGTGGTTCCCTAAGTCAGTGGCTCTCCTTGGGATATCAGAGCCCCGTGGTTCCCTAAGTCAGTGGCTCTCGTTGGATATCCCATTCCCATGAGCACAGTGGTGTCAGACATTAGAATAGACATGGGAGAGAAGAGTGTCTGCTTCCTCAAAAGCCTCCTGATGCTTTTGATGCCTCTCTACCCTCTCTTCTTTTGATAACAGTCCCTCTAGTCAGATTATATTGGATTAGAACTTGCCATGCAGAGGGATACCATTAAATAGAAGTCACTGTGTTCTATTAAAGTTTATCCTTTAGTATGTTGTGCCATGTGATAAAACCAAGGAAAGAAAATCTCTTGGGGCTAGTGGATACAGCTCAGTCAATAAAAGTGCTTGCTGACAGGTGAGAATAAGGACAGCTTGGTCCCCAGAGCCCATGTAAAAGCACCAAACACGATAGTACAAGTTTGCAATCCCTGTGCTGGGGAGTTCCTGGCAAGTACCAGGCCAATGAGAGAGCCTGTCTCATAGAGAAAAACACAAAACAAGCAAAGGTACACAGCCCCAGGAATGGTACCGAGGGTGGCCCTTCAGGTTCCACACGTCCATGCACCTGAGTGTCCACACAAATACATATTTTAAAAACCTGAGATAAACAGCATGTAGCTATGGTTTCTGGGGTGCCTGGTTGGTTTAAGTGCTGTCTCAGTGCTCTGATAACTAATGCTTCACCTCAGGTGTGCTCTGTGGACGCTAGGAGAGGACGAAGGTTTCCCGGCCGAGGGTAAGGTCCTGTGGGACTAGGAATGACAGAGAGGAATAGCAGATGTTGCAGGGAGGTGCCCAGGTCCGGCTCATGTGAACATGACTGCTTTGGGGAGAGCGTGAAGGTTACGAGGGCTAGATTAGAGGATTCACCCTGGTATAAACACAAGATGAACATTCCGGGGTCAGGTTGTGGCAGGCCCTGAGTTTCTGGCAAATGATGAGAAGTTACTGATTGAAGGATTCGAGTAGGGAAGTGATATGTGTAAAAACGGTAGTTTTCGAGGGAAATTGAGAAGTAAATGGCTTGAGGCTGAGAAATAAATAGCAGGGATATGAGTCACAGGAGCGCTAGGCTGTGTCTGTGGTTTCACAGTGTGCTCTTGGCGTCCACACACACCTAGGAACCAGTGAGAAGTGTGAACTTGTGGAACCCCCACTCCAGACGCACTGCATCGGGTCCCTCCAGGAGGTTTGTCGCAGCTGGGTTTGGGAAGCACTGTGGTCTAGGAAAAGTATGGTGTAGGCCACGGTACTCGGAGCTGTGATGGCCTAGCAGGAGAGGTCAGGGGCATCAGAAGTCACTGTGGGGCTGAGTACATATCGCTATTGCAGAGGACCTGAGTTCCGTTCTTAGCACCTACCTTGGACAGCTCCAATGACCTCCAGCTCCAGCTCCTGGGTGTCCAGCACTGCTGGCCTCTGAGGGCCACCTGTACTGTACTGGCATCCACAAACCACCCCCACCCCCACCACACACGAAGATAGACAGGCACATAATTAAACATGTTTTTTTTTTTTTTAATCATTCTGAACTACTGCATCTCAGTGTAAAGGAAGAGAGGAGGTAGCCTCTGAAAGAGGCATAAAACAGGACCTAGCATCAGCTTTTAGAAGAACATAACTAATGGTCCCTGTGATGGCTGTGAATGTGGTGAGGGCTTTCCCTGTGTGATTTCTCTTTGCCATTTCATTGTCCAGTTCTCCAAGTGCGACTTAGGAGTCAGTGGTTAGACTGAGGTTAGTCACGAGGTTAGACTGTCTCACCACGGGGCTGCTGAGATTCCACACTGTACCTTTGCAGCAGCTGGCTGACACTGAGTGAATTTAATAGAATGCTTGAGGGTAAATGTTCAAGTCTGGAAGCCATTTGCCTAGAAATACTTGAGGAACTTCTTTCTTTCTCTCTTTAAGATTCATGGTTGTGGTGTGGCTTAGTAATAGAGAACTTGCCTAGTATACAAAGCCCTAGATTCAGTACACATTAAACACACACACACACACACACACACACACACACCACACACACACACACTTTAGTGACTGTATAGGGTTTTTAGAAAGAATGAGAGGTCACAGGGACCTGCTTGTTTTTGAGGAAGTTTAATATTTTTACCTTCTAAACTAAGTTCAAGCTTGTTTTACTTATTACACTCAAGTTGATATACCATCACTAGACCCATAATGCCATAACAAAGAATGGCACAGAAGACATGGATGGTTTGTGAAGCAGGAAGCTGAGACTGTTGCCATTTAGAATGAGCATTATTAGAAAGAGAACCTCAGGACCACAGAGGCCATGATCAGGCCTTGACCTGGGAGAGAGAGCATTAGGGGACCTATACATCATAACCGATGGGCATAGCCCACATAACTTGGCAGTGCCTTAAGAGAATGCTACAGGCATCCTGGGAGCTGCTGTGGACAGCAGGACAGGGAAGCAAGGCTCCAGAGAAAAGGCTCCGGTAGAGAGGACATGTTTTGACTTTTATAGCTTTGGGTTCCATGATGGTTCCCCCACATCGCCTCCAGCCCAACCCTATGGAAGTCTGTGTGCTCTCAGCAGAGGCTGTCAGGCTGATTTCTCCAGAATTGGTGTCATAGTGGCCAGCACCTTAGAATGGCAGAGTTCACAATCTCGTGGGTTATCCCTGGGACGTTTCACACACTGACTTCGTTTAAGTTAGAACTAATGTGAATGAGAGCTATAAGAGGTGGACGAGGACTGGAGATGTAGTGTACTTGCCCGGTATTAAGGCCCTGGGTGTAAATCCTAACACCCAAGTCAGGGGGCGGGGGTGGGAAGGAATGGCATCTATTATATACCATTTGAACCACAGGATTACAGTTTCCCAGTGGTGATATTTAATGTACAAAAGCCAAATGCCAATGCCATCCTTTTCCGTTCAGATACTAAGTGGCAAGAGCTCAACCAGTTAACAGCTGACAGACAACAGAAGCTGGAGGAGTCCTCCAGTAACCTGACCCAGTTCCAGACTACGGAGGCCCAGTTAAAGCAGTGGCTTTTGGAGAAAGAACTGATGGTCAGTGTCCTTGGACCTTTATCCATCGACCCAAACATGTTGAGCACACAGCGGCAGCAGGTGCAGGTGAGTGTTGTCTGAGTGTCAGCTGTGGGGCAGCCCTTGACTTGGCAAGGCCACCGTGTTCAGTGTAAATACGTTAGCGTGGCCTGCGTGCGTGTGTGTGTGTGTGTGTGTGTGTGTGTGTGTGTGTGTGTGTGCATCTTCCCGCTGTGGGACGTGCTTTCCAAAGCAAGAGGCTTAGACAACTACAGCTGAGAGAGAAGCCACAGGATTCCCCCTGAGCAAATCCTCCGCCCACTGTGTGGTCATAGTGTAGTTGTGCAGTTGTTACTGGCCCACTTAACCCTCAGGAGTCTCTGAAGGGAGGGACGTGATTGCCTAAGTAACGGTGATGCTGATAGAGACTTTGCTTTGTTCATAAATTATCCTTTGAGGCCTCGTTCGTTTTGATGGGAATTTGTAAACTCGTGCAGCAAGGTCCTGAGCAGAAGACGGAGCAGAGTTGGGGGCAAGGACGAATACTGAGGGGGCAGAGGGAACCTCAGAACCTAAGTAAATTAGATGAGTCTTGGTCATTCACAGATAAGCCCTCGAGGGAAAGAATCCACGATGTTTATGTCAGACGGACGAGCACAAAGTCTGTCTGCTTCCAGTTGTGTGCCTGGAGGTGTGAGCCTCGGAGCGGGGAGGAGGAGTTCCTGTAAGCCAAATGTGTCACCAAGTCTCGGGAGTTAGTTACGTGTTCTAGTTCATATGTGTTCATAATACAAAAAGAACGAAGACAAAGGAAAGATAACAAGGAAATTTCTGGAGAAATATGTGCTTGCCGTCTTAGCAGTCTGAAAAGAATAGATATATAAGCGTAAAAATAGATAAAAATCTAAAATAAAAGATTAGGTACAGCACGAAGAAGACATTTTGGGGTCATTACTAATGACGGCCATGGTGAGCCTCTATATTCTGAGCAGTATGATTTTATCTCTAAAACTTTGATATAAAGATTGTAAATGTCAGTAAATCCTCTATTAAAAACAAGTTCTATGAGCCAAGAGCACTTGCACACAAGAAACGGCCACCCCTGCATTTTCTTCAATGTAGAATGCTAGGAAGTATTAAGCTGTCAAAGGAAAAAGGATGATTCAGGCAAGATAAATGTGGTGTTGGTGCTGTGAACTAAGCAGCAGCGTCTCCTCTCGTGTGTTTCTGGAAAGTGTGAATGAGCTACGGTTTACATCATGCTTCTTACCCTTACTCTAAACAAGTTGTTAACTGGGAAGCACTGTGGGCTCTTTCAATTAGTGTCAGATAATGGCGCTGCCCTCAAACATTAATACAAAACTCAAAACAAGCTAGAGACATTAGGGCCATATCTGTCTGTTTGGGAACTGTGTTTTCTGTAATTAACTGTACAAACCCTTCATTTATTTTCTACGCTTAACCCAGATTCTGCTTCAAGAATTCGACACTCGGAAGCACCAATACGAACAGCTTACAGCAGCTGGCCGGAGCATCCTGAGCAGACCTGGGGGAGACCCTTCTTTACACAGGATTGTGAATGAGCAATTGGTGGCCGTGATCCACAAGTGGGAGAGCCTGACTGGGCAACTGAGGGACAGGTGTGACTGGATTGACCAGGCTATTGTCAAAAGCACGCAGTATCAGGGCCTCCTGAGGAGTCTGTCGGGTACCCTGAGGGAACTGGATGACAGGCTGGGCAGCAGCCTCACCACCGGCACACTGCCCGACGCGGTGAACCAGCAGCTGGAAGCCGCCCAGAAACTGAAGCAGGAGATCAAGCAGCAAACCCCGCAGATCAGGACAGCCCAGGTACTCTGTGAGGACCTGTCAGCACTGGTCAAAGAAAGCTACTTGAAAGCAGAACTGAGTAGGCAACTGGAGAGCATCATAAAGTCATTTAAGGACATTGAACAAAAAACAGGTTTGTCTCTCTTTGTATATATATATATATCAGTTTCCCGGTCAGAAATTGATACCCTATACTGCTGTTCCCAAGCTCTTGGTGATAATTTGTGGCTGGGAAAGGACCCTGCCTGCCCTGGGCACAGGTGCATGGGTAGAGTTCGATGGAAGTTCTACACAGATCAGAGAGAGGCATTCTGTATGCAGTCCACACACTGCAAATGCTCTAACTCTGGGTTGGTCTTCTAAACACATACATATTTTTGCTGTGTTGCCTTGCCTTATTTCATCAGAAAGGCAGGTGAATAGTTTTCTGAAAGGCTTGTGTCTTTTTCTCATCTGTTATTACTTTGTATGATTCTGTCACAGAAAGCTTTTCTAGAGAAATGTATGGATTTCTCTGTTTTCCTCAGTCTCCTGTAGCAATAATTCTGTGACAAACTCGTTGGCACTTCCTAGGTACAATGAAGTAGATAAAGGGTCTTGCCAAAGAAGGGCATGCTTCACCTGGTCTGTTCATTTCCAGAAGTCCACTAGCTTCTAGACCTTGCCTCTAGTTGTATCTGATTTGGTTTTTAATTGGTTCAACTTTTGTCTTGATTATAGCAACCATTTCAGACTTCTTTCACACAGAGACAGCATAGTACCCATATGTAGGATCTGCGTGTTTTGGTGTCCTGGCTTGATCTCAGAACTGAAAGTATCTGGCAAATAATTTAAACCCCAAGAATATAGAAAAGTCAGAGAAATGCGGGAAAGGTTGTTTGCGTGAAATGGGTTATCGACAGCACACAGGAGACTTGCACAGGTTCAAACCAGACAAAATCCCAGTGCTTAGAGGGGAGCGTGGACACACAGTCCTCCCCTAACCAAGAAGCTGTCTGCAGTGGACACGTTTTCTACCTTGAAATTTACCGGGTAAATCAAACACATTTCAGGGCAGGACCCGTGTCCGGGTGCAGTTGGTCTATAAAAGCCAGACTCCATGGATTTGTGTGCGTGTGTGCGTGTTGATACCTTTTTGTCACACTGAACTCCTTTTTTCCTGGTTCGTTTATTTTGATGATTGTTATTGTTACTATTGTCATTTTAGAGAGCATAGGAAGAACTTGAAGCTGTGTGGGCACAGACATGGGGAGGATCTGGAAGGAGTTAGGGATGGGGGAATGTATAATCCAAATGTATTTATGGGGGAACATGTCTTCAATGAAATTTTAGAAAGACGTGGGTGACTAAGACAACCCAGAACTGTGCCGTTGTTCATTTATCATGCTGGCATGGAGAAGACCTTCTAAGAACAGGCCTAGTGTGTCGTGTCTACACCCTGTACCTTCATTCTTACCTATTTCCATGGCTTTTGTTTTGCCCTCACAGCTGGCCTGCCCCAGCTGCCTCCTACTCTATTTGCCTCCCCTCTTCCCCCCTCCCATCAGCAGCTCAAGTTCACTTTGAGTCATTGCTAAAAGTTTGCTTGAGGATAATCACATACCATCACTTGGAGATTTTTGTTGGCTTTTTAGAGAAAATGTTAAGATCTTCGTGTAAAAGTGATGTATTTGTGGCTTGCCTTTCAGAGACTCATGTCCAGCGCCTTCAGTCGGCCTGTGCAAGCTCTCACCAGTTTCAGCAGATGTCTAGGGATTTCCAGGCTTGGCTTGACACAAGGAAGGAAGAACAAAGAAACACCCCCCCAATTTCAGCCAGGTTGGATGTCTTGGAGTCGTTACTTAAAGCTCAGAGAGACTTCAGCAAAACTTTCACCGAGCAGTCTAACATTTACGAAAAAACCATCTCGGAAGGCGAAAATCTGTTATTAAAAACGCAGGGGGCAGAGAAGGCAGCCTTACAGTTACAGCTTAACACGATGAAAACCAACTGGGACCGGTTTAGAAAACAGGTGAGCGAAAGGGAAGACGCCTTGAAAGACTCGCTGGAGAAAGCCCTCAAGTACAGGGAGCAGGTGGAAACTCTGCAGCCGTGGATAGACAGATGTCAGCAGAGTCTGGACAAAGTGAAGTTCTGCTTGGATCCCGCCGAGACGGAGAATTCCATGGCTGAGTTAAAATCCCTGCAGAAGGAAATGGACCACCACGTTGGCATGGTGGAATCACTGAACAACACAGCCAATAGCCTGCTCAGTGTCTGTGAGGTAGATAAAGAGGTGGTCACAGATGAAAATAAGGCATTGATCCAGCAGGTAGACAGGGTCAGCAAACAGCTTCAGAGGAAGAAAGTCTCCCTGGAGAACATGACCCAGAAGTTTAAAGACTTCCAGGAAGTCTCCAAAGAAGCCAAAAGGCAGCTCCTGAGTGCGAAAGAACAGTTGGATGTCCTTCAGTCCCTAGGACCCCAGGCTTACAGTAGCAAGCACCTGACCATGCTGCAGGCTCAACAGAAATCACTCCAGACCCTGAAGCACCAGGTGGACTTGGCAAAAAGGCTCACCCAGGACCTCGTGATAGAAACAGCAGACTCCAAGGGAACCTCTGATGTCTTGTTGCAAGCAGAAACATTAGCTGAAGAGCATAAAACACTAAGCCAGCAAGTTGATGGGAAGTGTTCTTTCCTAGAAACCAAGCTGCAGGGTATTGGACACTTCCAGAATACCATCCGAGAGATGTTTTCTCAGTTTACAGAGTTTGACGATGAGCTAGATAGCATGGCTCCCGTGGGGAGAGATGTAGAGACACTGCAAAAGCAAAAGGCATCTATAGAGAACTTTCTCAAGAAACTGGAAGCCCTCATAGCAAGCAATGCCAGTGCAAACAACACCTGCAAGATGATGCTGGCCACGGAAGAAACCTCTCCTGACCTTGTTGGAATCAAAAGGGACTTAGAAGCCTTGAGCAAACAGTGCAACAAGTTGCTAGACCGAGCAAAAGCCAGAGAAGAGCAGGTGGAAGGCACCACTGAGAGGCTTGAAGAGTTGTACCGGAAACTGGAGGAGTTCTCGACCCTCCTCCACAAGGCCGAAGAGCACGAAGAGTCCCAAGGTCCAGTCGGGACAGAAACAGAGACAATTAACCAGCAACTTGACATATTTAAGGTAGGGAATTCTATGTTTTTTTCCTGAAAGTTTTCATTATTAAAGACGTTTCTAACTAGTACAAAAAGGAACTTTCTGGGTTGTTGTTGTTGTTGCTGGAAGGTTTTCGTTGACCTCCTAGAATGACTGGCATATAGTACAGAACCCTGAATACTCATTACATATGGTTGTAAGATTCAGAGATAGCAGCCCAGTCCAAAGACCTAGATGATATCACTAAGTCAAAGAGAACTTGAATAAGCTCCAGGCAAGCCTTGACCTAACCTCAGTGGAGTCATTTCTGTTTCCATTTATTGCTGACATTTGTAGTGACCAGGGCTATATTTTGAACTAAGCTTCAGACGTTCGTCTCCAAGCATTTTCTTTTGTGATAAATTATAGTTTATAATTATAGTCTTTTCCCATTCTCTCTTTTTTTAAATGAGTCTTCTCATCCCTCTTAATTTAATTTCTTCTCTGAACTTTTTTTCTTGTAGAAGTTTATATTTTTTAAAGACAGTATGATATTTCATGTTGCAACCCTAGTTTTATACAGATCTTCCGCTCGTGGCTGATGAAGTTAGAAGTAAATTGTTTTTGATTGGACAAAGTCGATCCTGCCTCTTGATAGCCTCATTGATACTTAATGGAACACTACATTAAAACACTGGCTGTTTCAGTGCCTTTGGGCTGGGGCCCACTTATGACAGTGAAAGCGGAATCTTATCATTGCACAGTACAAAGATAGTTTCATTCCTGGAAACAGGGATGTATGTCAAGCATCCTCAGCAGACTATCAAGCATTTGCTGTATGTGTGCCACAAACCTTTTGAGGTTGTCATGGGTCCTGTTCTGTTTATGAGATGTGTTTTACTTTCTGTCAAAGACTAGTAGAAGAATTTTGCACAGTTAACACATAGAGGGTAAGGGAAGACCAAACAGAACCAAGATATGTAAAACTATAGGCTGGGTTCTCAATGTAAAGCATGTGAGAGACCTCATGTCCAATGCTCAGGTTCGGTTCCCCCTGGAAAGGATAAAAATGAAATGGACTTCCAAACTTCTGTGTTGTTGTTGTTACATCTGACCTACTGTTCCCTTTGCCAGCCCTTAGTAATGGGGCTTACATGAGTGAACCCTGAAAGATAACTTGGAATATTTATGACCACTGTTTGCTGTTTATTGTTGGCGGAAGTATGTGTCCCACCAGCAGCTCCCAAAAAAAACACACCGAGGCTTAACATTAATTACAAATGCTCAGCCAATAGCCCAGGCTGTTACTAGCTAAGTCTTAGAATTAAGTTAACCCATACTTTTATCTACGCTTTGGTACATGGTTTGGTTCCTTTTCTCATGGCAGATGTCCATCTTGCTTTTCTCTGCACCTGCTGGCAACTCTTAACTCCGCCCTTTTTCCTCCCAGCATCCTTAGTTTGGCTGTCCCACCTGACCTTATTCTGTGGGCCAGCCAGCTTCTTTATTAAACCAACCACAGTGACATATATTCGCACAGTGTAAAGGAATATTCCACAGTTTATTACTGCCTTTGGGTGCACAGCCCGTCCAGGGTGTTGAAAGTCTGTGATTCTAGGGACTGAAGAGATACAGACATAGATGTCGTTCGTTTGTGTGTAGCCCCCAAAAGTAATAATGACAGCAAGGAGCAGGCATGTACCTTGGGTTTAGCCTGTGTCAAATACTTTGTGCTATCAGCCACGCAAAGCAGGTGCTGCTTCTCCTTAACCATTACACAGGGCAATGGATGTTGGCGATCAGTACTGGGTCACAAAGGTGATAAGACCACACAGCCCCGGTATTTTGATGAAAATCACACAATGCCTTATGTCAGCTGTGTTTCTTGTGTCTCAGGCCTGATGTTTCCTCTGGGAAGATTTTTCCATATCAGCTTGTGGCCTAAGTTACGGGATTTGAGTGACAAGCCACTGTTGCCATTCATTTTGGGGCGCATCAGGAACGCCCACTTACGATGAGTGTTTTGTTAAACTGGCTGCCAGGAGCATCATGAGCTCGGTGTGTGTGAAGCTGCAGAAGCTGGGGTGGTGAAATGCTGTGAGGGCTGTGATGATGAGCCTCCCAGTGAGTGTGGGGCTGGTGAGGGCGGAACCAGACAGCTGTCACCTTAGCCTTAGTCTCTTTCTCTGTTAAAGTGGCAAAGGCTCTTGCTCATAATGCAGCTCTCAATTTAGTTCCCATTGGGTCTTAGTCTTTTGTGAAACTAGTTTTCAGTATATTTTTTTGAAACTTTTAGAACAAATTAAATGAAATAATCTGCGTTGTGTAAAAAGCCAGTCGTTATAATTTCTAAGAATGAAACAGGAAAGCCCTGAAGGGCTGGGCCTGTTTACATTACGAGCTTTCAAATATAATCCAGTTTGACATTAATCCACCAAGTAGCTTTCCTTCACCTCCAATGTCATGGGTAAAATCCTGTGATTTTTTTTTTTTTTTTTTTTTTTTCTCAGTACACAGCAAACTGCTTGAAAGCGGGACTGAAACTTAGTGGTCACTAATTACCACATGACTTGCCAGTAGGGAAACCAACATTCACCCCTGTAATAATGTAGACTTAAGTATGGATCTCCCTGCCCCTCCCCCTAAATAGAACTGAAGAAATTGCTGTTAATTTTGACTTTGTTTCCTTAAAGAGACAAAATTTATTTATGACCAAAAAATAAATAAATAAATAATCAATTCAACTACAATGACTGAAAACTTGTAAGTCAAACATTCTGATTCATTACCAGTCAAAAGAAGATTCCAGACACTTTGACGAAAGGCTGATACCTCTTTAGTTAACGCTAATTTTTAAACTATGTATTTGATTCTTGGGCCTTATGTCTTTCTAGTCTGAAGACTGAGGTCCATTTTATTTATTTTGTAATTTATTTCACTTATTTATTTGAGACAAGGTCTCACTGGATCAACTCAGCAATTCTATTTTCAAGATGGAGATATCATTTCATAGGACAGAGAATTTTTAAGTCAAGTTGAAAGCAGAGACATAGACCAGAACCTGCAATTATGCAATAATAGCTGGTCCAGGTGTACGCATTATCTAACCCAGGCAGTATTTGAATATTGAATAAATAAAATGCAAAACATCGTGGCACTAGAGACACCAGAAAGCTTGCACACAGAATTCTTAAAATACTGGTTAAATGATTCCCCAAACAGCTACTGTGATGTCACCATATTTTTAAAGGTAAAATTAGAATTTTCAGAAAGTGTTTCAGTAGTAATATTCACACTGTTAGTGGAGATCAAAGATAATAATTTACCCATTTGCATTGAGTGCGAGGGGAGTTGGGTAACTCTGGTTTAGGAGGTTTTGGGTATGGGGCACGTCTTAGTGGACTGGTTCCTAGCCAGCAGGTTATGTGCCTTCCTTCCTTATTTATAGAGGTGAAAATATTTTCACAATGGAAATTACCTTGAAGAAGGGGCTTATAGGAAGGTCACGTTCTTTAGCCACATCAGAGTAGCCTTTAGTAGTTTAGGATGAAAGCCTACTGCATCTGGTGGGCAAGACAGAAGGCCCCAGTCCCGGTGCGGAGATCACACCCCCACCCTAAGTGGGCCTAACACATGGCTGCCTCTTTCCTCCATCATACAAGAAGCATACACTACAAATCTGGAAAGAATGAATGTCAAAGGGAGCTTGACGGCTGGCAAGATGGCTGTGCTGGTAAAGGCCTTTGCCACCAAGGCCTGATGTCCTGAGTTTCACATGGTAAAGGGAAGAACCAACTCCCACAAGGTGACCTCTGACCTCTATGTGCATGCTGTATCTCGTTCTCATTCTGTCTCTCTCTCTCTCTCTCTCTCTCTCTCTCTCTCACACACACACACACACACACACACACACATCTGTAATCATCTTAATGGCTTGGCTCTTGCTCTCTGAAGGAGGGCGAATCGGCTCATTAATGTGTGTGCTGGGTTTTGCTTGCTTGTTGGCCTTTAAAGACATGAGCTTTTAAGACATTTTCCTGTATTTATTTCAATTAATAAGATTTATATGTAGATCACTGCCTTCTGTGCAGAATCTTTTTAGCTGCCTAGAAAGCTCACTGAGGGCGGGACAGTGCTGTGGTGGTTGTGGGTAGGTCTGTGAGCGTTAAAGGGACTGAGTGCAGTTTGCACGGGATCAGACAGCAAGCATTTAGCGCTTTGGAACATACTCCTCTTGTGCTGTTTTCTATTAACCAGGAATTAATTTCCACTGTTATGAACAGAGACCGCATGCTCTGAGGACTGCTCAGGACTACCGCCATTTGTGTGGTGGTGGGTTGTCCCATATAGAAACTGCAGGACTTGCCTACTTTAAAAAGAAACAGTGAAATCCATTGCTCTTCATGCCTGTTCCTCAGCTGCTGCACAAAATCCCTATTTCTCATTTGTTTTTTTCCCATCCTGATTTCAGGAGCTGTTGGGCCAAGAGAAAATTTTGTCAGTTTTCATAGATAATATAGTGTGTGTTTACATATTCTCCACTTAATGGTGGAATGAACATAATGTCTCGAACCTCTCAGGTCTAAAATTTCCATGTTTTAAGTTTATAAAATTAGCCTTTAATGACTTCCATAAAGTGATTTGTGGCACTTGGTAATAAGATTACCCGCAAGAACTCTCCTCTAAACGGATTTCACTTGAGAAGTACGAAGTGACAGCCTGGGCGCTGTTTCCCTTACAGTTCAGTTAGCATTGACGATAGGCATGTCTGAGTAGACATTAGGGAATTTTAGCTAGATCATCTCTAGACACAGCGAGGGTTTGTTACGTCTTGAGAGCTGCATGGTGATTTTGTGTGTGAGCTCAGTGTTGGCTGTTTAGAAAAGCCCTCTCCCCGGTGTGTTTGTGTTTTCCTCTCGTGGAAATGCGAGCGCTCTGACAATTCGTGATCAGGTATTGTAACACAGCATAACAGGTCCCGATTTCATCAGCAATGGGGGGCGGGGGAACTGTCACTTTTGAAGTAGCCACACAGCACAAATATAAGGTGAACAACAACGAGGCAGGCTTTGACCTTTGTGTTAATCTAGATGTCGCTTTCCACGTGATCTCAAGTAACACACACGTGTGGACTGTTGCTAGACATCTCGGTGTATACTGCAAATAATACAGTCATTAATCTGAGCCAGAGCACAATAAGCTGAAATCACTAAGATGATAAGAATTCACACTTAACGCCTAATCAGCCAGTGCAAGTTTCCCCAAGGCACTTCCTGCTTCCAAACTGTGCTGTGCCCATTGTATTGTCTTTATTTCCCATTACTCTGTAAGATAGGGAGTGAAGTGATGGTGTGATGTCATACTCCCCCCTCCCCCACGCTTGCTCTGAATGCTTGGATTTAGAGACGAATTGTCCATGAAGTTTTTTTTTTTTTTTTTTTTTTTTAAACAGTGCACTGCCTGTCTCTAATGACGGTTTTTGTTTCGTTCAGCCTTCCCAAAGGCTGGGATAACTGTGCTAACCACTCTGTCTAAGGTGGTCTGAGTTAGGGCGGTTCTTTATGAGCAGTTAATACGGACCTTGCAGTGTTTGGATAAAGGTACTGCCAGGGTGTTTTTATGGGAATTACCAGTAATACTTCCTTGGGTTAGGGTAGCATCCTATGCTTCTAAGGTGGGTGGGAGTTTGAGGACAAGACCCTTGGTTTCCCCTCGGTCCCAGGCGTGCAGTCAGTCAGTCAATCAGTCCATCCTGTGCTCCAGCATTGGTAGCTGTGGACAGATTTCTCTGTGCTTGGACATCACAATCACAGAACCAGGTGATGGTTGGAACAGTACAGTTCTGGACCATGAAAATGGGCATCAGTGTTGGGGTGTTAGTGGGTATTTTATACCTAAATTTTTGTTTGTGAATGATTATGAGATTTTTTTTTTAAAAAAAAAATTCTTCCTTTGTAGCTAGGTTTTTTTTTTTTTTTTTTTTTTTCAGGAGTATGGCTCATTTCCTACAAGAATGGATAGAGTTTATTAAATAATTCTTGTCATTTCTGCCAGAAAGCCTACGGTTTGCCTTGCTGGAGAGTCATTTTATAAGAACGTTTGTTGAACAGATAAAAATCGGTAGATGCGACTATTAAATAACCATTCAGTTTCTGGGCTCACGGTTTGCCCAGAGTGCACAGTTTGCATTGCTCTCAAGAGGTCTGTGTGGATATTAGTAACTACAAATACCCCAGCCAACAGTGCTGGGGTCCCTTACTGTGGAGAAAAGCGGGTTTTGAACTCGGGCTCTAAGGAGGAAATGATAAAAGCACTCGACTTCAAAGCGGTCCTTCGGTAACTGATTCGTCACCGCAGGAGCTTGGTTGCAGCCCAGGATAGGGACCTGGCCACCCCGCCCACTCGGCCCCCTAGCCCTTCCCCCTGCCCCCACCCCACACTCTCATTTAGCAGTCAAATGAGCCAGCGGTGGGAACGGCTGCCCCTGGGCCGCTGGTGTCAGGTTCTGCCGCTGCCCTGGCGGATCCCTCTGGGACCTGAAGCCGGGAGGGGTTTCGGGACATCTGAACCCGGCTGCCCCGCTCCCAGCTGCAGAACCCGGCCCGCTCCGCGCTGATGTCACCAAGCTGTTGCATTGGAGCCTCTAGGCCTCGCCTCGAGATTCCTCCCCCCTCCCCCTGAAACCGCTCTGGGCTGGGGAAGAAGCCGAGTGGGCAGGATGACTGCGAAGTTAAGTCACGGGAGGGCGTAGCACGGAGCGGAGCGGAGCGGAGCCGGCGGGCGGACGGGATCAGATCGATGCCGCCCGGGCTGGGTGTGCTGCCGCGAGGCCCCGCTGCCCTGTCACAGCCCGAGCCCCGGCGGGAGCGGCGCAGCCTGCCCTGCCAGCGGTCCTCGGGCGGCTGGGGCTTCAGCTGGATGCGAACTGCCTATGCCTGCCAGGAAGCCCGGAGCTCGGGCTGCGGCCGCCTCAGCCTCAGGTGGAAGAAGCCTTCTTCGGGAATATCAGATAAGAATCTTGGGGGAATTTATTTTTTGGTTTTTGTTTTTTTTAAAAAGAACCTTGGACATGCCTTAAGAAGGTTTAATAGTTGCTGGATTTCACTGCCCTGGCCTTTTTTTTTTTTTTTTTTTTTTTTCTTTTGGGTAATTCTGGATAACCTCAAAGAAGCTTAATATGGGAAGAAATACTGCCTTTTGGCTCAAGTTTATTTATACATGACTCCCCCTCCCATTTAAAAGAAAAATTTAACTTTTTTTTTTTTTTTAACAACATCAAGCATAACTTATTTTTTCTCCGAGGATCTATCTGTTCTGTGCCTTCCGATCTGAACAATACATGGCTCTTGTGTTTGTCTGCCTCTCAAAAGTTTATATGTAAAGGACATGGAGTTTTGCAAGCCATCTTTTTTAAGTGGATTACAGTTCAGCCGGAGTTCTGCCGTGCCTAGGTTAATGTTCAGCCTGTTAAAATGCTTGCGCGTTTGGAAATTTTAATCTGGAAACCTCAAGCAAAATTAAACTAAAATGAGAAATGGACTCAAGAGTGGAATGCTGGGAGTGTTTAAGTCACCGTTAGCTGGGTGCTTGTTTTCATGGGCCTGGGAGTGAAAGGGGACTTTGATAGAGTTGCTGGAGGTGGCCGGAGAGCTACACACTCTCTGTCTTGGTGCACTTTACTTCTTAGAACCAGGTAAAAGGATATAGCTTCATTTACACCGATGCACTGGTGATAACCGTAAACACCTCAGACACTATGCCTTGTTATTTGTGCCTCTATGCTGGATGCATCATAGCTCTATTCACAAGTAGACCTCCTTGGAAGAGGTTTTGCTGTATTTCTTCCTCTGGGTGTCAAAAGCTGCAATATTTGTTTTGACTATCTACAAAATGGGGAAGCCACTCAGCAGACCAGACTGTTTACGCCAGAATCCTCCGTGTGTAGGGAAGGACGAAGGAGAGGAGGACCTGAACATTGAAGACTGTTACGTCCCGCAGCGGTCCATCTATGACACAGTTAGACTAAACGAACAGATAGACTCGGGTTCCAAAGGTAGCCTGTCTTCTAGGCATTTCACAGAGCGCACTTTACCCTACAGTCACAGGACGCTAGACGGCAGCTCATTGTGCTCCAACGGTGCCCTTTCCTCTTCCAGCATATTTGAGCTGAGAGGCCGGGAAGCTAGCAAACTAGATGAAAAGATGATCTTTGATGCCCTCAAGCTAAACAGTGACGTCATCCGAAGCACAGGTCTGTCCAAACCCAAGTCCCAAGCAGAAAAGAAAGAGCACAGGAGGTCGTGGCGGATGTTTGTCCCAGCCAGTTTTATGGACTATGCAAACAAAAGTGAAAGTTCTTTTGTTGAACCTACTGATGTGTCGGATGTTGTTACCAAGGCCGGCAAGGGCAGATGGGGCACTAATTCTCAGACTTCGGAAGAGGATGACTCTGGTTTGTGTAGTCCCCCAGCAGAGAGAGAAGAAAGGCAGGGCATTTTAAATGGAGACCAGCCACAGCTTAGAAGCCCGTCTTCTGCTGAAGATATCCACAGATCAGAGCAATACAGGCCACTTTTCCCTGCGGATTCCGCTAGCGAACAGAAGATCCCACTGCTTTCGTGCAGGAGTGCCCACCCCGATGACAACTTCCAGGATGTTTCTTTACTCGAGGGGAACAAGTGCAGGAGTGGTCAAAGGGCGCTCTGTGGTGAGGATGGCTGTGTGCAGAGCCAGTTGAGAGCGGATACAAAGTGTGGTGCGTTAGTTGTGCCAAGAGACGGAGAAAACAGGTGGATTTCCAACTCCGAAGAAAAGGAGACAGCTTCCAGACAAGGGGAGCCCCAGATCGCAGCACACAGTAGGGGACATGGGAAGGAACCTCTTGGGGGTTTAGAGCTCTCTCCCACAGACCTAGGAGAGCGCCATGGAGACTTTGGTAGCCCAGGTTTGATAGAAAATGTGATACTGTTGACACAATACGATTCAGCAGACTGCAACGTGGCATCTAAGGGTGACATAGAGGCCCCCTTTCCTGCCCAGGAGATGGGGGTGACCCAGATGAAGTGCCCCCTCCAATTCATACCAGTAAAAAAGAAAACAGGACCCAGAAGAAGGGGGGTCCAGGCAGGAACATTGAATACGGTCTGCAATGGCTTCCAGTTGGTCCAGGTAATTAATGGGATTGGAAAACCACAGTGGCAGCTGCCTGTGGTCCTGTTTCAGAGGGGCCAAGAATGATTTTAGTAATGATCAAATGCAGTCATTCACTTGAGGGCCTTGATTAGCACCCTGCCAGATGCCAGCAATTGATGAATCCATTGGTGTAACAAATTAATTAGGGGTTGTTGGGGAATGGTCATTCCCAGATGTTCGGGGGGCCTGTGGTGATTGTAGACAGTGGCTGTTGTAGTTCATTCAGAATTCCCCCACTGTTAATTTGGGTTAATGCTAGGGTTTTGCACACATTGTGGTTTAAAACAGTGCCATTTAAGGGCAGTTGTTTTGAGTCTATTAAGTCTATCAACAGGCTTAGTCATAAAGGTACAAACACAGTGTTGTATTTGTTGTGGTCTGCAAAGCACTCCACCCACCCCCATGGGGGAGAGGAGAGAAGATGCTGTGCTTTTGCAAGCATTGTAGACCCTAACTCTCCAGAGCTGCAGATGAGCTAAGAAAGTAAAGGGCCCTGCCTTGTAATAAGTGGAGGTTGTCTGTCAAGCCTGTAATTTTTTTCTTCCCACTCAGATTCAAGTTGGCTATTTTGGTGTTTCCCCTAAGCTCTTCTGGTAAACTTTGCCTTGGAGTTAACTTCATTTTATTTTAAGGCTCTCTGTGTTTGTGTGCTGTGAGTGTGTGGGTGGGGGGGGCAGAGTGGGGGGGCAGGTCTTTATAGGTATTTGTTACTGCTCAGAGATGATGAGGAATCTAAACAGTATCACAAGTACCTCTTTGGTCTGTGCCCTTCTGTCTACACCTTTCCTTGAGCCTGCATCAAATGCTCTGCTAATTTAAAGGTTTAGCAAAATACCTTTTCCCTATAAGATTCTATAGCTGATGTGTAAAATTGTGTTTTATTTTTCCCTGACTTGGCTGTTGGTGCAGTCATTTTGAAAAATTTTGGAAAGTGATCACAGACCCACGTAGACCTGCTCTGATACGAAAACCCTTAGTATACCCAAGATCCAGACTGCAGACAGTTTACTAGAACATTGTTATTAGTAAGGCTTTTGTCCTGAAAACCTTAACGTTTTCCCCTGAAACATTGTATAACATACAAGAACACAGCAGTTTCCCTGACCCTGTGTATTTGTTTGTAAATTGTTGGACATCCCCTACTTAGCTTACTGGAAGTGGTACCTTAGAAAGTTCCGTCGAAAAGAAACAGGTGTGTTGGGGGGGGGGGAGTTCCATGGAGGATGGGAAGGAGAGGGGAGGGGGGGGATGACTGATATGTAAAATAAGATTGTTTCTAAATTATTTTTAAGAAAACAAGAAAAGGGAAACAGAATCACAGTGCCAATACCACCCGCTGCAGCTATCTGTTGACGTCCTCAGGAAGTCACACCTTTCGAAACGCAGGAGAAAGGCTCCCTTTTCACTGAGGTGACCAGGGAATCTTCTGCTGCCTTCATTCCAAGCAGCCAATTTCTTAATGGCTGGTAATTGACATAGAAACCCTCAGCCAGCATGGAAATGTCTATGTGCATGGCCAGTGGAAAAAAAAGCAGCTTGAACTTTTTGTTACCAGGGCAGCTCAGGGGAAACAATGGCTCGTTTGTTTACTCTTCCCGATGTATTCGTTCTTACAGTTAGCATAGAGGTACCCTGCATGCTCAACAATGGGCCAGCCAGCGTCTGGTCTGGGGCGTTGTCTCCTCGGCCCCGCCTTCTTTGTGTACAGTTACTTTTCACTGCTAAAGTTTTCTCCTGAAGTGTTCTTTTCATGTAATCTGCCTTTATTATGTTTCCATATGTTCTGCTTATCCAGCCATTAATTATTTTTATGGTATCCTTCAGTATAATGACTCAGAATCCCAAACTTTATTCTCCCTTAATATCTGTGTAAAATTTTCATCACTAAGTTAAAAATAATTGATTTTTTTTTCTTCTTCTTAACACCCTCCAAGCCCAACATTTTAAGTATTTATATTACCTGTGTGGGGAGGAAATAGTGTGTTACTTTCACTGCTACCTAGAAAAGGGTTGATAGCATCCACCCAAGATAGGTGTATCATCTTTTATGTGTTGACGTCAATCCAGCAAATAACTATTGAGTACATATTACTATCTAGGTACCGTAGCAGGCCCAGGGTCTAGGACTATTATACACAAAACAGTAATTTCCATTTCTGTGAATTTGTATTTTAATCTAATGTACTACATCCTTTATTATAAGTCACAAGCAACTGGGGGACCACACGCTGGATAGAATGTCGGGTAGGGAAGCGAGTACCAGGAAGCTGTTGACAGCAGTTTCATGAGAGGAAGCAAACAATGCGAAAGCACAGCCCATGTGGGGTCGGACCCAGGGTGAGGGCTCCTGTGTGCAGGGGCCATCATCTCAGTCATGCCCACCTTTTCAGTGCCTTTGGCGCAAGGATCTTCTGCTCAGGATCTTCTACACTAGAATTAGAAGGTTTGGTCTTTTCATGGAATCCCCGGGGCTTTCTCGTGTTCAGTCGCCGACTTTTATTGAACGAGTAATTCCTCCGCCGTGTCCTCAGGAATCCCTACTCTGTCTTCCACATGTCCCGTTGTGTGGGCAAGGCTTTCCTCTAACATTTTTATTCGTCTTGTTTGTTGGTTTTAGGTTGTTCCCCCCCCCCTCCCCCAGCATGATTTCAATTTCAATTTCTGCAGCCATTCTATGTCTCTGTTAGATTCTGTTTTCATATTCTGTAAACAAACCCTCTTTATTTTTCATTCTGATCTTTGCTTTTGTGCTTTTGTGGTCTACTCATCTCCTCTTCAAGTTGTTTGAACATGGTTTAGTCATTCGTTCAAACCCTTTGACTGTGTCCCGTTGGACGCCGGTACGTGTGGATTGGCAGTCCTGGGGAGAGACGTGGTACCCTGGATTTTCACTTTTTCCTTGTTTCTGCACGACAACTGTGTGCCTGACGTTGGTTGGTGAACTGAGTTTTCCTTTCGTGTTTTATGATTAAAGTTCAAGCTCCCTTTCGCTGGAGGTGTTCACGGTGTTCAGGAGAGGACTGTCATAGGCCAGAGGCTCTAATGCTACCCTTGCTCTTAGGGTCAGGAACTGTTCTAGGACAGCTGTAGCCTTCTCTCTGGGCCCACAGCTTCTGCCCCTGGCAGCTGTGAAACACCCTTTGCCTATGGGTCTTGCCACGTCACCTTGGGCGTTCCCCGGGGTCTGCATACTCCGCAGTGGTGGTTGTGGAGCTCCCCACGTGCCCTGTGTCCACAGGCCTCTCTGCCTTTTCCACTCGCTGCTCTCCTGCTTTGGCCCCTGGGGGTAGGCATGTACTTGGCCTCTTGACCTACTTTGCTGCCCTGCCAGTGACTCTCCGTTTGTCCTTTGAGCCGCAAGCTTCAGTTGCCCGGCATCCACGCTGCCCCAATCCTCATGAGCCCCCAGGAGAATCCCTTGACTCGAAAGGGGCTTATCTTGTCATTTCCTCCTCAGCATTCTTTGTGTGTGTGTGTGTGTGTGTTTTCCCCAAGGATGGTAGGAAATTCCATTATACTTACCTTGGTTTTGCTAGTGATCTTAGGAAACGTATGTAGGATATACTGTTGAGTGCCACAAATTTGTATTTCACACTCCCAAAGTAAGTAGCAGTGGTTCCCGTCCACTTGAGTGACGGTCGCTAGCTTCTGCTTTGTAATGGGTCCGCACATAGTCCCTGTACATTTGGTGGCTGCTAGGTAATACAGTTCTTGCAATACGGTTCTCCCCAACCTGCAGGTGTTCCAGAAAGAAGAGATTGAACCTTTGCAGGCGAAGCAGCAAGACGTGAACTGGTTAGGCCAAGGCCTCATTCAGAGCGCAGCTGCAAACACGTGCACTCAGGGGTTGGAGCGCGACCTGGACGATGTCAATGCCCGGTGGAAAACTCTCAACAAGAAGGTAACGGCCCGGCCCCTTCAACTCCTCAGTAAAGGTCCGCTGTCAACTGTGATGCCTAGTGGGCGTATTTGTACTGGTACCCACACTTGCCCAAGCATGCTTGTCCTCTCCATGTTGCTCTGCATGTGGCCCCTAACAGTAGGCGGGGAGTAGGGATGATTAAAGTCCATGGGCTGAGACGGGACTCGTCTCAACTTCCACAGAGACTTGTGCGCAGACCGAGCAGGTGTGACCGTGGCAGCCATGGTGGGCGGCCCTGGGTTGAAAGAACGAGCAAGCCCCTCATGCCGCGGGAGCCCCTCATGCCGCGGGAGCCCCTCATGCCGTGGGAGCCCCTTTGCCCCTGTGACTCCCAGACTTGGGGGGGGCTGCAGCTCCCTGTTGCATTAAACTTCTCCTGGGGAGATGCACGTGAACAGCCATTCATCACCCCGATGGGCACTCACAAGAGACCCACGTGGAATGTCACGGGGGTCCACCATTTTGAGACCAGTGGGTACGCTGAATTTTTACAGGGTACAGTGAGGGGTTACGCACTAGAGCACGGGTGACCCCCCTCACCCCTAAGTAGCTAAGTCACCACAAAGACCGGCCCCATCGTGGGTGGCGTTAACCTTTCATTCCCCTACAGTTTAACATCACCCAAGATCACTTGGAGATGGAGCAATAGTGGGAATCCCAGCGTAGGGTCTCCAGACCTCCCCAGGGAGTGCCAGAGGCTCCGTTGTATTGTTTTTTGCTCTGCTTGCCATGGCTACAGAGGCAAAGTCCAACAATGGCATCTTGTTGTGGACAGAGGGGAGGGCACGGTAGGGCACACAGACACGCACAGGAATACACACAACAAAGAAAAGAAACGGCTGGGAGATGGTAGGGAAAGTGCCTGCCTGAGTCGGGAACCTCAGCGCCCACCTAAAGGCAGGGGACACCGGCCTGTGACCCAGCACTGGGGGGTGGGGACAAGTGGAATCCTGACCCATCCTGTCTAAATGACAAGCTGTCTGTTCCGTGAGACAGGGTCTCAAGAGTGGAGGTGGGAAGTAATAGAAGACACACAAAGTCCATCTCTGGCCTTTATACTCACAGGGAGAGGGAGGGCAGGGAAATGTGGCCAAGTTAGGAAGGAACTGTGAGAAGTAGCTGCAGTGGGCAGACTTCTTTCTTTCTTTCCGATGAAACAAGTAAACACATAGAATCAACTGGAACTTTGCAGGTGGCTCAGCGAGCAGCCCAGCTCCAGGAGGCCCTGCTCCACTGTGGGAGGTTCCAGGATGCGCTGGAGTCCCTGCTTAGCTGGATGGCGGACACTGAGGAACTCGTGGCCAATCAGAAGCCCCCGTCAGCAGAGTTCAAAGTGGTGAAGGCCCAGATACAAGAGCAAAAGGTATATTAGTGATGTTTCCATATGACAGCCGTATGATGGACAGAAAGCACCGTGTACAGTGCTGGGTTCGGTCAGACACAAAGCATTTGATGACTTTTCCAGTGGTTTAGCAGCTCGATTGGAAATGACACGGGAAAAAGACATAGCACGTGATGTATTAGTAAGGTTTCTCCTGTATAACTTTTAAAATGGGGAGTAGACTGATTTTTTTGAAATCTAGTTAATCATTACATAGAAAAGTTCTAATTACAAAGTGTGTGGAAGTGTGTGTGAGGTATGCGGCTGAGTGCATGAATCGAGGGGCTAGAGAAGGACGCTGGGTGTCGTCCGTCCCCCCGTCTGTCCCCCGTCTGTCCCCCCGTCCGTCCCCCCGTCCGTGTCCCCTCCCCCTCGTCCCTCACCTTGTTTCCTCTAGACAGGGTCTCTCGGTGAGCCTGACTGGCTGACCAGCATGGGATTCTTTAAATCTGTCTGTCTGTCTCCACCCACCCACCAACTGGGGAATGTTAGGTTTGCAAGCATATGAGTTCCTGTGTGGGTTGTTATGTGGGTCCTGAGCAAGCATGTATACCTACTGAGCCATCTCCACGACCCCTTTAATCGTTATTTATCTTCCTAGCCCTGGTTTAATGTAGGTAGCAGGCATAATAATAATAATAATAATAATAATAATAATAATAATATGCATATTCTCTCTGTGTGTTTGTGTGTGTTGTGTGTGTGTGTGTGTGTGTGTGTGTGTGCGTGTGTGTGTGTGTGTGTGTTGCTCAGAATTGGACCTAGGACTTCTGCCATGCTAGGAAAATGCCTTACCACCTGGGCTATTATATTGTATATTTCAAAATACCGATACATAACACAAATTATAAGCAGAGGAAGGGTTAATTAGTTTTATTAAATCATCCTACAGTATATACATGTATCAAAACATTGCATCGTAACCCATAAGTACATGCACTATTTGATAAGCTAAATGTTTTAAGGAAACGTTTACATTGGCCTTGGATTTTTAGCGCTGTACTGCTTCCTTTAATTCTGCATTCCATGTCAGACCTGGAAAGACTCCCTGAAAACTCCAGCCAGTTAGGAAGCCGTATGAGAAATGAAGCCGGGCCTTATGGCTCGGGCCTGTAACATTAGCCACTTGGCAGGTAGAGGTAGGAGGATCACAAACTCTTGCCCTGCAGGAACGTAGCTTGGTGAGCAACTCACTGAGGGTCTGTATGGAAACCAAAAGTGTACAAGCAGCTCGGGAATACGATGTAATCAGAGTACAGTTGCCTGGGTTGCAGGAGGGTCCAGCTCAGGCTCCAGTAGAAAAAGAAGGATGAAGGAGACAGACACACTGGGAATCCCATTGTATCTGTGTGGTTTTTAACTACGTAACTGCTACCATTGACTAATTTAAGTTATTCCCCCAGGGTTAGTTAATGATGCTTAGTCAATAAAACCCATTTGTTTGACTCGGTCTGTTTAATTGCCAAAGGTTTTGCTATTTCAGTTTACCAGAAGTAACCTAGTTGGGCTGGCAGTATGGATCAGTGGGTAAAGGAGGGCTTGCCACCAAGCCGGACAACCTGAAGTCCTGGAAATCCACAGGGAGACAATAGAGAACTAACTCCCACAAGTTTGTCTTCTTGCCCCTACAAGTGCACGCGTGCGCTCGCACACATGATGTGTGTGTGTGTGTGTGTGTGTGTGTGTATTTTTTTTTCAAGTATCCTGTTAGTTCTACCTAAACCACGCACTTCACATTGTTTCCCCCATGTCCTGAGCTGTGTCAGGAACATGTGTGATCCTCTCCCCTTGGAGGCATGTGTTCCCTTTAATGCCCTTCTTGGCTGTCTCAACCTCAGAGTATTCGTCTAGCATGTTACTCCTGGGTTTAACATGAATTTTTACTCTTTGCTGTCTGTCTCTCAGGACCAGAGGAAAGAAGGAAGCAGAGACCTATCTGGTTGAGCTCCTACGCCTCTTTGCTGGAGCGCAGTGCTTATATACAAGGTTGCTTAGGAATGATTTGTTTTGATTAGTTAGGGCAAGGTGACCCTGACTATGGCCTTCAATTTAGGTTTAAATTGAATTTCCTTTTAACTGCTAAGTCCTGAAATCTTAATCTTTTTGGCAGCTCTCAAGATCCCCACTCCCCCTCAGTGTACCCCACACTCCCTTCTTTTGAGTGTCTGAGAGCTCTGTTCAGGTTTTCATCCTCGATTGGGTTTTGAAATGCTGCTTCTGCCCTGTGGGAGTTAGGCGCCTCCCACGAAGCCTTCTGACTTGTGGGCTTGACCTGATCGTAATGTGCTTGCCTATAATGCATTGTGTCATGTTGGAAGGCCTTTTGAAAACATCTGTGACTTATGGAAACCTTTCATTTTGACAGAGCTGATAATGGTTGGTTACTTAGGGCATTCCTGTTTCATTAAAGTAAGGGGGATGTCATACTTTTCCCGTGGTTCAGTCTGCTTATCCTATGAGAAGATTACAGTGCCCTTATCAGTGAGAGTTGTCTATTGGGAAAGCCACACCTCAGTGCCTGGCACTGTGGTAGCAACCAAGGCTTTTCTCTTGGCTTTTTTTTTTTTTTTTCCTCTCTCTCTAATGACATTTATTTGTTTATGTGGCCAGCATGTGCCGCAGCATGCATGTGGAGGTCAGAGGAAAACTTGTAGGAGTTGATTCTCCCCTCCCACCATGTGGGTCCCAGGGATCAAACGCAGGGCTCAGTGACAAGCCCTCTTGACCTGCTGAACCATCTCACTGGCCCCAAATGGATTATTCTCAAAGCCCCACTTTTCATATTTTTTCACCTATATCCATACAAAGTATGTCTTCCTTGGCGAAAGTGCACGAGATACATAAGATATGCAAACCTTTATAATTATTAAAGCATTCTCTGCCTCTTGAAGTAATTGAATGTTTTCTATGAAGCTTCTGCAGAGACTGCTGGAAGACCGGAAGTCCACTGTGGAGGTGATCAAACGAGAAGGAGAGAAAATCGCTGCCTCGGCAGAGCCTGCCGACAAAGTAAAGCTGTCCAGGCAGCTGAGCCTCTTGGACAGTAGATGGGAGGCACTTCTTATCAGAGCCGAAGCAAGGTTTGTAGCCCTCCCCGTGGACTCGGGGCTGTGGGTTGGGCCGCACTTCCCTTTAAGTCCATATTCTCCACCTTTGTATATTCATCGTGTATACAAGGTTGCTGTGGTGCCCGTCTTCTCGTTCCTCTGATGTCACGCGGCCACCAGCTACATCCCTGCTCACTAAGAAAGCATTTCCTTTGAGGGTAGTGCAATCATTTGCGCATCGAATGGTCACTCTCTCCCTACCCTGAGTCAGGCACAGGTAGATGCATTTTGGGTTATGAGGCCAGACAGATCACCTCTGCCCTCCCCCCCCCCTCAGGTAGGCACAGACTTATAGACGCATGGCCGTTGAGAAACGATGACAAGTGTGATGCTTTAAAGTAAAAATGCATGGTAAGATGGAATCATGTAATAGAAAGAACTTTGGAGCCCAGGAAGTGACGGCCATATTTTAAGGAGGGGTTAGTTAAGAAGGAAGCAGCGTGCGGTGCTCTCCCTCCATGAAGACGGGAGAGCTAGAATGTGGCTGTCCTGGGCCTGGCTCACAACTCTTATTACAGAGTCACAACCAGTGCTGACCCCCTGTCTGCAATGATGCTTTAAACTGACTGGGGGTCGCTACAAGAAAGGGGTGACCGGGTTGGCAGCAAAATAACTGTAGTGCACAAACTCCTGCTTCTTCAGAACGGAAAGGAAGGGTGAGGCTTTGAAGAGTTTGTGTGCTAATAGTTGGTGGTATAATAGCATGGAGCCGGGTATGGTGGCCCACACCTTTTATCTGAAGGCACAGGCAGGTGGGGTTCTGTGTATTGTAGGCCACCGGGAACTGCATAGCATCCCAGGCCAGCCAAGGATATAATGAGATAATCCTTCTCAGCTTCATAGGAAGTTCGTCTCCCAGATCGTATTATTCCTGCAAAAGTCAACATGTCAGGAAGATAGGACAGCAGCCAGATCTCCACAGAGGACTGGCAGCTCGGCTGGCGAGGAAAATGGCAGCAGGGATAGAATGGGGACCTGGGTGCTCCTCCACAGCCCTGCGTTTCTGAAATAAATCCGAGGGACTCTGTTCTTGACAAAGTATTAACTGTTGCTTTTGACAAGCACAGTTGCTCCTGTATTTTTCTAGTAGCAGTCATAATTCTTGAAGCTTTAAAATCGGTCCACTCCTGACCGTCTTGTTACAAACAGCTTCAGTGGCTACCGCTTCTATTTAAATTCATATCCAGTGTGCCAGGCATACAGCGTGTCTTAAGTAGTGTTTCCTGCCGTTGTTATTATTGCTACGGCCTTTAAACATCCTTAGAGTTGGCGTGCGTGTCCTCGGGGAAGGTGGCTATCACCCTTTATCACGTTCAGGTACTTGATATCTTGTTTAACCTTATTTATTCAGAGACATTTTAACATGGCCTTCACATATCTGAGTTTTAAAGCTTAGCCCTTGTTGATCTCTTTAAAACCTCGGGGTTTAGAATACAATGGGAGGCCCATGAGTGGAAATGTCCGGCGATGATTTTACACATTCTCCCTCCTAACTGACCTTTGTCTCGGCAAATGATTAGGAACCGCCAGTTGGAAGGTATCTCGGCTGTAGCTCAGGAGTTTCATGAGACCTTGGAACCACTGAACGAGTGGCTCACGACCATAGAGAAGAAACTGGCAAACTCTGAACCCGTAGGAACCCAGGCGCCGAAACTGGAGGAGCAGATTGCTCAGCACAAAGTAAGATGTGTGGTGTGTCAGTGAGGCTGGGTTTTTCATTTGTTCAATGGTTTGTGTGTCATGCATTTGTTATTTCGTGCATAATTGCAAAGCTAAGTCCATTTTTAAATCATCCCTTGGTTCTGTTTATGTTTTTCATTTGTCCATTCCTTTTTGTTTTGTTTTGTTTTCCTTTCTTGAACTTTGTTTAGGCTTTAGAAGATGACATCATCAGTCACAATAAACACTTACACCAGGCTGTTAGCATCGGCCAGTCCTTAAAGGTCTTGAGCTCCAGGGATGATAGAGATATGGTACAGAGTAAACTAGACTTGTCTCAAGCGTGGTACTTTGAGATTCAAGAGAAAAGTCACAGCAGGTCTGAGCTCCTCCAGCAGGCCTTGAGCAATGCTAAGATTTTTGGGGAAGACGAAGTTGGGCTGATGAACTGGCTGAGTGAAGTGCATGGCAAACTGAGCAAGCTGTCAGTCCAGGACCACAGCACCGAGGCTCTATGGAAACAGCAGTCTGAACTTCGGGTATCTTCATTTATTTCTCTCATCTGTTCTTTTTTTTTGTTTGTTTGTTTCGGTTATTAATTTATTCATTTTTTTTAGTTTTATATTATTTCGTGTCCATTACGATCGTTATACTCAACAGCAGACTTTCTCTTGTATGTACAGGATGCTTTTAATGACAAGCTATTGGATTCATCCATTTAGCTGCCTTTTTTGGTGTGATTACTGTTATACTCAGGGACCCGTAATAAATCTGTACTTCCATGCCCCTACTGAGGCATTTCTATAAGGTCCTCCGTGTGTCCTAAAAGGGGAGTGCTGTGAATTATGGGTTATGGAACACGGGTGGATGGGAAACGGACATTTAAAAGTGGGAGGAGTTTCTGCAGACCTGTCCATAGAGCCCAGTGAAAGTTCTCTGGGGTTAGTGAGTGCTGTTGCTGATTTAAATTTGGCTTTCCCCTCCTTCCATACAAACGGTACCTGCCGTCTTTAGGCTCTACAAGAAGACATCCTCCTCAGGAAACAGAATGTAGACCAGGCACTGCTGAACGGCTTAGAGCTGCTCAAACAAACCACAGGTGAGACGTCTCTGGCCCGGGCTGTCCAGAGCTACCACTCTGTAGTGCTGGCAGGGTATTCCAAGGGCTGGGGGAGAGGGAACAAAACATTCTCTAATTTTTGAGGCAGCTCTAAGACCTCATCCTGCAGAATGCTTTGAAGGTCAGTCAAGAGGGCTTTCTATGTGATCTCACTGTTTTTCCCATGATCTCACTTGTGTTCTTAGTGGACGCTGTGTGTATTACTCATAACATAAAGCGCTTGGCATAGGAGCTGGTCAGAGAAGCCTGCACTGGAGCTATATTAGTCTTCCACCATTGGACGACTGGTGAATACATGGGCTCAGACTGTTGGTGGTTGTTGTTTTGTCTTGTTTTAAGGCAGATTGCTCTGTAGTGATGCTTGTTAGGGTAGTCCGAGGGTTTAATTTCCCCAAGCTTGAGCCCACTAAGAAAACAGACGCACGGCTTAATACCTATTTGAGAGGCTTTTGAGCAACTCAGAGGAGTGAAGTTATTTTAGCAATTCTTTGGCCTATAGGAAAGTCCTTATCTATTTCAGCAATGTGTCTGCGAACGCACGCATGGTGCAGCTGTCACTCACTCATTGTGGCTAAAGACATTCGATGAAGTGTCTAGAGCTTAGGGCATAATCTGTGCCTGTCTGCAGAGGAAGTAGAGGCAGATAAAGATTCCCGGAAGTGTGAAAGTGAGCAATGATGAGCAAGCACAGGGAGGTTAAATATCCTGCCTGACGTAACCCCGTTTCTAAGCCATGATATCAGTGAGCTGAGGACGGCCAGTTTTAGCTCTCACTCTTTGATGACAGAAAGCTTTGCAAGGTAAACCAAACATGGCACATAACCCAAGTGTCTGCTTTCTACTTTCTACTTTCAGCGATAATATCATGGCTAGCAATCCTAGGGAAGAAGTAAGCGAATCTTTTGGGTCAGATTATCTTGAGAGAAAAAGAAAAAGTCTCCTCTCTGCCCAAAAACATACCATGAGTAGTGTCAGAAGAAACTCTGTGCCCTCGCTTTTTACCCCTCTATAAGAAGTGATATGTCTTTTGAAATTTTAGGTGATGAAGTTTTGATAATTCAAGACAAGTTGGAAGCCATTAAAGCAAGGTACAAAGACATCACCAAACTGAGCGGCGATGTAGCGAAGACTCTGGCACAGGCTCTGCAGCTCGCCAGCCAGCTTCAGTCCATTCACAAGGAGCTGTGCAACTGGCTGGACAGGGTGGAGGTGGAGTTACTGTCCTACGAGACTCAGGCCCTGAAGGGAGAACCCTCAAGCCAAGTCCACGAGAGACAGAAAGTATGCAACTGCGTATCTCGGAGGCATTTGTTACCCAGGAGGGGTGGATCTGTGAGGGTTAGGTTATAGCTGTCTTGGTGGGTGGGGCCTGGCGGAAACAGGCAGTAAGGGTGACTGACTATTCAGGCTGGGAGTGTTGCTCACTTTAAGAGTCGTGTGACTGGGAACACAGTTTCCTGCCCAAAGGTAGAATAATGAAGAAGGAAAAATAGAAAAAGAGGATGATCATTGTTTCAGAGATTTGTAAAACATTTCTGTCAGAGATGGGTAGCACGGTGGGTTTTCTGACAACATCACATAAATACACTGCCTTTCCCAGCATTCCTTTCGGATCCCATTGGGGGCAGGGGGACCTACCTGGTGGGGCTGCAGTGGCTCAACACCAGCATGTCCTCTCTGCAGGCCATGTTCCACTGGAGTGCAACAGCTTTCTCGTCTTTCACTTACATGGTAACTTGTTTGGGTTTGTGTTTCCAAGCTGCAAATATTTATTTTCCGCTTCAAAGACGGCAGTCTTGCCATGTCAACAAATGAACTGCTCTCTCCAAACTCCTCTGGAAACACTTTCAGTTTTTACAAAATAGCTATAAATAATGGACGTTTATTTAGCTCACATGGAACTAGCCAGGCCAAGTGTGCAGCTTTGTCAGCCAGCAAAGGACCCCCAAGAACAGAAGGAGAGCCTGCCCAAATGTTTGTTCATCTCCCCCCCCCAACCTCCCCTCCAAACCCCCGGTGTGTGTCTGTGTGTCTTCAAGGAGCTGAAAAAGGAAGTCAAGAGCAACAAAGCCTTACTGGACTCTCTTAACGAAGTGAGCGGCGCGCTGTTGGAGCTTGTGCCCTGGAGGGCGAGGGAAGGACTGGAGAAAATGGTGGCCGAGGACAACGAGCGCTACCGGTTGGTGAGCGACACCATCACCCAGAAAGTGGAAGAGATCGATGCTGCCATTCTGCGGTCTCAGCAGGTAAGACCATCTTGTGGTCTTGGCAACAGACGTTCTCCAACAGCCCAGGGTCTCTGCCCGAACAGACATGTGCACTACTGCATCTCCGTTCTGATCGCTGTGCTTCGGAAATGAGCTACAGGGATTTTAATAGAATTTGACTGGGCTACATCTGAGCACTAGGGCACCGCCAATCTGCATATCGCTAACAACCATCTGCCCCCATGACGTCACGGACGGACAGCACCCTGCCGCACACAGGATAGCCCTGCTTCCCAAACAGAATGCTTTACCTACGTATGTGTGTGTTGCTCATGCTAGTGTTATGCCTAGACTAAGCCTGATGTACCTGTGAGTAAATAGTTTGAATTAGTGTATAGGTCAGTATTAACTGTCCCCTGGCATACCGAGATAGCAAAGAGAAAGTCCTTTGTTTTTTTAAAGGAAAACAGTTTTCTTCTTGACATAGAGTCTTTTCCACAGATGACTAAAAGGGAGGGGGGGGGGTAATGATAGTTTCTGACCTGTCTGTGGCTTCACACAGTTTCTCATCCAAAGTTTTAGAGAATTCTGCTGTTGGCCCCAGCCCTGTGGAAAGTGGTGGGAAGTCAGTTGAGAATAGAGGTTTATTGTGCATAGTTCAAACTATGTTGAAACCGTTGTGGCTATTTACATTCAGTCATCAGGTCTGGGTTGGTTTTGTAGGAGGCCTCAAGCTGGAGATGTGTGACTAACCTCTTTAATCGCGCCAGGCAAGAGCGAGACACAAAACGCACTGTGGGAGAGAGTCTCTGAAGTCGGTTTTCTGACACTGAGGAACAAGCCTGTAGGTTCTAAAGCTTCACACTCTGCCCTCACTTTATTTTAATAGTCCAGGTCACAAAGGCTGACGGAAAGCCACGGTAGCAAGGCCCTGCCTAGGAAACTTCTGTGAGGGGCACTCATGCCTGAGGAATGTGTTTGCCGCCTGGCTTACAGTCTGCAGGAATTTGTACGCCTCATTGTTGTAGGAAAGTGGGAATATTTATTTGTGAACTTTATTCAGCTATTTTAAAATGCTGACTTTTTTGTTTTCATTAAAATTTATTTGAACATCTCAGGGCTGGCACCAAAGCCTTCCCTGAGTAACAAGACAAATATTTTGCCCTTTGGGAGCACACTTTGCTTAAGCAGTTGACCGTGTTAGGTTAGTTGAGTGACATGAAGCAAATCCGGGCTGAATTACAGGTTGAGTTCATATTGGTATATTGGTTAGCATGCATTGAAGCTTGCTCAGTCACTAACTACAGATCAGTGATAGTCAAAAAAAAAAAAAAAAGTTTGCAAGTGTTTCCCAAAGATTTCTTAAAACGCCATTGTTCTTAAACTGAAAGTTTAAAATATCCATCCTTAAAGAAAACAGTATTGGCCAGGCGTGGTAGCATAGACCTTTAATCCCAGCACTCCAGAGGCAGAGGCAGATAAATATTCCTAGTTTTTATATAGATTTAAACTTTGCTTTCCTCCGCCTGCATCCACTCTCAGTGAGGCAGAAGCATCCTGGGGTGCTGCCAGGGAAGGTAAAACCTGGGTTCCTGTGGCCTCTAGGGTTCGTCTCATTTTTTGTTGGGTGGGGCTGGTCTTCCCAGCTCTGCACAGTGAGGGAGCCCATGGGGGTCTAACACGGAGTGACGAGGAGAACTCCGTCCCTGATAGGTCTGCTGTGATGCCAGTAGAGAGTAGAAGTGTCTCGCTGCTGCCTGACCAGGTGAATCCAGACTCCACACTGGACCCCTTTGCCCCGGAGGAAGGAACTTAGTGTTTAGTCAGTGGGAATAAGACGTTGGCTCCTGCTTACCGTCACCCTGAAAGGGTCACTGGGAATACTGTCAACGGGCCCGAGGGTGAGGACCCAGGCTCCTTATACTCTTTCCCTTGGCATGAGTAAGCAGGGCTTCCATTCATTCTGTGGCTTTTTGATTGGCTTGGAGTGAGGACTGTCACTTTCCTGACCTGCTAGGCTGCCCTGCCTCTTCCTGCGTCCTTTGGCTAGCGAGAACGGGACTGTCTTCCCTACATCTGTGTGCATTACAGATGGTTGTGAGCCACCGTGTGGTTGCTGGGAATTGAACTCAGGACCTCTAGCAGAGCAACTGGTGTGCTCTTAACCTCTGTATCCATTGGTGTGATGGGTTCCTTGTTTGTCCTGTACTTAGTCTTGGATAGGTGAGGCGCAAAGAAATAGCACCCTTGGCGTGTTTATCCTCAGGACCCCAGGAGCATTCTGTGCATGTGAGTTGTGCCAGGGGTTTCAGTTTGTCTTACCTTGGAACGAGGAAAGTTGGTCTGTTCCGTTTTCCCGTGTGTCTACATTGTGTTAATGTGGAATCTACAGTAGAATTGTTTTCTAGCCCCTCCCTTCCCTTTTCTTACATAATTACCCTCCTCTACTCCCACTTTGGTTTCCAGCTTCTCTTGCAAAGTGGGACTTTGAGGCAATACTGGATTTGACACGTTGCAGTCTCCATTTCCCATTAGTTCTTCCAGCCCAAGCTTATGCTTACCATTTATCGTTGGCGGCGATAGTATCACTCGCCGGCCTTTGGATCCCTGCTTGGTTCAGAATGGCAGTGGGAGTCTGTCGGATGCAAGACACTGAAAGTGTTTGTGCCCTTCGACAACACAAAGGGACAAAAGCAAAATATGGGGAATATTCATCATAAACCAAAAAGCAGGGTATGGAAGTGTCCCTGCAGTATTTTGTAAGTCTGACCTTCCCAGTTTCTTGGCTGGGGTGGGGGAAAGTCACTAAATTACCAACAGTAGTAACTCTGGGTATCAATTTTCTTCTGTTTATTTTTCTCTGCTTTAAATTTTTTTTTTCTGACATGCCTATGAATTCATGCTATGATGAGGAAAATAAAGTAAAACATTTAGGAATGATCTTGTACGTGTTTAAAGTCCAGTATTAAATAAGACATTTACAGGTCAGGCATGAATTGTCTGAGTGTGTTCTCATACCCAAAAAACACCTTTTTGCACACACATTTATATATACGTAAACACACACAGTAAAGAAGTGAGGACATTGCGTTCTTTTATCGGGAGCTGGGTCTCTTGATGGCACAGTGTCACCTGCCCACCTGAGAGCTGAAGTCACTGGGAAAAGTCGTTTAAAATGGTATGGGATTGTCAGCTTTTACAGCAGTTATGGTTGGATGGCTGCTGCGACACCTGGACAGAAGGCCACGGAGCCAGCCATCCTTGCATCCCTACTGTGCCTGTTACCGTACAGCAGTGCGTAAGGGTGTGTGGGCAGGGTTCTTCCTGTCACTGGGCCACTCATGATTTACTGTAGCTATGAAAGGGGAAACTGAGAGTCTCCAATTAGGAAAGGGAGTATTTAGAAGCAATGTAAATAGGTGATTTTTCTGGCACCACTCACAGGAACTTGCTGACCTCATTATTATCTTCTGTTTAGTTTGAACACGCGGCAGATGCTGAGCTATCCTGGATTACTGAAACACAGAAGAAGTTAATGTCTCTGGGTGACATCCGGCTTGAGCAAGACCAGACCTCTGCTCAGCTGCAGGTTCAAAAGGTGAAGAAACACATTTTCAGTTGCCGTCTAAGTTATGTGTCACTAGGCTCCAAGTCTAGAAAAATACATTCACATGGTTTTACTTTCCAAGACCCTGTCAGGGCAACGTGATGTTTTCAGCTTCTTCGCCTTCACTGACTCACACACTTTGTTTGTACTCTGTCTTTGTTTGGCAAATTCGCAGGCATTCACCATGGATATTTTGAGACACAAGGATATTATTGACGAACTTGTTCAATCCGGGCATAAAATCATGGCCACCTCCAGCGAAGAGGAAAAGCAGTCAATGAAGGTATCCCATTGCCTTGTCTGTATGTATGCTAGGCAGTGAGCCCCAAGTGAACGGCATCGCTGAGCACTGAGTTCCAGAAGGGCACTTTCTGTGTCATCTGCAGTCACTGTTTAAGCAACACCCAGAATCATTCATTGTAAATCAGGCATCTTTTAAGGTTACCCAGTAACCATGGAAACCCATCCCCCAGAGGACAGTCCATGTTAATGCACCTGAGCTATTTGAGCTTCCTTGATTAACACACTTTGAGCATTCAGTGTTAGCTTTGTTACTGTTGCAATCCTTATGAGATATGTCAGCTGTGGGCTATACACCTCCGGGACAGTTGCAACTTTGAAGCCGAAACAAAATGCAAAAACCATAGATTTCCATTCCCGTATAGAGTTGTTGTAAGCCAGCAGGTGAACGATGAGCTAATTGCTAAGGAAGCACCCAGGTGTATGTAGTTTCAGTAATTGTGCAGATGGATAGAAACCATCCACAGATAAAAGCAGTTAGCTCAGCTTTAATGGGCATCTGAGTAGCTTAATGAAATGACCAAATGTTAATACTTCCAGGTAAGTTTATGACCCCAGGTAAAGATACACAAGCATCCATCCCTTAAATGATGTTTTAGATAAAATACATACTTTTTTCAGGTAGGGCACAGGTAAAATTACAGATTGTACAGTACGGTGATATTTTTCGCTATTTCCTTTTTTTTTTTTTTAAGCAAGAGTAGTTTATTAGTCTATAACTAATTTTTCAAGGATTCAGAGATAAAAAATACAGATCATGATGAAATAATTTCTGTTCTGACTTGTAGTTACCAGGCAATTATCCTCTCTTCTACTCTTTCTTCTAGTGAGTTTACATTGCATCCTCAAATCACTATACCTCACAACACTAGCCTATAGCACAATGGCCTACTTTGATTCCCATGCATGTGCTTAATTTTATTTTTAATTGACTTTTATTCTTAGGATTTCCTTTGCAAAAGATAATCTTTTTCTCCAGATAATAGTGTTAATGTTGGCAGACTTGTATGAAACTTACATTCCTACCCCGAGAACAGTGTAAGGATACTGGATAATTCTGTTTATTATGTCTGCAGAATTCAGTGGCTTTTACATAGAGATTTGAGTGCCCTCCCTAATTTAACATGAATGTATGCATATAAACAGTTAGTCCGAGTGGCTTTCTTTTATATTTACCTCACATCCATGGCTTGTGTCCCTGCTCTGTGCCGCGTGCACAGAGCTGGTCAAAGCACCCTGCACTACAACCTCCAGCCTGGCAGTCACACTTCCTCGTCTCATTTTCTAGAAAAAACTGGACAAAATATTGAAGAGCTATGATGCCATTTGCCAGATTAACTCAGAGAGGCATCTGCAGCTGGAACGGGCCCAGTCCCTGGTTAGCCAGTTCTGGGAGACGTACGAGGAACTTTGGCCATGGCTGACAGACACACAGCGAATCATCTCCCAGCTGCCTGCCCCGGCCCTGGAATATGAGACTCTGAGACGGCAGCAGGAAGAGCACCGGGTAAGAGCTGGAGAACGAGCCGTTAACTGGGGGCATGTTTAAAGTGCTGTTAGACACCATCCAGAAATAGGGCGTCTTAGTAACCCTGTGCTGTGGTCAGCAGTCCCTCACGCCTGGACAGCTGTCACCACACTGCCTACCTCACAGCGTCCTTCAGTACTGTCGTGTGTACGAGAACCCGTCTGGGTAGGAAAAGGAATACCATTTTAAAATGTTACGACGTGAGCTTCTGAGGTGCTTTCAGTTATGCATGTCGAATGGCGTTCCATGTACACACATTGATTACGTTCTATGCTTTATATGTAGTGACCAGAGCAATCTAAAGTATCAAAGAGTAGTAGAGCAGAGGTGTACGGAAGAGCCATCACTCTCTCTCTCACACACACACACACACACACACTTTTATAATTGAGTCTGTGTGTGGAAATACTTTCAGCAGCCCTTCAGACAACTCAAAAGCAGCGAAACACCTGTATATTAACTCTTGACTGCCTTTCCTGGGTGTGAGCCCTCTCAGAAGCTCCTACTGGAGGCTGGAGTGCAAACCGATGAGAGGTAGACCCGGTAAGGACAAGGGCATGCTGACCAGGGGCCAGTGGAAACCCTCCATACTTGGAGGCTGGCCCGAGAGACTCTTCAAGGAAAAGGCTCCCGTGGGAATGGTTCTGGAGTGGCCCATGAAGTACTGCTCCTCCGAGGTCCCAGCTTCATTCTGGCTCCCTGCACCTCAGCCGATTAACCCACGTGAATTCCAACTCCACTCGCCAGTGTAAATATCGCACGTCCCAACCAGAGGACAGAATTAAGCAACATTTCTTATGATACATATTTTCCTTAAATATACCTTATAATAATGCTCACATACAGTTGTGTGTCTGATAAATTCCGTTACCTTTGAAACTTTAAAAGTTTACTGTAATAAACTGGTGGCTGGAGACATGGCTTGGCACATGTTGCTCTTAGAGAGATCTGGTGTAAGTGCTCAGGACCCACATGGCAGCCCACCGCCTTACCTGTAACAACACGCACACACACAAATAGATATAGTAAAATAATTAATAGAAATGAATCGATACATGTAGTGCCTTAATGTCATGTGTATATAGGCTAGGTTCTAATATACATATGTACTATAATGTAATATATATATGAGTGTCCGTCTGATACTGGTTCACACGTGTGCCTGTGGGCTCAGGCCACTCCCGTGCTTCTCTGTATTGAGGTTTTTAAAATCCTGGTCTTGTGTCTTTCTTCCCCCTGGAGAAACTTCCTGTTTTTGATATCCCCTCCCCAATCATCTATGTACATAATATGAATGTGCAGAAAGAGCACCCATGGCTCGGAAGGATGCTCTTGTGAAAACGGGCCTCCCTTGCTATGAAAAAAGCACACATTGACTGTTTCCATTAGTGCCGATTCGTCCGTGTCCTGAAAGGGCCGTTGTCCCGATCACCTGTTGGGGCTTCTCCTTGCAGAGACGTGGATAAGTGCCTTGCAGCGGGGGAGGGCGTTTGTTTCAAGTTGCTTGTCAGCTGCATGCGTTGGAGATGGGATCAGTTGTAGTACGGAGGTGTGACTCTGAGATGCTGAGAGGCTGTCTGTTTTCTTATAGCAACTGCGAGAACTGATAGCTGAGCACAAGCCTCACATCGATAAGATGAACAAGACCGGGCCCCAGTTACTGGAACTGAGCCCAAAGGAAGGCGTCCATATCCAAGAGAAGTACGTGGCAGCCGACACCCTTTACTGTCAAATCAAAGAGGATGTCAAGAAGAGAGCCGTGGTACTTGATGAAGCCATTTCCCAGTCGACTCAGGTAACCCTTCACACTAGGAAAAAATCATTCCTTCCTGACAGCCAGTCGCACAAAGCATTTTCCTGGGCCCCCTGATTAAATGTCGTCCTCAGTGACATAGACTGCATTGTCTCTGAGTGTGGTTCCTTTCCTCTCGGGGGTGGAATTTGCTTGCAGCCAACTCTCAGGTTTCTCTGCCTACTTCACGGTATAACAATAAAACAAATGTCATCGAATAGGAAACCTACTTGCAGCAGTGGTCAGATATTTGCTTCAGTGTCCATCTTAAGTGGAACACAGACTTTGGCGATGAGGAGAGAAAGAAACTATTGCAGCCATTAGTAATAAAGTACTCCTAAGAAGGCATTTGGAGGAAATCCTGAGAGATATGAAAACTAACTAGGGAACAGACTCTTTATAAATACCAGTTTTTCTTTTCTTTTAAGAAATGACTTTTTGAAAACCTATAATAGGTTTTCCATTTTCAAGGTTTTGGGTTTTAGCATAGATGCTGGCTGGCATCAGGGCAGCATTCTTGGTGATCAGGTATGTGTTCTAGTCTCTCTTCTCTTCTGCTGCTGCAAGCAAATGCTCCGATGAGAAGCAGCATGGGGTGGAGCGGGTTTGTTTGCAGGTCACAGTCCCTCACTGTGGGATGGCAGGGCAGGAGCTCAGCAGCAGCTCAAACAGAGACCATGGAGGAGCCCTGCTTGGCCATCTACCCAGAGGCCCATGCTTAGCTAGCGGCCCTCTGAGCCCTGCACCGTCTGCTCAGGAGTGCGCCGCTCATAATGAATGAAGCTGGCCATCCTTCATCAGGCCAGGCTGACCCCGGGGAACCCCTCAGCCGAGACCCCCTCCTCAGATGACTCAGGTTGTGTCAGTTGACTGTTAAAATGAGCTAGGACAGTGTTGCTTCTCTCAATTTTGAGGCTACCATGGAATCTAAGAATAAACATGGTTTCATGACATTGTGTGATTGTGTGGCGCTTTTTATAAATATAAATTGAAAATTAATTATTTCCTGTATCGAATTGTATGTCTGACCATGAATTAAATGCAAACTTTGGATACAACGTTGTACATATTTTTATTTTGTTTAATTTTACATTTTTTTTCAATCCAGGAGATATGATGGAGATATTGTTCTGTAAATATGTTTCTGTTATTGGTTAATGTTGGCCAATAGGAAAGCAAGCTAGGCGGGACTAGGAGACAAAGAGGGAGGAAGGAGTAGGGAGGAGATTCAAGATGGAGGACCTACAGGGTAGTACCCTGGGCCCTCTCTCCAGTAAGATAAGACCACTTAGATTAATAGAAATGGGTTAATATTCAAGACAGAGCTAGCCGATAAACTAGTAACTGGCCAACAGAATTATATCTAATACAGCATCTCAGTGTATGCTAGAGAGTCAGTGGACCCAGGCAGGCAGGGAAAGACTAATAATAACAATGTAACTCAAGGAATCCCTTGAATCTAATCAAAATCACCTGTGAATTTTGCATGCACTTGTATAATGTTTTAGGATTTCAAAATGGTTATTTGAAACGAATAGTCATATTTGACAACCAAATGTTCATCTTATCAAAAAGAAAAAGAAAAAAGAAATTGAATTGTGGTAAAATTAAGCAACAGGTTAAGATTCATATTGCTGCCAAGGAGTGTAGACTATTTCTTAATGGATACATTCAATTACTGATGGGAAACTCAGTGTTCTCTGCATAAGTCATACAGAACTACACAGAGGTCGTGACCTTAGGCGTGGCTTCAGACACCAGCTGGATGTAAGCTTTTGCATGGAAATGTTGGCCACCGGTCTTTAGTTTTAAGGTTTGACGACATTTTACATGCGACCCTTAACAATCAGCCCATTGTTTTACTTGTAGTTTCACGACAAGATCAACCAGATCCTTGAGAGCCTGGAGCGCATTGTGGAGCGTCTGAGGCAGCCACCGTCCATCTCTGCTGAGGTTGAAAAGATCAAGGAGCAGATTGGCGAAAATAAGAGTGTGTCTGTGGACATGGAGAAGTTGCAGCCACTGTACGAGACCCTGCGGCAGAGGGGGGAGGAGATGATTGCCAGGTCTGAGGGCGCCGAGAAAGACATATCTGCCAAAGGTATCAGTTTCAGAGTGATAAAACAAACTCGGCTCTCCTTTATTTTGTTTGTTTGGTTGATTTATCTTATTTTATAGGGTCTCTCCCTCTTATGTAGTGCTGGCTGGCCTGGAACTTGCTGTGTAGGCCAGACTGACCTCAAACTCACAGAGACCCATCTGCCTGTACCACACCAAGTACCAGATGTGCCGCCACCCACAACCTCACCTTCACTTTCAGAACGGCTCTAGATTGTATGCTGTTCACTGCCACTCTGACTGCTTAACAAACTGCCAGGTCTCTGAAAAGCTTTCACAGTGATGTGTCACTGTACAAAGGTCCTTTGATGTCTTCCTCTATTTGAAATCAAGTGGTTGAAGACAAACTGTGTTAATATACAGACCACGTACTCTCTGAACCTCTGAGGCTCTCAGACTAAAGTTACTGATGATAAGCCAAAGCTGGGGATACAGTTGTGGTGTCTTATCTAGCATGCCTACTCCATCCCATAACCACCAGAATGGTAACCATAGCCACTCATATTAGAGTTGTGATCTATGAGTCAAAGGAAGGGTTGTATATTCCAAAAGCAAGTCAGAAGTACAAATCCTAGTCCTATTCCTGGGACTGAATAAGCAGTTTCATCTTTGGAGAGCGTAAGAAGGCATATCCTAGGTTAGTTATGTACTATCTTTGGGATTAAGGCCAGCTTCACAAACTTAAAGCTTGGTAAACTTGGGTCTTCTCGAGCTCATGTGGCTTTAGAACACCTAGCTTTGTAGGGAAAAGTCTGGGTTCAGCCAGAGCAGACCCATAGATTTTTGCCTTGTGTGGGGAAGGTTCGGGCCCAGGGATAACGCGTAGACTACAGTTGGTGAAAGCCCCCGTCTGTCTGTTCTATGTATTTAGTAAATCGCTGTGTGAGCTAAGGTTTTGCTTTTGCTTAAATGAGGATAACCAGCATCTTCGCTGTGTAGCTGTGCAGGATAAGTTGGACCAAATGGTCTCCATTTGGGAAAACATACACACCCTGGTAGAAGAAAGGGAAGCCAAACTGCTGGATGTCATGGAGCTGGCAGAGAAGTTCTGGTGTGACCACATGTCACTGGTTGTCACCACGAAAGACACTCAAGATTTCATCAGGGACCTGGAAGATCCAGGGATCGACCCCTCGGTAGTAAAACAGCAGCAGGAAGCAGCAGAGGTAAGGAGCAGAACTCATTTCAACCAAATGAATCAAACAAACAAACAAACGATGAAGTTCGGTATGATAACACCCCGGTTCCATATGTGACTGAAAAATTACGCTGTTAAAAAAAAATCTGTGTTTGGTTCTGAACATGGGATGTGCAGTGAGTGCCAAGGTAACAGTGGACATGCAGGTCTCACCTGGAGATTATTCCTAAACTCACCTGTCTGCATCTGCGCTGCTCATGCTAGATCCCAAGGCACAGGGTGTCTGCCCGCGAGAGCCTCTAACGGTCTTCCTGTCGCTGTCCCTCAGGTGCCCCCCCCCTCGTCTGCTGGGTAACCAGCCCTGCCTTTGCAGGGCAGGGTATGCAGCTTTGTACACACCAGCTGGTGCCCGTGTAGCCACGGGCACCCTCCTGCCATTTCTCCACCTCTGTGCTCTCTTCTTAGTGTCTGCCGCGCCTGACACACGCAGTCTCCTTGCCTTTCTGCCGCCACTGTGATTGGCTTCGGGAGTTGGTTAGATTCTCACCCACCCCATAGGATTTCTTTTCTCCTGTATTTACCTGAACTACAGGCTGGGCTGTGGGCCCCTGGAGAAGGCTAGGCAAATATTTCCATTTCCACTGTTGGGTTTAGGGCTTTGTTCATGCATATTAAATATTCATTGCTGAGTGGGTGTGTTTAGCCACGACGGTGAAAGTCGAGGTAGGATACTTCATTTCCTTTGTCATCAGTTGACAGGTGGCACCTGGGTGATAACCAGAGCTAGGTTAGCTTGGGTTTCCCAACAGATACCTTACTTTGCGTAAAATCTTTGTGCTCATGTTTAGCTGGCATCTATTTTAAACACATGCAGGCAAACTAGTTGTGTAAAACAAAACGTCTTCTAGTGCTCTGCTGTATCGGGGGTATTTTTCTCTCTTTTGTTTTCTTGCTAAGGAAATGGCTATGTGAACTTGGGAAATAAAAGAAAACAAAGTGATGCTAGTGTCCCTACGGGCTAGGATCCCTACGGGCAGCTCTGTGTGACATCTTTCCTTGGTTTTGGTGTGGTTTCCCATGGTGTTCTGAGGCTCTCTTTTTTAATTCTAGGCAATAAGAGAGGAAATTGATGGACTGCAAGAGGAGCTAGACATGGTCATCACCTTGGGCTCTGAGCTCATCGCTGCGTGCGGGGACCCTGATAAGCCCATTGTCAAGAAAAGTACAGATGAGGTGTGCCAGTGACTTACCTTCTGCTCTCGAAAGAGCGCCTTTCTCAAGACTTAGCAAACTAATAGCCAAGGTCATAAATTTGAAACTCAACGGAGCTTAACATTTGTTTTGTAGTTAAACTCAGCCTGGGACTCTCTGAATAAAGCTTGGAAAGACCGGGTGGACAAACTGGAAGAGGCCATGCAAGCTGCCGTTCAGTACCAAGACGGATTGCAGGTGAGGCTGCCACGCCCGCTGACCTAAGCTGGAAACAGGAATCTTGTTCATTGATGTACATTTACGGTTTGGTACCAACCCAACCCTGTGAGTTTGGGTGCAGCTACAGACAAATCTATCCCTGTAATTATCAGAGCTGCTTTATCTCAACCTTTATAGAAGCTGTTCCCTCACCTTTGAGACATAAGGGTTTCTGTGTACATGTAAACATGGGTTTGTACACACATCAGTGGAATTTACTTTGAATAGAAGTAGTCTTAATCTTTTTTTTTTTTTTTTAATCAAAAGTAAATATTCCCACACAGTATTTTTCAAAAATTGTTGAGCTCCAGGCAGTGAAGTGACATGGAACAGAGTCTGAGTTCTGCTCTAAAGTTGAGTGAAATAAGATGAAAGGAATAAACACGGGCTAAAAATATCACCAAGTTTAACTGAAGTCAGAGCTAGAGGGCTGATGCGAAGCCAGTGTTTTCTCTGTTTGCTAAAATAGATTTTCATTTTATTGGCTCATAACTGGGTGTGTTAAGGTGCTTTTTTTTATTTTCCATGTATATGATTATTATAGTAGTTGTTTCTCATGTCTTTTCAAGTTTCCCATTCAGTTCATTAGCCAGATAGGAGCTGTTTTTTAATATTAAAATTCTCTTGAGGCCAGCTCAGGAATATTTATTCCCTCCCTTCCTTGCTTTCTTCCTCCCTCCCTCCCCTATTTCCTAACAGGTTGGCAGGAGTTTAATCTTCCATACTCCTTACCACATGGAAAAACCCTCTCTTAAGTATTTCCATGACACTTAAGTGAATATTCTTTTTAAAGCTCACATGAGAACATTTTGTTTTCCTTTTTCATTATGCCACTTCATCCTATGTTTATAAAAATAAGTATCACCAGCCAGGCTTTACCTCAGCAGAATGGGTTTTGAACTTTGGAGATACATGAAATTCTTCATGACATACAATACCTGTTATAACTCCCGTACATGCGTGTACACTTGCACACGCACCCCACCCCCAAGCAAAGTAATGATTTCTTGCTTAAATAACCAGTGTCCAGTGATAGTCACATTGGGCTCCCTGTCCTGTGTGAGGCTGGGTCATAATGGCAAGTCTTTTGAGTGACATTGTCTTCCATGGCTAGAGATGGTACTGCTACTGTGTGAGGTCACCTGAGAGCCATGGACGAGGCACCATGATTTGACACACACTCCTCGCCAACAGTGAGAAACAAGATCCATCATAGGTCCTGTTGCTCATGAATGGCAACTTGGGTTACCAAATGGCTGTAGCTATATTATGGTGCTAGGTACTCCATAAGGTTCGAGGCTTGATTATAAGGCGAGATACATTTTCTATCCCAAGTTGCTGCTTAAGTAATTAGGGTTGGTTAATGACCATTTAAATATAACAGATAGTTTATAAGATTTCTCTTCTTCTGCCAACTTCATTAAAATGTAAAATAATTCTGTTATATGTTCATTACTTTAAAAAAAAAAAAAGTGTGCTAAGCCTTTGTAGAATGTGTAGAAACCTAGAAAGAATATGGAAAGTAACAGGCTCTGAAGTCTGTTGCAATACACGATGATGGTAGTATTAGTCACCTGTGTGCGAGGGATTTTAATGTTTATCTAGGTAGTACAGGAAGTTTGGATGAAGCCTCTTGGTTATTTGAAAAAGTAGATACATTTGGGCCTTTATCTTTCAGTGTATTTTTATATAAGCAAATGGGAATGTTCACTTTTATGATTGAATACATAAGCTTTTCTTTGAAAGTGCTTGATAGTTTAAGAATAGGATTTCAGCTTTGGTGTAGAATTGGAGGTGACATTTGCTTGATATTTGAGAAGCTGTTTTATATTAAGGCTTTCATTCGGGTGAATAAAAGTTCATTTAGTTTTATGTAGTGGGCGCCTCTCATAATTTCTTCTAGTTATTGCCTTTCCCTGTAACACAAGCCATTTCGGAGCTACTGTTGTAACACGGGGGAAATGTATCTTTCAGGCAATATTTGACTGGGTTGATATCGCAGGCAATAAGTTAGCCTCAATGTCTCCAATCGGGACGGATCTTGAGACTGTCAAGCAGCAGATTGAAGAGCTGAAGGTATGTGTGGGGCTCCTGATTGGTAAAGAACTGCCTGTATTGTTAGGTTACTGATCCACCACATTTCTCACTGACGCTTATTTAGTTTACACTGTTAAAACATTATACATTGACTTCAGAATTGTGCTATTTCTATTCCATACATTTGTTTATGTGGGTGTTTTCGTTTGCACACAAGGGTGCTACACATGTAAGGAGGGCAGAGAACAACTTGTGGTCCACAGCTCTCTCCTTCCACCATGAGGATCCTGACTTGGTAGCAAATACCTATCCCCACTGAGCTGTTTCACAGGCCCTACAACTCTGTCAGAATGATAGCTACACGTAGTAAGTTTAGATGAATGTTTGTTTTAAAACGTAAAAGATTTTATTTTAATTAATTCCTATTCTTTATAAAATTACAAATAAGCAAAAAAAAAAAAAAAAAAAAAGGGGGGGGGGACGACAAGATTTGTAACTCACTCCAAAAGCTGTAAGCTTAATAGCAACTATGCCTAGGATTTGATGGACAGCCCTTCAGATACTCTCGTATCTTAATGGAGGGTATGTGTGTGTGTAGAGGGGAGAGCAAAAATGGAGGGCCAATAGTCTCGTGCTACTGAAACTTTCGTAATGTACCTTGTTATTCCGTAGTCTATTAGTGAAAGGATATATTGCTGTAACATTAGCCGATAATTAACATCAGAGATTCACGTAAATATTTTCTATTGTTGATAAAATGTTGGTTGGCAAAACAAAGGCCATGAAGTGCCTGTCAGTCACATAAGAAAGGCCAAGGCAAAGGGTGTTGTTCTAAAGCCATATATGATGGCTCAGGTCTGAAGTCCCTGTACTAGTGAGGCTGAGTTGAGAATATTGCCTTGGGTTTGAGACAAGCTTAAGCAAAAATAGTGGTAAAGGGCCACCCAGAGCTACACAGCAAGGCCCTTTCTTACTAGTGGTGATAATAATAATACTTATAACTTATTTTGTATCCACAGTGAGATATAGAAATAATTATTAATGACCATAAAGCAGCTGTAAAAACATAAAAACTATGAGGGATTTCAAATGTATGCTTTTTTGAGAACAGGAATTACTAAAATTCTTAAAGCCACTGTTTTCTGGGGTTCCATATACGTTAATATAAAATCATGAAATATAAAATGCAATATAAGATGTAAGAAGTTTTTCCACGGGAATTATTGGATTTTACTGCACAGAATAAAAATGAAACACCAAAAATTGTAACTGTCCATAAAACATCCAATAAAAGGTGGGAAACTTCTGCCTCTTTTTCTCTCAGTAGGAAATGTGAATTGTAGAATATTTTCAGTTTAAGGTCACTGGTTTGTTTTTTTTTTTTTTTTTTTTCTTTTCTCTTCAATGTTTTATAGCAATTTAAGTCAGAGGCTTACCAACAACAGATAGAAATGGAAAGACTGAACCATCAAGCGGAACTTTTGCTGAAGAAAGTAACAGAAGGAGGTGACAGGCACACTGTTCAGGACCCGCTGATAGAGCTGAAGCTGATATGGGACAGCCTGGATGAGAGGATTGTCAGCAGACAGGTGAGGGCCCAGACGCCACCCGTGCACACTCTCAGGCAGTAATATCAACAAACGGCCACTGAGAACCATGTCAGCAGTTAATACCAATGACCTTTAGCGGCATCTAAATTATCTTGTTAAAGTTCTCCCGTGTGTGTGTGTGTGTGTGTGTGTGTGTGTGTGTGTGTGTGTGTGTGAGATATATATATATATATATATATATATATATATATATATATATATATATATCTCAAACTAGAGTTGTTGACTGATAGGACTAAATTCGTAAGCCGTGAGGGAGGACTTGGGCGATGCTGAACAGTTGGTGTTCTGCAAGCTCACAGCCTCTGTGATGTGAGATTCCGAGTGGATCTTCTCTGCTTCTCCACAGCACAAGCTGGAGGATGCTCTCTTGGCTCTGGGTCAGTTCCAGCACGCCCTGGATGAGCTCCTGGCATGGCTGACTCACACCAAGGGCTTGCTGAGTGAGCAGAAGCCTGTTGGGGGAGACCCGAAGGCCATTGAAATTGAACTCGCCAAGCATCACGTATGTACTGTTACGCGCCTGTTATTGTTATGTTTGAGTTTTCCCAAGTTTACGATTTCAGCAGAGATTACTTGGCATTAAGTTGCTCGAAATGTGCTGCCTACGAGAACAATAAAAATATTTTCTCACTGTGTGGGGCAACAATTACCAAATGCAGCCAGGCTGTGTTTTAACAGGGCTGCGTAACACATGCCAAAGACTGAAATCCCTCATTATATCTGTCACTGAGTTAACTTCCTACATTTTCTAAGGTTGTAGGGAATAGCCTAAAAAGTTCCAGACTGAAAATGCTGTTGGTCTGCCATGGCTTTTAATGCCTCTGGTCCCCCGAATAGCAGTTGCCCGCCAGAATGACTCTCCATAAAAACAAAGTGTGTTTGTTCCCAAAGTGTGAGTGTGCAGAAGCATTTAGGTCGTAGGAAATCTGTCTGTTGTCTTAAAAGTAGCCTGCACCAGTGATCAGAACTGTGTGTAATAGAGGTAGAAAATAAGACAACCAACCCCATCGTTCCGCCAGGGGATCTTTGGAAACTTCACTCTCTTTGTCTGAGAAGTTAGAGATGGCTTTTTTGTCCTTCTCCCTTCATTTTGAGAGACCCATATGTAGTGACTTGGGATTGCCAATGCTGAAATGAGGCTCTAGCCCCCGCTTGCTGTCTCCCTCTGCCTCTGAGTATTAGGGGAAGGAATTTTATAGGATTGTCCTGTCAGTGTGGACAAGGCAGGATTTAACTCTCCGGCCTTGAGGAAGTGTTTGCTGCTGTTACCGCGCGCGTCAGAGTGCCTGCCTGCCAGAGCTTGACTCCTCACTCAGTTGGGTTGGTGCCCTTGGACAACAATGACCCGTCATCGGATACCTCAAAAACTGATTGAATAGTCAGAAAGGCAGTACTCTGGGGGGCTGCCTCCCTTATCTTGAGAGCCTCCCTGGTCTGGTCTGGTCTGGACTCCCCTCCAGATGTGTGATGTCTTGCATAGGATAAGTGATGATGTTCTTCTTTATTACTGCCAGGCATGCATCGGTAAGGGGCAGGGCGGGGCTTTACTGACCTCTTAACTAACATAAGGGAAAGGACTCCTTTCAAATTAGTAGTCCTAGCTTCCCTTCAGTGAGAGAATACAGGAATGCATTTCTCCTTTCAAAACAGCAATTATAAAATATACGTCTTAGGAATGTGATAATTTTATGTTTGGGAAATGAATGCAAAGGAGTAAAAATACCCCTTAAAACATTAAGATTAAATTACAATGGACGTGAGTCAATGAAAATGTTTTAGTCATCTAATTATAATCCCTACGAAAGTATATAGTGCATTAGTTTGCAAGGTCATTCTAGGAAGAATAACTGTCAGCTTTTGGACAGTCTCTTTGGGACTGCTGGTGTATCTAACTAAAGGAGTATCTGTCGAGGAAGCCCCAAAGTTGAAGGAAAGGGAGTCTGTCACTTACAACTTGCTATTAAAACTTTTGTTTGTTTGTTTGTTTCACAACCAGAAAATAAAGCAAGTACCATGGACTAGAAGTGCGATTCAGTTGCTAGGGTCCTAGGTTTGACCCCTCGGAGGTGCCTAAAACTAAATGTGGTATCCCACACCTGTATTCCTGGCATTTGGGAGGTGGGAAAAGGATTGGAAGGTCAAAGTCATCCTTAGCTTTGTGTTGAGTTCAAGGTTTGCTTGGGATACATGAGACCCTCTCCCTGCCAAAAAAGAAAGGAAAAGAAAAAAAAAAAAAAAAAAAGAAAGAAAGAAAGCATTGTAAGTACCATTACTCTGTTTGCCGCTAACGATGGTATTAACATTTTCAGGTGCTCCAAAATGACGTTCTAGCCCACCAGTCCACAGTGGAAGCTGTCAACAAAGCAGGAAACGATCTGATTGCATCCAGTGCGGGAGAAGAAGCAAGCAACCTCCAGTACAAGCTCAAAATCTTAAATCAACGCTGGCAGGATATTTTGGAAAAAACAGATCAAAGGAAGCAGCAGCTGGATAGTGCCTTGCGCCAGGTGAGTGGAGACGTCGCTCTGGTGTTCAAGTCCCAAGTCATGTGGGTTGGCCTCATTAGTTCACAGTTGGATGTTTCGTGTTAATAATTTAAAATAAGAGGAGTAAAAATAAATGGGATAAAGAGTAGAGCCTATGAGAAGGCGGCGCCCCAGTTCTTAGCATAATACTCTTATGCCCTGAGCTCTCTTGATGGGGCGCTCAGGCAGTGAGCCGCTGGTCCTGGTGCCTGGCTCTCTCTAGGGCCGCCGTTTTGACCTCGCTGGAAAGTGATAGTATTTGTGACAGGAGCCTAAAAAGTACCTATCACTGCAGGCCAAAGGGTTCCATGGTGAAATCGAAGATTTGCAGCAGTGGCTGACAGATACAGAGCGTCACCTCTTGGCATCCAAACCCCTGGGAGGTTTGCCAGAAACAGCCAAGGAGCAGCTTAATGCACATATGGTATGTACAGTATTTTCTACAGCTCTCGCCCTGGGAATGCGTATAAATAGTGATGGACGAAGATACAGTTAAAAAGATTAAGTTTTGTGGCAGAAATCACTCTGTGTAAATGCTAAGAACAGTACCATTTAGCAATGGAAATATGTTTAAAGGACTCTAGCAGTTTTGAGTAACATATTCTCTCTCTCTCTCTCTCTCTCTCACACACACACACACACACACAAACACACACACACACACACCAAGTTATAAGTAGTATGAGAGAACATCTCTAAAGTTATCAGACTACATAATTGGCATATGCCTATAACCCTATGGTTTGGTGTTGCTGTTTGTGCCTGGGTGACAAAGTAGTCTTACCTACTGCTTTGTGACCTAAGAATGCTTATCTTTGTGAAGACCCGTGAGTGACTTGGTAGCTCAATGAACTCAAAATAGTTTTCATGACTTCCCTGAGAATGGTTGCATAGCTCCCACATAGTTCATAACTTATATAGTAATTAATGATTACTTCTAATCTTCAGAATATTATACTTTAAAATTATATCTTGAAAGCAGAGAGCTGTCTTAAGAACTTTCAGAGAACTACTATGAATAAAATACTTAGTTTGTGTGGGATACATACAGTGAACTCTGTATAACCCATATGGTTTCTGTGACTGTAAATTCCGTGTTTTAAAAGAGAAAGAAAAATCTGAAGAGGGCCTAGAACAAATAACCCACCAGTAAAGAGTGTTTACTGCTCTTGCAGAGGACCAGGGTTCCTGTAATCCCAGCGCCTGCACGAGAGCTCACAACCACCTGTAACCCTAGTTCCGGGGTATCAGACACCACCTTCTGCCCTGCTTAGGTACCTGCTCAGATAGCGTGCACATGGACCCACACTTGTTCACTTAATTTAAAAATTAAGCTGGACATGGTGGCGGGTGCCTTTAATCCCAGCACTGGGGAGGCAAATGCAGTTGGATCTCTGTGAGTTCAAGGCCAGCCTGGTCTGCTCCTTGAGTTTCAGGACAGGCAGAGCTAGACACAGAAATTCTGTCTCGAAAAACCAAATAAATAAGTAAATCTTTTCTAGCAGATTCTGAAGCTATTATGCCTTAGCAGTAGTTTTCCTAGAACTGAAGAACAAACTGTGGAGTACTCATATCCCAGAGCTGCTGTAGGATTTAATGCTCTTTTAAAAATGATACTGTAAATGTCCTTCATTTCTTTTTTTTTTTTTTAATGTGCTTTTTTCTAAGGATGAAGAAATCAAGTTTTGAGCTGACAAAAGTGTAGTTAGTAAGCATTGTAAACTACTCAGGCACTAAATGGTGTTCTTCAAATGGTTAATTTTATAAAGTTTACCTTGATTTTTTTTTTTAAAAAAATTATTAAGTTGAAAATATCAGTAAGATGTACTGTGTATCACTTTCAGTCAGAACTGTGATTCAACCCACATTATAATTCAGTGTGATAAAAATTGAATTTTAGCCATTGTTTCATTGGTGTTATACTCTAAATTTTAGGAATATTTTTCTGTAGTCACCATAGAGGATTTACACCGCATTCTTATTGCAACTTTTAAAAATCTATAGGTGAAAATGGTATCTCAAATGTGGCTCTAGTACTCTGGTAATCTTTGCATCAACTGCGTGTCTCTTGATTTTCTGTCCATCACATGTTTTCTGAGTACAGGATTAAACTGTACCAATAATTTTTTTTTTTTTTTTTTTTTTTTTTTTGGTTACTTTGACATGGCAAAAAGGACATAGAAATTTCTGTCCGTTTACAGAGGAATTAAATCGCTGGCCCAGCATCTCAGATCTCAGTTATTACTGTACAGTGAGACCTTTCTAGACAGCATGCTAGTTACTGCTTTAGGCCTTAGCACGCAGCATGGAGTGATGGATTATTCAGTAGACAGGGTGTGGCTGTAAGCATAGCTTCTGTTTCAGTGTTGAGTAGAGTGCAGCTCTCTGTCAGGGCTGCTCTGTAAGCCAGAAAGAGGAACGATGTGGGGCTTAAAATGGACGGACCTTAAAAAAATATATACAACTCTGGGGCCTAAGGCTCAGTGGTTAAGAGCACTCATTGGTCTCACTGAGGGCCCAGATCTAGTTCTAAGCACCTACATGACAGTGCATAATAATCTATAACTTCGGGTCCCTGGGAACCTGACACCCTCAACCCCTTCTACCCTCCATGGGCACCAGGTATGCACACGGTATACAGGCAAATAAAACATTCATACACATTACAAGTAAATCTTTAAAAAAAAAATGTAACTATTCTTTGGCGAGGAGGATTATGACACCAGGGCCTCTCATTTTAGGAAGTGTGCTCTGCCTTCAACATCAAAGAAGAAACATACAAGAGTCTGATGCAGAAAGGGCAACAGATGCTCGCAAGATGTCCCAAATTTGCAGAGACAAATATTGACCAAGACATAAACAACCTGAAAGAGAAATGGCAGTCTGTGAAAAGCAAGCTCAACGAGAAGAAGGTATGTGCACTGATCAGCAACAACAGAGCAGTGTTAAGCGTGCTGTTAGTTCTTGGGTTGTGTCTTATTCCTAGCTATCATGATACGTGTCCAAATTTCTTTATGCACTTGGTGTTTCATGAAGTTAAACATGGTATTCTAACCAAAGAGACAGGGGTAAACTACGGATAAAGATTAATCCCAGGTCAGGTGTTACTCCGACAGTTTTTAAAATATGAATCACTTGAGTACTAGGTTATAAATAGTTATATTCTGATCACAAATAAAACAAAAAGAGGATGATACGGTTGTGCTTAGGTTTTATAATCGCTCACGTAAAACTTTCAAACAATAGGAAAATAATCTAGGAAATCTCTATAATTTTGCTTAATGTAACAACAACAACAACAAAAAAACAACAGGCTAATAGATTATAGGCCGTCACGATGGGTATACCGTGTGTTCTCACACGGCAGTGACCCAGACAGGAAAGTCAGTTGATCTATCTGAAACATAGTAAGCAAACTACGAGTACCAAACTCTAAACCATCTTCTTTCACAGACTAAGCTGGAAGAGGCCCTCCACTTGGCAATGGACTTCCACAACTCCCTCCAGGACTTCATCAACTGGCTTACCCAGGCCGAACAAACCCTGAATGTGGCTTCTCGGCCAAGCCTTATCTTGGACACAATCTTGTTCCAAATCGATGAGCACAAGGTACATGGGAACTCAGATGGGAAGCGCTGACTTCGTGTCAGAAGCTCCAGTTTAATAATTTGAAAATCTTTTTCCTGTGTTCTTTAACTGGGGCATGGAGACAACCGTACACTCTTAATACAGCCAGTCCACCCACCTCCCCTTGTTCTCCGATTAAAGGTCTTCGCCAATGAAGTGAATTCTCACCGCGAGCAGATAATAGAGCTGGACAAGGCTGGAACCCACCTGAAGTACTTCAGCCAGAAACAAGATGTGGTGATCATCAAGAACCTGCTCATCAGCGTGCAGAGCCGGTGGGAAAAGGTGGTCCAGCGGTTAGTGGAGAGAGGGCGGTCCCTGGACGACGCAAGGAAGAGGGCCAAGCAGGTAGTAAACATGGGTAACGTTCTCTGGCCCTGGCAGTCAGTGGTGTGACCGTACGTCTTTTATCGCAGGCTGTGTTCTGTAACAATGCGGAGCCATGGTGTCCTGTCCCTGAAAGGGCGACGGCTTTGCCTTTCGACTCTTGACGTCACCTTTTTTTGTCCCAGCAGCCACACTGGGCCATGGGGACTCATGTTGAAAAGCTATAAATAGCCCAGCTTCATAGATTATCATCAAGGCGAACTAAGAAGTTATAAATTTTTTGTTTCACAGTATGTTGAGTTTTCCCCTTGTCCTTTCAACCCCTATTCTACTCAGACAGGGCACCAGACCCTCTTATTATGTGGCTAACTCTAAGCCAAATTTCCTTCGCATCAGAGCTGAGGACCAGACCTACCGCCCTCCCCAGTACTTTCCGAGGGACACATTCTTGTTGGGTATTCCTCTCTTCCTAGGCTGCTTATTAGCAGCCTTCATTTCTTCCCAAAGATTTTGGTGTAGCTCCATCTCACTTGAAGTTAATTATCTGGACCTCCGGAGGCTGTTTTTAGTTTAGTTTAGGGACTCTCACAAACATCACCGAGAGCTCTCCATTCTCTCTCAACCTGTTATTAACTAACATTCATCAGAACTAACCACAGACAGGAGGAAAATTACACATCTTTCTGCCCTGTGTGGATGTAGCCACTATATTTGGCAGAGAAATTTTTAATTTTTATTTTTTTTTTAACTAGAAACTTAATGTAATGTTGAGGCTGAATTTTGTGATTTCTACCTTTGCATAATTCAGCTCCTGTTGTCTGGCATTTGGTAAAGTTGGTGTGTGTTGTTTGGAGAGCTAGGCTCACTGGGTGATGCCGAAAGGTATTTACAGGAGTCTAGCATTTTGGTGTTTGAAGTCAGCAGTGTGAATTTAAAGACTTTAGAAATGTCTCAAGCCCTTTCTGAGTGAGAACGGGGACACCTTCACTGTCAGTCTCTGAAACAGAATCGGACTGTAATGATTCTGTTAGACAATATTAATTCTGAACCTGACCCATTGCCCTCCATGGGTATTTCTCAAGTTATGGACAGCTAATTTCCAAAGGCTTGTTGAATGCTAGTAGCTGCTTGACGTCTCTCCTTTCTCCATGTGACCAATGTTACCGTTTTGGTTTGTTACCTCGCTTTCTATTTTCCTATTTCCAGTGCAAATGGATAGTTAGTGTTTCACCCTGTTTCCATGGCTTAAGCATAGCTTGGGAGGTTGGGTGAGCTTCAGAGCCCAAGCCTGTATTTGCGCCACTCCACAGCCTAGCTCCTCCCACACCTCCACACCTGGTGTTTTTTGTTTGTTTGTTTTTTGTTTGTTTGTTTTTTTTTTGAGCCAAACACCCTAGCACCTCGTCAGACTGTTCCTTCTGCCTTTTCTCTTCTGAGTTTTGACTCATGTACTGATTGTAGCGCTCTGGCTTTGATCATCCTGTGCCCCCCCTTTTTTTCCATCACATTTAAATTGATCGGCGGTATGTAAGGGATGCGCTGGGCAGGGAGGCCAAGTCTGCAGTAAGCTGCAGTCTAGTGCACTCTTGCGGCTTGTGATTCCGTGATCCTCATGCTGCTATGGTCACGCAGCTTTCATCCCTTCATTCATTATTGGTGTGTTTGGGCATACAGGGGGAGTCTTACTCCGATTTCTTCAGCTTTTGTTACACGGTTCTTCATTTAAATGTATTCTAAGACATCCATGTACCCACTTTCATAGCTGTATCTGATTGCTCTTCTGGGAGATAAACTGGGCTGGAATCAAACATGTGCTGAGCCAGGATGTTTCCAAGGTCCTGGTTGGCAAACAGAACTAAACTAGCAGGGCAGTAGTTGTGCATATCAGGCCACAGAGGGTGGGTCGGCTCCGCGTCGGCGCCGCGTGGGGCTCTGAGAGCAGAGGTTAGGGTGTTAGGCTGCCTCCTGTATTAAAGAGGAGATGGCCTTTTTTCATCCTTGCCACGTTTAAAGAGTAATTCACAAGGACTGTATTCCTTTTATTTCTTTCTCTTTACATAGGAATTTAGCACAGAAAAATGTCAAGATATGTAAAGAGTCCAAGAAACAAAGCAGACATTTTCTGAGAGTTTGTGTTAAGTATTGAGCAAAAGGAGGCAGTGTGTGTGGTGGGGGGGGGGAGGGGACTCCTTAACTGTCTGGCTCTTTCCTGGACTCCATAAACTGGTGTACTGACTGAATGACCTCAGGCCACAGCCACGTGTGTCCGGTGTGGCCGAACCCATCTGTCTCCAAGGGAACGTTTGAATTGGTTACTTTCAGTGCGGCCCTCGGTGACCATTTCTGTTTTAGAATACGCACTATACCTTGCAAGCTTCACAAGTCTCTGACCCAGCGTGCATCTCTTTACCAGTTCCATGAAGCTTGGAGTAAACTAATGGAGTGGCTGGAAGAGTCAGAAAAATCTTTGGATTCTGAACTGGAAATCGCCAATGATCCAGACAAAATAAAAACACAGCTGGTACAGCACAAGGTGAGCGTCTCGTTTCAAAAGCACACTCAGCGTGCATTTCAAGACTAATTCTTTCTTGTCCCCGTGTGTCTTCCTCACAGTCTAGGACAGTGGTTCTCGGCGTGTGGGTCCCGACCCCTCCGGGGTCAAATGACTCACAGGGATGGCCTCAGACCATTGGGAAACACCGCGTTTGTGTTACGATTTAGATCCACTTGGGCACGGCATGTCGGCTTCTCGTGGCAGCTCTCTTACCTTATTCTTTAGTGGAACAGTCCCACCTTGGGGGTAAACCTGAACTATAGTGTGCATAGGGCCAGTGGTGTGGACCGTTAGTCCCAGCCTTCTGGGAAACTGAGGCAGGAGTAGCCAGGCTGGGTAACATAGTGACCTTGTCTCATAAATATAAGTAAGCAGATCCTTCTAAACAGAGGCGTGGGAAAAGTTGACTGACACTATCCAAGAACTGTTATGTGGCGGTATGGCAGTGTAAAAACTCCATTCCTTCTCTCAAAGAAAGAGTTGTCAGTTTCTCCGAGACTAGAAGAATGTAGAAAGTGTTAAAAAAAATTTCCCTTTAATACTCTATCACCTTTGTATTATAAATCGCCTCTGTATTATAAAGTGGTCGCTGGTCCTACAGGTGAAGGTGTAGGGTCAGCAGCTCAGCCTGAATACTGTGGACAGTTTTACAATTCCAGACCTCCACATGGAAATCACTGCTTAGAACGTGGCGATTCTGAAAGACTGGGAAACGGTATTTATGATTTGTTTTCTTCAGAAGAGCCTAGAACATGGTCTTCACATGTGTTCTGGGAAGTCACCGAGAGGGTCGCGACCTGAGGATGATGGGAGGAAGCACATGTGCCCTCGGACTAGGCGAGGTTTTATGATCAGCTGGCCTCTTCCTGTGAGCTGCCCCAGTGGCCAGCATCACCCGTACTCCTCTGGTGGAAAAATTAGTGCCCCGCTCAAAATAATCTCACAAAAATAACATTGCATTTCAAAGTTAGAGAAACCCAGGAATGTAGCTCAGAGTTTTACATCTTGCAGGCAACAGGAAGTTGACTGAGACAATGGGAGGTATCCTGAACATGGGAAACCTCAAAGCCCGCCCTCACAGTGATTCATTTCCTCCAGCAAGGCAAGATCCACTCCGACAAAGCCACACCTCCTGATAGTGCCGCTCCCCATGAGTTTATGGGGACCAGACCACTCTGCTGCAGCACCATAGCTATTTGATCCTGGAAAAGCAATCCAACCCTCTTTTAAGACTATACAGCTGGGGAGAGCAGAGAAAGGTCTGTCCGTCCCAAATGGTCAGACCCTAGAGTGGCAGCTCTGACCTCCTGGCTCACAGACAAAATTACCCATGTTCTTATTGTGAATATCCGAACTAAGTAACAACAAGGGTGTCTGTCTGATGACAGCAGAAACCTGAGGTAGAATTACATCATCTAATCACCCTGCCCAGGCTAGACTCCCGCAGGTGTGGCCATGCTTTCCTCTCTGTCACCGATCGGCAGGTCCATTTTCATCACAGTTATTACAGAATCTTGTGGCTTATGTCTCCAGAAGTACTTGAGCTGGGGACGTAGTAGCTCCATGATCGAGTGCTTGCCTACCATGCACAAGGCCCTGGCTTCAGAAATCTCCACCACCACCACCACCACCACCCCCCACACACACACACAAAGAGAAGATGTAGGACTTGTTTTTGTTTGAAATTGTCTTCTGGATAATAGCACATGCTCTTAGGGACGCCAAGCTTCTAAGAGTAGGTGTAGGCTTTAGGATTGCTCTTCTGTGCTGGGCTGTCTGTCCCTGCATAGAGAACACTGCTGCGCCTCAGGCTTGATTGCCTGCGGGTGACTTCCGTTGCCACGCCTCCGTTTGTTAGATGCCTCCTTAAAAGAAAATGGTCTGTCTTTTGGTAGTTTCAAACATTTTTACAACAGTACATTCTGGTCGCATTTACATCTTCGCCTTTGCTCACCGTCCTCGAACCCCCACCCCCACCCCAACCCCATACCCATCCCTCCTCCCACCAAGTCTCCTTCACACTTTTTCGTTCTGGAGAGTGTCCCTCCCCTACCAATAACTCCCCTAGGTCGGGGTAGGCCTCATGGGCCCCGCCCCACCTATGACTAAATATTTACATTGTGGGGTTTCGCCTTGTGCGGATCCTGGATAAGCAACTGCGGCCGCTGTGGGTTTTATGCACACCATGGCTTTGCATGCCCGTAAGGCAATGAATGTTTCATGGCCCTCTTCCCCATTATCCAACTCTTACATTCTTCCTGCCCTCTCTTCCACAATTTTTTGGGGAGGCTTGGAGAGAGTCATATGCAGCTTCCATGCTGCAAAACCAAGGTGCCAGGCAAAGTGTGTCTTCTGGTGCAGTGGCGGCGTAACTGTTACGGGAGTAACCAGCTGAGCTGAGATTTGATACGAGGTCTCTTCCTGTGGATCTGGTCACAGACCCACGGCTCGGGAGGTCACCGGCAAAAGAACATACTACCTTTGCTTCATTAAACGGGCATGTCAGAATGCCTCCTTGATCTTTATATTTATACCCGAAGGGTCGTGGTGGCCCTCACCCTTGAGTAGAGAAGCTTCTCTTCACGGTGAATTAATGCGGTTAGTTAATGCGGAGACTGATGGCTGGTCTTGACGATGAGAACAAATGACTGAACGCCCAGACTTAAACAGAATCCTGCTTTTAACGCCTTCTACCTGCCAGTAAACAAACAGTTCCAAGCCGAAATTTACTCTTTTTTTTTTTTTTCTTGTTAAATATGTAGGAGTTTCAGAAATCCCTCGGAGGCAAACATTCTGTGTATGACACCACCAATCGAACTGGGCGTTCTCTGAAGGAGAAAACGTCGCTGGCTGATGACAGCCTGAAGCTGGACAGCATGCTGAGTGAACTGAGGGATAAGTGGGACACCATATGCGGGAAGTCTGTGGAAAGGTAGGACACCCTTCGGGCTGTGTAGACCTGCATCGCATGCACAGTAGAGTGTGTGTAGGGATGGTGAGTGGGCCTCAGAGTCCTTTGGGTAAGGAATACCTGCTTTGCTTTTCCCAAATACCCCCTCACACTGTATTGAAAAGGCTGCCCAGTTCTTTTTTATTTTTAACTAGGTCTACCTGCTTGCTTGTAGACAGTGCCACAGTCTCTGTACTCTGGAGGCCCCCTTTTCTCAGCTTTTCAAATGCCGGGGTGAGCGGCGGCGGCACCACTCCTGACTTCCGGAGCTACTGTTCCTGCTCCTTTAATTTCCGTCTAACTAGTAGAATGGACACATTAAAATACAAGCGAGAGTCTTACCATTTCTCTTTGGGGACTTCCTTTTGGGTATACAATAAATCAGGCTTCCTGTATGACGTGGCATGCAAGGCACTGCTTGATCTGACCCAGCATTCCCTCAAACGTCCTCAAACCTTCCTTTGTCCAAGCGGACTCTTGTCGGGTCCCAAGACTTTGCTTTCAAATGACCTAGTGTTTAAGGAAGTATGATAGTAGCAGTATGAAAATTCAGACATCCGTGTTTCAGATTTTTCATTATCATTAGACTTTTGTCAGAAAAGTTGAGTATCCTTACCCACAAGCCTTGAGGTGAGAAATACTCAGATTTTGGTATTTTATTTTTTGGGGTTTTTTTTTTTTTCCTCTCTTCAGACTATTTGAATATATACCATGAAATACCTTGAGTCTGAGACTCTAGTCTAAATTTGAAATCCATTTGTTTCTTTTTTATATACCTTACATATATAACCTGAGATGATAGTTTAATTTTTAATAAAAGAAAGCATTTAACTAGGCTTAAAACTCCAGAGGATTATGGAGTCCGTGATGGTGGGGTAAAGCATGGCATCAGGAACGGCTTGAGAGCTCACACCTCAGAGTAGGAGCAAGAGGCAGAGAGCACACTGGGAATATCTTTTAAAGCCTCACGGCCCACTTCCAGTGACACATTACCTCTAGCTAGGCCACACCTCTTAATCCTTCCCAAACAGCTCCACCAAACCAGGTGTTGAAAGGTGAGAGCCGTTCTCATCCAAACCAGTACAGCCCGTTTCATTCTGTAGGTGACGAGTGAACACCGTCTGCTTTGCTGGGCAGACCCTTGGGTGTAGTTCTGGGTGCACATTCCGATTTTCTCCGCTTCTGACATCTTATCTCGGAAACCCACCTGTGCCGACATCCTCAAGTGTTTCACCCTTATGTCTTACTTTGTCTCCAACGCGGTTTTTCTTAGGTTCCCTAGGATACATGAAGCCCTTTGCGCCCTCCTGTGATTGGGAGGTGTTTTCTCCAGTTATGCGAAGTCATTCTTGGTATTAGAGTCAGCCATTGTTGCAATGGGGCCTAAATCACCTTTTTATGTCTAGTAGCGGTCAGGTTGTAAAAATTAGGTGCTGTTCCAACTTGGCATATAAATTTACATCTCATTCTGATTTTCCTCTAGTAACTTTGAATATCGTTTGCTTAGTTAGCTCTTCCTATTTATCTTGTGCATGTGATTTTACTGTATTACAGGTATTACTTTCTTCCTCCTTAGCATGTATCTTTTTTTCGTTGGGATCTATTCATCTGATCACTGATAGTGTTTACTAAATTCTTTCTGTTTCTGGGTATTGGATTCCCTTAAGCATCTGTTGTACTTCTGGTCTAGTGGTATCTCAGAAGGTGGTGATTCCTAGACTGTGAACAATAGATCTGCTGGTTACCAGGGTCTTGGTTGGTGGTGATTTTTCTCTCAGGACCCAAAAGACACCATTCCATGCCCTCCTGGCATTTTAGAGTCCCTCTGGGGAAATCTGCTGTTAGTCTGCTATCTTTACCTTTAAATGTCACTGGGCATGTCTAGCTCATAGGTTGTAATATTCTTCCTTTTGTCCTGTACTTTTAACAACTTACGTATAACATGTCATGGTGACATACTTCTATGGACATGTGTGTTTGAGGTCCCAAATGCTTCTTGTCCCTGGATATTCGCGTCCTGAGATTTGGGGAGTTTTCTGTTATCATTTTACTGATGGCTTCCTGTGCCCCCAGCTTGTAGCTCTTCTACCTAGGGGACGTCAAAGCCTGGAATACTTCATCTTTTCAGGGTACCCCAGAGCTCTCGCATTTTCTCTCCATGGTTTTCTGTTGTTCTTCCTGTTAACAACTCAAAAGACCTGTCTTCAAGCTCTGTTTTTTTTTTTTTTTTTTTTCCCTTCTGCCTGATAAAATCTGTTGCTGAGGCTGCCAGCTAATTTTTCTTGGGTTTCTTTGTTGAGAATTGTTCATCTTTTGGGTTGGGTGTTTTTTATGGTGCTGTGTGGCAGCCTCCTTAGTGATATTCTCCTGATGACATGGCTTTGGGAGCTCTCAGTCCTGGGTTTGACTCCCAGCATGGAACTGCTCATTCTTGTCACAATCTGCAAGGCCAATCTTCTATCATCCGTGTTTCTTTCTTACATTATCCCAAGCCCGCAGGGCTAAACTTAGAAAGTAGATTTTTTTTTTTTTTTTTGAGATAGGGTCTTTCTTTGGCTTTGGAGCCTGTCCTGGTTTAGCTCCATAGACCAGGCTGGTCTTGAACTCACAGAGATCTGCCTGCTTCTGCCTCCCGAGTGCTGGGATTAAAGGTGTGTGCCACCGCCGCCACCACCCGGCTCAAATATCTTTTAAAATAAAACTTGAAAATGCATTTGCTTATTTGGACTCTAAAGGGTCAGTGATTTACAATGATGAGGTTCGGGGAATTTTCCTGTAACAGATGCCAGGTGTGTGCTTAAAGGAATAAAAAAGTATTTACTAAGAAGAGCAAAGGAAACACTCACTCCTCTGCTTCAGGACCACCAGCCATCATTGGGGAACTTTGGGAAGCTAATTCGGCTCCTTTTTTCCCCCCCAGACAAAATAAATTGGAGGAGGCCCTGTTATTTTCTGGACAATTCACAGATGCCCTGCAGGCCCTCATCGATTGGCTGTACCGAGTGGAGCCGCAGCTGGCAGAAGACCAGCCTGTCCACGGAGACATTGACTTAGTGATGAACCTGATTGATAATCACAAGGTATCACGACCCAGAACTTTCTCTTCATTTTGCTGTTTACTTACTCTCAGTGTTGAAAAGAAGGCAGGCAGTTAAAGTAGCCTTTTAAAACTGTGAGTGTCTTACTACGTCACTGTCTTCCTACCGAAATGTGTGGTTGGGCGGATCCGAAAGCCATCTTTGAAAGCCGTGGGGGTGAGGGCAGTCACTTAATCAGTGGAATGCTTTTCTTGTAGTTACATGATCTATGTCTATCTTAGGCTTGAAATGTAACTTCATTTTGTGGCCCTTTTTGGTTCTTCATTCAAAGAGTTATGCGATAAAATTCAAAGCCATTCACTTAGTGACTTGGAGGGTGTGCAGATCTGGGACACTCCCAAGGGGTCATGAGTAGATCCTCTTGAACTGTAGTAATATATGAATGAACAGCCCATGCTCAGAGGTTTATTTTAGAAAGATAGCTTTCCTTTTGATTTCCTAGTGCATATGCTAAATGGTCTCATATTAAGGATGTACTTAAGGTTTACAGCTGGCAGTAAGTATGAGGTATTAATTTTTTATTTTTATTTATGTGTATGTGCATGTGCGTGAGGGGGTACACTCAAAGGCCAGAGGACTCTGTCAGGTCCCCTACAGCTGAAGTCACAGACAGATGTGAGCCACCCAACATGGGCGCTGGGACCCGAACTCAGGTTCTCAGGGGAGAGAAGACGCTGAGCCGTCTCTAACCCTGAGGTCTTCATTTATGGTCCTGTAATACAGTGCAACTTGGCAGGCTTTGAGAATGGCAGGAAACATACACGTGGCTGCCACTCCAGAGCTGAACTTCTCTGCAAAGAGCTTATGGCTCGTTGATTTCCTAATGTGTTTCCTTCCTTGCTACGGTTTTCTTTACTTCGGAAAGTGTATTTTATTATCTTATTTTAAAGTGTTCTCTTCCGGTTTCTTCAGTTGTGCTATTTTCTGACATGCCTGATTTTTTTTTTTTTAAACTGGTGTTTAAACTCTTAAGACGTATTTGCGTATTTATTCCATTTTTGCCTTTATACTATGATTATGCCCATAGGGAAGAGTTTATTACACTTAACACCATCAAAAGAAAAGAATACATAAATAACATGCTGGAGGTGGACCTCAGTCAGCTGAGTGCTGGCTTTAGTGCTTTGGCTGTGGCCCCTGACAAGGACTGTACTGTGTGGTAGCTCACACCTTTAATTCTAACACCCAGGGGGGTAGAGACAGGAGGAGCTGAAGTTCAAGGTTATCTTTGTGCAGTGAGATACTGTCTCAAATAAAGAAATTAAACGACATTGGTCAGGCCCACAGAAAAATAATAATAATAACCATTTTTATCTACAATGCTTCACTTTTATTGGAGAAAATACTGTTATCTGCGATAAATCCAGACACCGGCTAGGCATTCCTTCAGTGAATAGTGAGTGATGTAGTGTTGCCTGGTGTATAAACACCATGTTGATAAGTTTACTTTGTAGATATTTGCTATCTGAAGCACTTTCCAGACTTTTTGCACATTAAAAGTCATCAAATATGATTTATTCATTACAGACTAGTGATTTAGTTAGAGTACTCCAGAAGTTTAACTACACAAAGGCCCTTGGAGAGTCCACTTTGCATAGTCACGGGTGAATGTGTACATATTTCCCTCCCATGTGTATTGATAGTGCGTGTGTCTGTCCGTAGCCGCATACCATTGAACACTGGCAAACTGAAGCCTGTTCACCACAATCTGTTTGGATTATTTTGCACAAGCTTCCTCTGGGAATGATTTTTTTTTTTTTTTTTTTTTTTTTTGGAAAACTAAAATAATTCTATTGTTGATAGAAAACTGGTTATCTAAATATCTAGTTTTATATACTAGATTAAAAACAGAGAGTCCTGGGCTCAACTTCACTTCTTAAGAGTGACCCAAAGGAGCCATTCTGTTTAGTGGCATGTCACTTGTAAATTTGCCTAAATTAAGAGGGGGAACTAGGAGCTCCCAAAGCCTTCCCGCCGAGGTGGCAGGTTATAATTTAGTCCTCTAAATTATGAAAGCATGAGTTAATACTTAAGGTGCTGTGGGGGGAGCTTAGTTATAGAAGAAAGGACCACATGGTTCTGTTGGACCCAGTCATGTGTACCAGGATTGCTCCTCCTCTGGCTTGTAGCTTGTCTCTCAGAATTGTACCTCGCGTGCATGTTGTGGCAGCCACACTAATGACTTGAGAGGAATTGGGATGCTCTACTACACGACTCAGAAAAGAAGGGATTTGATACCATGCATACTCATGTGTAATTGGAATTGAGAAGGCAGATCACCTTCATTTAAATCTGATATATGTCATTTAAAAAACAAAAAACTTGTTCCCTTATGAAAATGTTCCCAGATATAAACACATCTATCTAAGATAGTGTTAAGTTCTCAAAGAGGAACCATGAGTTACTTCTTTAAACTTGTGGAGATTCTGCCAAAAAATTTGATTATTAAAAACTGTAGGCTATAGGCATGTATGTATGTATGTATGTATGTATGTATGTATGTATGAATATGCACACACATATATATGGTGTTTTATATATGTAGATATCTTTCAACAGTGCATTTCGCTATTTTGGTTCTTATGGTTTCCTTAGGTCTTCCAAAAAGAGTTGGGGAAGAGAACCAGCAGCGTGCAGGCCCTGAAGCGTTCTGCCAGAGAGCTCATAGAAGGCAGCCGGGATGACTCCTCCTGGGTCCAGGTCCAGATGCAGGAGTTAAGCACCCGCTGGGAGACTGTGTGTGCACTTTCTATATCAAAGCAGACACGGTTAGAAGCAGCCCTGCGACAGGTAAAACCCACGTAAACAATAGCTGGGTGTAATGAGTGAAGTCCAGGGGCCTCAGTAAGAATGGCTCTGCTAGACTAGGGGGTCCAGTCCACATCCTCAGCCTCATCCTGCATGGTCATCTGGGAAGTCTAGTCTGCCTCATCACTATCTATGGTCTTCTTCCTGCTTCCTGCTCTAAGAACTTGAAGTACTTGGAGGGGTATGTGATAATCTCTGCTTAGTTCTGCTTGAGTAATGTCTAAGCTTGGAAACCGAACTAGCTGCCACTCCTCTAACTAACACTAAGCTGCAAGAATGGTGAGCTGGTCTTCCTGTAGGCCTTCTTGATGTACTCCATCCCTCCTTATATGTGTAAAACACAGTAGCATATATCACTGTGTTCTTAACAGGCGTAATGTGTGTAATTAAGGCTTTTCCCACGGGGGTAGCATGCCCACAGTTCTGTAAATGTCTCTAACCGGTGTATCGGACATCTGACATTGTGTGTGTTTTGTGTGTGTGTGTGTGTGTTAACTGTTAGGCAGAGGAATTTCACTCTGTGGTCCACGCCCTCCTGGAGTGGCTGGCGGAAGCAGAGCAAACCCTGCGGTTCCACGGGGCTCTCCCAGACGATGAGGATGCTCTCCGCACTCTCATTGACCAACACAAAGTGAGTAATTTCCAGGTGGTGAGTGAAAGCAAGTGAGGGGATGGAGAGGGTGGAGAGAAGCCCGTGACTGCACAGAGCAAGGGCAAGAGCTGTTTTCTTCCCTTCCTGAGGAGAAATTGACCACCTGGTACATTTGAGGGGGCGTCTTTACCTCCCTGGTTACACATGTCCTCATAGACCTATGCACCCGGGTAGGCAGCTGTCTGGTTAGGTTCCCTTTTGAAAGAAAGTGGTCCTTACAGAATTAGGCGCTCTGTCTTCTCTCTCTAGGCTGCACATTGGTGTCTCTAGAGCATCATTTGGCTTCTGGCCAGTTAGTCCATTTTGTCACACTTGTATGTGTATTTCAAGAATGAAACTTCCTTAATGAGCAGCAGACATTTACAAAGTATCCCACTAGAAACGTACATTAATAATTTTGGTGTTTATATGCAAAATTAGAAACTCACTTAAAGCCTTAAAATTTATTATTATTATTATTATTAGGGTGTTTTTTTTTTTTTTTTTTTTTTTGAGACAAGGTTTCTCTGTATTGCTTTGGAGTCTATCCTGGAACTCGCTCTGTAGATCAGGCTGGCCTGGAACTTCACAGAGATCCACCTGCCTCTGCCTCCCAAGTGCTGGGATTAAAGGCGTGGGCCACCAACACCTGGCACAATATTATTCTTAAGGCTCTCCCACTTTGGGCTTTATTTTATTTTATTTACTTACTTGGTTTATATTATATCTTGTGTGTTGTGTAGACCACCCTATGCTTATGGAGCTGAGAAGACAACTTGAGTGTGTTCTTACCTCCTGTCATGGGGCTTCTGGGGCTCAGACTCAGGGCTTCACACTTGAAGCCCCCCGTTCTACCCGCAGAGCAGTGTCCCGGGTCCACTCCTTATTTTTAACCAAGAACCTTATAAAAATTCTTTTAAGAACTAACCTGTAATTTAAATGATAAATTTAATGCATTAATTTCATAGCGTTGAACAACTCACCAGGCAAAACTGTAGCCACTGAGTTATCAAAGTCCAGCAAAATTAGTTTCTGCACCTGTGCTTGGAACTTGGCAAAACCCTCCCAAGCGTGGTCCACAGAGCAGATGGTTATTAACCTTTGACTGGAAAGGTCGGGAATGTACAGCGCTCACACCCTCCTCGGCGTTGATGTCAGCACTTCCGATTAACTTGAAAGATTCTCTTCAGCACCACTTAGCAACCTTCCCTTTCGAGGTCATGTTGGAAGTACCTCATTCTAGTGTAGCGCGTATTACATCATCTGATTCTTACTGTAATCACTGCCCTTCCTCAGAGAGGGGTCGGCCAACCGTAGCAAGGAAATGCGGCCTTGCTGTAACCATAGTGATGCATGGTTGCACAGCATTGCCTGGAGGAATGAAGGCTCTGCACCCCATTTCCATGTGAAGCTGGACTCTTAAGAGTAGGAAAGGCGTGTCAGGCTTACGGTGGATTTTAGATTCAGCTCAGCATTTAGAAATCTAGGCTATACCACTGGGGGGGGGGGGCTGACAACCAGCCAGCATCAAATCCCACACCCAGATTGAAATTCTTACTTTTTATAACCCTGACAGTAAATGAATGTCACCAAAACCTTGGGTTCAGCCAGCACCAAGCAGCTAACTGCAGTGTCTGTTCTGCTACAGGAGTTCATGAAGAAACTGGAAGCAAAAAGAACCGAACTAAACAAGGCCACTGGCATGGGGGACGCCCTTTTGGCCATCTGCCACCCTGACTCCATTACCACCGTTAAGCACTGGATAACCATCATCCGGGCCAGGTTTGAAGAGGTCAGTGTGCCTTGCCCCAACTCTGGTAGCAGTGGCTGAGAGTTCGGGCAGGGAAATGGGAAACCTCAGCAGCCAGGTAGGGTACTGCGGGAAGTGAGGCCTGCCTTCACGGGAAAGCGCCCTGTAGGCTTCCCTCCCTGTGCACCAGTCAGCCCCTGGAGTGGCGGCAAAAGCTACCAGGTCTGCAGCTGTGGCCGTGAGACCTTAAGAGGCAGGGGTTTGGTTCGCAGATGTGGGCAGATGGAGGTTTTGTCCCACCCCGTTCGTAGTGTGTGCTGAATTATGCCGCGGGTGCTGAAGAGTGTCTCGGGCTGTGTGTGCTTGTGGGGGGAGCGAATTGAAGGACACCATGGGGGTTGAATCCCTATTTAAGGTCTTAGCACATTAGATTCTACCGTTTCTGAGTGCCGCCCAGAACACGCACCTTTGGTCCTTTAGAGAAGGTGTACTTGAACTTGACAAAGCACAAGGAGTAAACCGGAGTAAACCAGGATGCTGTGTATACATCATTCGTGTTGTGGTGGTGACAGACACCCTTAAAAAGGGGGTCTTGGTGCTTCCTCAAGCTGGATGTTGGTCTAGAATGGAAGGAAGCTTCATAAGTGTAAGCCCAGAATGATCCTGGTTTACATTTAAAATTGGTATAGTTTACGCGTTTGAATGAAACTTTTCCCGGAGTTGGAAGGACCTCAGTGAGCTAACCGTGCCTTTCTGCAACAGGTGCTGGCCTGGGCAAAGCAGCATCAGCAGAGGTTAGCAGGGGCGCTGGCCGGGCTCATTGCTAAGCAGGAATTGTTGGAAACTTTGCTGGCATGGTTGCAGTGGGCCGAGACTACTCTAAGTGAGAAAGACAAGGAGGTCATCCCACAGGAAATTGAAGAAGTGAAAACCCTCATTGCTGAACACCAGGTAAAGAAACTCGGTCCTCGCCAGTTAGCCTTCACCTCGGCGTCTCCTTTCTCCTCTCACTTCCCCAGCAATGTATTCCCTCGCCCGAGACTAGTGGGTCTCTCATTCTGTAACTGCCCTGCAGCTTGGCTCTTCCCAGGACCTCCGGGACACTCCCCACCCCCCATTTTATCCTCAGCTCCAGTATTTGAACCCGCTCCCTCTTCGGGCAGCCTCGTTCATCCCCATGGCTCTGCCTGATGTTTCCTCTGCTTCCTCAGATGACCAATCATTACAAGCCTAAGCAAAAGGGCATGCATTTTCTTTCTCAGTGTGACTACTCACTCCATGTACCTTGTTTTAAACTCTGAAACGCTGGAGTTTTTGCACCCTGACTCATAGTTTGTTTAATTATTGGAGCTGGAGAGATGGCTCAGAGGTAAAGAACACTTGGAGAGGGCCTAACTTCAGTTCCCAGAACCCACACTGGGCAGCACAGAACCACCTGTAAATTCAGTTTCAGGAGCTCCAATACCCTCCCTGGCCTCTTCAGGCCTCTTCAGGCAGCACACACGGGTAGTGTGTATATTAAGGAGCAGCAGCACACACATCCACATCCACATAACTAAAAAGGAAATTTAAAGACGTTATGTCTGCGCTATTGGTGCCCATATCTCAGTTTATGTCCCTGTGGTCGGAGGCATCATAGTGGCTCAAGTGTGATAAATACTACAGAAACAAGTTGTCTCTGTCTTCACCTGCCCGCCCCACTCGTTCCCCGCAGCCTCTGCCAGTCCTCAACCTTGGCCACATACCCAACATGTAGGGACCAGTCAGTAATAACAAGAAGATGAGGAGACACAATATGGAAAGGCAGGGTACTAAGCCTTTTAAATGCAGCTCCAGTAAACATTAACTTCATTGACCCCAGCCCCTGTAAAAGTCGCTGCTTACGACCATGCGTTTAACATGGCCATCTTCTGCCTCTGTGTGCACAGTCATTCCAGTGCTTAAACTGTGTGGATGTAGTGGACCACAGCAGGAAAATGCCCCCCAACATCCCTGGCAGAAGAGCGTGAAAGTTCAAACCGAGCTGGTACAGGGAGTTGGGACCGATGTCGTACGTCGTTTTCAAACTGAAAAGTGACAGTTCTGTTTTTCATTTGAGTTTGCTTTTGGTCGGGTGTGGGTTTTGCATTCTTTGGAGATCAGTAAAAGCACCCACTATTATAGTCATTTACAATGACAACCCTTTAAAAATGACAGCATAACCCTTTCTCACCCTGTGGTTTTTGCTAATAATGCTAATTGGACCTGCACCTTGATTTAATTGATACTGGTTTTTCCTTTCAGACTTTCATGGAAGAAATGACCAGAAAACAGCCTGACGTTGATAAAGTTACCAAGACGTATAAAAGGAGGGCAGCTGACCCTTCCTCATTACAATCTCACATTCCAGTCTTGGACAAGGGACGAGCCGGAAGTAAGCAGGGGCAATTTCTTAAAGACAGCAGAACAAGCTAGTTCCCTTCCCTTTTGAATTACCCTTTGAAATCTGAGAGAAAGTGGTGACCCCACATGAACACTACCTTAAAGGGTTTTCCAAAAGCACACCTTGCAGATTTGAGAAGAAATTGGGAAAAGTAAGAATCGAAATCATTGGTTCACCTTTCTTCTGGTGTATAAATAGCATTAAAGCTGAGCAACCAAAACTGATCATGATCTGGGTGAAGAATGAACTCTAAACTCTCATTCTCCAGTGGCTGCCCCTCCTTTACTAATCTTACAGCCAGTCCTAACCCAGAAGAAGCCATTCAGAACGGTAGCAGTTGGCTCTTAGAATGTCAGAAAGAATAGTCTACATTGTACAGTTTGTGTGCTTTTGAAAGTGCTGTAAACATTAGGCTTGCAGAGTTTTCAGTATGTGAGTGGGCCCCATCGAGACACATTTCTGCAAGGCATAAGACCAGAATGTGAACCTCAGTGAGTGAACGTGACTAGGTTGGGATGGTTTTCTTTGCAGCACAGTAGTTAAAGTCAGTCCCGCCTGGGAGCCCAGCGCACCCGGTCTCTGCCCATCATCACGGGAAAAGCTGTGCCGTCTGACCGGAGTTGTGTTTTAACAGGGAAGCGCTTCCCAGCATCAGGCCTGTACCCATCCGGACCACAGACACAGATCGAAACTAAGAACCCCAGGGTTAACCTCCTGGTGAGCAAATGGCAGCAGGTTTGGCTCCTGGCTCTGGAGAGGAGAAGGAAGCTGAACGACGCCTTGGACCGGCTGGAGGAGGTCTGGGAACTCACACACACGTGTCTCCACGTTGTCTTTCCGTCCTCATTGTGTGCGATGGGCTGTACAAAAGCATGGCTCCCTCTTGCATGAGCAAACCCTTAGACTCTAAGCGCTCTTCCTCTTCCCAGAGGACCACTGAGATTCTGTGTGATACCACAAGAAACTCGCCTGTGTGGGGTTTGGATCCAGGGACCCAAAACCTAGAAAACTTAACATTTAACAGTCGAACGCTGCTCTGTAAGAAGGGCTTTCCCCTGTGGGGGAGGGCTCTTATTTTTTTTATGTTGTGGAAGGATAGCAGGGTGGGTTGGGCGCATGCCAAGGCCTGTGCTCTCCCTGACACTCGAGGCGCACACTTCTGTGACTGGTGTCGTGAGCAGTTTTCAACGTAGAGAGTTTTATTTGCAAAGAAAAATCAGTGATATGGTGAAATAAACATAACAAGAAAGATCAGGGCTTTCTTTGAAATGGGACATATATGTGTCACCTGGAAGCCATCGTCTTGGTGGCTTTATTCAGCTCGTAGAAGATGGAAGTTGGTGCTCCTACCCATGCGCACAGATGCAGCACTGAGTGGCTTGTGTAACAAAGAAATAAGTGAGATTGGGAGGGGGGATGTGGAGGGGTATGTGAGAGTTGGAAGGGAGAATGTGGAGTTGCTATATGGTATTTCATTGTGGATATGTATAAAACTCTATCAAGAATAAAGACAGAGAAGCTTAAGGTAGTTTGAGCCCAGCACTAACTCAGCCAAAATGTCTGCCCTTTGTAGCTGAGGGAATTTGCTAACTTCGATTTTGATGTCTGGCGTAAAAAATACATGAGGTGGATGAATCATAAGAAATCGCGAGTGATGGACTTCTTCAGAAGAATCGACAAGGATCAGGATGGAAAGATCACTCGGCAGGAATTTATTGATGGAATTCTCTCCTCCAGTAAGTTCCAAGACAGAACCACGGGAGCCAGGGTTGGGGGATTTGTGCAGAAAACAAGCCCAGTTTAAAGCTATGGGGCTAATAAACTCGTGTTGCTGGCGAGGCATTGCCTTTTAAACTGGCTAGGAAATCACCAGCTTAGAAACGTGTGAAATACTTGTTGCACTTGAGTCAGGCATACTACTATTTTGTATGGCCACAGGAATATTCCTTCACTCTCCTCAAGCTGTGTTATTAGTATAAATAAGTTAGCAATATTTGATTTTAAAAGAGGTGTGTGTGTGTATGTGTGTATTACCCAGCATATAGAAGCAAATTGATAAAAACTGATTTCTGTATAATTCTGGTCCATAATTCTGTTCTGATATTAATTGAACGTGACTGCCCTGAGTTAGCTCATTTGGCAACTCTACAAAAGCAACAAGTGCTACTAACTACTGTGTAACCCTCCAGCCCCTCATCCTACTTCTTGAAGATAAATTTTTATTGTATATTGCTGATTTATCATATTGCAAATGGAGTAGCTTTAAAAAACAAAACAAAACAGTTCGGTCACCCTGACCAGCCACATTAAGAATAAAGATATGCAGTCAAGTATGTCGTGAGATGTAATTAGCAAACTCCCTCACCAACATTGTTCGGTGTGTTTCAGAGTTCCCAACTAGTCGCCTGGAGATGAGTGCTGTGGCAGACATCTTTGACAGAGACGGTGATGGATACATCGACTACTATGAATTTGTGGCAGCTCTACACCCAAACAAAGATGCCTACAAACCCATCACGGATGCTGACAAAATTGAGGATGAGGTACTTTGCGTCTGCCCTCTGTCACCACTGTGCTAGTGAGCTCTGCAGGGTGTTGGTGCAGCTCGCATAACGGCCAGCTCATGGGTGGTTGCTCGGGCCCCGCTGTGAGAAATACCAGGAGTAAAGCGAGCGTTTCCCCTGTGTCTGTGACAGGTCACCAGGCAAGTAGCCAAATGTAAATGTGCAAAGCGGTTCCAAGTTGAACAAATCGGTGACAACAAATACAGGGTAAGTACTGTGGGCGACTCCGCCTTAGCGCCTTCGGGCACGGGGGCCGAAGGGCGTGTTAGTTAGACCTACACTGTGGTCCAGGAACCTTCCTCGTTCCCACATCGTCTCGAAGCGTGATGGTGTGTGACCCTCCACGTTTCCCCACCCCTTTTAAACTGTATAGACTCCCTAATTATATAATGTGTATGTCACATAGATGGCTTGCTTTTGAATAGCAGGCCTATCTTTAGCATCTATAACATGCACATGACCTTTAATCTTTTTTAACATTTGTGTTGTGTGTGTGTGTGTGTGTGTGCACTGAGTGCGAAGGACAGACTGTGAGTACATATGTGTACTGAATGTGAGAGTGGGCGTGAAAGAGACTGTGTGTGTGTGTGTGTGTGTGTGTGTGTGAGCCATGTAGGAAGTTTCCTGTTGAACTAATTTTGTCTTTCTTCCATTTTTCATTTTTTTTTTTTTTTTATCAGTTCTTCCTGGGAAATCAGGTATAAACCAGTTGAATCTCAAGTTCCCAATGATTTTTTATTTTTCATCTTTAATTCATAGCCATTAAAGCTTGCCATGGCCGGTCCTTCCATGCTGTCTTGCTAGCTACTACAGTGTTGGTTGGTGTGCTGTTTCTGTCAGCGCTATTAGAGTCCTTGATCCAGGATTCCTCTATTGCTTTGTGTCTCAAATGAGGAGGTTACTTTTAAGCAAACCAGATAATGAACTGCAGCTGCTTAGCTGGCTCCAGTGAGGCGAACACAGTGTGAAGGTCCTATGTTTCCAATACCATTAACAAGTTATTACTCAAGTGGTCACGGGAACACAAACTTGATTCTCCATACAGCCATTGCTGTGTCTGATTTTTCGGGACATAATGGCACAAAGTAGCACCAAGCAGTGTCCACGGGAAGACAAAGTACCAAGAGGTCTTAATGGGACTCAGCCACAAATGTTATGCATGCATCCGCTGCTAGCTAACTTGTTCTAAGTTACTGGTTTACAGTAACATGCCAGGTCACGTGTGATGCTGTCATAGCCGGGTGTTTGCACTGACACCTGAGTCAACATGGGCTGCTTAGTGATGCTGTGACATGATCGAGATTTTAAAACTACACGCAGGAGAGACTGCATTAAAATGGACACGTGTTCAAGATTCTTTTTTTTTTTTTTTTTTTTTTTTTTTGACTGCTCTGTTCATTCAGGAGCATACTATACTGTGTTAGACAGTAGTGTCACTGCTCCATTGTAAGGCACATGACACCTTTCCGCCTCTTATTAAGAGCAGGTTATTATTAAGAACAATGTATCCCGATTACAGTTTCCCCTCCCTCTGCTCCTCCCAGTCCCCCCCCCCCACGTCTCCTCCCCTCCAGGTCCACCCTCTTTCTGTGTCTCACTGGAAAAGAGCAGGCTCCTAAGACATAACGAAGCATCACAAAATAAAACATAATATAAGATGAAGCAAAAACTTATCACATCGAAGATGGACACGGCAGACCAACAGAAAGAAAAGAGCCCCAAGAGAAGACATAAGAGTCAGAGACCCACTCATCCACACACCCAGGAGTCCCTTACAGACACCAAACTGGAAACTGTAATATACGCCCGCTTCATACTGTAGTATACGCCCGCGGACCTGCTTCACACCCAGGTCCTCCCTGCCCTTGCTGCCTCCTTCCCTGGCCACGCTACGTCTTCAGCTGCAAATTACCTCTTAGCTTCAGTGTTCCCGTAATCAAAAGTTTAGAGTTAAATGACGACATTCCATTGAAGAGAGCTTTCCCAAGAAATATTTCAACTGACATAAACTAGCCATACACACACACACACACACACACACACACACACACACACGCACGCACGCGCACACACACACACGTGTGTGTACATATATGTATATGGGATACAGTGTGATAATTTAAACTTGTGAATAATTCATAAGGATAAAATCAGAATGACACCTATTTGTTGTAACAGATAAAATGTTGCCTTTTCATGCTCTGTATTTTCTGAATCAACAAGTAGGGTAATATCTTTTATTTCTGGAGAAAATAAGAGAAATTCCTACCTTCAAAGATTTCTATGTCCTGAAAATACAAAGCAACGTGAGTCTTATCTCGTGGTTTGGCCTCGAGAAAATCAGAGGGATTCTGGAGATACTGTTAATTGACTGGAGAATACCTTGTTAAAGTGAAATCCAAGGTTACCATATTTTAAAGAACCAAAATACCGTTTTAGGAAGCAATTTTAGTTGCTTCCTTAAGTCTAATTTGGACCTGGCCTTAAACAAGTTCCGAGTGAGCCCATTATCTGGTTCCTTAAGGGTAATTTTCCTCGCACCCCCTTCTCCCTTTGCTTACCAACTGCGGCAGATTTTCGTCTCTAACAATACAAAGTCAGGTTTTAGTTTTTAAGTGCACAGCTCAGAGGCAGCTCACCCACAGGAACATTTAAGTTTTCAGTGTTTAAAAGTCAAATTGGGAAGCGCCGCGGCTGGCGGCTGGCGGCTGGCGACGTGACTGGAAGCCCTGAGTCCCCGCTGCTGTGCCTTGAGTTTAGCTTCCTGAATGCAGCCTGGCTGGCTTTCCCCAAAATCCAGCATGAAAGACCATAGAAAGGTAGTAGGGTGCTCCTACCTAACATAGTACCTGCAGGGGGCAGCTACAGGCAGCTCTGCTAGGAAGCTGTCGGCATCTGATGAACTGTTTGTTGGTTTTCTGTGTCACTAAGTGGACCAGCTTGAAATTCGGTATGATGGTTTTCACGGTTGGACGTGAGCCTGCAAGAAACAATTGCCAGGTACAAAAAAAAAAAAAACATTTCTTACTTCTAAGACAAGTAAGCCTATGGCCAGAGCTGCCTGTGCCCTCGAACTTGTTCGTTCAAGACTTGGCAGAGCCCAAGCTCATCCAGCTGAGTGGCCCCTCGCCGAAGGAGCCCCGACCATACCGACAGCTTTGAGAAAACCCCTTCTAGATCTGCAAGCTGTGTGGCTAGTAACTTGTCAGTACCTGTTTTAAGACTTTGGTGATATATAAATAGGCATGTTACTCCAACCCTCTGGCTAATCAGTTCACCAGACCACGTTAATTTTAACGTGTAACTTTTATTAGTCATAAGCATTTATTGCTTTATCTCCAAGCCTGAACTTCCCTAGGGACACCGAAGGAGCGTAGGATTTTTTTCCTCCTCAAGGGAGAGTAGTTTTAACTTAAGAGGTAGTTTTCCCAGGTCACCTTATCTTGTGTAAATCCTGGGCAAGTGGACCCGTGCACTCTTCATGGCTGTGCGGAATGTCTAGAGACATCCTCGGTTCCTGCTTAGTGAGCATTGTTTCTATTACAAGAGGGAAAAATAATTTGTAACTGTAGAACGAGGCTTCACCATTACACTTGATTAACCTTTGTGATCTTTTTTTTCCCCCAACTGTTTTCCTTTGAGCTAAATGGGCATGCAGCGGTCTAATGTAGACCATTACAAACCCCTTTTGAGATTTCACTAATTAATCACCGTGAACTAAGCAAGCAATTAAGTTGGTTGCTTACGCCACAGCTAGCTGCACGCCATCCTTTGGCTCAGAACCGGTCCTAACAATTAGAGGTCCTTTCTCTCTCCGCTGCCTAGTTTGGAGACTCCCAGCAGCTGCGACTGGTTCGGATCCTGCGAAGTACCGTGATGGTCCGTGTCGGAGGTGGATGGATGGCTCTGGATGAGTTCTTAGTGAAAAATGATCCGTGCAGGGGTAAGGAGACGCTTTTGTCACGATGTGTCAGCACCGAGAAAGCACAGTAGTGTCGAGTGTGTGTTTGCACATTGAAAGCAAACTGGGCCCAGCTAGAACCCCACAGCCGACGTTTCACATTGGCCTGTAAAACACTCTCTTTCTCCTTTCGTCCCACTAATGGAATGAATTCGAGACAGGTGGGTAGGAAATGTAGTCTAGATTTTCTGTGTAAGACCCTCCTGTCTACAGTTATGAGCATTCCCACTCAACAGGACAAACCTCTGTCTGTCACTGAAAGAAAATTCAGTCTGAAAATAATAGAGAGTAAAAGTTTGAAAGTCGGATTTTTATGAGATGGGGAGAGCAATATATAAAAACAAAAGCAAACACTCCTTGAAGCTAAATAACAGAATATTGAAACTGGGTGGCTGGTGGTGGCGCATGCCTTTGATCCCAGCACTTGGGAGGCAGAGGCAGGCAGATCTCTGTGAGTTCGAGGCCAGCCTGGAGGCCAGTACAAAGCTACACAGAGAAACCCTGTCTCAAAATCAAAAACAAAGAATATTGAAACTGTAAATACTATATTGTAGCTTTTGTCATCTCTACAAGCCCAGGAGTTTTAACTTAGCTTCTAATATCCCTATGTTCTATTTTAAAGATTGTACTATTATATTTGTGCGCGTGTGTGCATACGTGTGTGTGTGCGTGCGTGCATGCGTGCATGCGTGTGTGTGTGTGTGTGTGTGTGTGTGTGTGTGTGTGTGTGTGTGTGTGTGTGTGCCAGTGTCCACAGATCCTCCAGAGCTGGAGTTACAGGTGGGTGTGAACCGCCCATGGGTACTGAAACCTAACTTGGGCCCTATGCAGAGCAGTAAGTGCTCTTAACCGCTGAGCCTTCTCACCAACCCTAATATCCCTGTTTTCATGTCCTCCAGTTACTGGGTTCTTAATTGATCATATGAATATTTCATTACATTTTCTAATTAGGTGCCATCTACTCAGTAAGCATTTGTTATTTCCTGTGAGCTTGTTATAGTCCTTTGCCTGTTAGGCTACCACGTGGAAGGCCAAACGGGAAACCTTCCTTTCAGTGCTGGCACCTGGATACAGATGTGTCAGAGTCAACAGGCGTGTCCATCAAGGCCAGCGTGAACTGTGACATAGCCACACAGCAGCCCTGCTCTTTGTTAGCTAAAGAAGCAGCTTAGTGGGGAGTACAGCAAAGCATAAGCTCTCCTGTTCCGTCTGTTGTACTTGTTTAACACTGGGGCGTGTTCTGAGAAACGTATCATAGGGTGTTTTCATTATGGTACAGATGTGAAGTGCACTTAATACAAGTCTAATGGCTTACTGTCCTACACACCAAGGGTATATGCTGTGTGTGTGTGTGTGTGTGTGTGTGTGTGTGTGTGTGTGTGTGTGTCGGGGGGGGGGGTATCTGGTATATTATCTGTTGCTCCAGAAGCCCTGATGAATAAAACAAGGTGGGATCGAATCAAGCACAAAATAAAATTGTGCAGCAAAGAAATGCGGTCATTATAAGATGCATAAGGTTGCTGCTGCTATTCTGATACTGCATGCTGTTTGGCAGAAACTTCTTACAAGTAGAAAAAAGTGTACTCTGCTAGTAAATATAACAAGGTAAATACATAAAGGGGTAACTGTCGCTGTTAGCACCGTTGGAGCCTTGTGTCCTATCTGGAACTGGGTTGCAGTTTGTCTGACTGACACTGCAGTGAGCTTGTCCACACTGGCATCGACACGAACATGTCAGTAGCGATATTGTACCACACCCTTAAAACGGCTACAACGTCAGACACGTGATAGGAATTGCTCAGCTCCCCCGGAGCCTGTTGTTAAGCTAAGTGTCAGTTTGCGGTGCGTGACTGTACTTTGAAAAGAATGCAGCCCGTGGGAGATGCAGCCCGTGACCAGGAAACCAGTGTGAGTGCATCCTATGCTGCGGAATCGCAGAGGACAAGCTAACACAACTGGCCAGGCTGTGCGGCTGCTTTCTCCTGGTTGAGTAGGACCTTACAAAGGGCTTTCTCTCTTGATGCAACTCCCTTCCTCGGTGTGTGCTAATGGCTGGATCTCAGCGCTCTCTGCAAATCCAACTACTGTACTTTGTTTCCTCTGCTAACCGTGTTCTTGAATGTGATTGGTTATCCTGTGTCATTTTTTTCCAGTTCATCATCATGGGAGTAAAATGTTACGTTCGGAATCAAACTCTTCAATTACTACTACTCAGCCTACTATAGGTTGGCAACCCCTCTCTTTGGCTCTTCCCTCTTCCTTTTCTCTTTTCTACTTTTACATTCTTGCTTTCATGATTTTGTTTTAACATGATATGCTTCATTCACGTGTATGGCTTTAACTCCTCACATCCAGCGAGCTGGGGCTTCTAATCTTAAACGCTGAAAACTCGGCAGACTCGCAGTATGTCGCAAATGCGAGTGTCATACAAGTGATAAAGCACATGCTAACACGTTGCCCATCAGGCCCTTCCGGAGAGTCCTCCATGTGCATATGTGTTTGTATGAGTGATATGCATGTCAGTAAAAACAGCTCGGTTTTGTTCTTTGGTTTTTGGTTTTTGTTTTTTGTTTTTTTTTTTTCTTAAGGCCTAAAACTAAAATACTAGCTGCCTCACTTCAGTGAAAATTCTGGAAGTTTTTAATGTTATCTTCATGACTAACAAGCCATCTCCGATTTTGTGTAATTTTTTAATCCCGGTGTTAAATGCTGGCATTCTCCGGACCTCAGCATTACATGTCAGAGACACAGCCCTGCTTTTCTGGCCTGTCTACTTGGTGTGGTGTACGGGTGACCGAGCGTGTGGGCATCAGTAGCTGGTGGATTAACAGTGGCATGAGCTTTCCATTTTCATGCTGACTCTGCTTTACACTGGTTATATCCTTGCTGGTGTCTAGTGTTCGAGTAAGCACACCCTTTCCATCTCCCTTGTACCCGAGAGGAATGCATTGTGAAGGAATGCATTTAACTTCTTGTTACGCTGAGTTGGAGTTGGCATGGCAAAAGGATGTCCTGGATATTCTCAGCGTTCTCTCTGGTGTCAGGTGTTATCTACCCCTCTCCCTCCCCCTCTCCCTCCCCCTCCCCCTCCCCCTCCCCACCGTTCTCCCCTGCAAAGACTGAGTTGCTTCCTCTTTCTTTTTGTGTGTTTTTTTTTTTTTTTTTTTTTCTGCACGTGTGCCGCCATCCAGCTAAAGGGAGGACCAACATGGAGCTCCGCGAGAAGTTCATCCTAGCGGACGGTGCCAGTCAGGGGATGGCTGCCTTCCGGCCGCGGGGCCGCAGATCCCGGCCCTCATCCCGAGGGGCGTCACCCAACCGGTCCTCTTCTGTATCCAGTCATGCTGGCCACGCAGCCTCCCCACAGGTGCCTGTCGCTGCCAGCACACCCAAGGTAGGACTCTGTCTGGGCTGTGTGTGGCCTCTCCTCTCCCAAAGCACTCACTGTCCCCAGCAAACAGCTGGGTGTTTACTCCCCCTGGAAGGTGTAGGACCAGCCACATCCATCTGTGTCTCTTCTCATCTACTTTGTTTGTTTGTTTGTTTAATATGCTTTGCCCGGCGACCCATGAAGCAGCTGTCCATACTACAGGGTTGCCCGTCTAGGGGCTTTGTCAACCTTTCAGATGTTTAAAACCCTCCTCCTTTTGTGCGCCCCCCCCCCCACTGCATGTATGACCTGTCATCATGTCTGTCCGCTCTGACTGCCACTGCCTGTGCGGTGTGACCTCTTTTCTGTGGGTTTGTCTTGTCTTTTATCTGCTCTCCTTTACATTTAATTTGCCATTGTCCCACGCAGATTCTCCACCCTTTAACACGCAATTACGGTAAACCGTGGTTGACAAACAGCAAAATGTCAACTCCTTGTAAAGCAGCAGAGTGCTCAGACTTTCCTGTGTCGTCAGCAGAGGTATCGTAAGGCCCCAGACTCCAGCCCTAACAGCCTTCCCTAACTGACACTACTGCCCACTAACCCTGACTCAGCACTACCTTAAATGTGTGTTCTGTTGGTACTGCTCCATCTTCTTGTCACCCTCTATAAAACAGTCCTCAGGGGACATGAGAGTAAGGGGTTGCCAGGAAAGACAGTGGCAGCTCGACATGTTCACACCGTCACGCTGTACCCAGCCCGTGACTTCTGTCCCCACTCATACTGGATTCTCCATGTATCATTTGGAAGAATAAAGCGCGGGCTGTGTACTCAGGCCTATGAAAGTTTTATTAAAGTGGTGGAATGCTTTTGCTGATAGATCTAATTTGAGCAAAAAGCTTAGCATACTCCCCGGGATGAGAAGGTGAGACAGTGGCCATTGCAGCATTTGCAAGAGAATGACTTAAAGAATTGTAGTAAGTGTTTGCCATGACGGATGCTGTCATTTCTACTCATTCATGCTGGCCAGGTATGGCGCAGCTCTCAGTTCTGAGTGCCGCAGCATCAGAGGCATGAGCATAGGAATGAAGAAAGCCAGCTGTCATTTTCAGAAGGTGTCTGTATTATATTTTAGTAACAAACGTGATTTGAGCATGCTGTAACTTCGCAATGACCTGGTATACAGGGAGAAGATGCTCAGAATATTTCAGATAACATTTGCCAAGTTTAACTCACCTATTAGATTGTCCACATTCAATTAAAAACAACCATTTTTTTTTTTTTTTTTTGGTTTTGTTTTTTTAGAGAAATTCCGTGAATTGATCGATGTAGATACGGTTTCACATAACTTGATTAAAACCACGATAATGGAGGAGAGGTCCCTAAACTTCTTTTCTTGGGAATATGGAGATATTATGGGCTTAATGGTTAGGTATAACCCCGTCCCAGAAGTGTAAAACAATAGGGGAAGATACCCAGCATCTACCTGTGGCCTCGTCACACATGTTCTCACATGTGCGTGCACACGCCCGTAAATAACATCTCAAGTACAGTATTAGTTGATTGACACAGTGGCCTGTGTGATTTTAAAGGATAACCTCACAAGACTGAAAAAAAGAGAGTAGGATAGATAGCTCCGTAGAGCAGCGTGTGCATGTGGCAAAGTCCAATCAGAGTGTAAGGAAGGTGCGCCCGTCACTCACATGACTCCTGACTTCAGTAACGCTGGGCGATGGCTTTGTTCATATCAGTGGGTGTCAGCAGCCACTCCCCGTGGACAGTTGAGATTCTTCTTAAATGAGGAATTTCACTAGATCCACATTGTCAGACCTTGGGTAGTAAGGCTTCATGTATTAACTATGACTAATGTATAGAAAAGCAGGTTGAAAGCATATATATATATGCTTTCATATATACATTGAGCCAGGCAGTGGTGGCACACCCTTTTATCCCAGCACTCGGGAGACAGAGGCAGGCAGAGGAACTCTGTGAGTTCGAGGCCAGCCTGGTCTACAGAGCAAGTTCCAGGATAGCCATGGATGTCTCCAAAAAAGAAATCATAATATGAAGCTCAGGGTGGGTGGTGTATTCCAGCATTTGGAGTGTGGGGGGAAACAAAACAAAACAAAACAGTGTTACTGATCAGCCTTGGCTTTATTAAAAATTTTAAACTCAAATGGGAAGACTGTTTTAAACAATATAGTCATCATTTTTATAGCTTTGTTTTCTCTATGGCTTCTTGGCTGTGTGCTCACTGAAAATACGAAATCTCTTACTCTAGACTAGAGTTTTATTTTTAACCTCAGGAAAATTTGCCCTTTACGCTTTCTTCAGGCGACTCTTAAGGGTTTTAAGCAAGTGTCCCAAAGGTGCTGCCTATAAATAAGTCCTGCATGGTCGAGCCAGTGCCACAAAGCATAACAACAAAGAGGAGGAAAGGCTCTAGGCCAAGGAGCGAACGCATTCAGTGTGAAGCCAGAGGACCACACTTCCTTTTTAACGCTTTATTCGAGCAGTATTTTCTTCTCTGCTCTCATCGTTCGTCTCTCTGTTTACGTCTGCCTCATTTTCCTAAGAACATGGACGGCAGAGGAACGCTCAAGCATACTTTGCAGCAATCTGATCCCTTCTCTGCACAGTCACCCTCCTGGGGACAACTGTCTAACACTGTAACACTGACAGTCTGAGAGTTACTAACGTGGTGGTCCCCTCAGCATGGCTTTTGTGTTCTATGGGGGACTTTGGGATTTGTGTTTCCTCTTCCATCATGAACCCGTTTTCTTTAGAAGGTTTTCTTTATGTGAGTAATGGTAAAACCTCTGGGATTGGCGGGGGGGGGGGGGGGGGGGGGGGGGAAAAGCAAGTGAGAGGCGCACACACGCTCTGTTTAAGGGAAGCGTGTCTCCCTCCTTCAGAGGACTTGTGCAGATGTCCGGCCATGAGGAAAGTATGTCAGTGGGATATCGTGAGACACAGGCACAGTCTTAAGTGGTCTCTGCACTGCTCACACACAGGGAACGCCAATCCAGGGAAGCAAGCTGCGACTTCCAGGGTATCTATCAGGCAAAGGCTTCCACTCTGGGGAGGACAGAGCCTTGATAACAGCCGCAGCGGCCAGAGTCCGAACACAGCTTGCTGGTGAGTGTGGGCCGTTTCTTTCTTTAACAGTGACCTCGGGATTAAAGTTCCCTCCTTTCCTAAAGTCTTTTTTTTTTTTTTTTTTTTTGGCAACGCTCTATTCTTTTGAAATGAAAGGAAGCCCTAATCTTCCAACAAAGACAGAATAAATGAATCCTAGGAACAAGTGACTAAGCAGACTCCTCCTTTGGAAAGTACCAGAGAACACTGGGGCATAGATATAGGTAGTTAGCACTGCACGCTTTGCCCTGGGAACCGCCCTTGTCACCTCAAAGGGAGCACCCGGGGCTGTTCCAGAAACTGGGAAAACCCAGTTGCCGGCTTTCTATCGCTTACTTCTTCTAAGACTGAAGATTTAAGTGTCGTCCCAGCACTCCAGGCTCTGAGCTCAGCATGAGGGACACTTCTCACACTGTGTAAGTCACTTCCCCTCAGACAAGGCTTACTTACACCAGAGAATCTGCGAGCATTCGTGACAAGCCAGCGCCACCTCCAACAACAGGGTGTCCTTTGTGCCTGTCTGTAGTGGAAGTGTTTTAAGTTCCAAATGGGGTTAAGTCCACGCTTATCTTGTATGGCAGTCTAGGCATTGCTCTTCAATGCCTCCTTGGAATGAGGCTGCCTGCCCTTGTGTGATAATGAAAAGCCACCAGACCAAAGCGTTTCTACCTGAATGCCCAGTGCAAGAAAAGCATGTTGAGTTTAAACATGGCGCCTCGGTTTTCTAGACTCGTTTGCAGGTAAATAGGTAACAAAGGTGACTCGTCTCTGTCTCCTCCACTCAGAGTCCAGGAAGACTCCCAGCCGCCCTGGAAGCAGAGCCGGAAGCAAAGCTGGCAGCAGGGCCAGCAGCCGCCGAGGCAGTGATGCGTCAGACTTTGACATTTCGGAAATCCAGTCTGTGTGCTCAGACGTGGAGACTGTCCCACAGATGCACAGACCTGTGCCCCGAGCAGGTTCTCGGCCATCCACAGCCAAGCCTTCTAAAATCCCCACGCCCCAGAGGAAGTCACCTGCCAGCAAATTAGACAAGTCTTCAAAGAGATAGTGCGGTTGGCTCCAGCAAGCCCTTCCCTGAGCGTTTATTACCTCAGTGGATGATGTAAAATGCGATGTACAGATTACTGTGAAATATTGCAGGAGGCAAGTTTTTGATTCTGCAGATGGCCTTATTTGTGTATTTGTCTTTTTATTTGATCTGTATCGCTTCTCGGTCAGGTTTTCTGGGGTAAAAAAAAAAAAAAAATCACATCATACGCGATACGGAAGAAAGAACTTGACATGAACTAATGTTCCTGCACTGTCCCGTGTAGGCCACACACTAAAGTCAGTCACTGTACCTACAGGTAAGTCTACATCCTCTCCCACAGCCACAGCACTGCATAGCTGACGTTAAGGGATTACCTCATGACACTTCTCGTTTCTATGACAATTCTCAACAGCTGACAGACGTAGCAGGGAATTTTTTTTTTTTTTTTGAAATGCTTTTACTGTAAATTAGAAGTAAAGCAAAAGGAAAAAAAAAAACACATCAACACACAGTTCTTCAAGCAGTAACCAACAGAGACTGACAGGAGATTGCTTCAAGCAGCTGCGGGTACCGTGGTGTGCAAACACCTCACAGGCTTGCAGCCAGACGCGCATCTGCTATCAGCCGTCTACACTGTAAGAATGTGATGCAAAGTGCATTCGTATAAACGTGCCGTTTGCTTTGCTTGGGTGGACAGCAGCCCCTGTACCATTGAACTCATTTTGTAACAGCAATTTCGCTTGCAAAAAAAAAAAAAAAAAAAAAAAAAAAGCTATGAAATAAAACATGTCCCTTAACTTCATTGCTATGGAATTAATTTTTTTTCCCCAGGGAAAACTGGTGTATTTTTTTATGAACAGTATCAATTTGGAGTGACCAAAAGATACTTTAAAAGTAGGTTTATTTTGATTTCTCTCCTGGAATAATCATGTTCTGGTATTATATCTACTTATATTTACTAAATATGCATTTTAATTTATTATGTATACTCACAATCTAGATAAAGATATTAGTATGCATTTAATAAAACATATTCACTTGAATATATGGAATACTTGGTTATTTAAAGTGAGCTTTTCTGTTTGTTTTAAACGATATACTAATAGTATTGACAGGGGAGGTTTGGGAGGTGTAAAAGGAGGTTGGAACTAGTGGGAACCACCTGTTCTGGTCATATGCCCACTAGTGTTAGTGATACTTAGGCTGCAGCAGTCCTGACCTCCTATAGTCAAGGGAGTCCTCATTATGAATCACTAAAAAGCGTGGACAGAAGTGAGAGATGTACCAAAATGACTGATTTTATTGTTAGTATTATGATATTCTTCTGCAGTCTGTAGTCTGTGTGAGGTTTTTGGTTTTGTTTTTTTTTTTTTTTTTTTTTTTTTGTCTGTTTTTAATCAAATTACGTGATTCTCCTAAATAAGAAAATAGTGCGAGCTATATCGAGAAGAATGGCAGGTGGCTCCAGTGGGCATGGCAGGTCACAATGCACTCTATAACTGAACACAGAGGTCAGAAAAGGGTGGTGTTGGTGTTCGGGCACATGGAGAAAGGCTTAGGGTTTTTTTTGGTTTTCCTAATTGCTGCATCGTTCACGAGCGTTGGTGCCTTGTCTGTGCAGTGGCTACGTCCTCTTGTCAAGGCATGGATAAGACAGTTCTGACCATGAGACGATTTGGAGGCTCGTGCATTTGATCACACACGTCATCTAGAAAGGACGCTGGAATGACTATTGCTGTAATGTTTTGTACAAATTAGGTTTACACAGAAGACAAACTTAAAGGAATGATTTTGTTTTCATCTGTCGGAACACTACCCCTGTTAAAGCGGTAAGGAGTCTTGGGGATGGAGAGATGGCTCCGTGGTTAAGAGCACTCCTTGCTCTTGCAGAGGACCTGGGTTTGGTTCCCAGCACCTACGCGGCGGCTCACAACCATCTGTCACTGTAGTTCCAGGGGACCCAATGTCTTCTTCAGACCTCGGTTGGCATCACACGTGCACGTAGGACACAGACACGTGTGCAGCAAACACTCAACACATAAAGTAATAACAATTAAAAACAGCTACAGCCTCCCTTTTCACTAGTAAAATGGGCTTTTGAAGAAGGTGGGTGTTTTAAGGAGAGGAGCCTTACGAATCCTGCCTGGTCATCGCTGCCTTGTGGAGACTTCACTACTCCCAGATGCTGAGTGCTGCTGAGCACAGAACACCCCTACGCACCTGCACACAGCTCTTCCCTTTTGTTTGTTCTCCTTAATCTTTCATTTTTTCCCTCTTTCCTCCAAACACAGAGAGCATGGAGCCCAGTGCTGCGGCACTGAAGTGTATAGTCCCAGCTACTCCAGAGGTCAGGTGGCTTAAGCTACAGAAGGAGGTCATGTCTTAAAAGCAGCAACAAAAACAGGTCACTGGGAGGGATCTCCAACCCTGAAATCTTAGCTGGAATATGAGGGAATCCAAATCCTGGGCAGATGTTTTTTTCTGTAAAAAAAAAATAATAATAATAATAATAATAATAATAATAATAACCAAAGCCGCCATGCACTGCTCCTTTCTTTTGAAACGAAGGCTGGAAACTGTTGGACCTGGCCAAATGGCAAACGTGGGGTTAAAACCTGGCAGGTTCCTCTGCATACCCAGGACTGGTCTGTAAACAACATTCCCAAGTGCAGTACAGTTATCTCCTCTGACTGGTGCTGTGGAGTGCTCTCAGGTGAGTGACCCAGGGCTCACAAGTAAAGTCCCAGTTGTCACATGCTCTCAATACTTGCTGTCAACCTGGCAGGTTGCCACCTGAGGTCCCACAAAAGCAGCAGGCACTTTAGTTTTATCTTTCAATGCTTTTGGTCAAGTTGAAGATTACTCAACTATTGCTACAGCCTGCTTAGAAGTGAATAGTCATGTTTAAAGTGTGCATGTGCACGGAACATGACGTTGAAATCCTGGGTGCGAGCTGTCAGGCTGCAGGGTAATTGGCATCACAACTCCTGCCCGCTAATAATGGTTAGGATGAGGACCAACGGGCTAGTTTTTTGTTTTCTTGTTGTTGTTGTAGACATGCTAAATTAACGTAAGCAGAACCGTGTATGCTCAAGGGAAATTCTTCCTACCATCCCTCCCCGACCTCCCTTCCCCTGCTTCCTCCTTCTCTTCCCCTTTCTCCTTCTTTATCTTTCCTGACTTCCTCCCTCCCCTGACCTCCCTGTCCTGTGACAAAAGGAGAAATGACCAAATCTGTGTTCACTGTAAGTGTTGGGGTCACTTACAGGCTTAGGGACGGATGACTCAAAAATAACTGCCATCGACAAGCTCGCCCCAGCAGGCAGCAACTCATCCTTGGTCCCCCCTACATGACTTTCAGGGAGAGGGAACGGCCCTCCCTCCCGCCCTCCCTCCTTCCCTTCTAGTCTCACATGTGATAGATGACCACTCTAGGAATGGGCTTCACTCCAGCTCTTCAAAGGAATTTCACGCCTATGCCTTTATTTTCCTTTATTGAAGATTAAAGTCATTTGAAGGTTAAGAAATTTTTCAAATACCCCCCCCAAGGGAAAAAAAAAAAAACTTCTCTTGAATTGTTACTATTCTTAAAAACCTTAGCTACTTCGACCTTCGCCCTGGGGGAGGAGGAGGTTTAGTTATATCAACTATGTTTTTGGAATCAATCTACTTTGCCTTTGGTCTCCAGACTCTCCCTAGCATATTCCCATGAGTAAAAAGTATTAAAGGTTTGTGTTATGGGGGATTATGGCTCCCTTCTGCAGGTCTTTCGTCTTGGTGGAGGAATTTAACAATTGACTTAGAAGGAAACAAAGCATTCTATTAAAGTTTGAAGGAAAACCACAGGAGCAGGCCCACAATCAGTGTTGTCAGCTGCTGGGAGGAGCCAGGTGAAGAAGGAAGGCCTGCCTTTGAGTTAGGGTCCAAGGAAGCAAGTAGGGCGGTGGTGGCACATGCTTTAATCCCAGCACTTGGGAGGCAGAGACAGGAGGATCTCTGTGAGTTCAAGGCCAGCCTGGTCTACAGAGCTACACAGAGAAACTCTGTCTCAGCCCCCCCCCCAAAAAAAAAAAGAAGAAAGAAAGAAAGAAAAGGAAAACAGAGAAAACAAGTAGGTCCATACGTTAGCAAGTGTATTACCGCCTTGAAGGGAAAGGTATCCCAGAAGTCGGAAAGTCAGAAGCCAAGGGTTACCTACAGCTTGGGAGGGAGAGGTATTCCTGCAGAAGTATTGCAGCTCTATTCCAATGTGGGACAGTTTCCCAAGCAAAGGTGTTACAGTCCTTGATTTAGACGAGGTTTCCCCTAATGCAGTGTAACAACCCTGCTCTAGCAGGCAAGGTTGTCGCTCTGCTCTGCTCTGCTCTGCTCTGCTCTGGGGAGAGCTGTTACAGCTCTGCTGTGCTTTAGTTAAAGCTGTTACATCTCTACTCCCCTCTGACCAAAAAAAAAAAAAAAAAAAAAAAAAAAAAGTCACTTTACAAACCTCACTTGAGACTTGGGAGGGCGGATTCCAGCAGAGTGGCTGCCTCTGCCAGGATGGAAAAACAGCAGCCCTAAATTGAACAGGTTCAGGGCTTATATAGGATTTCTTAGATATGGAACTTTTTTCCCAAGGTAGAGATTGTCAGGGTGGGGATTGGTAGGATTCATGCTCGGGAATTGGTTGGGTTTTGTGTTCAAGGAATAGGTTAATTTCAATTCCGGAGTTGGCTAGGAGCAGGTGTATTTCTTTGGCTCTGGTCTCAGGGCCAGAGTTTTCTTTTGTGGACTCCTTTTACCCTACAAGTAACACCTCAGAGGAAGTACCAATTCCCAGAGTGTAAAGGCAGGCTTGTTTAGGATTTTGGCACGTGTTCAAAGAATAGATTGAGGAGTGTGGTAATTTGAGTAGGGACGGCTCCCCATAGGCTCACAGATCTGAACGCTCAGTCACCAGGGAGGGGTACTATTTGAAAGGATGAGGAGGTGTGGCCTCGTTGGAGGAGCTGTGTCACTGGGGGGGGGGGGCTTTGAGGTTTCAAAAGCCCCTGCCAAGCACAATGTCTCCCTTCTCCAAGTGCAGATTGGATCAGGATGTAGCTCTCAGCTGCTACTCCAGGACGATGTCTACTGCCATGGTAATAATAGACTAGACCTCTGAAACTGTAAGCATTTCCCCCAACTAAATGCATTCTTTTATAAGAGCTGCCTTGGTGCCTCTTCATAGAACAGTGACTATGATAAAGGGCCAGGGAAGGGGACAAGTTACACTTTTTGAGTTAAGAAACTAAGTAGACAGTGAAAATCAGCTGATAAACTGCCCCAAAGAGGAGGGGGGGACTGTGGTTCTCCTGGTGCGTACAAGTACATCGTCTCATTCAGATTACTGCTCCCCCACACACACACAAAAGCATTTCTTTAGGTGTATTTGTTTTCTTGAGGGGAGGCCTTCCAGCCAAGTGATTGACAGGCCTAATTGGATGAACTCTTAAAAGGGAATTTTTGGGGTAATTTAGAATAACATGTCTCCACCCAGGGCCAGAGGTAGAACTCATTCCATTCTGTCTAGCAGGACATCTCTTTCCTTTCATGGACCTTCACAAAGCTGTGATAACACAACCTTTTCGCGTGGTATTTTAAATCTTAATTAGGGGTAACTGATCTTTATCCAGTGCTACCAGGGAAATGGGGAAATCGGGGTTCATCCTCATTAATCTGCAGGCTGGATAATGGCTGCCCAGCTCCCTGCTACCTAACGGTTCCTGTGTGAATGTCTTCTAAGAATTTTTTTTTTTTTTTTTTTTACAATTCTGTCATTTTTATCAGCTCTCTAACCAAGTCTCATTAAGGTGACATTTATCTTAACAACATTGGCATTCCCATGTTTCACTGTTCCTGATTTGGTTTTTCCCAAATCTGATGCTATCCTCCGATTTGTAATGTGGGCAAGGACGTGCAGAAGGTGTTATGTTGCAGTTTCCTCCGAAATGGAAACATTGTATCTTTCAGGGAAGCTCCTTAAGCAGGAAAATATACAACTCAAAATAGCTTCGGGAAGTCCCTGAAACCAAGCAGATTCACTAGGCGGATCCCTGTAGAGTAAGCAGTAAAGGCTGAGAGTTCCTCTCAGAAGAGTGAACCACGCTGCAAAGACGACCCAGACCCAGACGGCGCTCCTGGAAGAAGCAGAGACCAGAGCCTGGAAGAGGTTTAGACCAACTGAGTCATTGGAAAGGACACTCCAACCTGTTGAGCTGGCTGCAGGCTGTGCAGCATGCTCCAGGTTCCCAGCTTTTGTGAGCTGTCACCCATGCTTGGGTGGCTTTGGTGATGCATCTGGCTTTGAGTCATTGCTGCTCCTGTGAGTAATCCCTCACCCATATACCCGTATGTAACCCAAATAAAACTCACAGTTGACCGAGTGTTATCCACACTTTAGTCTGTCATGGGCTCCCTATTTGGGGTAAGTAGACATTTGTGTTGCATCTCCCCAGGAAATGTTTTGTCGCACAACAGGAGGGAAGGTAACCAGGTTCTGACCTTAAATAGACTAGGTTGTGTTTGTTAGCATACACGGCAAGGGGCAGCCTCTCTTCCATGGGAAGTGGGGATCGGCCAGGGAAACTAGCTGTGACCCTTTATGAGGGCAAGGTGAAGGGCTTGGGAATGAGGATATTGTTGCAGCTGTAGCCCAGCCCATGTGTCTTCTGCTTTCTCTCCTTCCTGGAATTGTTTGCCCAAGGCTACAGACCCAACAGATTTTCCTTTCTGTGCTGAACGAAGTCATCTGTAACCTCCAAGGAACCCTGGTTTACAACTGTGGCACTCTATGGAACAGAAAGTGACCACCATTCCAAATGAAGTGTCTGGGCAATACAAAATTTACCCCAGTGTGCACTGGGAAGAGCCAACTCAGACAGGAAGTGAAGGGACTGGTGTTGGCACAAGCCACTCCAAGACCAAGTTCTCAGCACAAAGGACATTTATTTGTTCCAGAGGGACAAAGGGCAGGGAGTAAGAGACAAAGGCAGAGAACAGAGGATGAGGGAGAAGCGGAAGGGAACAGGGGAGAGAGAGAAGGAATTTGGGGATGGGTGGGTAGCACAAAGGACTGCCTCTGGATAGAGGAGACAGATGTGTGACCCACAGGAAAATGGTGGTTTAAAAAAGGTAAAGGGGAAACCCTGTGTTTAATTTTGATTGGGCCTGTTTATCCAGGCAGCCAATGGGGGCTTTTGACTACTGAACTTAAATACTTTATTAGCTGGACTTTGGTAATCAGTGTCAGGAGGAGGAAGTGGCCAGATAAGGGGGATAGACTTTGGGGATTAGCTTTAGGAATGTCATGTGATGGTTTTTAGCGAGGCAGAGGGGTTGGGGGAGAGAGGCAGAGCCAGAGCCGGGTTTGCCATGCTCGAGCTGGCGAGAGTCCCGGCAGAAAGGTGGTGGCTGTCTTCCTCCATTGGCTGCTGGAGTCAGGCCTCACAATCTTATTCAAATGGCTAGCCTGAAAATAATTGGTGCACAGGAAATGAAGGAGAAGGGGGAAAGGGCCACTGCTCCAAGCCCTCAAATTCTCATGATAGGGGCCTTGGTGTAAACACAGGCTTTGCTGGGTGGGGACCATTGAAACCTTTGCAAGAAAGCCTTACAAGGTGGGCCAAATGAAAGGATTTTAACTCCTTGTACTAAACACAAGTTTTATAGTATTTGATAGAAAAGACTCTTATCTGATATTTCTTACAGGGGGAACTAAGGGGATGTGTTGGCACCCCTGAAGCCACAGCTCATACATGCGTCCTAAATGTGTTAGAATCCGGTGATGGGCTTCCCCGGATATCTGCCCACAGCGCTGTTTTTCAATACACCCTGACTATCACTATGCTCCTGCCACCGACAGTTAGAAATATAATTTGGGAATAATTTCCTGTGTGACAGAAAACAGAGCAAGGCCATCCTTGATCTTGAGAGAATGGAGTTCTGTGTCTCAGAAAGGAGGTGACTAATCATAAGCCCAGATTGCTGAGTCTTGGCATTGGATGGCTTCCCCAAACCCCAGAACCATAATTCAATCCAATCCTCAATAGCATTTACATTTTAAACACCAAAGCCAGGGATTTCTCCACAAAGCTGAGCACAAAGCAACTTCACGTTGTGAGTTTCCATCAGATGCCTAAACTCACTATCTCCTCTTGCCTCCCTGTGGCCGCACAAAATCTTCCTGCTTCTTTCTCTTTTGTTTGTTTAAGACAGGATTGCATTGTGTATCCCTGTTGAGGCCGGAACTCACTTTGTAGACCAGGCTGGCCATGAATTCAAAGTGACCTGACTGCCTCTGCCTCCCAAGTGCTGGGATCCAAGGAGTTTGCTGCCAAGCCTGGCTTTCCTGTCATTTTCTAATCTTCCTAACATTAAATATAGTTTGCATAAATTAGACGAGTTGTATTTTTTTTTAAATGTTCTCGGGTGAACTAGGATTAAGAATGTACTTTGCATTTGAGTTAGAGGTGAGAAAAAAAAGTGAAGAAGATTCTGACTGGCACAAAAATAAACAGCAAACAAATAATTCTAAGAAGCCCCATTGCCCTGGCAACGTCATCACCAACAGGGTTATTAAATGGGCTTTCCTGCTTATTAAGGAGTCTGGGGCTTGTAATTCTCGTAGCCTCGGTGAAGTAGATTTAGGTTAGAAACAAAGAGCAATTATTAATTACTGGTTTATTGCTTTATTGGGTGACTTACTTAAAGCACTGCTTGTACTATTTGCCAACCATGACTTCACTCGCTTCCTGAAACCTGGAGAAATAGCTAAAACAGTACATTGTTGCCCTTAACAACCTGCTGACTGCCCCGTTGACCTCTGTAAAATCTCGATGGCTTGCCCACTTCAACTTGAGGGTTTAGCGGATAACATGAGAATACAAAGTGGGCCTAGGAGGAAAGCCTTTCGAGAGCTGTCCTGGCATCTGTCCACAGGTGACATCCCCTTCCTCCCCACTCTCAGAGCACTCAGTCTAGAAGATTCCTGCAACATCAGTTGCCTCCAGTTTCTGACCTACAATCCGGCATAGCTTCTACCTCCGCGTGCCGAGTGAGAAGACAGCATGGCTGCCAGCACTGAGAAGCTTCAGGGGTGTGTGGTTCCCTTTAGTGATGACCAAGTGGGTGGGGCAGGGGAGTCAGAGTCTCCAAAATGACTCCCTTACATTTTTGGCTTTCCTTTAGGGACAATAAAAAGTGACAAGCAGCTAAATATGGATGGGTGGTATTTATAACCCTGAGAAACTCCATCTCAGTGTCATTCATCTGCTTCGCAGTCTTGGCCCTGGCAACACATACATTTTAATACTTGTAAGCTATTACAAGGTGTATTGGAGTCAAGAATGATGACATACATGTAACCGAGGAAGGAAAATGGTGAGTTTGAGGCCAGCCTATGTTGCATGGGGACCCTGTGTCCACAAGAAAGGGAGGCAGTGGTGGTGGGTACTTTGCACTAGTGGATGGCATACAGTGAGAATGGAGAAGTCATACTGGCTCTCTTTCTCTCTGTCTCCCTCCCTCCCTCATCCCTCCCTCCTTGTTTTTCTGCCTTTAATGAAAGAAAAAACAAGCAAGCTTGAACTTATTTAAGGGAAAAATGACTCTTTTAGAATAGTATAATGGCAGTATTTTCCCTCGGTGTGATGATGGGGAAATGTTCTTCGGTATATATGTTTGTCAAATTGGTTGATGAATTAAAAAACACTGATTGGCCAGGCAGGAAGTGATGTAGCACAGCAAACACTGCCACTAGCTAACCATAGAGGTCTGGAGGTCTGCACAGACAGGCAGGAAGTGACGTAGCTGGGCAGACTCAGACTGTAAGCAGGGACAAACAGGAAATGGCGCCCTTCTCTGCAGAGATGTAGCAGGCAAAGGAGATGTGGGTCCGGCATTCCAGGTAAGCCAAGACCACGTGGAAACACTTAGATTGATAGAAATGGGTTAATATTTAAGACAGAGCTAGCTGATAAGAAATGCTAGTAACAGGCCAACAGCTTTATATCTAATACAGCATCTCTGTGTGTTACTTTGGGACTGACGCGGCTCTGGGACCAGGCTGGCGGGAAAGTGCTCGTAAGAGTGTGGGAATTTTTACTATTACTAGTGAATGTATGGTTCAGTCTTGCTGTTCTTGGAACACAGTACTAATTAAGTTTCTGATGGAATTTCAGTGTTATTTTGGTGTGTTAAGCTGTTACCTCTGTGGAACTGTGAACTGGAAAGTCTGAAGATGCCGAGAGAATGGGCCTGGTTTTAACAGAGGACTTTTAAAGAGCAAAACAAACAAAACACTCCTTACTGTGATCACAGACAGACAACAGAAACATTTCAAGTGTTCTTTAGATTTTTCGAAGAATGTTTTGTACTTGTATTTAAACTTGAAATGTATGAGCAGGAGACAATCCTTACAGTCAGGATTGAGAAGTGTTACAGTTGAATGGCCTGGTGCTGTAGCAATAAAATGACCAAGTGTAATGACTTTAATCAAATCATCTTTCAAAAGTTTAAAAAAAAAAAGAGCAAAAGTGCATCTCATGGTTGTTTACAGATTAAGGTTCAATCTTAGCAAACTGTTTCACAGCTGCTGTGAAGCCCTCCACGCAGAATTACCTCATCATTTATAAAAAAAAAAAAAAAAAAAAAAAAAAAAAAACCCTTCGGATGGGCTTCAAAGTGCACAGAACAGCTCCTCCTCGAGAAGTGTTTTGTGCACTTCAGATTTCTAGAGAGCACAATGAAGCATGTCTCTGAAGAGGGAAGTGAGCCTAGCCGTACAGATGGAAACCTGCCAGAATGCACACCTGAGCAGCGGAATGCCACAGGGGGATTTGATCTGTTGTCAGATTTATATTCCCAACTTCTCAAAAAGAATACGGTCCTTTTAACATGCTGCAAGTGTGGGAAGCTCTAGGAGGATCTGGCGTGAGACTTTAACCATGGCCAATTAAGTATTGGGATCGCCTGAGCCAGCAGATGAGCATTTAGAATCTTAAATTCTCCAGAAATGCTGCATCTGTGTTGCTTCAAGGGCTTTCCCCCCTCAGCTCGATAGCCCACCTGCAACCCTGGCAATTCCCTTACTTAATTACCTGCTTCTTCAAGGTTCTGGCTAGCCTCTCTCTGAAGCCCCTTTAGGGCATAAAAATACAGGACATTGTAGCTAAATTAGAATGTCAATTAACACTTGTGGGTGTTACAGATACCACACGGAGCATCCCTATGCTAAGTATTAGTCGTTGCCTGTCTAAAATTAAACTTACCTGAATATATTGTATTTTGTAACTAGGTATGTTGCATGTTTAGTTCCTAAACTGGACAACTTTAACTTTTGGAAATACTAACAGGCCCATGTGGATTGCTGACCTGAGTATATGGTAGCCAGAGGGGTTCAATTCCAGTTACGCCCAGCGAGGGCCAGAGATGAGTTGGATGGTGAAGAAAAATGATTCTAAGAGTTCTGGGCTTGAGGAAGTAATCATTTCTCCACTTTCTTTGTTTCTTATTCATTTGGAAGAATCAGCTCACTGCTTTCAAGTCTCTGGTACAAACCCAGGAATGTAGGAGGTACAAAGAGATGGCATTTCTCTTCGTGGGATTGATTTGAACTTTTGGTGGAGGGCCTTGCAAACACATCCTCATGCTAAATCGAGTTCTGTCTGAATATGAAATTTGTCAACACACGCTGTATGCCTAATACGTTTTGTGTTCTCTTTGCAGGAAAATAAGGCATTGGGAGGTATCATGCTTAGAGGTGGGATATCAATAAATAACGAAAGATCCAACTGCGTTGGTGCACAAAGTTGACCCATTTTAAAGTTAATGAAATCATGGCTGTGAAACTTTTCTTAACATTACTGAATAAAATACTTTAGGAGAGACTCCCCCACCCCCTCCACCCCACACTTTGTGTTCCTGAGCTTGAACTCAGAGCTCTGGGCCTCCTGCACGCTAATCCCAGTTATCATTGGGATACATTATCTGGGTCATCTCAGGCCTCCTGTCTGGGTCTGAAACTCCCACTTGGAGCTGTGGAATCTCCTGTGCCTGTGAGCCTCACGATGGGTTGGATCTACTCTCTATTCCTATTGAATGTACTGCTCCAAGTCTTATGTAGGGCAATGAGGCAAGAGAAAGTGTCGGTGCCCATAAGATGTCTACTCCATCTTGGCTCAAGGGCAGAGAGTTCAAAACTATCCTCAGTAAGTCATAAGACCTAAAGGTCAAAGGCGTGGCTACAGTAGGATGTTTGACCTTGGCCTTGGCTGTCTTAGTCTAACTAACAGACCTGGTCTGAGCTGCGGTTAATCCTGACCCTTAATGCTGGGTAAAGAGAAGTTGAATCTGAGGTGCGGTTATTGAATCCTTGGAGAAAAGAGGAAGAAAATTATGTTTGTTCCATGTATGTGATACCATGTCCCCCTTTTTGGTTAAGGTATATAAGAGTAGTAAAGTATAAACTCATGGCATTCAGTATTGACTGGATCTGCCCTCCTGATTTTATTTCCGTATCTTCATCTTTTCCTTTACCGTCTTTAGCTAGCTTTCCTTTAGTCCACACACCACATCCCAGGTACGAACCTCGGGCTGGTGGGTTGGCTCCCATTACAGCCCTGCAAAGACAGCTTCCACAAGAAAGATATAGAAGGGCTACAAACAGGAATGGAAAAAGGCATTCTAGTTTCCAGCTGTCATTATTCTATACTTAAAAGACCCTAAAAACTAGAAAACATGTATGTCTGACAAGCACTTTCACCCAAGGTGCAGGATACAAAATTGATACACACAAATCAGTAGCTTTTCTGTGTAGCAATAAAGAATGGAAAAGTGTGCCATTCACAGTAGCTTCAAATGTATAAAATAAAAGATTGAAGACTAAACTCCCAAGGAGTGGAAATATCTTCACGATGAAAATTTTAAGACACTGAAAGAGGAAAGTAAAGAAGGTACTGTTGTTGTAATCCAGGCGAACCTGGCCCCGCCTCTCACCGGCCTGTGTATGAAAGGCGCACCTACCCTGCCTTTTAAGCGGAAAACTCCACTCTCTTCTGTCCTCTCTTTGAGGAGGCAGTTCCATCTGTCTCCATCTGTCTCTGTGTCTTTTCTCTTTCCTTCCCTTATTTTCTTACCCCCCCCCACACACACAATAAAACTTTCCATATAAGCTACATCTGCATGTCTGTTTCCCTGCTGCCTATCATCCAATACACTACAGGACCATGGTCCTGCCAGCCGAGAGGTCCCAGCCCTCACCACTGCATGATAACAGCTATGAGATAGGAAGAGTTTCTGTGCTCCAGGATTAGCAGAATTAATATTGTGGAAATGGCTATATCACCAAAGCTAATCTACAGATTCAATTAAATCTCCAGCAAAAGTCAAACGACATAGTTTATACAATTCGAAAAGCAATCCCAGAATTCATATTGAAACTCAAAAGATGATAAATAGCAAAAGCAATTCTAGGGAGAAAGGACACTACAGGAAGCACAACCCCAAACTTCCCTACACAGCCATAGTGACAAAAGCGACGTAGTCTTAGCACCAGTGTGCAACATGAAATATAATAGGGACCGATAAATATGCACGAAGAGCTATGGCAACTTAATTTTCCACATGGCTTTTTGAACATACAAGACATACCATTCAACAAATGACGGCAAAACTGCATCCCCATTCAGAAAAGTGAAATTATACCCTTACCTTGCACAAAAATCAATTCAAAGTGGATATAAGAAATCAATTTTAAAACTTGAATTCCTGACACTGATAGATTTAGGAAAATATTTGAAAAATGTAGGTATAGCCAAGATCTTTCTGAATGAGACCCCAATAAAATAGGGAGAAACCCCAGGAAAGGGTAAATATCATTACAGAAAATTCAACAGCTTCTATGTAGCAATGGAGGCAATAACCTGGGAGAACATCCTACAGGATGGAAGAACGCCTTTACCAGTTGTATTTCCGGCAAGAGGTTAATACCTAGAATATATAAAGAACTGGGAAAATTAATCATCGATTTCTTTTTAAATTCCCAGCTAATAAAGTGGCCAATGAACTGAACAGTCGGTTCTCAAAAGGCAAAAAATGAAATACAAAGCACTAATAGTATATTAGTTAGGGTTTCTGTCGCTGTGTTAAAACATCATGACCAAAATCAGCTTGGGGAGAAAAAAGACTTTCGGTTTACAGTTCATCATAGTCCATCCTCAAAAGAAAACAAGTCAAGAATTCAAGGCAGGAACCTGAAACAGAAGCCAAGGAAAAATGACCCTGGTTTGTCCCTGGCTTACTCAGCCTTCCTTCTTCTTCTCCTCCCCCTCTTCCTCCTCCTCCTATCATCCAAACAACCTGCCCAGGGGTGGTACCACCTGATGTGAGTTGAATCTTTCCACATCAACCATCAGTCAATAAAATGCTGCAGGCCAGCACCATGGAGGCATTCTCTCATCAAAACCCTGCCTCTCAGATATCTAAGTAAATGTGTCAAGTTGACAGCTAGCAGAGCCAGCATATTTTAAAGATGTTCTCCATCATGGAAACACAAAACTATTTTTAGGTTCCATTTCACCACGGTGAGAATAGCTATCATGAAAACAGATCACAACAAAATCTGGCAAGAATGTAGAGAAAGGGGTATCCATATTCACTGTTGATGAGAATATAGACTGGTGTAGTTGCTATACAGAGATCAGCGTGGAGGTTTTCCAAAAACTAAATGTAGAACTACCATATGACCCAGCTATGTAACATCTTGGAATACACCGGAAGGATTATGTACCCAACACAGAGATACTTCCATGTCTGTTTATGCTGCTCTATTTTTAATATCCAGGAAATGGATTCAGCCTAGATATCTACCAGCAGATGAAGGATAACAAAAATGTGGTATATTGTTATCTATAAATGGTAGATAGATAGATAGATAGATGCATACACACACACACACATAGATTATATGGTTATATAGATACATATTAAATGTAATTTTATTCATCAGTAAAGAAAAATGAAATCAGCAAGAAAACGGACAGAAACAGAACTGGAAAATGTAGTAACTCAGACTCAGAAAGACATGTGTTGTATGTTCTCTAGCATGTGTGGGTCCTAGCTTCTAATTTATAATCACATATAAACATGGAGAGGCATGCTACTAGAGACAGGGAGACTGGAGAGGTGCTCATGAGGGGAAAGTCTTTTAAGTGAGGGCAGTGCGTAGACAGGTAAAAGAATACACACAATATGAAGGTAGGAAAGGGAATTCTGGGCGGAAGGGATCAGAGAAACAAAGACATGTATGTGTGCATGTGGTAGTGGGGAGACTCAACACCTAAAACATGAAAATTCCACATGGAAACTACTCTGTGTGCTAATTTTTAAATTTTTAGAAGCCATAATTCTAAATATGTGAGCATCTAATGACATATCTTTAAGCTATATGAAATCAAAACAAAAGAGGCAATCCGCAACCACTAATAATAATTTTAAACACTTCCCTCTCAGGGATTAGTAAACATCTCAGTCATTAAGGTGCCTGCTGAACAAGCATGGGAACCTGAGTTTGGATCCCCAGCACCTGTGTGAAGTGCCGGGTGCAGTTATTAGTGCCTGCAATCTTAATACTGGATAGGCAGAAGCAAGAAGATCCTTGGGGCTTGCCGGCTGGTGTTTCTGAATTCATGAGCTCCAGGTTCAGTAGAGAACCTGTTTAAAATAAAATGGAGAGTGCTGGAGGAAAACATTCAACATGGAAGTCTGACTTCACACATGTGTGTGCACACGTGCATAGGTACATATGTATGCACACATTCAAATACAAAGTCAGTATCCTAAACCATTAGGACACCTATTCACTTTATATCAAACCTACTATAACTTGGAATTCTCCAGATAGCTACCCTCAGACAAACACGCACACTCACACGCACAAATGTACATATGCTCATGCATACACACACACATTAACACATAGGAAGTGTGGTAACAGGACTTGCCTTTCCACTGGAAGCTGTGGTAGGCATTAATGAGCAGGCATTCAGACTACCTACAGTGTAGAGGCCTTGCTTTGTCTCGGATGGTGCATTTTCTCATTCTACAGCCTCAGTTTTTAAGTAGGAAAGGACAGTTCAGTAGATGGTTCTCGTTACCAAATTTCTGGGGTAGAGTGCAATTGAGTTTTCTTCCTTCCAGAACAGCAACATGACAGAATCCACAGAAGTCCCGATAATTAGATCAACTTGGCAAATGTACTGCAGACTCAAGGAATATCTAAACTCAATTTTCGTGTCCTGTGTGGGCTTTGTTTCCTTATCACCACTGTGGCCTAATTAACTTTTCTCAATTTTATCCAGGCTCTCTCCCCAAGGAGTCTGAAAGGCACCCCTCTCAGTAGAAACTTCTTTTATTGGATTGTTTTGATTCAGAGATAATGTTGCTTCAAGGCTTCTGGTATTTTTCCTCATATGACATGGCACTATTCTGTGATTACTTAATTCTAACCTCCTAATGTCAGTACCACCAAGAGGTCAACTGTGACACCAAGATGTCTCCACTGGGGATGTCTGTCTGTCAACCACGTGTATGCCCAGTGCCCTTGGAGGCCAGAAGGCTTTGAAATCCCTGGGACCAGAGTTACAGACAATTGTAAGCCACCACATGGATGCTAACCGGGGTCCTGTGGGTAAGCAGGAAGTGCTCTTAATTACTGAGATGCCCCGCCCCTAAATATGTGGGTTTTTAACAAATTCTAGAGCTCAGCTTGCAATCATAATTCCTGTGTGGCCCGCACTCCTGCAGAGTTCTTGTGTTCCCCTTTCTTACTGTACGGGAGGGCATTCCCGTGGGTATCTGTCACCTTGCCTCCCACGGCATCCAAGACCACTTCCGGCACACAGAGATCCCATTTCGTCTGTGAGGCTTTGCGAATACATAGGCAGAGGCTTCGCCCTAATTAGCCAAGCACTCCTATCTCCTGGCCCTCCCATTGCCACAGGTCATCATGATTCATCTCCTTCTGTGACCTGCTGTTGCTATGGGAGCTGTTGCTGCAGAATCTGAAGGTTGTGATGATCTGTTTCCCAGATCATCTTTTGAAGCCTGGTTGCTGCAGGCTGTCCTTTTGCTCTACTTGTCTACCCCAGCTCAGCTCGTCATCACGTAGATTTATTTCACCTTTCGGGGATCTCAGGTGCTTTTTGCCTCTTTCCAGCCTTTGAGTTTTTACAGTCAGTAGCCCGGAATTGATCCATCCCTTCTTCCCTCATCATTCCTACTTGGAAGTGCGGGGTGAGGAAAGAGGAAAGGTGGACCGAGCTTGCTTTTCTGTAGAGGCGTGAGGTTTTTAAACCCTGTTCAAAGCAAGTAGGTCTTAAAGTGTTTCCCTGGGTTTCTCCGCCTGCTGTTTTGTTCTGTGTTTACACAGCCGAGAGCATGCTAGTACTTCTAGCTGTTAAGACAGAGTCCCTATCTTATGGTCAAGGACCTTGAGAAGTTCACATATACATGGAAGAAAGCTTGAGTGAACCAGTGTGTTGCAGTGAGGGTGATCTCGTTCCATAGGAAAGTGTGGTGCATCTCATTAAATGGGGTATTGTAGCTTTTAGCTTTGGCCTTGTGTTGGTGATTTTGAAGAGAGTTAAAGACAAGCTGGTTTTGTTCTGTGTTGGATACTTCCAGAAAACAAATGCAATTTCATGGTTACCTATGTTGATTTTCTTTGGAAGGCACAGAAATAAAATCTCACAGTACATTAGCCTTTTGCCCAGCTAGGCCCTGGTAAGGCAATGGCAGAGTCTGCAAACACCGAGGAAAAGATTCGTTAAACATTTTTGGAATCTTTTAAAATAGTCTCTGTTTGGGTCCTTGTTCTATAAAATAGAAAGTTAACAGTGCCGTTTTCCTATTCATTTAGAGTCACCATCCAGCAAAGCATCTGGCTTGTCATGTGACATCTTTCCCACTTTCTCCTCTTTGTATCCACTCCAGAAAGTGATGAGTTGTCTTTACGGATTCGCCTAGTTCATCTCCAGACACAATTTTAGACCTTCCTGGATATGTTTGTGTCTGACTAAATAGCAAATGAATGGCTTGAGCCGAGTCCTGTTCTTCAGGACTTTTCCACTAAGAAAGCTTTGTGACTCGTCTACTGTGTCGAGCCCTCTGAGGACGTTGAGCTGCTTTTTGGCTCTCTCTTCTTTCAAGTCTGTTCTCCTTGGGTGACATTTTCCTCCTGTTATTACTCTGTCTCTTTTAGCGCGACTGCCCGTTCGGTTCGCCTTAGAGTATGAGATTGCCCTTTAACAGGATCCAAATTATGTCTTCCACAAATAGATCGCAACGGGGTGGTGTGTACCGCGTAGCTCTTGACCTCTTGAACTTGGCATCCAGTCACTCCTCTGCCTTTGCCAAGTTTGCCTTATGCAACTGCTGTTCCCTGGGAGCTTACTCTGGGGTGAGGGGGTTCTTGAGGAGGTTTTTAGCACACACATCACCTCACAGGCCAAGTACCACCCTCTCAGAAACCCAGGAGATGGACTCACAAAGGAAAATGGGTTTTTTATAATTGGAGTGCGGGCTTTTTATTCAGAGTAGAAAAATGTATTGCATAGAGCAAGGGATCAGCTAGCAGGACAGGGAACAGAGTGCCTGATAGCAGCTGGCAGATGGTGGAGGTTCCGTTTGGGAGCAACTACTCTGTAGACTTGACTCCCACCACACAAATGAGGGCCGTCTCGTTTGGTCAACATTTAAGTCTGGGCCAGAGCTGGCTCTGTGGCACAAGGTTGTGGTTGATTCTGACGGTGCTCCTGCCCGGTCACGCTATGCTTCCAGTGGCCTTCAGACTCTGAGACGTCTCTAAAAAGCTCCAAGCAACACGGAAACTGCTCTTGGTATGATCTAAAAGGAGTTGATTTTACGGTGTTTTATAGACAACTCATGGGCCAGGGATTTTATGCAAAGTCCACTGTAGGAGCTTTTTTTTTTTTTTTTTTTTTTTTTTTGGCTTCTCAGATATGGTTCTCAGCACAAAATATTACACAGTCCTGCTGCCCATGAACAGAAGTGGAACAAAGATTCAGAGAGGCAGTGGAACCCCGGCAACCCAGGAGTAAGCCACGGGGCCAGAGCCTAGACACATCTAAATGACTTGGAAGGAAAGAAAAACAAGGCGACGGCCAGGTTGCGTGGTGTTCAAGGCTCGTCTCCAGGACTAGGAGATCAGCAGTGGAGAGACATTATCTCATTTATGGAGAGGAAGCTGCCTGTGTCCCGTCCGATAAGGACTGAACGTAGGGGGTTCGGGGCTTCCCTCAGGATTAACCATGTCTGCGGGAGGAGGGATGATCAACCTCATGTCAAATATTCAGGGTGGCAGTGGGAACCCTCTCCGGTCTGCTTGCGATCGCCTTGCTGTTCTTTAGAGTTAACGTCAGTCTGAGTAAATTGACATAAAGGAGCTAGGGAAGATGGCTCCTTGGTCAAATCAGTCACGCCAGTACGTCTTTCTTATTAATGCGAGTTAGCTTCAGAAGGGAATGTTTATAATAACCTTTCAACCATCACCTTCATATTAACCAGAAAACGCACAGTTGCTGGATAGGTAATGACTATGTTAGGAAATACTCTCTTGCGGCTTGTGACTATTATGTAGGGAGCTTACTTGTGCCTCTCACTCCATGATTTCATGATGGAGGTAGTAGCAAGGCATGGCCTGAAACACCTGTTTAGTGACTGCTTGCTAAGTACTTAGCAGACATGCTCATCACTAACACATGGCTGCACATGAATGTTGCATGGAGGGAATGCTATTGCAAGGCTTTCTGCAATTAGCATCTGACTTTTCTTCTTTTGAACACCAACAAAACCCCTTTTGTGACTTAATTTCTGAGCAGCTCCTGGGGGGTACAGAAACACTGTAGTCATAATCCCAAGCGTCCCAAGGAAATGACTCACCAGGACAAGGTGAGGTCTCAATGAAGAACTTCATATGAGAGAGAATTTTCTGGAAATGGGTGAAAGAACTCATTCTGTAAGGGCAAAGTCACATGGGGGGCCTGCCTTCCTTTGCCTCTGAAATATTCAGCATCTAGGACTTAAAATGAAACACAAATGCTTTGTCTGTGAAATTGTGTCCATTAGGACTATTTGGTGCTCTGCACCCCCTTTACTCTGGGGATCACAATAAGCCTATTTTATCTGTATAGCTACCTACCTATCATTATGTATTTATAAAAGATTTTATTCGTAAGCACAACTATTTTCATCATATCCCTCTCTTCTTAAACTCCATCCATGGCTTCCTTACATCCCCTTCTAAAACTCATGTCTTCACATACATGCTATTGAGTCCAATTAGTGTTGCTCTTATGTACGTGGGTGTATGGGTGACTGTGGACATGGGCAGCTGGTTCTCCCTGAGGTTTAGCATGTGCTTTCATCCTTTGATGGATGCTAAGTAATGACTAAGGGTTTTGTAATTCTTCACTTGCCGTTAGCTTTTTATACTGATAAACTGGTCCCACCCACCTGACATGAGTCCTCTTGGCCTCTTAGCAGGATCCCTCTCTAAAACCATAAATTGGGCGCTTGGTGCACAATGCAGGTCAGGGCTCCTTGGCACACAAGGGTTTCCTTCTAGTACCTCTTCCAGAGCTTATCTAGCATTCCAGCTCAGGGATGGGGTGGGGGGTGGGGGCAGGATGAAGACCACCCACAGACAAGAAGTAGGAGGATAGAGCTGGAGCAGTAGTGCTCTGAAGGAGATGGTTGTCAGGTCCCTCGAGTGTGGAGGTTGCAGACCTACAGACAATGGCCAGATCATATACCAAGACGGAACTTTGACACGGTTCACATCCATCAAATCCAGACTGGCCAATCATGCCTGAGGGCCACTTCCACGTAAAGGATTGGGGTGGTCCCTGGAAGGAGTGGGTCTTGCTCAGTAGATAGTCATTTCTATTAGCAGAACTGGAGCCAGCTACGGACAAGAAAAAGCGCTCGCCCAGGAAGAATTTTGGAGGCGGCAGGGCTAATAGCGCGCAGGACTCCTGCAAACCTGAGCACGGTCTAGTGTGCCTTTGAAGTGTCCGGATGGATGAACCTTTAAATTAAACCGCACACACAGCAGTTTCATCGTAGATCTGCCAGGATCAGTAAGAAACCGTGAAAACTGTAACGCTAACCATGTGATCTGGTAAATGCTTTAGTGACTAACGCGAATGTAGGAGAAGGGAACCAAAGAACAACTTTTGGTAGAAGAGCCAGAGGACCAGGAAGTCTGCTTTGAGATTGTGCCTTCTCACTGGGACAGGGAAGCCACACCCTGAAATCTCAACAACATGGCTGCCTAAGCAAGATCTGGATAACCCAGTAACACCTGACATCCCAGTGTAGATGGGGAAATCTCACAGGTCCATCCCCACTGTTGTGTTCCTCCACCCGCCCAACCTCCACCCCGCCCCTCAGCCCCCACCCTCTCACCTCCCACCCCCTCAGCCCCCACCCCTACTAGACGAAGAGCAATGGGCAGTTAATTAACAACTGCTGAGAGGTGTAATTGGTCTTCTCCAGGGATGAGCGCGCTGACCAAGTGGTCATCCCTAGAAACATATGCATGTGGATAACCCTGAAAGGACTCAGCGGGCTGTAATTGTATGTTGACTTGTTTATATGCATATGAAACAGCCATGTCGAAAGAGGAGGAAGCCGTGAATTTGGGAAGGGAGGAGACACAGGAAGGAAGAGGAGGTGGGCGGCATGATGTAGTTCCATTGTCATTAATTTTTCTAAAGTTTTGCCTTGTGGAGAAATAAGAGAAATGACAGCAGAACTAAAGTAGTTTCCCGAGCTGCTGAGGTGTCCTGGGTAGAAACAACCTTTTCTCCCAAAGGACAGTCTCCTCTCTCCTCGTTCCTTCCCTCGGCCTCTGTTGTACCCTCTTCCGCATACAGGTTTCAACAAACCGTGCTTACAGAAGAAGGCAGAAAGACTCATCCTGAGTTGCGTGTCTCCGAGCTTTTCTGGCACTATCCTATCTCCATCAAGCCCGAAAGCTCTGGTCAATGAGGAACAGCTGAAGACCCCAAGCAAAGAAATAGGAGTGTTCCCGGCGGGCCTCCGAGTCCGTGCTTCTCTGAGTGGTCCCAGGTGCTGAGCTTCTCAGATAGCGAGTTTCAGAAGTCCGGCGAAAGTGGGGGGTGGGGGGATTGTTCTGGTTATTTCTCGAAACTGGAATGTTTGTCGTGCTCCTCAAGAACGGTGGGGGGGGGGGCTGGGTCTGCAGCCATAGGGACCGAAATCTGTGATTCTGGCCTCCAGCCTTGCGTTTCTCTGGTCTCTCTTGCGCACACTCATGCACACACTCACTCTCTCTGTCGTTCTGGATTATTGGGAGTTGGTGTGAGCATTTTGGTGAGAACACATGTGCTACTTCCTGCCTGTGTGCCATGAGTTGTGTGCCATGCCTGAATATGAGGGACACTTTGAGGCCCTCACTCCATACCTAAAGGGTCCACTCTCTTCCTTGAGTAACCCTAAAAAGGAGCCTGGGGATGGGGAGGTGCTTTTTCTGAATCATAAGCTGATACAATTTGCTTTATTTACTTAAACGCCTTTCTACGCCAATGCGGCAAAACAAACAAAAACGGAAGCTATTAGGTATTGATGGATGCATAACTGGATGGAAATTTTGTAAGAAAATCCCACTGTGTTCTGGAGGATGAGAGCACTATGAAGACAGCGACTTTTTTTCATACGGCTGCCTTCTCGCGGTTTATTTTCATTTATTAAATATGTTTTATTATTTTAAGTGTGTGGGTACTTTACCTTTATGTATGTCTGGTGGCCTTGGGGGTCAGAAGAAGGCATCAGCTCCCCCGGAACTGTAGTTACAGGTGGTTTTGAGCTGCCACGTGAGCACTGAGAACCAAACTCGGTTCCTCTGGAAGAGCAGCTGGTGCTCTTAATCACTGAGCCTCTCTCCACTTCCCTCCTCACACTGGTACGCACGAGACATCAAACCCCACTGAAGGAATGAGGTGGCAGACACCACGTCACCCCCTCCCGTCTCTGTAGACAGAGCAGAAAGAAGCTTGCTAAGAGTATTGTCCTTTATCTGGTGGATTCATGCAAATGAATTAATGCCTGGTATTTATCAGATGGATGCCCATAGAGAATTTTGGAGAGTACGAATAAATGTTACAGAGAATCTTACTTGTAGGTAGACTTCTCTATCTGGACAGTGCCAGTCAGCTCTGTCCACTGGCTTCTCCCAAATAACCACACAGAGACTTAATATTAATTATAAATGCTTGGCCAATAGCTCAGGCTGGTTGCTGGCTAACTCTTACATTTACGTTAACCCATATTTCTTATCTATGCTTTACCACGTGGCTTGGTACCTCGTTTCAGTACGGCATGCCCATCTTGCTGCTCTTTACATCTCCTTGAGACGTCCAGACTCTGCCTTCTTCTTCCCAGCATTCTCCTTGGTTTGGGTCTCCTGCCTAACTTCTGCCTATCCAGCTGTTGGTCAGCCAGCTTCTTTATTAAACCAACTCAGAATCATATATTCACACAGTGTAAAGGAATATTCCACAGTTACTTTTCTTTCCTGCTGGCTGGAATCTGGCTGGGAAACAATTTCAGTTCTTCTAAGCTTTTTAAAGTTTATTTAAGGGAAATGCTTACAATATTAACTAGAGCACTGTATCCTATTTGAAAATGGAAAAATCATCCAAGAAGTAGAACGTGAGGCCTCTCTGATAGTTTAGTGAATGTGTGGCAGATGCGGCTGTAATTCAGCATAATTACTCTTCCTCCAGAGCCAGCGCTAATCCTTTAACAGTTTCTTACCACATTAGGCTCAGTCTTTGAGCTTCTATCAGTCCCATATGAGGAGCCAATTTTGTCTGTTTGAAAGAAAGCAGGATGGCATCCACCCAGATGTGCAGAAAGACACAGGCAGTCCATGGGATCGCTGTCCCTTGTGTCTAACATGGTGAGCTATGTTATGTTAGCCTTGAACCCAGCACTCCCAACTGTGGGTCCCTGTACCTGTTTGGTTGGTTTTAAAAACTTATCTATTAATGTAAGTCCAGATATCTGCCATTCTTTCGCTCTTTTCCTGCAGTGTTCAGTGACTCCCTTAAAGGACTCAGATTTTAGATGCTAACATGGACACTGTACAACTGTCAAAAAATTTCATCAGCATCCTTTATTTGTGGTTTTTAAGAATGATTTACTTAGAAATGAAGATACCTGCTGCCAAGCCTAACAACCCAAGTTTAATTCCCAGGACACACTCATGGTACTAGAAGAATGTTAATTCCTGCAGGTTTTCCTCTAACACTCACACACACACACACACACACACACACACACACACACACACTGTAGCATGCATGCGGCCACACGTAAAACATAAACACACAAAAATAAACAAGAAGTGAACGCTCTTGCGCAAACTCTATTAAAGTCTCATGGTTACAGAGAACTGTATCTTGTGATTTAAATTTTACTTTTATTTTCAGTATGTATCTGTCAACCTCATCCATGTATCTCTAGTAAAACTGTTGCGTCTTTTAAGAAATTTTGGGGTTTTTAATCCCTACCACAAATGGAAATAATTGATCAAATAGTTGTCATTCACAAGCTCACCATATGAGGGTATTGTTCTGTTCCATAAGTGACTTCTATAGTATAATTTTTAAGATCTTTTCAAAGCAGATATTAAGGGTCCTATTTAAGGATATTTGGCCTGATGATGGTCAGGGACATTTTAAGTGTTCTATTTTCCCTCTTCTGCATGTTTCACCGTTAACACCCTTGGGTAGGACTAGGGAAGTGCTAGCTAGCAAAGAAATAAGCTGACCAAAGCAAAGCATCCTCCAGGTAAGGCCCCCGAGGACTCGCTGTCTGAAAATGTTGAGTTGTCATTTGCTGACAGATGCAGAAAACCTCTGCTACGCTGGCCTGAATAAGAGGGTCATTATTCTCACACCCAGAGAAGGTGTGCGCAGCTGCAGTGATTGGTCACAAATGAGGGTGTGTTCAAAACTGCAGTGAGAGGTCACCCACAGAGGGTGTGGGCAGACATAGTGAGTGATCACAGATAGAGGGTGTATGCAGCTGCAATGGCTCAAGCTCTCTTTCGATTCTTCTCTGGTTCCCTCACCCTGCCACACTTTGAACATGGCTTCATCCTCAGACTGGGAATGAATGAGTAGTTAGCCGCAGTCCAAAACATGCCACTTTGATGCATGAGCATGTCTTCCCAGAAAGTATGGATCTTCTCCAATGGTAATGAATGATGCTCTTTAGACAGGGAAGTGAGTTGTCCAGCTGGTCTCGGAAGAGTGTGTTTCAATCAGTGGCTAGCAAGTGGAACAGGATGGGCCATGGTTACTTGCTGACCCTTGCAGCTTTTGGAGGAAGTAAGTTATGAATATTAAAAATTGTGACAGCCAGAAGAATGGCTTCTTCAATGCAGGTGACCAAAGCTTCCTCCATGACCCTGAAGGATAGTGAAGGGGGGACTTTCCTATGCTACAGATGCCAAACTAGGTTCAGAGCTTGTTCCGTGTGTGTGTGTGTGTGTGTGTGTGTGTGTGTGTGTGTGTCCAAAGGGTAGAAAGCAGTCTCAAACATCTGGAGGAATTAAAATGCAGCACAGACGTTACTGGGCTGAAAAGGGCTGGCTCTATTTGGGGGCAGGTTATCTGGGAGGGAGTCGTAACTCAGGCTGGGCTGCAACTGAACCGGTCCATCTTATTACCATCCAGGAGACGGTACAGCAGCACGATCGAGGAGAGCTCAGCTAGCAGGAAGTGGCGCACACATCTGTAACCCCAGCAGCTGGGGTTAGAGGAAGGAGGCTTAGGGGAGCCAGGGAGTTCTCAACTACACAGTACCACATAGCAAACCTTTGCACGCGTGTGTTCTGGCTCCGCCCCCACTATTTATCATACGCTTAGTGATCCTAGTTGATTATCCTGTTCTGGGTGTGAAGGTAAATTAGTTAAAATTTTAAAGTGGGTCTCTAGATTAGCTTGGCTTCTAATAAAGGTGAAAGGGCCTGGCAAGTTAGGGCAAAGAGAGAAATGGCCTGGTCATAAGCTAAAATTCTGAAGATGCTGATGAGGGCAAGTTATAAGAACCGGCTTCTGGCCTTCTCCCCTGAGTTGCTGTTAGAGTAAACGCCGCAAATGTGGGGGGAAATCGGGCCTCTCTTATTACATCCCTATACTTGTGGATTTTTTTCTTTAACTTGAGTAACAATCTTGCTTTACATCTCTCCCTCCCCTCATCCCCTGTCTCCCCCACCAACCCCTTATTCCCATCCCCCTTTTAAAAAATTGATTCTTAAATTTAACTATTGGCAGCTTCATTCAACTATGCCATATATCATGAACACATTCTTCCTATTACCATCTCTTCCCCCTCGCCCACTACATAGGGCCTTTTCTGCTTCCCAATGAAGGCTCCTCCTACTTGAATGTCTTATTTTTTTATGCAGGTCTTGTATATGTAGGAATAGTTTCTGTGTATTGATGATCATGCTAGCTATATCATATCTAGAAGAAAGTGCATTATAGGACTCTCTCCACTCTTCACCTCTTAAAATATTTCTTCCCCCATTCCCATTATGTTCCCTGGATCTTGTAGGGGGCAATACAGGTGTCCTAATTAGGGTCGAGTACTCAGTAGTCATTCATTCTTAGCATTTTTGACTAGGGATGAGTCTCTGTATTAACTATTGCCCACTTCGAAAGGAGCAAACAACAGCACTACTCTACGGTACAAATATAAATATTTGGAAGGCAGCTACGCTGCATATCTACTTAGCTTAACATCAGTAGGAGGTTATTCTGTGGGGCCTGTGACATCCTACCCATAGGCTTTCACACAGGTTTGATGTATTTCTTCCCATGAAGCAGGCCTTATGGAAGGAAGCCAGAAACCTGATAAGAAAGTGTTTGGTTACCCCAGGAACAATTGTGCCACTAATACACAGGTGGGACCATCTTGCCTGGAAGTAACCTGAGTACTACAGTGCTCAGGATCCACTTCTGGGTAAGACTTTTCTAATCCATCAGCCTGCAGGGTGAATGTTTCCATCTTAGTTGTGGCTTGACCTGTGCGCTATATCCCATATTGCAATAGGGTCTTACCATCTCCCTTTGGTGGGTATTATATCCCTATAATTTCAGTATGTGTGGCTAACATATAGTTGTATTCTAATTTTTATTTTTGGGATGTTGCCCTTTGTTTAGTGTGGGGAAACATGGAAATAGGGACTTTTTAACCTATAGAAACGAATTTTAAATATTCCTGTCAACAGATTTCCCCCCACCCCTTTGTTTTTTTGTTTTGTTTGTGTTTTCAAACAAAGGGTTTCTTTGTGGTTTTGGAGGCTGTCCTGGAACTAGCTCTTGTAGACCAGGCTGGTCTCAAACTCACAGAAATCTGCCTGCCTCTGCCTCCCGAGAGCTGGGACTAAAGACGTGTGCCACCACTGCCTGGTTTTTGTTTTTAGTTTTGGTGAAATTCAATTGAATGTAAGTGCAAATATGGAAAATTAGTACTACCCTCTTCTCCTAAACAAAAGGAACTCAGCCAAGTTACAAAATGGCTAAAGAATAAGCATTTTTTTTTTTTTCCTTCTCCATCTGGCAAAATCTTAATTTCTTTCTTTTGGGTCAGGAGACTCGACAGCATGAAGCAGTTACATTTGCACTGTGTAACCAATGTCCTTTGGCAGCCTTTAAGTCTGGCACAAGCAGCATGTTGGTTACAGATACAGAGGGGAGCATCGGGGTAAAGTCTGACTCTGCTGTGAAATCTCACTAGTTCAAGGCCACTCCCAGCTAGTACTTAGCTTGACTATTACTTCTTAATATGGTTTCCTACTTTGCATGTCTTCTACGGAGTCTCAAAAGTGCCAAACGGACCCTTCCCCCTCCCCCTCCTGCAAATGACTCAAACCTGGAAGGAAAATAAGCTTTCCCGGCCAGTTCTGATTTGCCTCCATCGAGTTCTGGAGGTCTTCAGATGCTAACTGCAAACACTCATGTGCCAAATTCCGTGCATCTTTCATCGTTTTTCATGTGAAAAGAATCCGGTTTGGGTCTCTTTAATCCTTTGTGGCTAAACTGCATCCAGGAGATGGAAGTGGATGTCTTTGTTTTCTAACTAAAGGAAGCATTGCTGTTGGAGGAGACGATATACAGCCCCCTCCGCAACCAAGCCTCTCAATTTTGAGATAAAGAAATCCGCTCCATGCAGGAGAGAAACATCGGCCTCCACTTGGTCCTGCAACCAGCCGGCACAGGAAATCATTTCAGAGGCTGGCTTTACTTGAAAGCTGCTTTGGGACCACAGACTTGTGAGGAAAGATGTGGTGAGCCTCAATCGGATGAATGAAGGGAGCGTTTTCATTTAGCTCACTCCCAGACTTTTGACATTATGTCTGCATTTTTTATTACTTTCTTCAAAGCAAAGCCTTCCGTGTTTTGGTGTAAGAAGGCCCTGCGCATGGGCTTGGAGAAGAAGAATTGGGAAATTTCAGCTTCACTGTTCCTGGTAGGGTCTGATTCTGAAAGGGTCACTGATTAGCTATACAAGCTCATTACCACTTTGAACATGACACACTCAACACGTTTTCAGTTTCCGTTAGAAGATTCCTTTTTCCTGTGTAGAACTGAAAAAAAATTAAATAGCAATTACAGTTGAGTACATCCTGGATATATTTTTCTCACATTTTTCTTTTTCAAACCAGTGCTTGTATTTTGAACTAAGATTTTATGCTTTCATATCCAAGTGGTTCCATATGTGTTATTATTGCTTCCTAGGATGGTGTAACATCCACCCTGGCCCCTTCTCCGCTTCACATAGGCAATAACTCACCCACACATTTCTCGCAGGTCTGGGTTGGGTTATCTGTGTATGTCTCAAGAACATGTCAGGTTTTATGGCATTAATTTTCTGTTCATGTCCCGCTTACAGAAGGTGCAAATGCAACACTCTTAACCATCTCCCATAGAAGCCCAAGATAGATATTTATGCATGGATCTATCCACCCTCACGCTTTTGTTCTCTATTCCTCTAATATATTTGCATGACAGTATGTGGTCAGCCCCATGTAAAACTTCATCCTCTGTGTGTGTGTGTGTGTGTGTGTGCGCGCGCGCGCCCACACATGCATGTGTTTTCTAGAAAAATTATAAGATAGATTTCAGGCATAGCTTTTCTAATTTGTTCCCCAATTTTCTTCCAGATATTTAAATTATCTCATAGTGTCACCTGTTATCTCCTGGGGAGTGGCTCCTGGTTGTGCCTCGTGAGTCTGATTTGCTTTCACGGGCCTCCTTGGCATCCTTATAGACCTCTTTTGGGTAGGTCAAGCTTGATGACTTATGTCTGTCTCTGTTGACCAGTTCTTTTATTTTGTTAGAAATTTGTTTCTGATAACTTCCCAACCAGTCATGTGGGTGATAAATATTTGGAGAATAGGCATTTTAAGATGCCATGGGCTGTGAGTATAACTCAATGAGAGATTATCTAGTTCATAAAAGGCCCGTGGTCCAATCCCAAGTAGCATACACACACACACACACACACACACACACACACACACACACACTTTACACACAAATACACACGAGTACATTTTTCTTACACTAACAGTATGAAGGCCAAAGTTATGTTTTAAGTTTTAAACACTAGGCCTAAAAGATCCATAAAATAAAAAAATGCCTTTACCCTGTAAGCCCCTTGTCCAAGGATAGATACTTCCCAAGATACTGGAGGCTGTTGTTCAAGAAGATGACAAGACACATGTTTTCACTTCCCTAAACGAGTTTGGTTGACCCAACTGCACCGGATGTGCTCGATCACATGTGAGCCAGAAATAGGTGACCTTGTGGGTTTGCCCAATCTACGTAGCTTTTGGTCGTTTTCTGAGAATCCCGGAATGCACTTGGCCAGAGGCCATCATCCTGGCCAATATTTAATTAAAACTTGCTTCATATTTGGCTCAAAATTGTGGTATCGACCTCAGTGACCGGTGGGTTCAGCAACAACAGCTGTTTAACAGTTTAACTTCTTTGGAATTGGCAGTTTGAACTGGTTTTCCCTCAGAGTTTTTGAAGTTTTAAAAATAGCTCATTAATTGTGCTTTACCAATAGAAGTTAGCTTGGTAGAAACAGAATTATTATGCAAAACAAATGTTTCCAAAATACAATCTTTACAAATAGAGACTATTGCCTCTTGATAAAATAACATAAAATATGGTAACACAAGCAAATTTGTATTTCTAAATCTGAGGAAAAAAAACAAAAACAAAAAAACCCTGATTTTAAAAATGTATGTTTTCCATCTCCTTAAGTGTTTCTACATTTACCAAATGATAATTTGTTTTCAGTACATAAGAAAAATCTATCTCGCCTCATTCCATTGATGGAAAGTCAAAGTAGAAATAAGCTAACACCTCTCACTGTCCATTTAGTGCATGAATTTCTGAAGACTCCCTTGAGAGTGTCTGTAAGAGCAAGCACTCTGAACATCAATGCCACATTGACATTCTGTAGTGAGATTATCTTGAACAAGAAAAGCAAATCTAGAGCCCACATCCCAGATGCTATAAGTGAAAATGGATGGCTTTGGGTTTTGCCCATGTCCACTTCAACTTCAGCTGACATCGATTTAAAGTACATTGTATTCTTTGCACATGGAGGACGGTGTATTACTCAAACAGAAAGACAACGCATGGCATTCCATCAGAAGACTGCCTGATGAAGGAACAGCCGGGAGGATCTGGCAGGCCTTAGAACTCCATCTGGCAAAGCCCTTGGCAAATCAAATCTGGCAACTCGAAGACTTCATCTTCAGGCCAACCTGTCTACTGCCACAGCTGAATTTTCAGACATACTTATTTTTATTTTATTTGTGAGTGTTTTATCTGAATGTATGTATTATGTATGTACGTATGTACGTACATATTGTGGCAGTCTGAAAGAACATGGCCTCCAAAGGAGTTGCACTGTTAGGAGGTGGCCTTTGTTGGAGTAGGTGTGGCCTTGCTAGAGGAAGTGTGTCGCTGTGGAGGTGGGCTTTGAGGTCTCATAGATGCTCAAGCCACACCCAGTGAGACAGACCATTTCCTGTTGGCTGTGCAAGACATAGAATTCTCAGCTAGCTCTCTAGCACCCTGTCTGCCTGCACGAAGCCATGTTCCACCATGATGATAATGGACTGAGTCTCTGAACTGTAGGCCACCCAGTGAAATGTTTTCCTTTCTTACAAAGTGACCGTGGTCATGGTGTCTCTTCACCGCAATAGAAACCCTAAGACTGTTAGTGTTTTGCCTGTGTGTGTATATGTGTGTACTATGAGTGTGCCTGGTGGCCATGGGAGCCAGAGAGAGCACTCAGTACCCTGGAACTGGAGTTATAGACAGTTGTGAGTTTCAATGTGAATGTGTGGATCAAATCCAGGTCCTCTGCAAGAGCAGCAAGTTGTGTTAATAGCATATTTTGATTTATCTTTGTAATGTAGTTTGATCGATATTAATTTTCTAGGAATAACCACTTTATGGAGAAATGTAAAATACAGCAAATAAGTTCATTGCAACTGGGCTTTTAAAAATTACTTGATATAATCAAGAGAACTTCTTCAACTTATTCTCTGGCGGCCATGTTTTTTTTTTTTTGTTTTGTTTTGTTTTTTTTGTTTTTTGTTTTGTTTTTTTGTTTTTTTTTTTTTGTTTTGTTTTTTTTAGGCTATTTAAGTGTGGCCTCATATATCATTCTATCATTTCTCCCTATTTTATTTGGCAAACAAATAAATACACAAGTAAATTCTCTGCACCGACTGGCAATAGCAAACCAGTAAGTGCCCCGTCAAGCACATACAGCAGAAACAAGGGTTGGAAGACCGTAACGAGGGCTTCATGCTAAGAAACAGTGCAGTGATCATAGGCCTCACCTCAGCTAGCCTTCCTGTATCAGGAGGGAGACATTCCCTGCTTGAATGCATCATCAGCTAAAAATGAGTCTGCCCTTTATACAAATCCATAGTCCTAATCAATAATTAGCTAGTTAGACTTGCTGACCTCAAAGGATTTTGATAGGCGCAGTACTTGCTTGAGGCTCAATGAAAGTCAATATTCATCATTACATAGAAAGAAAGCAGACACACGGAACTTATAACACCCATAGAAACTATAGTAACGATGATGCTAAAGGTACGTTTTAGAATTATAGCACATCTAAAGGTAAAAGCAAATTTTTGCTCCTGGGCTGCTAGCAGCGTCAAAGTGGATGGATAATTCTCCACTAGTCTCATAAAAAATAAAGATACACTCACAACTGGAATGTAACCAAGAGCTATGGCAATAGCCTGTAATGTTGAGGGATCGATGGGACCCCACCATTGTGGTTTCAGTGAGATTGACTCCCCCCCCCATGGGCTCATGTATTTGCATGCTTAGTCCCCAGTTGATGAGCTGTCAGGGAAGGATGAGGAGGGTGGTTTTGTTAGAGTGGGTGTGGCCTTGTTGAAATAGGTGTGGCCTTGTTGGAGGAGGTGTGTCAGTAGCGGTGGGCTTTGAGGCTTCAAGAGTCCACTCCAGACCCAGTGTCTGTCTGTATCTCTCTACCTGCTGCCTGTGGATCAGGTTGTAGCTTTCAGCTTACAGCACCATGCCTGTCTATTCCTCCACGCTTCCTGCCATGATAGCAAACTAACCCTCTGAAACAATAAGCAATACCCCAATTAAATACTTTCTTTTATAAGAACTGTCTTGGTTGACCAGCCTGGTTTATAAGAGCTAGTTCCAGGACAGCCTCCAAGGCCACAGAGAAATCCTGTCTCCAAAACAAACAAACAAGAGTTGTCTCGGTCATGGTGCCCCCTCCCAGCAATGAACAGTGATTAAGACACCCACTGGTCAACAACTCTGAAGGTGGTGAGCCATACCTGGCACTGAGCCTGTTATTTAATAGCATCTAATGACTGAGAAAGGCACTGACCTTCAATTACAGGGTAACCCATTTAAACTCCTTTTTATACGTATATAGGTATATATTTTAGGAAGCTTTCTACAATAGTGTGTTCCCATATGACCCTTCTGAAGGCCTTTAGTACCTGTGTCGTGAGGACCAGCCTCCAGCAGTGCAGGGCTGGAAGGGAATCCACAAAGCCAGCCTACTAAGACTTTCATCTGAGGTTAGACACGCACTCTCTCGACGGTGTCCTTCTGAGTTTTTCTTCATTCTTCTAGTCACTTGTCCCCTACATCTTTCCTGGTGTGTTCCTTCTCTCGTTCTTGATGTTTTTCTTCTAACTCTCTTGATTTTCCTACTAACTTCATTTTTCCCTTATAACTTATATACCCCAGTAAAATCTTTCAAGCAAAAATTATAATGTGGTTATATTTTATTTTTCAAGTGAATGGTTACAATGACTACAAGCAAAAACGAGCTTGTTTTTCCTATCCCTTACATGAGTAAACGTTTTACATATTACCAGTGAAAAACAAGTTGTCTCAGCTGGGAGTTGGTGGCACACACCTTTAGTCCTAGTATTCAGGAGGCAGAGGCAGGTGGAGCTCTGTGAGTTCGAGGCCAGCCTGGTCTACAAGAGCTAGTTCCAGGATGGGCTCCAAAGCAATACAGAGAAGTTCTGTCTCAAAAAACCAAAAAACAAAAAACAAAAAAAAAAAAAAAAAAAAAAAAAAAAAAAAAAAAGTTGTCCCAAGAATTCACTTGCATTCATGTCCAACCAACTTGTTATAGATTAGTGGAGTGCTAGCAAGCAAGGTACTTCCTCAACCAGTTCTATTACGGGCAGGCTGAATTTCCCGGTTACCAAGACAGGACCAATTATTATTTATCTCAGAAGGTAATCTTATAGGAAATCTTAGAAGAACCACAAATCTAAACTTTCATGTATGAAAAAGAACCAGTCGGCTCTGTTTTGAATCTTCTCTTCAACAGTTCATACCCACTCTTCACCAGTTTTTTATATCAGGAAGCTGAGAATAGAAATGGGCACAAGGAATTAATCATCATCCCATCTTGGCAAGAAAGGCACATCAGCTAGTAATAATTGGGCTGCTTTGTTCTTATTCTCTGACCTTAAAGGGCCCCTCACTCAGCTGTGTGCCTTTATAAAACTTTAGATTATCTATTTTATCAAAGCTACTTATTTGCCTCAAAGCTATTTGTTACAAAACATCTTAGTCTAACCTTGAGTTACTTTCAAAGCGTTGTTTCACTCTGATGCACTCTAAAACTTGTGAACACATCTGCCAACAGTAAGGTTAAAGGAATTTAAACTAGCTGGGCTACTGGGACTCAGCTGTTTTGCTTAATCATTAACCTGAGCCACAGTTTATACAATTCCTCAATAGGAACTCATGTGGGCAGCATTTTATCCTCCCTTTACCTATGTTAAATTTTTCCACTAAGCCAACCTCTATCATAATCCCTTACTATATTTATATTTTAAAAAACCCTCAGTCATCAAAATCCTATTCAAACTGACACTATTATGGTATAAAATTATTGCTTCAGTTAAACAGTACCACTTACGAGGAAATCATCTTCATAATAATCCACAGGTAAAATATGCCCAGTAGAATGGGATATTTCCAAGAGATGATCACACAGCATTAATGGCAGAGGGGATTTTCCCATACCCATTCACACCATGCCAAATACCAGAGAAAAATGGCAGCGGCAAGAGACATTCTTGGGCCGAGGCTCTTGGGTTCTTGCCTATCAGAGATTCACCCATGAGAGACTTGTTTCCTGGTGGGCTGATTCGATCCCCTCAAGTCGATTGCCATCTGCTGTTCCTCTGACACGGCCACTGGCCATTAGTTATCCCCCTCCTTACTCACTCTTCTGCCATTTCCTCCATCCCCTGGCCTTCCCCTGGTTCTATAATGCCCCTTCCCCCCCATACTCTATCCTCTATATCTTAACTAGTTTCTATATGGTACTCCACTTTAAATATGCACGTCTAAATATTCAAGTATCAATGTACGAGAGACGGTATGTGCCATTTGCCTGAGTCTGTTACCTCAGAATGATTATTTCCAGATCCATCCATTTACCTGAGATTTTCACTATCATTGCTCTTGGATGCCCTCCTGTTGATAGAGATAACACAGCTTGGGACATAGCACATGGAGAAATCAGGCTGGTACTGATCTGGAAGCTCCATCCCTACTGGCTTATTTTGATAGTGCTGGAAGAGTCTGTGCATTCTACTGGGAGAGGAACGTCATCAACCTGTAAAGCCCATGGACTATAATAATGTCTGGTGAGGTGAGATACACCCACGTCTGTAGTGGTGGCATAACTGTTATGGTAGTAACCAACCACATCCTGATTAGATTTAAAGGAACTCATGCATGATACCATCAACTATGCCAGATCCCTGTGGTTTACTCGGTCAAAAGCCCTTGGAGAAAACCTAATACTGTTATTCTGTTAAATGAGCATAATAATGACTAGTGACTTCTCATCAGAGAACTTTCTTTTTTGCATCAGTGACAACTGGTCAACGTTCAAAGAATGAGAGACTGTGGGTGCTATCTCTAATTAGGACAGCTATAATATCACTTCCCCTCAAAGATTGGGGACCATGCCAGAAGATGAGTGGACATCTGTGGAAAACAGTCTTTGCTGGACTTGTTGGCACTAATTGCACACATGGACTCACAGAAGCATGCATAGGACCTGCAGAAGATCAAGCCAGCTAAAACCACAGCATGAGTGGAGGAGGAGCTCATGAAGTCCCAGTCCTATCAGAGGGGCTATTAAAAACTGATGGCTAAGCTGGGCATTGGCAGCGCACACCTTTAGTCCCAGCAGTCTGGAGGCAGAGGCAGGCAGATCTCTGTGAGTTTGAGGCCAGCCTGGTCTACAGAGTGAGTTCCAGGACAGGCTCCAAATCAATACAGAGAAACCCTGTCTCAAAAAAAAAAAAATCAAACTTAAACCTGATTGTTACTGAGTTGGGAGATGGTTTTGTTTAGGAATGTTGACCCTGAGAGGCTATCCATGCCCCAGCAGATGATCCTACGTCTATGCACACAGGCAGTAAGTTTTATGACCCGCACTCGATTTTGCTAAGTTTGGAACTTTCTGCTTTGGGATGTTTTCCCCCTGGGGCTCCCTGTGCTCATCTAGTGGTTTCAGCTTTCTTGAGTCTTGCACATTTGCTTTGCAGCTTGTGAATTATCTGATGCCATCTTTTCTATGACTCTTTCAGCAATAAACGTGTGGAAGAAGGAGGAGACAGAGAAGGAGAAGAAGGAGGAGGAGGAGTGCCTGTCCTTACGGTAAACTTAAATTTCTGAGATATGAATAATAGGTTACTCTAGCTGTGTGAATTTACCTTCCTTTTCCATTGATTCTGTTGACTACAGTGAACTGGCTCACAGGGGCAGTGTGTGCAGAATTATAACATAACTCTTTAAAAAAAAAAAAAAGACAAACCAGGAGTCTTTATATTTCAACATAGTGCAAAGTTCCATGTAATTGCCTGCTGTAACAATAGGCTGTATATTTACACCAGGAACCACTCCTACCTCTATTATTTTTCAGACTGTTTTAGGCAGGCCTGACCCAACTCCTGGATCCAGGGGTTACACGTGGCTTTCCCTGTGCAATGAACAACAGAGGTTGTTTCAGGGGTGTGCAGTTAATCTAAGTCAAGTATGGTGCTGTGCAGAGCTTTCACAGACAATCTACAGAAAGAATGATCTGTTTCTCATGGTCCAGAGGCAGTGAAGACCCTGTGCAGGCAAATGCCTGAGAATGGAAGCAAATAGGGCACAGTAGGAAGAGAGGGTCTCCGTGTATTGACTGATAGGGACACTGAGTTTATCTGTAACTAAAAGAACCCTCTCTCTTATTTTTTGGGAACATGGATTTTAAATGAAGTTTCTCTTGTTTAAATGAGTTTATGCTGCAATTACAACCACAGAGATCATACACAGAGTAAAATGTGCTCACACACACACACACACACACACACACACACACACACACACACTGTGTGCATGAGACAGAGGGGGGAAAAGAATTCCAAAGTCATTCATCCTACTCCTTTTTATGTATAAACAAATGTCATTGGGCATCTAGAAATAAGTAAAGCTGAATTAGTTAATGTGGATTTGTACTTTCTGAACTTGAATATAAAAGAATGCCTGCCGATAGAGGTAAAAATATTTGATGAAATTCTCTTGAGAGCCATCGAGGGTGATTTCTGTCTTGTGCTAGCAACTCACAGGAGATTAGAGGCTAAGAAAAAAGACGACTAGCACATGATCCCACCAGATGTGGGACAAAGGAATGATCTTGGAATTCAAATAACTGAAAGTACCTGTGGTGTGGCTCTAGTGGAGATCTGATCATATGTGACACATCTCATAACAGGGACAACAAGGGTGATGGTGAACTTTAACCGAAAGCAGAGTAGAAGAATTCTGGGATTGAGATGCAAGATATTTATACATCCTAAGAATAGGTCATGCAGCCAGGCATTGGTGGCGCACGCCTTTATTTCCAGCACTTGGGAGGCAGAGGCAAGTGGATCTCTGTGAGTTTGAGCCCAGCCTGGTCTACAGACCTAGTTCCAGGACAGGATCAAAAGCAATATGAAAGCAATACTGAGAAACCCTGTCTCGAAAAGCAGGAAAAAAAAAAAAAAAAAAAAAAAAGAATAGATCATGCTTTTAAGCAAGTCACGAACAGATGAGTACAAAGGGATTTGTTTCAATGAATAGAAACAGAAAATATTAAAATTCAGCTATTGAAAGCAGCACACTGAGAAGCAGAGGCAGGATATTTTAGCAAGTATGGCCGTGTTTGGGGTTCATAATAGCAGTCTTTCAGTGGCTAGCATTGTGTGGGTTTGGTGAGTAAAACTGTATGACATTCTTGAATGATTTGGGTATAGATTTCACTTTCTGGCGGGATGCATTTCAATTCTTTCAACTCGTAACCTCTGTGCTACATGAGAGCTCTCCACCTGAGCTTTACAGTGTGTCATCTTCCTAACTGATTTCATTGAATCAGGATGTGTTGTGATGCTCTCTGCTTACTGCAGGGATCTGTTGCAGAGCAGCCCTGGAGTAACCTGCTTTTGCCATGCAACACTTCATAATCAGCAGCTAATGTTTCACGACCAATAGAATCTTTATTTGTAGCTGGTGCGGCCATGATTGGAGCCCATAATGGAGGCCATTCAATGGTTAGGTTGTGGTGGATCTGAATCTAACTTTGGGCATGGTGACTCAGATCTGTCTCTGAACTAAGAATGCTTAGCTGTCTGTCCCCTGATGCCAAGGCTGGCATGCAGATGGCATGTATGTGCCAAGAATTGTTCTAATCACCTAACGCATGAAGGCATTTAGTTCTGACACTAGTGTTTTGTAACCAACCCAACTATCACAGAAGAGACAGTTGTGGCCAATTAAAAGCTACTATCGTTTCCTCCATTGGCTCCCACAGCATCTTGGCAGAAACCATGAGAGAAGATTCTCTCAAGTCTTGGTAGCAGAATTCTGAATTCTGCTGAGCCTCCAGTCTGGGTTTTCCCTTAGGGTATTTTGATTTTTGTTAATAGTTGCCTTTTTTTTTTTTTTTGTTCAAATTGACACCTTGGGAAGTGATAAGTCAATTTAGTGGCCTATTGTTAATTAAAAAAAACTAGAATTCTATGGACTTCCTTTTTTTAATGAATTTCATTTCTACTTCCATCATTTTTCTTCCCTTAATGAACAGGGTGGCCATAAACTATAAGAACACAGAACAGATTTTATTATGTAATGTGCATCTGTCTCTGTGTGTCTGCTGCCAGAATTGTACTGATACTCTACTTTGTATTTATGTCCTGGCTTCTTGGGATCATCAGTAGACATAAAATCTAGGGCATCTCTGCATTACGTGCTCGGAAACCTTAAAAATATGTACCCATTCCTCCAGAATTTTTTTTCTTGGCAGTACTGGGTTTATACCAATAGTCTCATGCGTGCTAAGGAAGCAGAGTACCACTATGCTCCAACCCCAACCTAACCCTAAAATTTTGTCAATCTACTTAAAGAAAATGTATTATTTAAAAAAAAAAGAAAAGAAAAACAGATTCTGTTTTAGAATGATAGTCATAGGGTTTATCTACACAACAAAATAAATGATTCATGTATCTAATAATGAAATCAGCTAAATCAATTATAACACATCAATAATTCATGTTTGCAGAATTACTTTTAGGTTGTTGAACCATGAAGGCCTGGGTTATCCATGTGATGTTTGGATTATCTGCAACTCTGGTACATTTACTGTGTCCAAAATTACAGGAGAAATAAGTGTATATCTGAACAGTTAAACAGGGAAGGATGAATCACTTCCTAGAAAGGTTATAAAAAATGCAATTCTAATCAGCTGTTCCCTTAGTGACACATATAACCCACCTTGCTCCTGAAATACACTTAGTACAGATAATTTGCACTATCTGTGACCATGTGCTGTCTGGTTTCATACCTGTTGCATTCTCTGCCTAAGAAATAAGATTTGGGGAGGCGAGAACCTTGAGTAATTTAATACACCAGAATTGATATTAATTAAATCTGTTCTCATCAATATTAATTATACTTTTAGAAAATCTGGGATATTTCTGGATATTTATAATTGTGTCTTTATTCACATATAATCACAAAGATATACATATATACATCATCTTAGTTAGGGTTTCTGTTGCTGCATCGAAACACCATGACCATAAAGCAAGTTGGGGAATGAAGGGTTTATTAGCCTTACACTTCAGCAATGCTATTCAGCACTGAGGGAAGTCAGGTGAGGAGTCAAACAGGATAGGAACCTGGAGGTTGGAACTGATTCAGAGGCTGTGGAGGATGCTGCTTACTGGCTTGCTTCCCCTGGCTTGCTCAGCCTGCTTTCTTGTAGAACCCAAGACCACTAGCCCAGGGATGGCACCATCCACAGTGGGCTGGGCCCTCCAGTATTGATCACCAATTGAGAAAAATGCATTACAGCTGGAGCTCATGGAGGCGTTTCCTCAACTGAGACTCCTCCCTCTCTGATGACTGTAGCTTGTGTGAAGTTGACACACAAAAGCAGCTAGTACACACATGTACATGCATGTGACATATGCATACATGTGTACATGTACACATAAATATACATATATAATGTCTTATTTACACCAACATAAAATATGGTTCCTTGTTCACAAATGCCAAAAGAGTACTGTGTTCTCTTTGTACACTGTAGATGTTCATTTTGCATAATCCAAGGTGAGATTACAAACGAAAAGCAAATGGCTGTTGTACTTTGATTATGTATGTAGACTGATTGGTTGGTAACATTTGCTTTATATATCCGTATCAACGAAGACAGTCAAACAAGTTGGGAAAGCTGATTGTAGTGAAAATAACGAAGGTTTTCCTGCCCAGGAAAATGACATCATGAGCACAATTGGTTAGATTTGATCTAGAAACATCAGACACCTCTTGCAGTAACTTAAGAAGGTGATTTACATGTCTGTCACTGTCCACGTACAGGAGCAAAGCAGACCCAAACGAGTTAAGAGTGTACAATTTATCTTTCATATCAAAAACCTGGAATGCATCCATTTCAATGTTTTGGGAACAGTGAACTCGTTTCCCAGCCTAACTATAAATAGCTTGAATCTAAGCTGCAAAATGTCCTTGGGCTTGCTGGCCAGCTCTGCCACCCTGTTGCTATTGCAGCAAAGAGTTCTCCTCCTTTTATTTCCTTATATTGAAAAAACATCAACAGTGCTGTGACATTGAATGCCCTGAGCATGGCAGCATCAATTTAACTAATTTAGTTGATGATCACGTGCCAGACTCTGAGTGCTTGGCATATATGAAATCGCACATAAGCCTCGTGATAGCCTTATACGGTTGAAATCTTCATTATCCTCACTTTGCAAATAAAGAGCCAAAGAAAGAATGCACTGACTAAAATCCTCCACTTTGTATGCATCAAAGCCAGTATAGAAACAACAAACAAGAAGCCACCTTCTGAGCCCCGTTATAGAGCAGACTCTGGGCAAAACACTTGACACACATTAAGGGAAATTACCTGAAACTCAGAAATAAGAAAGGTGGTGAGTTCATGTCCTGATAGAGCAGCATCTGGAAGCCCTACCCAAGGGCCACCCAATTCTTTATGACTGTATCAGTGTTTGGTTGCTAGTTATTATTACTGTAGGGAGACCCTATAAACCATGGTGCTGACGGGAGATGTCACTCTGTATATATGTTTCTTGTATTGGTTAATGAATAAAGCACTGTTGGCCAATAGGAAAGCAAGACAGGCGGGACTAGGAGACAAGGAGGATTGGGAGAGAGGTAGTAAGGACATTCAACATGTAAGACCAAGAGAGTAGAGGTCCAGATCCTCTCTCTGGTAAGATAAGACCACGTGGAAATACTTAGACTGATAGAAATGGGTTAATATTGAAGACAGAACTAGCCAATAAGAAATGCTAGTAACAGGCCAACAGCTTTATATCTAATACAGCATCTCTAGTTGTGTTATTTGGGGCTGGCATGGCAGTGGAACCAGGCTGGCGGGGGAGGGGGGAAGGACACGACTGCTGGGTGCTGGACTGATCAGGTGATTGACAGGCCCAGCTGGGAGGAGACAATAGTATGTATGCCTGGGGTGGCTTAGAATCCCTTATCCCCTGCAATGGGCCAGAGCTGAGACTTTAGATTCTATTCATTTGACTGTAAGGAAATAGCGTCTTTCATCGGATGTGGACAAAGCCTAGAGATGCCCTCCTGTCTTGTTGGTAACAAAGTAATAGGAAAGCCGCTGTTTACCTTTCTAGTGTTACCTGGAAACGGGAGGTGGAGTGCACAGTCGAGCATAAGGAGGTTAGCCCTCCTGGGTTTGTCTTCGGGCTACAAACCCCTGCAACAGATGTGCCCTCTCCAGCTGCCAAACACTGCTCAGAAAGGAAGTTGCCTTGTGGTGGTGACATCTATTTCTGTCCAGCACCTGTTGTTTGTGGACTAGAATTCTTATTTAATATGGCATGCCCTCCAGTTTTACACGAGGACCCAAGCAATTAGGAAGACCCAGAGAAGGGATGTGGAGACAAGTGGGGGACGTCTCTTAGACACAGACTCGTGATACCTGTTTTAGGAAATGCAACGGACTTGGCTAATGGGATGTTAGGTTGGGGTTGATTGAGGTGATGTGGAATTAAAAGTCGAACTCCCTAGAAGCAGGTTGCCCTATAGTCAGAACTCTGAAGGGCAGCAGCCTCTCTGTGGGAGTGGAGAGACCGCACCAGGACGCCAGAGATTTGAGTCTCTATGCAGCAGAAAAGGGAACTTTCAGGGTGGGAGATGCCATCTGCAGGTCAGTCCCCTGAAGGAAGGCTCAATGTGGTAAATAAATATCAGCGAGCTCGTTGTGTTAATCTTAGCAGAAGCTTCTGGGAACAACAGCTTTGTTATCAGCCACATCTGCTTTCCTGTCCAGTTTCTCGGCCCACCTGAGGCTTTTGGTCTTTTAACCCTTCGCCCACCAAGAGCGCTGCTGAGGAAGGTCATTAGCCCTTATCTGGGAGGAGCTGACCAATTAGTGTGTTTCATGGACCGCTTCGCTTCCTGGATCCTGGCAAGGCTGTGTTTCGGAGGAAAAGAGACAAGGAGTTGGACTGAGTTTCATTTTAAGGGAAAGACTGAGTTTGTGTGGCTTACACCTTTGAATGTATGAATGGAGGTTTGACACCGATGAATGGATAAAAGCGATGTGCTCTAGGGAAGAGAGTGGGACCGTGAGAGGGATGCGAGCATGCATCTGTAAGAAGGGCGTCCTAAGGTGGCATCCTCTTGTTGCCAGAGCAACATAGTGGCAGAGGATGATGGGAAAGAAAAGTCCAGCAAGGGATGAACACCAAACCCAAGGAAGGAGGGAAAGGGCTCTACATAGGTTATCAAGTTTGACGGTCACAAACTGTGCCGAATTGGGTCTGGCTCCCCACCCTAAGTAAACCAATTAAAAGAGCCAAGCGAAAAGTGAAAAGCAGAAAAAGGAGACTTAGTCAATGAGACTCACTCCCCACCCAGGTCTTACTATGTATCCCTGAAACTTGTTATGCAGATCAGGCTGGCTCCTCCTTCCTCTACCTCCCAAGTGCTAAGATTAGAGGTTTGTGCCAGCGTTCCTGATGATGATGAATGCAAGTAGGAAGGTTGTAGGAAAATTAGAATAACGGATTTTGCGGAGGTGGGCTTGGGCACACTGTGTGAGATGTGTGGCTAGTCTCTTCAGACCGCATGGCCGAAGCACCAAACCCCTTGTGTTAAATGAGTGTGCAACATTCATTTTCTGAGCTCTGGAGGCTTCTTGGTGGGTCTTCCTGTGAACTCTCCATTGCATGCACACTGGGAGGAAGGGAGGGAGAGGGGGGCAAAAGGAAAAGGGGAGGGCACCTTTCTCTTAGAAAGCCATCCTGTCAGGTTAGGGTGCTGCCCTGCTGTGGTGTTTTGAGTGAGAATGTGCCCCCCCCAGTGGGCTTGATCTCCGCTTCCTGACTCTGGGTACAGCGTGACTGACTGTCTCCTGCCCCTGCCAGCCCCTGCCATGATGGACTTTATTCCTGTTATTGTCCTCCAGGTAACAAAGTGCCAGGCTGCTCTGCATATAAAGCCAAATGAGAGTCATTTATTGGCTGGTGGCTGATAGCTTGGCACCAAGTTCAGGAGTACAGGGTTTTCAGAGGCAAAAAACCAAAGCGACATCATTGTCAGGTATAGGTCAGGAGACCTGGTAGCATTTGTTTTAACTATGCACTCAGCAGATCCTTTGGTGGGACATCTGGGCATGCTCAGCGTTGTGGGGAGTCCTGAATGTGCTGACTGCTTGGGAGTTAGAGGCAGAAGAGTCCCCGAGCAGACAAACTGGAGTCAAAATAAGATCAGGACAAGATGGTATCACCTGGGCCACTGTACTGTAAGCCAACGTAAACCCTTCCCTCCTTAATTTCCTTATGTCGGCCATTTTGTTGCTCATTGAGACGAAGAACCCGCGCAGTATGTGAAATTGGGGGACCAGAGTCCTAATTTAATCTGTACCACCAGAGAGACGAGGAGACGAGAACAGAGAACCCCTTTCTCTGCCCACCTCCACCTATAAGCCTTGCTTTATAGATACGCTTTAATAACAACAGGTAGCCATCTGACATTTCGAAAGTAACCGTTGGACTGTAGAGACAATACGGAATTCTTGTTTCCGATAAAGACAAGTGTCTGGAATAACCAATGGTGAAAAGAAGATGATTTTGGGGCCAGAGAGATGACTCAGTGGTTTGGAGCTCTTGTTGTACTTGCAGAGGACTCAGGTTCGAGTCCCAGCACGCACACGATGGCTCACAACCATCTAATTCCAGAGGGCCTGATACCCTTTTCCGCCTTCCTTGGGCACCAGATATATGTGCTTATATGAGGGCAAAGCATTCACACACATAAGGTAAATGGGTATATATATATATATTAAAATAGGGAGGCTTGTGCATCTCAAATGCAGTTCCAGAGCACTTGAATTCACACATGCAGTTTCTCACGGGCACTCCGAAAGGTCAAAGGCATCACTATACACCCGTGCACAATATGCCACCCCCCCCCCCCAGCCGCGATAGTGGTAACTGCTTTCTGCCCCGGTAGTGGTCAATCCAAAGCTTATCAGATTGGATGCTTGCGATAGCCTTCGTTTACAGGGCACTGTTTGTGTCGTCAGGGATAATTTGCATGTAGGTCACAGATTCATATCTATGGCTGAAGTCGTTTAACTGGCACTGAGGACTGTGGGCCAGGAGAAGCCTTTGTGTCAAGGTGTTGCTCTCCGGGTTAAAAAAAAAAAAGCAGGCGGCTGAGATTTGACAACCTGAGATGCTGAAGTGTGATTGCCAGTTTAGAATCTGCTTGTCGCTTTCAGCTCTTTTTAAAAATACAACTATGGATGGTTTCACCCAAGAATTGCCAAAAGACCTCTCGTCGTCGTTTCGTTTAAAGAAAGACTCCCATTCATCTGGGAATGACCCTACCCAAGCCTGGTTGAGGTGAGACTTGTTGTGATTGTCCAAAGTGACCCATGTAGCACATGTGACATCAAAAATACAACGATCCCGCTGCAGATTTTGTGGATTGAGTAGTGAAAGGTTCCAAGCATATCTTTGGGACTCGGGCTAGGGGCTAGCACTATCCCAAGATAAATACTTCAAGAATAAAGTGAGACAGTACACCTGGCAGTTTAATTGTCTCTCCTGTGACCTTGCCTTTCTTTTGAGTAGATGGACCTGAACTTTGTTTCCGCTTGGGCAGAGGGGACAGAGCAGATGGCAGGTAATAACCTGGACCCCGGTGTTTATCACTGCCATCCATCTTGGCTAACTTTTAACTTTATACCTGATCCCTTTTAATTAAATCACATGAACGTATGCTACAAGTAAATATAACCACAAAACTGACCTTACAAATTATGGCTGTATGAGTACCTGTGTGTGGGGCTACAGAGGGGTATGTGTGGAGAGGTGTACTGGGAATAGGCATAGGGGGTTACATGGGTGTGCATATGTTTACGTGTGTGTATAATAAAATTCAATCATCAATGGAAAATAATTGCAACTCTTACCATCAGTAAAATTACTGTGAATGCTACGAACTATTGTGCTTAGGGGACATACTTGATTGGTTTCTTGTGACCCCCCCCCCTTCATAACATCTTCATCAACCAATCAATCTGTAACACCGTTTTTTTTGTGTGTGTATTTGTTGAGAGGTATCTACTGATCTCCAACAGCACTAAAACTCAAGCCTAAACAAAGCTAGACTGCTGTAGATTTTATTTTTTCCCAATAAAGCTCATTGTAGTCTTTGTTTCTAGGAATACTAAATAATATGTCAGCCCCCAAGTAGCTTGTCAGCTATTTTAGCTGACCCATTAAAAAATACCAAAGTAGCTTGGTGGTGTTGGAACATGCATTTAATCTCAGCACTCAGGAGACAGAGGCAGATGGATCTCTGAGTTCAAGGCCAGCCTGGTCTATATAGTTAGTTCCAGGATGGCCAGGGCTGTCAGGAAACCCTGAATCAAAAAACAAAGTACCAAACTATGGAAAACTTGCCACTAAGCAGACTATGAAAAGGATAGTTGTTTATAGAATTAACACAAAAGCTGGAGTATGGCCTTATCCACCCCAGCTGGGGATGTCTGTGGGAGTAACTAGAGGTTGCTGCTGCTGTGTACAGATATTAGAATAGTGGGAGCCCCATGAGAGTTGAAGACAAATAATGTTTTATTAATTTATTCTTTGACAATTTCATGCACGTATATAATTCTCCCCGCTCTGTTTTTGTTTGTTTTGTTTTAAAGAAAGTACTGTAGTTCCTGTGTGTGTGTGTGTGTGTGTGTGTGTGAGAGAGAGAGAGAGAGAGAGAGAGAGAGAGAGAGAGAGAGAGAGAGAGAGAATTTCAGGGACACCTTTCTCCTTGCCCATGTTGGTCCTTGAGATATAACCCATTAGGCTCTACCACAGGCGCCTTTACACACTGACCAATCTCACTGACCAGCCTCCATCTTCATCCTTTATTCTCACAAATTCTCCATCCTTGAGTAGTCACCTGTTCTCAACACCTGGACCAGCCTTGCCTAACTGCCTTAATAGCTGTTGGTGGAAAAAGAAGCTGTTTCAATCAAGGCAGTACTACTCTATGGTATAAACAGTGTGTAGATTTGCCCATAGTGCCTTTGGTAAAATGTCTACAGCCATGGGCCTTTTATCAAACAAACAGTACTGGGCATAAAACCCTCCTATAGAGTGGACCTCTGATCTAATGAGAAATAAGTTGGTTACCTCTATAACAGTCATGACACTATTGTACCAGAAGGAACCTCTTGCCTGGTAAATTAGTTTTGTAGCACGCTACAAAACTAGACTAAAAGCCAGGAAAGATAATTGATGACTTTCCTTCACCAGCTGCATACATGACCACTTCCAGAAGTGTGAAGGCTAGTCAGTAGGAAGAAGCTTCCAGCTCAGATCTGTATGTTTTCTGTGTTCTTAAACCAAGGTATGTGGCATCTATTGATTTTACCATCCTGTTCTAGTAGGCAATAAAGAGGTCTGTAAATAGCCTGTAATGAGTTTAGGGTCTCTGAGGCCTTTCTAACCAATGACTCCTAAGGAGATTCCCTCATAACTGACACTGGAACTGTCATTTAAGAACGTATGTCTTGGGGCCGGAGATGGCTCAGAGGTTAAGATGCTCTTCCAAAGGTCCTGAGTTCAATTCCCAGCACCCACATGGTGGTTCTCAACTCCAGTTCCAGAGGATCTGACACCGTCACAGAGACATACATGCAGGCAAAACACCAATGCACATTTAATAAATAAATATAAATAAATAAATGTCTTCTGGGATTGATTTTATCCACCCATGCCTTGTTCTTCTGTTTGAACTCTTTTAAATCATGCTTTTTAAATTATCTTCCAAAGCAGTTGTCACAGAAGCTTCTTCATATATCCCTAATTTGGATTAACCCTCATCCTTAGTTTGGGTTAACCCACACCCACATACTCTCTTCTCCTTGATTCTCCACCTCTATGGGAGGAGTGGATGAAGTTCTGAGCAAATGTCTATTACTGACATGAGCACAGCGATGTCAGGAACCCCAGCACCTCAGACTATGAGGATGGCAACGCCTTCCCTGAGTCAGGCTCAGAGAAATGTCAAAGCCTTCCCTGGTCCATGTACAGAAAGTATCAACTGCAGCTTTCTCCTGGGTGTTTACAGCCTGAAATTTCTCCCTTATAAAGACTTCAGGTCAAGATCAGTTAAACATGTCTTTTTGTTCAGCTGTATACAATAAATCCACCTCTTTAATTCATCTGTAGAAAATAAACACACTGAGTTTCCAGGCTGCTGGTAGTATGTCTCCATTAGAGGGCGTGGTCAACTAGATCCTAGCTTCTCTCTCTCTCTCTCTCTCTCTCTCTCTCTCTCTCTCTCTCTGTGTGTGTGTGTGTGTGTGTGTGTGTGTGTGTGTGTGTGTGTGTGGGTGAGTCTGTCTGTCTGTCTGTCATTTCTTCATCCCTTGTTGCCTCATTTAGGTAAGTTCCTAAGCCATGTAAGTCAAGACACCCTATCCCTGTTGAAATCCTAACACACTTCCCATCACCCACCGTGGCTCCTGCCTTACTTTCGGGTCTCTGCAGATGTTTTGAGTTGAAGAAACAACGTTGTAAGTGTAAAGCTAAGATCCTCAGTTGAGAAGGGGTGTGTGGTGTCTGACTTCACGAAGCTGAGTTACCTTGCTCAGTCTAGTGTTTTCACGCAGATTTCGTTTTCTTTAGCTGAACAAACTTCCACTGTTCAAATGTAGCACACTTTTGTTATCCATTCTTCAACCGGTGTGCACCTAGGCTGATTCAATTTCTTAGCTTTGTGGATAGAGCAGCGGCGCACATGGGTGTGCAAATATCTCTGTCATAGGGCACGCAGTGTTTTTTTTTTTTTTAAATCTGCCCATGACTGGCATAGCTGAGCCATATAGTAGAGCTATTTCTAGTTCTTCTGGGAAAC